>NC_090278.1:100393531-101025317 GCF_040414725.1 Anabrus simplex
CAGTGTAGCCATTAGTCGCATTATTACACTGTTGAATTTGGTGTATACATTAATCCCTTTTGAATGATGTATACAGTAATTCATATTGAGATCTAAATAGAGAAGTAAATCACATGAGAAGTTTATGAATAACTCACTCGTAATTGGAGAGTGTGTTTCAAGAAGAAAAAATAATTACTCAATCGCATTGTACCCATGGTATATACTTTACTGACTGTGATAATTTTCTTAACTACCAAGAGAATATGTAACTACGGTACCGGTATTCAGAATGTGAAATGTGCCTAATGAATATGTGGATACATGTTAACCAATGTTCTTTGTTTGGAATTACTGCTATTTTTTTAATTTAGCCTTTCAGAATAAAGTGCTATTTGAAATTATGTGGGAAGTAAGGAAAGGAATAGTGGAATGTTGCCGCGTATGTTGGTAGGGAACCTGCATTTCTGGGCTGGCGGTCGACGAGAACGATCTTTGTATCTGAAAGTATAATATAGGCTCTTGAGTTAGCTAAAGTGTTCATAATTATATAGGTAATAGGCTTCTGTGCAGTAAATTATGATAGAATCTTTCTTTCGAAAATCCTCCTCTTCTGGGAAGCCTTCGTCGTCTGCAGGCACCTCAAAGGAAAAGACAGCGCCTAAAAAGAGTGTTTCTACACCATGGGTCGAGAAATAGTAAGTAGCCTATTCTCATTTTTGATTCCTGCTTATTGACACCCCAGTTTTAGTAATAGTGTATACCAGCCTTCATGCGAGATGGTTATTTTTCAAGGCCGAGGTTGCTGTTGACAGATATAATTTGTTTCTTTTTAACCCTGGAACCGTTCACCGGGTCACCGAGTGACCCAGTGAATGTTTAATTCATAATAATGTGGTGTTCGCAACCCCTATAGTCTTCTACGTTAGTGACTTTGATCATCGTACTCTCTCAGGTCGTGCACTAATTTTAACGAGTGACGACTGCTTGTGCATTAAAACACATGTTTGGATCCTAGTTTCCCAGTCCCAGTGTACGGTTAATGAAACTTCATTTCTGTGTATCCAGTTTGGTTTTTTATACTTTCTTTTAACATGTACTTTGCATTCATCTCCGTAACGTAACAGTGGGCACTATTTGTTGTCCTCGGAGGCTCGGGTTCGGTTCCTGGTACTGCCAGAAATTTTAAGAATGGGTTAAAAATGGTATTACATGCAGCTCACCTCCATTGGGGATGTGCCTGAAAAGAGTTGTACTATCTTGGGTCGAGGACATGAATTTGCGTAAAAGTGCTTGAAACCGATTATTTTAAAAGCAGTGACTAGATTTTACCAGAATCATATAGGATATCCTTGATGATTTTGTTGAAGAAGATAATATGATTTAATATATATTTTCACCTCATGCTACAGATGAACTTATTTATTTATTTATTTATTTATTTATTTATTATTATTTATTTATATATTGACGATGAAAGGTCCCATGAGGCTATGGGTCGTGATAGGGACAGTACAGTACCTACTTTTCTTAAGGCGACACAATAATTACAATTCTTATACTACAGCTTTTTCAGTAAAGTGACAAGTATTTATACATTTTTGGATAACTAAGACATAGGCTAGTTGTTTGTTTTAAAAGATGTTAGGATCATAGTTTTTCAGAAGTATAAGCGGATATTCCATGGCTGTAAGATATTAAATATGGACAATATATTGATGTAAGCCTATTATTTAAAGTAAGTTATATAGAGGTTCCATATCTATGAATTTGACAAAAATGGGAGAAGTTAACAGCCAAATGGGTTAATTTTCTGTCTAGCTTATATGTAAAGACTGATGATGAAAATGCAATTTGCTTATGGAATGGCAGAATATTTAACTCTGAAGAAACTTCATGTACGGTTTGAGGCAGGAGAATCGGTTGCATTTAAAGTAACATTTTATGTAATAATTATTGCGGACCACTCAATACAGTTCTATTATAATTTACATTTTCCCTTTAGTGTTAAAGATTGTATGTCATTATTGTAAATCAAAGATAGAATAGGACCTAGTACTATACGCGCACTTTATCTTGAGCCCGGATCTCCATAGTAACGAATGGGAACTAGGGCGCGTACTATACTGTGCTCTGCAGTATTCCTGTCTTAGTTTGTTGCTTAGAACTTTTAGTATTATTAATAGTCACATATTGTGTTCGATTTGATGAATAATTTGGAACCATTTTATGATGATGATGATTGTGTGCTAAACCCCCAATTCCTGCTATTTTTAAGTTCAGAAGTATTTTGTGGTCATCCAGGTCAAATGCTTTTTTTAAGATCTATGAGTAGCCCTGCTGCTAATTTATTTTCTTCTAAGGTCTTTTGAACATCTATCACTGTATCAAATATGGCATTAAGTTCCTCTATTTGGGAGAAACGCACATTATCAGAAAAGTTTTGGGTTATGTAGCACATACCTATCTGTGAAATGTCAGTGTAATATTCGTCCCAAATGGAACATAATAATTCCTTTTACACAAATGAAGTGAAAAATCTGCGGTAAATTAAGAAATACCGTGTTGGTACTAGAGAAATGTCTAGATAAATATGTATACGTACTTACGGGCTGTCCATATGACTAGCGCGGGCAGTTCAAACAGCAAAATAGCATGATCCCTGGGACCAGCAAATATATCATTTAATGAATGAGTTCGGGCACAAAACGAATGAGCAACATGAAGAAAATGCCACCTAATTAATGCAAACAACTTCAGTGAGCAAAGACATCACACACAAAACACATACGGAAGCACTGCGACATAGCAGAAAAATAGTTGTATGGTAGTAAAGTATGTATCCCTATCATTCTCTGCAAGTAAAATATTTCGTACGTCTTAATTTATCACAGATTTTCGACTTTATTTATGTAAAAGCAATTATTATGTTCCATTTGGGACAAATAGTACAGTGACGTTTCGTAGATAGGTATGCGCTACGTAACCAACTTTTGCATAGTTTTACATAGAAAATTTACCAATCTCATTTTTACTATCATTTCTATGAGTTTTCCAATCACAGATAATATACTAATTGGCCTGTAATTGAATGGATCTGTATTATCTCCTGATGTAAAGATAGGTACAGTTCTGGCATATTTGGGTAATTGGAGTATTTTTTCACTGAGAATTGAGTGCTTAATAATTTTCCCAATATATGGCACTAAACTTTCAACACAGGTTTTTAACATGACATTTGTTATTTTATCTTTGTTAAAATAATATTTTTATTCTTTAGGGAAGTGATAATTTTGAGCACTTCACATTAATCAGTTGGAGACATGAAAATACTTTCAGCTGTTGTGCTGCCATGAACTTGCTCATCTTCAGAAAGGCCTTTTCTGATACCGTATTTAACATGTAGTTGATTTAGATTATTGCATATGTCCTCCTTGTTTGTAATGGTGACATTTACTACCAGATGGCTGATTTCATGTTTGTGTCCAGGCTTCCTGTTTAACACTTCATTGACTACATATCATGTTTCTTTTTGGTTTTGCAATTCTGTAATCTATGTTCATAATACTATTTTTGTAACACTCTTTTTAATTGCAGTCTAGAGGGGTTTTTACTTTAGTTTTGGTTTTCGAAGAGAGTCTAACCCATGGTTTTAAGGGAATGTGTTTGGGGATCTTTCTTATTATTGAAGTTAAGCTGGTTTCAATTCCCCTGCTAATATACTCAATAAATTTATTGTAATAGGTATTTATGTCAATTTCCTCACAGTTAAATTTATTTTGTAGTATATGCTGATTTAATTTGTTGTAATTTACAAATTGCTTGCCACTATCTTTGATTATTGGAACTTATGAAACTGATTTTTCACCAGAAATTTCACGTACCACTAGGTAATGACCACTTAAGTTATTTGTTATATTGAATACATTACAGTTTTTGCTACTGTTTGTGGAGGTTGTTTTTGGTACTCTAGTTGGATATTTTTATTACATGTTGTTTTTAAATTGTCATACAAACTTCTGTTTCTGGAAGTTGAGAGCAAGTCTATATTTGTATGTCCAAGAATTATTAAAGTTTGCCCTACTACTATTTAGGATATTTTGTAGTTTGAACATAAAATTTGGCCAAGTTACTTTGTTGTGGGTTAATAGATGGTAATGATTTCATATCTTTGATTTCCTTTTGTAATTGTGACTTGTGGTATGTTATGGGATTTATTTACTTCCTGTATGATATTGCTTTTCCATTTGTTTGAAACATAAAACGAAAGACTCCCACTTAACTGCTCTCTTACCACATGATGAGAATTGTAGTTTATTTCAAAAGCCTGGGTTAGTTTGTTGGTTAACCAGTTTTTGGAGATTGCAAGAATATCTACTTCTTGAATCTGATCTAAGATTATTTGGATATCATCAAATTTATTTTTCATGCTTTGTGCATTTATGTGTAAGCCTTTTCAATTCACATGATCTACATTATGTATGAATTCAAATTTAAATTCCTCTATTTTAAGAAAATTGTTTTCAGGTTCCATGTTTGGTTATGTAAGGACAAAATTTGAAATTAAGAGGAAAATAAAGCTTGGAATTGATGAAAGAATGAATGAGATCCTGGGTATGACGAGGGTATGACGAGGACTGGAAATCCTGTGAACTCGCAGAGGAATCTACCTTTCTGTTGGGTAAAAAATTGTATTAACGATACCCAGTTAATGACAGGTCTGGAATACATAACGACTGTCCAAAGAGTGTAAAATCATTATTTGCAATGAACGAAAGATAATCTTATACAATAACTATAAGCTGGAGTTGTGCCCTAATTTTGCAAAGTGAACCTTATAGCCTAGGCCTAGTACAGGGATGGCGAACCTTTTCCAACTAGTGTGCCATTTTAAGTCTGGTTTATTATTCTCAACTGTTGACTGTGCCACTAATTATTTTCATTTAAGAAATAGCTATAACCTATACCACCCCCCCCCCCCCCCCCCCCCCTGCAACCACGACTTCCATTCCAATTTCCCAATTATGTTTCCTAATACGTTATTTATTTATTTATTCATGTCTTTATTTACTGATTTATTATATATATATATATTGTGTAAATACATTTGATTGCATGTTCCGTGGTCGTATTTTGAAAATACTGCAAAATATACATTTTTAAATATGTAATTTTTGAGAATACCTAATATTATTTGTGAAAAAAATAAATAATAAGCTCCCATTGTAACACACTTCGCCATTAAATATGATTACCAGGTGAATTGGCTGCGTGGTGAGGGGCGCTCAACTGTCAGCTTGCATCCGGGAGATGGTGCGTTCGATCCCCACTGTTGGCAGCCCTGAAGATGGTTTTCCATGGTTTCCCATTTACACACCAGGCAAATGCTGGGGCTGTACCTTAATTAAGGCTACGGCTGCTTCCTTCCCATTCCTAGGCCTTTCCTATCCCATCGTCGCCATAAGACCTACCTGAGTCGGTGCGACGTAAAACAAATCGTAAAAAAATATTAGATTTAAAATCAAAAATACTAATATTGCCAATGGACTTCACTTCCTCCATTAGCTTCATTATTTTTCCATGTGGTAGTAGTTCGTATGCTCAACAATTTAACTTATTTCTCCCTCATCACATCTCCACAAGGAAATTGGAAAAACCAGCTATCCTCGCTTGTAAAATCTCATCCATGCTTTCATCAAAACATTCGGCATACATCTGGGAGTTACCCAAATCAGCTTTCAATTGCTCCGCATCTTCACTTATTCTTATTATCCTATCCTTGACAGCAGTTCAGCTGGCTGGAATTCTTTTAATTCTGTTAATTGTTTGTTAGGAAAATTTTCAAATAATGTGTCGGATGTCGATAAGAAAGTTTCTTTCAAGAACTCTCCGTCAGGAAGCGATTTCCCATGCATGCTGTACTATGCAATGAGGCAGTTGGAACCAGCCACACTGATATTATTCCTAGGGTGGAAATATGATACATTAGAACTAGGTTGTTTTGTGTAATGTTTGATATTTTGTGGAAGGAACTCTCTTCTTTCTTCAGTTGGCATGGAACAAACATTTACATGATTAGTCTCGAAATGGCGCTTTACATTCAATGTGGGGGATAAAATTGTTTTCGAACACAGGCAATACATCTTTCTATCAGTCCAAATTCCCCTGTTCACTTATCTTGAAAAATCCGGCCACTACCTTCATTATGTTTCTGTTCTTTTCGGCACCGAAAACATGTTTGAAAGGTCCGTATACATATCCACCAGAAAATGACACTTATCTCACTTGACCTATAAGTGTAGCAGTGTTGCCATATTGCACGTCCGAATATAACGAGTATTTAGATTTTCTTTATTTAATTCGTACATGTGAAACAATATAAGGTATGTACTGTCTGTTGTACAAGACGTGTATGATCATGTGGCGTGTCGCCTTGTTCGCCATCCTTGGCCTAGTATTACCAAAAAAAAGGTAGACTTTTTAAAAAATATGACCTTTTTAATATTTTATTTCATTACAAGCGATTAGAGAGCTGTTCTAATTTTCAAATATATATAATTTATTCACGTATTGAAAATAATAGATTTCACTGATTTCATGAGATTTTAAAACAAATCTTAAGTTTCAATGTGTAAAATATGTGCCCTGGTGTACGGTTATATAGCTGTATGGTTCCTCGTGCTTAATGAATATATCAAGCAACATTTAGGAGTGCAACGGCTACATTCTTGGACTGGGTGATTGTATTCTTTAGTGACAGATCTATCAACCTTTAAGGAACCAGATGCGACAGATTTTCTTTTTATGTATAAAACAGAAAACCTATTGCTACCATGTTTTATTTTCCAGAATGCTAGACGCCCATATGTTACCTGGTTCCTTTTTTCATGGCCTGGGATAGAGCATACCTCTAAAATCAGGGGACTTTCAGTTGATGTATACATATCCCTTACATTTTGTGTGTACTAGTATTGTATGTTGTATGCTGCATGACTTTATGGGCAAACTCGTTTTTGTGTATTTGTTCTGTAGTAGTTATTCTACGAGAGAAAAGCTGGGAGAAGAAAGTAAAGTACATGTGGGTGTAATAACGCTGATGATCACTACTTTGTGCCCTACAGTCGTCCCCGCACCATTGAGGACATAGTGGAGCAGGCAGAGGTGGTGACAGTATTCCGCAAGTGTATGGATGGCAAGAAGGACTTTCCTAACATGCTCCTGTATGGTCCACCAGGCACTGGCAAAACCAGTTCCATTCTTGCTGCTGTCAAGGAGATGTTTGGACGGGAGTCCTACAAAACAAGGTAAGAAATACTTCAACACTAACTCTGGGCTCTCACCCTGAGTGTGTGCCTTACTCAGTTGCTTGCATCTCTACATGTCATGGCGTTGGGTACTTGGCAGAATCTCTTCAAGGGAGTGTTTCATGGCAGAACATTTGTCTAATCGTTGACTTGTGTTGTTCTCAGTTGATAATTAAATCATTTTGCTTTGAATACTGAGTGTGACGCCATATTGAATTAATTTCAGCAAACAGTAGTTTTTTTACGGCACTTTCCAGCCACTCGGAAACCTTTCGGTCTCTCATTTCACTTCAAACGAACTTCGTGGAGACGCACTCACAAGCCTTTTCCAGATCAACGAACACTGCATCGAACTCTGATTTCTGTTCCCATATCTTTTCTGTTATTATATGGGTGGCCTTAATTGCATTAGTGGAGGATTTTCCTTTGTAAATCCACTCAGTACTGTCTCCCATGGCTTTATCATGTGGGATATCAATTTTATTCTGCATTAATTTCCTCATTCTCCTCTGTCTCCTTTTTTCTTAAAATTGGTAGCAAGAAGTTATAGCAGAGGGCACCAGCCCGTAGGTAATTGAATGTATTGTTCCTGCCCATAGCTCTGCAGGAAAATCAGTGCTTTCTATGTCGTCTTAATAGTTGCTTCCTCAAACTTTCGAGTGTGTGAAATGAAGTTTCTAAGACAAGGAGATATGCAGGTGAAATCAAAGGTAGGAGAAAGGCCATCTAAAGCAAGTACATGAGATGCATGTTCAGAGACAGTAGGTTGAAAGGATGATGCGTGGAAGAAAGACTAGTTGGAAATGGTTGGAACAAATTAAAAAAGATGTAGCAAAAAAGGGAGAGAGATATGTTTCTTGGGCTGCTGGAAGGATCCATAGTTAACAGTGGTGACCTTGACTGGTATTACTGTTATGTTTGCATTAGGCATCAGATGATTCTCAATTCAGCTAATTTGATTTGGCAATGCTACTAGACTGTTTTACTCTCGTGCAATATCTGTCATGTTCTTTTGTATGAATATCGGACGGTAATCGGTCACTAGCGTTTCCAGGTTCTCTCTGGGTAAGGTATTATACTTCACCCCGGTCTTAAAACACACTGTCAAATTATTCAACTTATTACATGGTGTTAAGTACAGAAGACTGGACATCAGTGGGTTAAATGACCTAGTAAGTTGAAAGTCTATTTTGAATAGAAATGCAGTAGTGAAAATGAAATATTCAATGTTGATTCTGCTATTTTCGTGCACTGCTAGGCATGCCTCTGGTGTTGCTATTTGTTTTGGTTGTTGTTGCAGGATTTTGGAGCTGAATGCATCTGACGAGAGAGGCATCCAGGTGGTACGAGACAAGGTGAAACAGTTTGCTCAGCAGACAGTCAGCAACATCAGAAATGAGTGAGTATTATGTTCTGCTGGGTAGGACGTTCTCACATTGCTTTGTTGTTCAGTTTGCTCAGCAAATGGTCAGCAACATCAGAAATGAGTGAGTATTATGTTATTAGCATCCTCTTGTCCTGCTGGGTAGGACGTTCTCACATTGCTTTATGTTGTTCAGTTTGCTCAGCAAATGGTCAGAAACATCAGAAACGAGTAAGTATTATGTTATTAGCATTCTCTTGTTCTGCTGGGTAGGACGTTCTCACATTGCTTTATGTTGTTCAGTTTGCTCAGCAAATGGTCGGCAACATCAGAAACGAGTAAGTATTATGTTATTAGCATTCTCTTGTTCTGCTGGGTAGGACGTTCTCACATTGCTTTATGTTGTTCAGCGGCCAGCCTTGTCCTCCCTTCAAGATCGTGATCCTGGACGAGGCAGACTCCATGACGCAGGCTGCGCAGGCGGCTCTGCGACGCACAATGGAGCGCGAGAGCAAGACTACTCGCTTCTGCCTCATCTGTAACTACATCAGTCGAATCATCAAGCCGCTGAGTTCTCGCTGCATGAAGTTCCGCTTCAAACCTATCTGTGAGTATTTGTCTTGGAGGTGTCCTAGTGTCACCCTCAGATCTGTGGTAGGAATTTCCTCTCTTGGTAGGTGAGCAGTTTCAGGACACATCTGGATTGATATGGAAACGCTATGTACGATTTTTTCCAACATGAGGGCATTTAAGATCAAGATAACAATTAAGTTAAAGGTTCCACCCTCCCTCACCATTTAAGCGTCCCTTACTAACACATTTTAATTTTAATTATGAAATGTTTTATGCTTTTTCACCTAAGCTTTAAGCGAAACAGCTGAAACATGTACTGTAAGTTTTTAATGACATAAAATTTAGCCGAAGGCTAAATAATAAAGTATCAATCAGGTTGAACCTTGATGACAGTATTGATACGGAATGAAGTGGATAATATGTAATGAGGGCATTTTACGTCGTGTATCTACTATTTCTAAAGATGAGAGGAAAACGTGTCAAAAACAAGAGAGAACAAATTCTGCTGGGGATTATAAAATAACAAAAGTGCACTGGGAGGTCTGAAAAACAAGACAACAAAAATATGGAAACATGCATGGGGCCAATTGCAGATCACACTCTTTCTAAAACAAATGTTAGTAGTAGCCGTTTGTTTTGGAGCAGTGGGTTATTAAACATTATTCTCTGGTCACACTCTTAGATAATGACTTGACCATGTGCAACTGCGACTTTTGCTGCCATTTTGAAATCGCCAAAACTTCTATTCCACCTACTCGAACGATCGAGTCGAAACTCGAAGGTGAAAGTTTCAACATACACACTACCTATGCATGCTTCGACGCGAGTGCCAGTCCACTTTTTAATACATTTTAATTTTGTCTTCATTAGTGAGGAATATTTCGACACAACTATGGTTCCGTTTCTATGAGTTTCGACTTGACAGTTAACGGGAAGACAGACATTGTTGCGAGTGCAATCAGCTGTTTCACAACATGAACTCTAAAATAAGTCCAGAATCAGCAACATGCACGATAACATATTTAGGATAATGATTGAACAGATAAAACTCAAGAAAATGAACTTCCTACTCACAGCTCGCATTGTTAATATATTCATTTCCTCTTAAGGAAGGAGAAAATCCTACAGAGGGAATACACCCCTCATTTCTGGGTCACTATCAGCATTGTCGTGGTTTGTTGAGGTTTCACACTGTCCTGACCGTAGCATCTTCAATGCTTCCCAAGCTTCACTTATCTCTGATTGTGTCTCACAACCTGCACTTAAACAGTCTACGGCTTCCCAAAGAAGTCATTCAACTCTTGAAACTGTGAAGAGTCGGTTGTTCGCAGCTACATAATCCTTCAGTTGGACTCAAAACAAATTCTATGGCGTTAAAATGGCACAGGTATGGTGGAAGGCGAACAACTGGATGCCCAAGCCTCCTGCTATTTCATCCAGCACGTAAACTGGGTACTAGGGCTTGTTTTGTTTCATAAGATGTACGAGATCCCCCTTCCTCATGTCATCGCGAACCAAAATATTGTGCTATTTCAACCACTCAATCAACTCGTTATTTCTACCCGCCATTGTCGGTGCTTTGTCAATAATGACAGAGTGTACTGACAAAGAGTACGAAAAGAACTGAGCACAATACAACACACAGCTGATAGTATGTGGTTACAGTAAACAACAGATCAACAACTCTGGTAACCGGAACTAAAGTCTAACACACTCTGTCAGAACTATCGGCTGTCTATGATTGACTGTTTATTAATTTACCGTATTTCACGGCATAATCGTCGCCACCGCGTAATCGTCGCATCCTTTATTTTCAATACAAAAATCGGACTTTAAACCTTTAATTACATAATCGTCGCACGTCCAAATTTTGTTCACTAATCTGGTTAAAAGGTAAATGGAACTGCAACGTAAGTTGCACATGAATGCGCAATTTAAATACGTGTATGGTTTATGGGCAATTTGGCAACACAGTCACGTTTGCGACATGTTGCACAACGTATAAATAAATAATACCGGTATATGTACGACGCATGGCTTACCGGTAGACTATCGGCAGTTTGACAACGTGGTCGCGAGACAGTGTACTATTTATTAACCACCTACATATTATGAGTTCCCATTTGAAATACGTAAGGCTGTAAGTTATCGCTTATCGGCAACGTCGCCAGGAAATACCGGCTAGGTAGGTTGAATGGACCTCGAACCAGCCCTCAGATACAGGTAAAATTCCCTGACCCGGCCGTGAATTGAACCCGAGGCCTCCGTGTAAGAGGCAAGCACGCTACCCCTACACCATGGGGCCGGCTCCTGTGTTATTGCGCATGAAGTGAAATCCAAGACGATAACGCAGATTTCCACGGAATTATTCAGCCGAATTATTTACGATGTCTCAGTTGTCATCGCTAGACTCTTATCTTACTACTACGTCATAAGTGTCCGGGCATGGGATGAAAACTTTTATCCAAGCAGTCAAGATAATTATTATCCAATGCTATTAAAGTTTTATTTTATAAACTCGTCAGTAATGTAATGTAAAATCATCAATAACTGGGAAGAAATATTAACCTAATTACCGTATGTTTAAAAGAAATTGAAAAAAATGAATGTTTGTTACTGACGTCTCGGAATACAGTCAACTATACAGTAGATCTACACCGCGCTAGCTAGAGCTCCAGTTTGCGAGCTTTGCGCAAGCGCAGTAGTGTGTCGCAACCAACGAGCTAAACTGATAAATTGTTGCATGCTTCCTTGCTTTCTAACAGTATTGGCTGCTCTGGAATGGACAGATCACAGATGCATTTATTTGTTTCAGATTTACGTGATTACTGTAGACATGTGTGCGTGAGAATTTAAGTTTTTAATTTGTGTTTTGGGTGTTTGCAGAAATAATTTGTTTTAATAGTGAACAATTACGGAAAGTCATTTATATCGCAAAACATTAACGTGTGAAGCATTTATAAGCGATTATGGGTAAATATAGAAACTATTCTGCGGGCTTCAAGCTAAGCGTAATTGCCTTCGCTGAACAGCACGGGAACAGAGCTGCAGAAATAAAATTTTCTGTGAGTGAAAAGTTGGTGCGTGACTGGCGGAAAGTAAAAAACAAGCTAAAAAGCACAAACCCTTCTAGACGCCCGTTTAGAGGTCCTAAAACAGGGAAGTTTCCTATAATTGACGAAGAAGTGTTTAGGTACGTCAGTGAAATACGTAACAATGGCTGCAGTGTATCATATGAAATGTTACAAATTAAGGGACAGGAGGTAGCGCGCAAACGCAACATACTGGTAACTCAGTTTAAGGCGACTCGTGGGTGGATTAAGGGGTTCATGCGACGACACAATCTGTCAGTGCGAAGGAGAACAACACTAAGCCAAAAGTTGCCTGCTGATTACACGGACAAGATTGTAAATTTTCACCGATTTGTCATACGGTTGCGCAAGGAAACTTCGTACTTCCTTTCTCAAATCGGTAATGCCGATCAGACTCCAATCTTTTTTGATATGCCTCGCAACAGCACTATTGCACTAAAAGGATCACGGAGTGTAATAATGAAAACCAGCGGTAGTGAGAAGTTGCGATGCACGGCAATGCTAGCCATTACAGCTGACGGGAGAAAGTTGCCGCCTTACATCATTTTCAAGAGGAAAACGATGCCTAAGAATATACAGTTTCCCCGTGGAATTCATGTACGAGTGCAACCAAAGGGTTGGATGGACGTAGAACTCATGCTGGATTGGGTTAAAATTGTGTGGAATAGAAGACCTGGTGCACTACTAAAACAACCAGCTCTGCTTGTTTTAGATAGTTTCCGAGGTCACCTCGTGAACGAAGTGAAGCAAATTCTCACTACAAATAAGACACGGCAGATAGTCATTCCTGGTGGCCTAACATCTGCTTTGCAGCCACTAGACGTATGTGTTAATAAACCCTTTAAAGACCGCTTACGTCGATTTTACAACGAGTGGATGATGAGCGGCGATCAGCAATTGACGTCCGCCGGAAATATCAGGCGTCCACCCTTGGACTTGTTACGCTCGTGGGATCTTATACCACCTGAACTAGTCTCCAAGAGCTTCAAAAGGGCTGGGATTTCGAATGCACTAGACGGTTCCGAAGATGACGCAGTGTGGCAGGGAGACGAAGAATCTGATACTGGTATTAATAGAGGAGAGGACGGCGCATCAGATAGCGAAACCTGCGATAGCGACACCGAAGATTTGGAATAATTTGTGTACCGGTAAGTCCGCATTTCACAACAAAGCGATAATTTTTTGCAAGTGTAATATTTTAACTTTAATACTCAAATTAATGACAAATTAACTTAATACGTTCATTTTTATTTTCAGGTTGGAAAAACGTTCGCCGAATTGTTGCGAAAAATTATGAATTTTGTTTTAGACTATTTTAATTATTTTGATGTATAAACGCGAGTATTACGTGCATCTTAAATTAGTATCAAATACAATTTAGTAAATACATTTTTTGAGTAATACAAATACTGGTATTAAATATTCATCGTATAATGGTCGCACCCTACAATTTTTTTCGAAAATTTTGGTATAAAAAGTGCGACGATTATGCCGTGAAATACGGTAGTTAGCCTCTGTCAAAAGGCAGCACTCAAATGACAAGTCGAAACTCGTAAGGCTGTCACAAGACACTAGTGAACTTCACAAGATTATGTTCCTAATCCTGATGTAATGTGTCCTATTCAATACATTAGATGGAGTGATAAAAGTCAAACATTTTTCGACTCGTTTGAGCCATCTTCAGTGAAAAATACGGGGTTAAAGTTATTTACGTAATAGAAGCTAAAAATGTGTTAAAAACATAATGAAGGAACAAATGAAAAACAAAAAGACACGAGGGAAATAAAAATCAATTCAATATATACAAGATTTCTATCATTAGCTGGAGTAATAATCAACTCGTTTGAGACATCTTCAGTGAATAAGTTTACATTTTTACATAAATAAAGCTAAAAAGTGTGTTAAAACCAATGAAGAAAGGAATGAAAACAAATGATAAGATGGAAACGAACATTAAGTGTTTATAGTGAGGTTGTGGACCGCGGTGTGATATAATTAACAGGATGAAATCACTGTGTTGAAAATTCAGAATTGGCAGACTGTCTTTGTAGAGTCACCATCGTCACGACATTAGAGACCGTGTCTTAAGGTGGCATATGGGCAGGCAGACCACCATATTTAGAAGGATTTTAAAAAATTGTAGCAAATAGCACGTAGGTTGCAATTGTAACATGTATATATCATTAAAAAAATAAAAAGGGTCTATTCTGCAGATTAAAAAGTTGCATTAAGATCTATTGAATACTTTTCACATTACACATTTTCCAACGGTAAGCCTTTTGCAACAGCAAAAAGAAGTCTGACAACAAAGTCTTACACAAAATGAGCTTTAGTGTGGAATAGTTTGAAGCATTCAGGGACACAAAGTGCTACAGAACACATTGGATACCACCAGCATGTCTCTTTTCTCATTACTTTCCTATTTTACGCCTTTCCTTTATCTGCACAATCATGCTTTGCAAGTGCATCCAAATCACCAAACGTACCTGGCGAATGTGAATCAGTCCCTGCCTTTGAATTATCATCGCTTGCGTCACTTTGTTCTAAATGAATCTCCAGTCATATGAAGATCATGAAACATTAGCTAAATAAACTACAAAGTGCAGAATCACACCTGGGTGGAATATGATAGAATACCTTCATCACTAACACGAAGTTCGAAATCAGGGTCTAGATCTGAATCATTTACCTCTTCTTCTGAACCACTGTCATCAAAAATCTCTACAATTCCACTTTCATTCGATGATCCAATCAAGATAGCAGAAACAAACATAGTCTAAACACTTCGCACGATGTAAACAAAACTCCGAAAGCGCGCGCCTTGAGCAGCTGGAAGCATGTTGTGTAGAAGCGAACTCGAGCAAAAATAATGCTATAAATTCGAGAAAAGAACGACAGAGGGCATGAACGCACGGTATAGCTGTTATAAAAGTTCTTTAATGTGGTATGTATAGTTTCCGCTTGATTCTCGTCCTGGTTTTGTTGACAACATAAGAAATACGCGGGCCCGAGTTAGCCTCAGGCGCGGTTAGTCTGCGCTGATACCCCACCCCGATACACACTAAAGCTCGGTCTCCAATGTGTTAAGAGGGAAGCAAAAAACTGAGAATCTAAGTTTGAGAGGAGACACGTGCCAGGTGAAATGTATACGACACGTGATGGAAAACCGCCAGTGACTTTCAAATTTTAGAATAGTTGCACTCTTGTCTCAATTTTAGCCATCCCGTTCTCAATGATTGTTTCCAATGTTGGCTAGGTGCGTTTGCCTTATTTTAAATAGTCAGGAGGGCAGCAAAATCTACGAAGCTGTGTTAGAGAAGATAACAGATGCATGGTAAACTGTATGTGACCACAGTCGAAACCGTCAGTGAAGTTCCAATACTACTAAGGTTAAGAAATGTAAGTTTACTTCCTGATCTTGATCTTTAAGCCCATATAATGGAAGACTTTTCGTTTTGCTTCGTTAGCATAATCATTAAGAGAGAAGAATTTCATACTGAACCATTTTATACTTTCTTTTAACTTATTAGTGAAGGTCAGGCCATTTCGAGAGGACAACCAATTAATAGTAAGTTTAAAAGTTTCTTCACACTTTTTTCATTTTTTTACTTATCAGTCCAAGTTTCTCATACAACCTCATTTTCTCCATTACAGATTGGAACTTCACTGACGGTTTCGACTGTGGTCACATACAGTTTACCATGCATCTGTTATCTTCTCTAACACAGCTTCGTAGATTTTGCTGCCCTCCTGACTATTTAAAATAAGGCAAACGCACCTAGCCAACATTGGAAACAATCACTGAGAACGGGATCGCTAAAATTGAGACAAGAGTGCAACTATTCTAAAATTTGAAAGTCACTGGCGGTTTTCCATCACGTGTCGTATACATTTCACCTGGCACGTGTCTCCTCTCAAACTTAGATTCTCAAGTTTTTTGCTTCCCTCTTAACTATTTGTGGTGATGGTGACTAAAAAGACAGTCTGCCAATTCTGAATTTTCAACACAGTGATTTCATCCTGTTAATTATATCACTCCGCGGTCCACAACCTCGCTATAAACACTTAATGTTCGTTTCCATCTTATCATTTGTTTTCATTCCTTTCTTCATTGGTTTTAACACACTTTTTAGCTTTATTTATGTAAAAATGTAAACTTATTCACTGAAGATGTCTCAAACGAGTTGATTATTACTCCAGCTAATGATAGAAATCTTGTATATATTGAATTGATTTTTATTTCCCTCGTGTCTCTTTTGTTTTTCATTTGTTCCTTCATTATGTTTTTAACACATTTTTAGCTTCTATTATGTAAATAACTTTAACCCCGTATTTTTCACTGAAGATGGCTCAAACGAGTCGAAAAATGTTTGACTTTTATCACTCCATCTAATGTATTGAATAGGAGGACACATGAAACTTCCCTTGTAAAGTGAAAACCATCAATATGGAATGATTGTAATATGTAGGCTATCAGACGACAAATATTCGCTACACTTACTTGTACAGTACCACTCAGTACAAAATACATTTCTGAATAGAATGCGAAATACAAGTACAAACAGGCTCACTGTGTTATTCAGCAATCCTGCTGCTAACCGGAAAGTAAAACTGAACATTCCTGAAGCTAACGGCTTGCTCCCTGTACATGCAACTTATCCTGTGAAATTCAGGAATTCAAGGCCTTTTCCCATTATCGCACAACTGTAGCGAGGGCTCTTCTTATCCGAGTTGGAAACCACGTTCATTTCACAACGGATGACAAACACAGTAACATTTTCAGGTTTAGGAAAAATGTGATCATCGAGCTCGATAGCTGCAGTCGCTTAAGTGCGGCCAGTATTCGGGAGATAGCGGGTTCGAATCCCTCTGTCGGCAGCCCTGGAGATGGTTTTCCGTTGTTTCCCATTTTCACACCTGTCAAATGCTGGGGCTGTACCTTAAGGCCACGCCTGCTTCCTTCCCACTCCTAGCCCTTTCCTGTCCCAACATCGCCGTGAGACCTATCTGTGTGGGTGCAACGTAAAGCAAATTATAAAAAAATAAGTTAAAAGAATATGTGATAGTTCTAAGCAGTAATAGCGAATATTTGTAACGTGATAAGTGAGGTATCTTTATATGATGAGAATCAGGATTTTGAATTTACAATGCGCTAAGCGGGGAAATATGCACTAACGTGATTATACTGTGTACATTCAGCTAGTGCAGTGTCCAGCAAAGCATTAGCTGCCCTCCGCCATGGGGACCTGGTGGTTCGACTTGTGGGGAACAGAACATGAAGAGCCATTGTAATCAAACAAACGGCAACTAAAAGCAGGATGTGGCTGAAACTTCGATCAAAGAAGAATTTAGTTAATACCTACTTATAATAAAAACATCAAAGGAAAGGAACACCACCAGTAACATTAACACAAAACAGACATACGTACGCCGGTGTAATTGTTACAATCTTGCTGGTACTAGTCTTCATGGAAAATACCTCACTGTGCAGAGTGAGTTGAAAATGTGAAGCGACATTACCCCAAGGAAAGCAGAGCTTCCTTCGCTCTACATGATCCCGAAGACAGAGAATAAAGCTCTCCTGCAATGCACTTCCCGAAAGTTGCCTGTGCTGGGCGGTGCAACAGGAAACAGCGCAGAAAATTAATGATCAATGACTGCACAGGAGTTGCCAACGAAATTTAAAAGTTTAATTTAACGCTTCGTATCTTGTCTGGAAACTACTCGAAGCTTGTATCTTCTGCAAGTCCCACAAAAATCAACACGTGGTGTGCAGGGTGTCCCACAAATTTCTACAATAAAGTTTAATACAATTTGTAAATGATCCAAAATTTCCATGAAGTAGGATATTTACCGTATTTACTCGCGTATTAGAACCCCCCATCGCTTTTCAAGACGAGGAAAATGAAAAAAATAAATCTCGCATATAAGACCCCCCAGCATAATTCGTCAGAGAACAACAACGATTCTGCTTCGAAGTGGGTACAAGTTTTATTGCAGCTCTGATGACATCGCACAAATTTATGAATAGTTTTGTCTGTACAACCTGCACAATGAAAACGCATAAAATCCATGCGGTAAATCAGGCCTAGCTTCGTGTCCAACCCGCACTTTTCAAGCATGCATCAGTCATGCTATACGTCTGTGTTTTGTAGTTAATAATGTCCTCCTGCGTAATGCTTAACAGAATTAGTTGCTGTTCTCGGGAGTCTGATTTCGATTCCTGGTACCGTCCTGCCAGAGATTTACAAATGGCAGGAAGGTTGATATGCGGTAAAAGCAGTACATGTAACTCCCCTCCACTGGGTGTGTGTCTAAAAAGAGCTGTAGCACCTCGGGATGAGGACACGAGTTTACTTTAGTTGAGAAATATTCGCGGTTGTTGCTATTTATACAGCAAGCGGATCATTAACAAAGTGGTCGTTTAATATCTCGTAACTTGGCCCAATATAGGTAGGCCTATATATTTGGAGAGAAGTAAGTTTAAAACGTGATAAAAGCTATCCAATTAAAACTATTGTTTTACTCGCCATTGTACCTAACAAATAATAATTTATGTCCCCACGTACTTTAAATGATTTTCGGAGACGCCAAACAAAACATACTAGGGTACCGGTATGCGTTAATTAAAAAAAGAGACAACAAACGTAAAAAATTAAACGTTATGATAATAAAACACATTACCTGTAGATATCCATAAATGCGGTATATTTTCCTGTTATTTATTTTTATTCTTTCCGTCGAGGAACTTTTGGCACTATCAGGGCGATAATATACCTAACCTAAACAATGTGCTCTGTCTTATCTGATGGACAGCTATTTACACATATCCTGATGTGATAAATGTAGAGAACAACATGAAATATATTTAATAATAACGGTCTGTGTTTCAACAGCCGCAGTCATCAAAAGAATGTTTCCAGTTACTATGTATTACATTCGGAAGTACAACTCGTAACATATGCTAGTTATCAGCTGATGGTTTGGTATGCCTTCTACAGCACTTCTTTATTCGGAAGGAGTGGCTTCTGCTGCATATACACCAAGTGGGAATAGATTTACACTGTTCAGACTCTATAGTCGGGAACGAAATTATTTTTAAAAGGTTCAAAAAGACGGGACCTCGTATGTTCTTGATTGCAGTGCATGGCTCAAAGAGAATGAAGCATGGCTGTCGCGACTGACGAGAGATAGCCGTGAAGATGATGTCACTTAGAATGACGACACGTCGCGCCGGTAGCAAGGCAGGGAAGTTGGCGGCGCAAGGCGATAATTCAAATGAAAGCAGTGATCAGGTTTACTGTGTGCGAGGCCTACTGCTGACCGGCCATTAAGTTCTTTTGTATCAATATATAATAGTATAACACGTTGCCCTTATCCCTTTTTTCTACGGGATTGAGTATGAAGTGAGATGTAACGAATGACGTAATATGAGTAACTAAAACAGACTTTTGTATGTTCCGTAGGTCTAAGTCGTGTTCACCATCAATTGTCTTTTTATGTTTAGAAATATTGCCTTCCTACGAAAATAGCCGGTGTAAGTTAAATGCGTTCTAAGTTTGTTAAATAAGAGTGTAGAATGTTTAAACGTACAATTTATAGCCTAGAAGTCACGTGTTCGCTGCACAAAATTTTGAGGTTATCGCATATTGGGGAAAAAAGGGGTCTAATACGCGAGTAAATACGGTTTATAAACTCTCACAGCACACGTCGCACAGTGTCATGTTCAGCGGGATCCAAGTCAAGTAATTCTAATTGATCCTGAATTTCCTGAAACCTTTCCAAACATCCTGTAGATTGGGAAATGTAAGTTCAACTTTAAGAATGTCTTGTGAACTCTCATGCTATGTTCTTTGTGACTGAACACATTTTTCTGCATTATTGTTCCTTGCAGTGTTTTTCCCTAATCTCTTCACCTTTATATTCTGCTATACCAGTGTACCCATTTTATTGAAAAAGACAGGAAATATACAAGAATAACGCAAGGAAATGACTTGTGATGTCCAAATTGAGCTTTCAACCTAATACTGAACCGGAACGAAACGACAGAGCGAGTCCGATACATAGAGTACTGTGAGAGAGAGAGAGAGAGAGAGAGAGATAGTGGATGGCAGTCCTTGAGGTGTGTGTGTGATGTAGTTTACAATAATGTAATGCCAGGTCTTTACTTTGAGAGGAAAATTAAATCTTTAATTTGTAATTGCCTTGTACTCATTAAACCAAAACTCTTATGTTTGTTCTTTTAAAAGCTACGCATGTTAATGCAGAGACGCTAAATGTTACGGATTTCACCTCGATGTTGAGGAGAAATTATTGTGGGAAACCAAAATTATCGGATAAAGAAAATTCTACAAAGATAGATGTGTATGTGAACGACACTTCCATTCACTACAGAAACACTCATGCCAGTTTCTCGAACAAGGTCCTTGATGAGGTGTTAGTTTACTGTGAGCAATGTTCAATTCCAGTGGTTATAGTGGCTGTTTACGATGGGATTAATGATAACACACTTCGCAGATTGGCAAT
Source organism: Anabrus simplex (assembly GCF_040414725.1). Taxonomy (NCBI): domain Eukaryota; kingdom Metazoa; phylum Arthropoda; class Insecta; order Orthoptera; family Tettigoniidae; genus Anabrus; species Anabrus simplex. The sequence goes on from NC_090278.1 coordinate 100,414,369, forward strand.
TTATGATAAAGTGTAGCTTCTTTATGCTATTTTAAGTGTTTGTGCAAAGTATGTTTCAAGATGATGAATCATAAACATACTCAAGTGTTAGTCTTTTGTACCCTGTCTGTTTCTAGCGGAGGAGCGCATGATGGAGAGGCTGCGGCACATCTGCGAGATGGAGCGTGTTCAGTGCGACGAGAACGTGCTTCAGGCCCTGGTGGAAGTGTCTGGAGGTGACATGAGGCATGCCATTACCTGTCTTCAGTCCTGCAGCAGGCTCAAGGATGTGGACCAGCCAGTCACCAAGGAAGACGTCTTGGAGGTCACGGGGGTAGGTTAAACCTCTGAACAATGGCCGCAGTGGAAATAATAACCTATGTTTATTTCATAGTAGGTTATTTTGTAACTTGGTGGTTGTGTGTAGCGGGAGCGTTCACCTTCCGTAGTTACGTGCGTGGAATGGGTAGGAATAAAGAGGGACAAAGCAAAGCTATGCCAAGTCATGTCCACTTACCTAGTAACATGTCGAGGGAGCATAGTAAAGGCTACATTTAAATGCAACTTTGTGAAAGAGGATGGCAGTGAACATACCACATATCCCCCATGAAACATGTGATTGTTGTCTGGCAGAGGACATTGCGAGAACCAAAAGTCCTAGTTTGTTTCCGGTGAGAATTCTGAAGAGAGGCTGAGTGATGCATGTTCTATGTCTCTGAATGTTTGTCACTTTCTGGTTATTTTCTTTTTGTTCTAACCCCCAGTAACCAATGAGTGATGGAATGATATTTTCCCTTACTCAACCATAGCTAGAAAATGAAAAATGATGTTATATAAAGTTGACCTTGTGATCCGCGAAACAGCCTGCCGAATGTTTATTTCTCCATTGCAGGTCGTTCCAGACGAGTGGGTCGACGGTCTGGTGCAAGTGTGTCACACGAACAACTACGACAAGCTTGTCCAGTTCATCTCCGACCTCATGTTGGAGGCGTACGCCTCATCTCAGGTACTAGCTCAGTGTTTAGGTGGGGTTGATTCAGTGGAAAGGCTAGAGTAATGTCGTGGATGGGATGCAATCATGTTAAGTGATTGTAATTATTGTTCTTCTTGGAAGGTTGTTAATCCTGAGCTTGCTGTCACTACTCTCTGAACAGTTCAGATAGTCCTCCTTTCCATCATGTTCTTTGTCAAACATGGAGTCTCCTATTCTTATCCGTACGTCTCTGTTGCTAGCATGGACGTTCTTCTACACCACCACAACTGAAATGTCGACTCGCTTAGAGCAACACACTCCACAAGTTATGTTAGCCTCAAGTTGATGTTAGATGTGAAGAACTTCCCCTTTTTATGAAATATCTGTCTGCCTCCAAAATGTCATCTCAGCCACCGCTTGCTTGAATGTCATGAAATTTTGCCCTAACATTCTTACTATCACATAACTGTTTTCTTTCAAAATTGGGTAATAATGTAAAATGAGTGTCTTCTCTCTCTCTCTCTCTCTCTCTAAACTGGACAAATTGAGCTGAAATTTGGTGTCAACATATCCGAGATATTCAGTTCAAACACAGTCATATTCAGTAATCGACTGGCCTTTAATTGTAAGTTTTTACTAAACTTGTGCGTGTTCAAACACCAATAAAATGCACAACTGTCACCAAAAAAGCCTCACTGTGTGTAAAGTTACATGTTCCAGTGGCTTTAAAACTAATCAGCGATTACATTTTTATCATTAAAGTGTGCTCTCTGCGACTGGTTCAGCAGCTAGTTTCCCTTAAACCACCAAACACCCGGGCTCCGTACGCCCACATATACACTGCAGTCTTCACAATATTAGTTGTAATGTTTTCTTAACTTCCTCTTCTCTTCCCAGAACTTGGCTGTCCTTTCTTCATCTGTAATGGTGTACTGTTTTCGTTTGACTGTTTTTAATTTTAGTCTTGTATCTTTACTTCTCAGAATCCTCTTCTCTTTTCTCTCTGCAATTTGTTTTATTATATTCAGCTCTTCGAAATCATTCTGGACCTCAACAAACCAGTTGCTCTTGGTTTTACTTTTCCAGAAGAAATTGAATAATTGTTTCAGTAGTCTGGTCTCTGGTAGTCGTATCCACAACTGATTCATTTTCCTGATAGACTATTTCATTAGGCAGCATCCTCCATTGTCCATTTACTTGATGTTTTTGATTGATGATTGTCCTGATGATCCTTCTGTCTATTTTTTGGATTTTATCCATTGTTGCTTTGGTATTCAACTTAAACCGAGTTTCACTTGCATAAGTTGCTTCAGGTTCAACTACTGAACCATAATGTTTGAATTTGGCGTTTATGGAGAGAGATTTCTTCTTATATGTTGACCATGTGACTCGTGCTTGTCTCAGTTTTGTTGTTCTGTATTCTACTGAGGCTTTCTCATTTAGGTCCAAGTTATAATTTCCCCGAGATACTTGAACTTTTTTACAACCTTAATTTGTTTGTTATTGTTTAGTTGACTGACAGGGGTGTCCACATCTAAGGTTGGCATAATTTCTGTCTTTTCAAATGCAGTTTGTAATCCCACTTTTGCTGCAAAGTTTTCTAGTTGTTCAATTTGGACTTAAGCCTCTCCCACACTATTTGCCAGTAGTGCAAGATCGTCTGTAAATGCTAAGCAGTTTAGTTTTATATTTCTACCAATCTTGATGTTCGGTTGGGATTTCTTTCTCCATTCTCGCATGACCTTCTCCAGTACACAATTAAACAAAGTAGGTGAGAGACCATCCCCCTGCTGAAGTCCAGTTTTGATTCTAAATGGCTCTGACAATTCTCCTCTAAATTTAACTTCTGCTTTAGTATTCTTGAAAGTGATTCCAATAAGGTTGATCAGTTTTCTGTGAACACCAAATTCTTGAAGGGTATTCAGTAGTGACGCCAGTTGAATACTGTCACAAGCTTTTTTGAAGTCAACACAAGTGATGACTATGTTCTTACTTCGAGCTCTTTGATGCTTCATAATCCACTTAAGACTGATGATTTGATCTGGACAACTTCTGCCTGGCTGCAATCCTCCTTGGTACTCTCCAATTTCTTGGTCCATTTGTTCCTGTATTCTTGAGTGAATAATTTTAGAAAAGATCTTATATGTGACATCAACAAGGGATATCCCTTTCTTGTGTAGGGGGTGGATTATTGCCGAGTTCCATTCCTCAGGCATTTTTTCGGAGTTTATATGTCAGTAATACGTTTATGCAAATTTCGGAGTTTGTGTTGTAAACAAGGTTGGGTTTACAAAAAGCACAACTTCTTTATTTGCTTCACATGTAAAATTACAATATTTACACTAACAAAACTGAAAGTTATCTCGAAGCAAATTGAACTATGAATTTGGAGAAAGAGTCTGTCTTTGTACACTATATACACGTTGGAGTATTCACGTTCACTACTATTTCGGAAAGATAGTCTTTGTGACATGAAAAGTTCTTGATAGATTCACAATTAAGTATTTATTTATTTTCCACCTAGTCGATACAATGATTGCTTAAGGCAACTTTTAATGGTCAAAAGTGGTACATGTTTCGTATATTATCAACATCTTCAGCCACATAACACTGTTTAGATGAAAAATATATAAAATTGACAAAGTAATGCTTTATATGAAGTGTCCTTAAAATTAACATAAGATTGACAAGATTAAAACAAACAAATAACTTGTCAATCTTATGTTAATTTTAAGGACACTTCATCTAAAGCATTACTTTGTCAATTTTATATATTTTTCATCTAAACAGTGTTATGTGGCTGAAGATGTTGATAATATACGAAACATGTACCACTTTTGACCATTAAAAGTTGTCTTAAGCAATCATTGTATCGACTAGGTGGAAAATAAATAAATACTTAATTGTGAATCTATTGAAGTGCGATACGGACCATGAAGCTGATTTTATGTAAGTTCTTGATAGTCGAAAACTATCAGAAGCACTGACGTAAATATCTCAGAGAGTCCTTCCTTGTTGAAGTGTCTGAGTTCATTAACGTAAGTTCAATGACTGAAGAGTTCCTACTTAGCGAAACTAAGTCGATAATGGGAGCTTGCATTAGCTAGGGAATGATAGTGGCATATAATAGTAAGACTGGGCATGGACAGCGGAATAGGCAAGAGGAGCGGTGACCCGAGGTGAGACCTCTTACTGCCAGAAATTCAGTCCACCTGGCCTAAGCACATTTTCAAGAGGAGTAGCCTCCGGTGTTCGACGTAGGGTGTATTCTGGAGCTGGACACCGGGGTCAGTGGGCGTCTGGACAGGCTAGGAGCTCCTTTATATAGCACACACGACGTTCCAGGCACGCGCACTGAGGGCTGCGCGTCGAGGCTCGAAGAATAACACACTGGCACGCGTGTAGCTGGCTGGCGGATCGAGAAGGGAGCGACGGACATACAACACCCTCCCCTCCTAAATACGCCGGTACGGCGTGAAACGGCGGCGGCGCTGGCAGCTGCGATGCTGGGCCGGAGCTGCTGATGTCTCTGTATTGTCCGGAGCTGGGCCTGTGCGGAGTGGCGCTGCCTCGTCCTGAAAGGAACCCATGGTTATTAAATGGTCTAAAGCTCGTTCAGCAATAGATTTATCTGGCTTAGCAATAGCATCAATAGCTGGACATGGGTGGTAGCGCAGACGTATCTGGTCTTGATGGCGGCAGATACGTTTCTCCGTAGTCTGTATCTCGTAGAGACGATGACCCAACGATCTGCAGATGACTCCAGGTATCCAGAGTGGGTTGGACTTGAATGTCCTGGTGTAGACCTTGTCGTTGACTGAGAACTTCGGTGGGGAGGTCTGGGGCTGGGCCGGAAGAGGCTGCAACAGAGAAAGTAAAGTTCTGTGAGGTCGTCCATGGAGCTTCTGTGCCGGAGTGATATTATCAGTGCCGGGCAGAGTTCTGTAGTTGCTTAAGAGTTGGAGCAATGCTTGGTCTTTCAGTTAAGCCTGAAGAGACAGCTTTTTTCATACTTCTCTTAAATGTTTGTACAAAGCGTTCAGCTTCACCATTAGATCGAGGGTGAAAAGGCGGTGCTAGGATATGAAGAATGCCATTATATGTACAAAAGTTCTTAAAAGCAGTAGCTGTAAATTGAGGTCCGTTGTCTGAAATGAGTACTTGAGGTAAACCTTCTGTAGTAAATATTTTCTGAAGAGCACGAATGGTAGCTTCGGTCGTAGTAGTTGAATGCATATCCACTACATATGGAAAGTGCGATAGTGAATCGATGACTATTAACCACATGGAACTGAGGAAAGGACCTGCGAAATCGATGTGAACTCGTTCTCGTGGAGTAGTAGCAGGAGGCCATGAAGCTAGATCAGAAGACGGGGCGTTCTGATTCATTTGACATTGTTCACAATGACGGATGAGTTTTTCGATGGCGGCATCAATACCCGGCCAGTAGCAGTGTTGACGTGCTAGTTGCTTTGTTCTGGATATACCCCAATGGCTTTGGTGTAATAATTCGAGAACTTGTTTCTGTAGGCTAAGTGGGATAACCACTCGGAAGATGGTGCCTGTTTTTAGGAGTACGACTCCAGCACGAGTCGTGAGACGATGCTGCAGACGATGATAAGGTGCAAGGTGGGCAGGAAGCTTGCTCTGAAGAGGCCAACCGTTGCGGATGTAAGTACGCACAGTAGCAAGTGTACTGTCCCTATCCGTAGCTTTAGCTATGCAGGTAGCATCAATAGGAAAACTGGATACAGTATCTTCAAGTTCTATGTCCAACTGAAGACATTCAGATTCCTGAGAATCGAAGGCAGTATCAGGACCAACTGGTAAGCGTGAGAGGGCATCAGCATTACAATGCTGGGATGTGGCTCGATAGACAATCTGATAGGAATAATCAGAAAGGAACATGGACCATCTTTGAAGCTTGAGGAGGGAATTCTCAGGGATCTTATTACCAGGGTGGAATAAGTGTACGAGAGGCTTATGATCAGTAATGATCAGGAAATGGTTGCCATAGAGATATTCATTGAAACGGCGAATACCAAAGATGATGGCTAAAGCTTCTTTCTCTATCTGTGAGTATCGACGTTGATGGTCATTAAGTGTTTTCGAAGCGAATGCGATGGGGCGTTCCTGACCATGACGATCCTTCTGGGAGAGAACGGCACCGACACTGTAGTCTGAAGCGTCAGTAGCTAGCGTGATGAGCTTGTCGGGCTGAAAATGAGCGAGTTGTATAGCTTGAATTAAGGCGTTGTTGATGGTTTTCCATGCCAGTTGGCATTGCGGAGTCCACTGAAATTTAACACCTTTTTTACGTAGAGCGTTTAATGGAGCTGCCACTGTAGCGAAGCGGGGAATGAACTTATTATAGTAGTTCGCTTTGCCTATGAAGGACTGGAGCTGCTTGAGGTTCTGAGGTGCCGGCATGTTTACGATAGCTGAGACATTCTGTGCACTAGGGCGAATTCCAGTCTTATCAAGTATATGTCCTAGGTAGTGAACTTGAGGCTGAAAGAATGTACATTTAGCGAGATTCGCTCGTAGGCCATTGTCTTTCAATTTCTGGAGAAGGAGGCGTAGATTGGTTAGATGTTCGTGATGATCTTTTCCAGTAACAATAATATCATCCAGGTAGTTAGCACAACCGGGAATGGAGGCGGTGAGTTGAGCTAAATAGCGCTGAAAAATAGCCGCTGAGGATGAAACACCGAATGGGAGCCGCTGGAGCTGGAGCAGTCCGAGAGGAGTGTTGAGTGTTGGAAATTTCTTAGATTCTTCGTCTAAAAGTAGCTGGAGATATGCTTCTTTAAGATCAACTCGAGAGAAGAATTGTCCACCAGAGAGACGACGGAATAAGTCTTCTGGACGTGGAATAGGAAAGATATCTGTGTCGATGTGTGCGTTGACGGTAGATCGAAAATCTCCACAAAGTCGAACATTACCATCAGGTTTCTTGATGACCACTAGTGGAGTAGCCCATTGACTAGAAGTAACTGGTACCACAATTCCAGTTTGTATCCATCTGTCTAATTCTTTCGTGACCTGGTCTTGAAGTGCTAGGGGTACTGGACGTGCTTTGAGGAAGCGAGGCTTAGCTCCGGATTTCAGCTGTATGTGAGCTGTATAGTCTTTTGCTGTTCCGAGCTGAGAGTCGAAGACTTCAGGAAACTGCTCTAGGAGAGCGGTAACGTCAGAAGTAGGATGCAATGTAGATACGATGTTAATGTTGTCATGTATCTGGAAACCAAATAAGTTAAATAGATCCATGCCCATAATGTTGGAGGCAGTGTAGTTGTTAACTACGAGAAGAGGAATGGCCTTCTGAATTCCTTTATAACTAGCCTGAAGCTTGATTTGACCTTTAATGTCAATTTTCCTTTTGTTAAATGTCACGAGCTGGATGTCAGCTGGAGAGCATGCAGGTGAACCTAAGTCATGGTATGTAGCCAGGTTAATAATAGAGACAGGTGATCCAGTGTCTAATTGAAAATCGACAGATCGATCGGAGAATGAGAGAGGAACGATGATCTTGTGAGAATTCCTGGTAGGAAGAATAAGATTGATCTGATCAACTTCCATGTCTTGGCGGGGCTGTATATGCTTCCGGCGTGCTGCAGGAGTCTTAGCAGGGCGGAGCGAACTCTGACATACAGTCTGAATGTGTCCAAGTTTATTACATCGTTCACAAGTGGCTTTGAAAAAACGACAGTCACGACGTTCATGATGCTTGAAACAGCCTCGGCAGGAAGGCAGGAGTTTCGAGTTGCTTGTAGAATTGGGCTTCCTTGTAAAATTACGAGAGGGACCCGTGCGAGAATGCTTGGTAGAGAGCGCCTTGTCTGCGCGGTTCACTTTAGCAGAGGCTTTGTGGGCCCGAGGCGAGACTTCGTGTGGAGAAGCTATGGCTGCGGCAGTCTTGGTAGTAAGCTCATAAACCGTAGCAATACGCTGGACGTCTTCTAAAGAAGGGTTACTCTTCTTGACAGCGTCAAAACGTATTTTGTCCTCAGGAGTATGTAAAATTACCATGTCCCGAATGAGAGAATCAGTGTAGGGTGAACCACAACCGTCCTTGGAGCATATGAACTGGCAGGGTTTAGCTAGACCACGCAATTCAGTTATCCATTCAGTATGTGTCTGATGGGGTTGCTTTCTGCTCTGAAAAAATTTATAGCGAGCAGCCACTATGTGAGGAGCTTTGGCATAGTGTTCAGTGAGACGGGCCAAGAGCTGTGCGAATGGTACCTCAGAGAGGTTTTCTTCTGGACTTAATTTACGTAGTCATTCACACGTAGCATTGCCAACCGAACTAAGAAATAGTGCTCGGCGGCGTTGATCATCTGTAACAGAATGGCAGATGAAATGCTGTTGTAAGCGGGCTAAATAAACTGACCATTCTTCCTTAGCCGGATCAAAAGCAGAGAACGGAGGAATAGCTGATGGCTGTGTAGAGACAGAAATAGCTTGCATAGCCTGAATTAAGGCTGTCTGTTGTTGTTGTTGCATAAACTGTTGTTGTTGCTGCTGTAAGGCCTGGAATACTGTAGCGAGTTGCTCAGCTGTAGCCATTGCGAGATGCATGCAATAAAGAGCAAGTATAGCTGTGTGTCAGAACTGGTTGTATGCGAGACCTTGACTGGTATAGCGGGGAGTGAGAGAGAGAGCAAGCAAACACGCTGGAGCGTGCCACACAGGTGGAGCGCACAACAGAGAGCTGTGGAATGTCGGCTGACGTTCCGGAGTGTGAAGAAGTGTAATAGCTTCACTTGAGAAAAGCGAACTGCTGTGATAGGTCGTACGGGCGCCAATGTGGAATGATGATAGTTACGTAGTATAATGTCACTGTGCCCATGAGTGGACAATATCCCGCAAGAGTTTGTTGGTCTGTTGCAAATGAGTTGATAACCGAATGGACACAGGCTTGCACTTTGTTTCGACCGAGTGGGCGACACACTGAGCACTGATTGACTTCGTCGCCAATGTATAAGTGTCTGAGGGCACAGAGTTTGCTGTATCTCGGTGTGAATGAGTGGATGGCGGGGCCTATAAAGTTCGTGCTGTGTCTCGTCACCACTGAGTGTCGATTGGCGCAGATGAATTGCAAGTTTGTTATCCCGTCGCCCCAGAGTTGGCGACTGGGGCCGATGAAGTGTAGGGTGTTTTTTTTTTTTTTTTTTTACCTCGTCGCCACAGAGTTGTGTTGTAAACAAGGTTGGGTTTACAAAAAGCACAACTTCTTTATTTGCTTCACATGTAAAATTACAATATTTACACTAACAAAACTGAAAGTTATCTCGAAGCAAATTGAACTATGAATTTGGAGAAAGTCTGTCTTTGTACACTATATACACGTTGGAGTATTCACGTTCACTACTATTTCGGAAAGATAGTCTTTGTGACATGAAAAGTTCTTGATAGTCGAAAACTATCAGAAGCACTGACGTAAATATCTCAGAGAGTCCTTCCTTGTTGAAGTGTCTGAGTTCATTAACGTAAGTTCAATGACTGAAGAGTTCCTACTTAGCGAAACTAAGTCGATAATGGGAGCTTGCATTAGCTAGGGAATGATAGTGGCATATAATGGTAAGACTGGGCATGGACAGCGGAATAGGCAAGAGGAGCGGTGACCCGAGGTGAGACCTCTTACTGCCAGAAATTCAGTCCACCTGGCCGAAGCACATTTTCAAGAGGAGTAGCCTCCGTGCTCGACGTAGGGTGTATTCTGGAGCTGGACACCGGGGTCAGTGGGCGTCTGGACAGGCTAGGAGCTCCTTTATATAGCACACACGACGTTCCAGGCACGCGCACTGAGGGCTGCGCGTCGAGGCTCGAAGAATAACACACTGGCACGCGTGTAGCTGGCTGGCGGATCGAGAAGGGAGCGACGGACATACAACAGTTTGCATCATTGGCATTCTTTCATAATTCTGCAACCAGCTGATTTTCTCCTGCTATTTTATAGTTCTTGATCACTTCCTCATATGTTGGTGGTATAACCTTTTCTAGTGGTGTTTTGTTTTTTGGTTTGGGATCAAACTCCAGATATTCTCTTGGGTCTTCGCTGTTGAGTAATTTTTTGAAGTAGACTGCCAAGATATTTGCATTGTCTTGGTTGTTATGTGCCATTTTCCCATTTTCATTTCTCAGCATAAGTGTTGGTGGAGTGTAATTAGACTGATACTGTTTAAACGTCTTGTAATAATCCCTTGTTTTATGTTGCTTGAATGATTCATCTATTGTTCTGAGCATTTCATTCTGATGATTCCTTTTAATTCTTCAAATTTCTTTAGCTGCTTGTCTTCTAGCATTAGTTAGTTCTGTTCTGGATTTGTCAGTTTTTCTTTGTTGATCATTTAACCATGCTTTGTGTCTTGTTTGAATTGCCTTCTCGCACTCATCATTCCACCAGACATGTTTCTTCCTCCTTTTAATGGGAGCAAGTTCTTCAGCTACCGATTTCAATTTATTAATATCACCTATAAGTCATCACTTAGTTGCGTTTTAGATCTCTCCAAGTATACTTCATTATTCATTAAATAAGTGGGGTCATAATTTCTCTTCCTGTTGGATTCGGCAGGCTTACGTTTTCTCTTTGGTGTCAACTTGATTTTTATTTGGGATATGTAATGATCTGAATCAGTGTCTAGTCCACGGAGAACTCTGACATTGTAAATTTCCTTATGATAATTTTTATCCATTGCAACATGATCAATTTGGAATTCTCCCAATTTTATGTTAGGACATTCCATGTCATAAATTTCTGTGGTTGCCTCTTAAATCTGGTAGTTCCCAAAATAAATCCATGGTCTGTACAAAGTTCAATTAACCTTTGACAATTCTTGTTTGTTAATTTATGAACTGACCATTTTCCTACTACCGGGCGGTATCGCCTTTGTCGTCCTATTTTTGCGTTAAAATCTCCCAGCAAGATTTTAACCTGTGTATCAGCGATGTTTGAGATCATGTGATCAAGTTCCTCCCAAAATTTGTCCACTTCTTCTCTATCCTTTCTGTTTTTATCATTTGTTGGTGCGTGTACATTTATCAAGGTGTAGGTTTTGTTTTCTACTTTAATTGTTAAGGTTGCTGTACTCGCCGTGCTTGAGGAGAAGTCTTCTATTGAGTCTATTATACTATTATGAACCAGAAATCCCACTCCGAGTTGAGGGACGTTCTTCATTAACCTTTTCCCTGGGGGTCCTTTATAGAGACGATATCCTCCCGATTCAACAATATTAACTCCCGTAATTCACCCCTTAGTACTCATGACGACAATAGCTACAAGGATTCGATTCTCATACAAAAGCAAATGCATGCTCTCGAAAAGAAAATCAATGATAATCTCATAATCATGAAAGCAGATAAAGGTAATACTACCGTCATATTGGACAAAAACTAGTATGTAAGCTAAACAAATTTTTTATAAAGATAGCACATTCTCTACAGTAAAGAAGAACCCTACCCCGAGAATCCAACATCAACTTAAGCAGACCCTCAAGAATACTTCATGTCTATTCACAGAGCAAGAAAAAACTAAAACTGAAAAACTAAACTTAATTAATTAATTAATTAATATGAACCCAGGTATACCCACCGCCAAAGCCCTCCCCATTCGCCCAATCATCAACTATAGACCAAGTCCGTTATATAAAGCATCACAATTCATTAAAAAAATTTTGAGAAGGAACTATCATTTTTTGTCTAACAAATCCGTCAAAAACACTAAAGAATTCATCAATAAATTACAATCATTCGATATTGTAAACATGTATTGTAGCATACAAATCTCCAAGGTATACCCCATCATTCAAAACAATTTAAGCAAATACAGCGATCTAAGTATATTAGAAATACAGGATTTCATGTCTATGCTTAAATTAGTTATAAGCAACAATTATTTCACTTTTGATAATGTTTATCAACAAGAAGGATTGGCTATGGGATTCTTTTCTGGGCAAGACATGTAGATGACACCATAGTAATTATGGATGAGAGCATCAGAGACGCTGCTACCACCCTCATTGACCGGCATATAAAATTCACGCTTGAATCCAAAATTGAATGAAAAATTAATTTGTTTGTCTTAACTCTTACCAGGCACCCAAGCTACTTAAGATATAAGATTTTCAGAAAACTCACCCAAACAGTCACTACAATCTGTCAAGATTCCTCACAGCTCCAAATTCACAAACGAGCAGCGGTCAACAGCGTGGTGTACCGAGCCTGCAAAGTTCCAATGTCTAAAAGAGATCACAGTATAGTGCCAACAGTTTCTTTATTGAAAAAATAATAAATATAAATATCGCCCCTGTACCACTTTGAAAAAAGAAAAACAAAACAACTCCTCCCTTTCTATTTTTTTGTTCAACGAACAAATTTACAAAGTCCCCAACATCTTTAAAAAGCACAATATGAACGCACAAGTCTTACATAATGCCACATCCATAAACAAGTTCAGTAGTTTTTCAAAATCAGGAGTATACAGGATCATTTGCAACAGTTGTAATTCTTCTTATGTCAGACAAACCGGGAGGAATTTTAAAATAAGGTACTCGGAACACGTCAATGCCCTGAAATAAATAAATTTTCAGCTCTAGGACAGCATATGCAAGACTATAAGCACAAATTCACTGACATAAAAGAAGATATGGAAATTCTCAAAGTCATCAACAAAGGACCCCTCCTTACTGAAAGCTGCTTTACACATATAGATCATTATTTTAACCCGAATCATAATCTTACTGACATTTCAGAAAAGCCAAATATTTTATTTGACCTTCTAATTCCCATTTTTAGAAATGTCAAACCAACAAGTCATAATTCAGTTTTTCATAATATTCACAGTACCTTTCCTCAGCAGCCATATCGTTTCCGACATCCTTCGGCCCCGCCTTAATTCCCCCTTCCCCTCCACCCCGCCCCTTGCCCTGCCTCTCTCTCCGCGCCCCAGTCCTTCCTTTTCCTTTGAATCTCACAACCGTTAGTATGAGACCACACAACAATACACCATGCACCACATGCCACAGTGAGAGGTAAGTTCATATAACCTGTGCCATTTGACTAACACGCTCTCTCTCCTTCTACTCATTAATTTTATCTATCATTTATTTAGGTTAACTTCATGGCCACTGCAATGAATTGCGAATTCATACCAGCCGCAAATTAAGAATGTGTCAGTTTTAACCATATCCTCATGTGCCGTCCTGACAATGTCCAACAGCATTTCAGCATGATTTTAACAAGCACTACAGAAAAGTTTCATTTTATTCACGTTGATCGATGTGGAAACACCGTCCAGCAGTTCTGCGTCAGCTGATGGTTATTTACAGTGGCATTGAGTGGCTTGCATTCACTCTAAATTTGGTGATCGATGATCTGACTACAGAATCAACATTTACCAGTTCCCATTTTGCAGTTGAAATTGTAATGATTAGCAGTGATGGGACTAACAATTCTATGAACATCAATACAAGAAAGTCTGGATGATGAGCTTACTCCAGATGCTAAGAATTTAGAGTCTAATTTACTTTTCAGATTTTACACTTACTTCATCCCAGATTTTAACGGTAATTGTATGTTTGTACATTAGTTTTCATGTAAGTTGTGTGTTTTTACATTTGTTTAGATATTAGATCTATTGCATTAAGGCTGAAGATGGCCAGCCAAAGCTGAAACTAGTCCCTAGTTTAGTAATGTCATTCAATAATTTTGCATAATATAGTATTGAAAAAGATGAACCATACAACATTAATTTAATAATTATTATTGTGACTTCAAATGTATAACTTTTTGGCCCCAGAACATATCGAAATATGGAGGCAATTTCAATGACGATCCAGACCTTCGTTTCGGAGTAATTGTTGGCTAAACGCTAAGTCGTATCACAAAACAGAAAGCACAATCGTCTTTCAATTTCGAGAGATCTACAACTTTGGTCCTATGACATTATCTATTTTCGCACTATTTATTTCTCAATAATTAAGTTAATTTTGTTGTACTTTTACACGTATATATTATCTTTGGCACACTTATAGTAAAGATAGAATCATCAAATTCGGTGCGCACATTTACACGACCAGTGGTCATATGTTAGCCACATTGTGTGATTCCAGCTGCTGCATAAGTATCCAAAAAATAAAGTATTGTGAGAAAACTGTACCCATATTTCACTCGATTTAATGTTTCTAACTCAATCTGACCCATAAATATAGGAGATCCAAGAAAATATCACACTAAAAGAGGTGTCTGATGGGGGAATCTGTGACCTACCATTTAAAAGGAGTAAATCTCAAAATGAAGGTCTGCACTTATAAACGTGCCCATGCTTATCTATATAAATAAAGGTGTAGGGGTCCACTGTCTGTAATTCAGGTTGTTTTGCCAATTTTTCATACATTTATCCGACTTAGATCAGCTCAAATTAGTAGTTTTTAACTTTTGTGTGTGTCTGTCTGTGACGTTTTTCAAATATGTAAGTGGTTTCCTGTGGCCTCAATTCGAATAACTAATGCGTTTCTGATGAAGTAGTAGAGAGGGCAGCACTGTCTGATATAAACACGGAAGATCGTTCTTTTTGCGAGACGAGGAGTATTATCTCTTTAAAGGGGATCTTTGCTGTGATTATGAGAGATTAATTAACAATGGAGCCCACACAGAGCAGAGCTGCATTGCTATCTTATAAATGGATGTTTAATATATTCAAACTGAGCTCATGCTTATATGCATCATAATACTTCGATTATCCATATTGGAGGTACGTTAATTCTTGTTTCTTTGTAGTGTAGCTATCAATTGTTGATCTTAATCTTTTGTGTACCATGAGCAATACACCCACCTCTGCTCTAGTATCTCTGTCAACCCCAATGTAAAACTGTAAATAATTTACTGCCTCTTTTGATCCCTGAAGCTTTCTTTTTGTTTCTGAAATTGCTGCAATTAAGTTTGTTTTTTTGCAAGTATGTCATCCAGCTGGTCATCTTTGTGTGAGATAACCTTGTACATTCCAGGTAGCACATCTAAAAATATTTTTATTCTTCCAATCTTTGTCCATTTCGTTGTCCTTTTCTTTGCCTAGTTTGTCATCTTTATCATCCGTCCAGTTTTTCTTTCTCTTGCAAAACTTAAAAGCAACCAAATGTCCTTCCGACGGGTTGCTAGCCGGAAGGAAGTAAGACCATTGATTGGGGTGCAAACTCTCAGCCCATGGACTGGCTGTGGTACAGAATTTGCTCTGTACTTGATGTAACGATTATTATTTATTATTATTTATTATTATTATTATTATTATTATTATTATTATTATTATTATTATTATTATTATTATTATTATAATATATATATATATAATTCGCTGGGGCCATCAAGGACCACGTTAAGTCTTGTTGCATTTGACACTGAACTTGGCCTTCTTTAGAGCCCAAATTTCCCTCATTCTTTGTGAGTGGGCCTGCTTACGCTCCTCTGTCCAAGGGGCACCGTGTCTTCTCTTCGGTTGCTCGTCTCGGTTTAGCCCGTTCGTCAATATTTTCTTGCGGAAGCGATCTCTGTTAAGGGCGTCTTCAGCTGAGATATGTAGCATTTTGCAGGTCTTCTTTGGTATTTCTAAACCAGGGAGTTGTGGTTTTGGGGTTTGAATCAAAAAAGTGAAAGATTTCTTTAGATAACTTTCTTCCGTCCATTCTTTTCAGATGACCGTAAAATTGTGCCTGTCTTTTTCTGATTGTGTCGGTAATTTTCTCTATTTTGCTGTAGACTTCCTTGTTGGATCTCTTTTGATGGATTCCATTTCTGTACTTCGATCCCAAGATTCCTCTCACAATTTTGCGCTCTCTTTTCTCCAGTTCTTCAAGGAGTCCTTTGTTGGCATTTAGAGACAGGGTTTCGGCTGCATATAGAACTACTGGCTTCAGAACTGTTTCATAGTGACGTATCTTGGTGTTTTGGGAAAGGCATTTTTTGTTGTAGATTGTGCGGGATGTTTGGTAGGCTATTTCCAGTTTGCGTACTCGCTCCTGAAGTGCTTCTTTGTCCAGTCCAGTTTTCATGATGATCTCACCCAGGTATTTGAATTTGTCTACTCGGGTGATGTCCCTGTATTTTGTATGGAGTTTTGGTGGAGCCTCTTTGATGTTAGTCATTACTTCTGTTTTCTCAAACGATATCTGCAAACCAGTTAGTTCGGCAATTTCCTTTAAAATTTCAACTTGAGCTCTAGCGGTTTCTATGTCGTTCGAGAGGACAGCAACATCATTGGCAAATGCTAAGCAGTCTGTTGCGATCCCCTTGGATTTGGTTCCTATTCTCAATGGACTGTAGTTGGTTTCCTGTAATCTCACCCGCCAGGTTCTGATGATCTTTTCAAGAACACAGTTGAAGAGTATCGGGGATAGCCCATCACCTTGTCGGACTCCTGTTTTGATGTCAAAGGAATGCGAGAGACATCCGTGGAACTTCACCTTGGATTTTGTATCGGTCAGGGTGGCTCTAATTAATGCCAGCAGTTGCAAATCAACTCCAAATTCATTTAAGATGTTTAGCAGGACTTCCCGGTCGATGGAGTCGTACGCTTTCTTAAAGTCCACAAAGACAGACACATACTGCTTGGACTTTAGTGTACAATATCTGATGATCGTTTTGAGATTTTGGATCTGTTCAGCTGTTGAGCGACCTTTTCTGAACCCTCCTTGGTATTCACCTATTTGATGTTCGACTTGTACTTCCAAACGCTCCAGGATGGCAAGTGATAGAATTTTGTAAGTCACTGGTAGCAAAGA
The DNA here is from genome assembly GCF_040414725.1 of Anabrus simplex. NCBI lineage: Eukaryota > Metazoa > Arthropoda > Insecta > Orthoptera > Tettigoniidae > Anabrus > Anabrus simplex. Next base: position 100,431,097 of record NC_090278.1, read on the forward strand.
TATTCCTCTGTAGTTGTTGATTCCTCTGTAGTTGTTGATTCCTGTGTAGTTGTTGATGTTCTTCATGCTGCCTTTTTTGTGTAATGGATGGATCAAAGCTATTTTCCAATCTTCGGGTAGGGTCTCCTTGTTCCAAATTTCAAGTGATTCTTCTGGGGCATATTTCCATAGTTCTGCTACTACGGAGTCTTCCCCCGGAGCTTTGTTATTTTTGAGACGGGCAGTGTGGCGCTTGATTTCATCTCTGTCGGGTGGTCTGGAATCTGGGTACCTGAGTAAGGGTTCCTTGGTCTCAATGGCGCTTTGCGGTTTAGAGCAATTAAGTAAATTCTTGAAGTAATCTGCCAGAATGCTGCAATTTTCTTCATTTGACATCGCCAGTGTGCCGTCCGTTCGCTCAAAGCATAGAGATGGTGGTTTATAGCCAGTGAGTTTGCGTTTGAAGGCTCTGTAGTACTCTCTGCTTTCATTCTTCCTAAAGTTTTGTTCTATCTTTTCAATGAGAGATTTTTCGTATTTACGTTTCTCAGTTCTGAACACCCTAGCTGCTTGGGCACATTGGGTTTTGTAGGTTTCCCAATCATTTTCTGATTTCGTAGAGTTGTACTGTTTCCACGCATTGAGTCTTTCTTGGAGGACTGATTCGCAGGTACTATTCCACCAGGCATGCTTTTTGCTTCTCTTGATTTCTGCAACGTCTTTGGCGGCCTCAACAAGGAGACTTTTAGCGTTGTTAAAGTCAGTCATTTGGTCTAGCCTTCTCCTGGAACTCCTCGACCCTTTGCCGAAGTTTATCATTGTCGAAGCGTGTGATCTGTTTGGTTGTCTTCCTTGTGTTTGCGGGAATTGGTTTGAATTTGATAAGAGACATATAATGATCTGAGGCCACATTGATGCCTTTCTTTACCTTGACATTCATAATCTCAGGGCTGTTTCTCCTGGAGATCGCAACATGATCAATTTGGAACTCTCCGAGAGCTTGGACGGGAGAACGCCAAGTCATTTGCTTTCTGGGTAGATGACGAAAGTGGGTCGACATGACCTGCAGGTTGTGATTTTCACAAATGGTCACCAGTCTTTTGCCGTTGGGATTGGTTCTTTTGTGAGCAGGGTAATTTTCTATAACTTTCTTGTACTTCTGCTCACGACCTAGTTGGGCATTGAAGTCACCCAAAAGAACGTGGTGTTTGGGGATTTTGTTCAATTTTTCATCCAGTAGGTCCCAGAAATTATCAACTTCGTCTGGATCAGACTTGTTCTTATCGTTTGTAGGAGCATGTTCGTTAATTAGGGCGAAGGTTTTGTTCGCGCATTTAATTGTGAGTATAGACAATCTGTCATTCACAGGTTCGAAATTTGCAACCAATTTAAGGATCTTGGTTCTAACAGCAAACACGGTTCCAAGCATCACAGCTCCATTGAGGATTCCTCTTTGCGCTTTGCTCTCGAAAAATCGGTAGCCTTCAGATTAAAAAATCTCTTCATCTGGGTACCTTGTTTCCTGTTAGGGCCACTATGGATATCTGATTTTCGTGAAGAGCTTTGGTGAGGGTTTTCAGCTTGCCAGTTTGTGTAAGTGAATTTATGTTGAAAGTTGCTAGAAAGGTTTTAGATTTTGGCCTTAGTTTTTGACTCTTCGGGGTACACCGAGACGCTCTGACTCGTCTCTTGCATGATGTTGAGTCTCTCCCAGAATCCGAACGAGACTCGTGCGCCGTGGCGTTCACGACGAGGGATTTATCCGAAGATTTACCCCCTGGGGTATGTTTCTTGAAATGTTGTGCCATCATGCTTTTTGACTTGACTTTGCTTTGGACGGGTACCCATCCTTTTACAACTAGGGTTGTTAGCCCTAGAGGTTGCCTCAAGATGTTTTCTGGCTTCTGGTCATTTACCAGTCTTCGCCGTAACCCTGGCAAGGGATCAGTTTTTTTTTTCACAGTGGTATTTTATTTCCCTACTACCCTCTGACTTTGCTGGCGGCAGAGCCAGCGAGCTTCCCCAATTCCAATGGGACGCGCCCGATGGAGGTAACTGGTAAATCCCCACACGGGTATTACTATTATTATTATTATTATTATTATTATTATTATTATTATTATTATTATTATTATTATTATTATTATTATTATTATTATTCACGTAGTTATGTACGGACGTTTGGCCAGGCAACGTACTTGGGAGTTGGAGTGGAAGTCGTTAATCACAAAGTTTATACAAGGAGTAATTTTAGTACCACCTACTCAGTACAAATTTATTCCACTATAGTGTGGTTAAATACACATGGAAATTATCAGAAATTTGAAGTACATGTTTCGCCCACTATTTATTGGGCATCATCAGCTTCAATTAATCTTAAAACACACATGGTCTGAGGAGTCATAATAACTTACGTAAAAAATATTGATGAATATTTACAAGTGTTAATACTGTGGAACTTCAAACAGACTAACACTGCAGATACATTTGGACATACATTACATCTTGAGAATAAATTGACAACATTGTTTACTACGGACATCCACGTCTACAAGAGGCATTTTCTATTACACAAATTTGTCGTCAAGCCTACCTTGTTTTATTCGATGTTTTAGCAGTGTTTTACGGCAAATTCTTCGATGTTTTGCAGCACTTCACGACATACCACTATTTTAATCCAACTTTCCAAGACGTCATAAGCTACACTGCCTTCAATTCAACTACTTCTTTCCATCCTTATTTTAAATATTGGCCTCAAATATGAACTTTTACTGCATCTGTTAACCGTTTTGTTCTTATCCTGTTGACGCCTTATTTTTAATATTCTGTTTTCCTAATGTAATATATATTGCTTAAGCTTCTCATCAAGAAGATCCATTTCAGTGTCAGACATGGACTACTTTTTAAAAACAATATATGACTGTTACTTTTAGATGAACACATCATTTTTTCAAAGTGATTTTAGTATAAGTTCTGTTTTAATACCAATGTTTTTACTGTATACATTTTGCATCCACAATATTAACACTTGTAAATATTCATCAGTATTTTTTTTACGTAAGTTATTATGACTCCTTAGACCATGTGTGTTTTAACACGTTGAGTGCCGAGCCGATTGTAGCACACTATTCCACTGGTGCCAGGCAAGTTTTTGAATTGCATTCCGCTGGTGCCAAAGCAATTGTGCGCGTTGTAGTCTGTTTATATAATCTTGGGATGCATTTATATGATGTACTAAGGAAATTTTATCTCACCATACCATGGTCATGTGTGACGCCATATGGTGTCACATCAAGTTTTTAGGAAAGATAAAATATAGCGTGACGCCATATGGTGTCACAGAATTTTTTGACATGGAATGTGCAATACGAATTTCAAATACGGGATATTTATTTGCTAATTCAAATTAGCGCAATATTTATGAAAACCTAGTAAAATGCAAAGCAAGTACTCATATTACATTACATATTGTTGTGAACAGTTTTCTGATAACTCTAAAACAATGAAAATATGCGTCTCGGCACGCCGGAGTTCTTGTTACTCGTAATTTTTCAAACCTTATTGGCATCGTTGTTCAAACATTGTCCTTTCTACACTTGTTTCATGTGCTGTTTTCATATTTACGTTTCGCACATCTGATCGGGAAGTTAGGGGGAACGCGCTAACTATACGCTACCTGGCTGCTAGCGCAGCTCGACGCAGCCCGGTTGGTTCACGTCCGCTGCTTCGCTCCTCCCTACCTCTCCGCCACACCCCGATACTCCCGCGGCACTTCTGATTTTATGACTATTTATTTGTTCAATTTTGGCGTTTAAACTTGCGCTGGGTACATGCAGTTTTCACCTTAGCATTCTACTGCCTCCCACGAATATTCCTACCAAATTTCAACCGAATCCGAGTGTAACACATGTATGTGTTCCCTCGTAAGATTATTACCAATATCTTCCATTTCTTATATTTTTGCACAACTATATAAACTGAGTGATGATACGTACGTAAATGAGGAATAAACAATGCCTGGCGCGCTTTCACCTGTGACAATGACCACTGGCCATTCAGTGGCTTCGGAAGAATACTGTGGCGCCACATGGTGGCATAGAGTAATAATACATAGCTGGAATAGACCCTGAAGTTCGCCCTTCACGTAGTACCAATTTTACGCGCATAGATGTCACAGATGATTATCTATGCTGCATCGCCTGAAACTCAACTGTGCCACCATATGGCATCATGCCAACTCTGATTTCAGGAACGGTGTGCTGCCATATGGCGTCACGCATCTCAGATTTGAAGACCACCGTGACGCCATATGGCGGCACGTGGCACCCAACGTGTTAAGATTAATTGAAGCTGATGATGCCCAAGAAATAGTGGGCGAAACATGTACTTCAAATTTCTGATAATTTCAATGTGTATTTAACCACACTATAGCGGAATAAATTTGTATTGAATAGGTGGTACTAAAATTACTCCTTGTATAAACTTTGTGATCAGTTATTTTTCAATACGGAATAATGACGAGAATAATGGTTTGTAATGGAAGTCGTTAGCCGAGTGATGAATTCGTGTTGTGTTGGTAATTGGTTGACATGCTACTGTTCTTCTTTATAGAAGTGTTTGGTGGTTTATTAATGTGTATATAAATAAAACAGTTACACAATTGACAGCGTCGTTGTAGTTATGACAAGATCCGTATTTTTTAATGCAACCTCAGTGGTCCCTCTTCTGTACAATCACTACCTCATATTATCACTTAGAATCGTTTGTAAGATTATTATGAACAAGAGACTGAAGGATGATTCTACCTTATAGATTTTTAAAAAGTGTATTTTTAAGTATAGCAAGAACAAGTGCAGAGAGTTCAAATCAGTGTTGTTTCTGATCTTGGTGGATATAAGTGACTGATGAAGCATGTCCTGCAAATAATTTTGACGTTGATGCCATTTAATCACTAACATGAGGAAATTGTGTATTGAAAAGGTGGAAACATCCAGTCTTTATTTGAAGCAACTACACGGTGCTGAACTTGTGTTGACACAACCCTTGCTTTATGCTTCTTCATTGTTGTAGCCTAGTACTTCGACACACCTTTGAATGCTTTCAACATTATTATCCGCTTGTCTTACTACGGAACACTGTCCGTGCTGTTGCGCCAGCTTTTGTTGGGTAAAGACCAAAATTATCACCAGAGATCTTTTACATTCAGTCATCACAACAGACAGTGTTAGATGGACATTTTTCCCACCACTTAAAAGTTTTACAATAGAAGGCCTGTTCAAAAAATTACTGAATTCTGAAAATAGCATGCAAATGCCAAGTCCTAGCGGTTTCCTTCACCACTAGCACATTTTTGAAACAATTAGCAGCTATTAGTTACTGAGCTTCAAACTGGGGAAAATGTTAAGAGACGTAGCAAATGATGAGCAGGTTGGTGTCCGGCAGATTTTCTTTCTTTCCCCAAACTGAAATGTACCCTGAGGAGACAACCCCCAGATTTCTGCTTTCTTTAGTGGAGGAGGGGACAAACCGGTAACTTATTTTGAGAGTTCAGTTATTGTTCGAACAGGCCTCGTTATCCTGTAACAGCCACCAAAAGCTTATCTGTTAAAAGTTGGTCTTTGGTGTGTTTTACTTTTCCTGTGTAATAGTATGCTGTGTTTCTTGTTGCAGCTTCTTGAGCAACTGCTGGCTAACGTTATAGAGAGTGAGGCCATGACAGACAAACAGAAGGAGCTGATTCTCGACAAATTGGCGGTGAGTTGTTTTAGTAGAGCTGATCAAACAAGGCAAAAGATGTGGCGAGTACTTTTAAATGTCCTGTTCCTTTCCAATAGGTACATAGACCCGTTGGTTTTATCTCCTTCCATGTTTTTCGTGTTTTTCTGGTCTGTTACTGCTTGTAATTATTTCTGTATGTTTCATTTTCCTGTGTTTTATCCAGGTTTCTCCTTATCCTAACTTGCTACATCAAGATTGACTGTCTGATGAAGCTTGGAAGCGGAAATGAAGTGTCCTTGTCTCCTAGCTCCCTCTACTCATATTGACCTGACCTGACTTGTCAGTTGTTTATTCCTTTCTCAAGCTGGACATGATGCACTTGCTCAGACATGGTGATAGCTTTGGTAGCGCAAGGCTATTCTAGTTTTCTAGGGCCCAAGTTATAAACACGTTCAATGCGGATCACACGCTGGGCGCGTGACGCTACTTTATAAGCAGGCGGAGCACGCGCTCAGCGCGTCATGGGACGGTTGCTAGGAAACGTAAATCACAGGTTTCCCGCATGGTAAGAAAGGCTCTAATTGTCATCCCGCACATCGTGTAATTCGAGTCTACTAGCAGATTCATCCATAGCCATTTTTGCTCATGCGTATTCCGTTTCCCGCGTTTTTCCTCTCCAGAGTTGTCGTCATTCATTTATGGGATCTTTGAGCAGCAAGAGCACCTCAATGCGAGCTAAGATACTGCAATTTCTGTTTATTAATTCTTCAGGAGAATTACGAGTGGTTCCGCTTTTGGAATAAATTCCACTACTGCAATATGTTCAGTAAAAGAACTGAACTTGTAATTGTCGTTTATTCTTGCATCATATATGTGTATAACACGAAAGAACTTCTAATTGTTATTTATTCCTCATCACATTTATAAGTAACTTGAAATAACGTGCAGTAATCATTTTTGACTGCGTCGTGATGCTTATGTTATCATTTTATTTATACTTTTTTCTGATGGCCGACAATGTGGTTCCTTCAACATCACGAGACCCACCCAATTAGCCAAAGTATTTAATTTTTGTTTTTCAAGTTCTGTAATAGAGAAGTGTAAATATGAATATATTTATGTCTGTAACATACTTTATGCATTTGTTTGCTATCTGCGGTAAATAATGCACAGTAATCTACCAACGTGCATGGCGCATGATCCGTCTGGTGACCAGTATTACTTCTCGATGTCAACCACCGTGCGGTCACGCACCAGGTGCGTGAGTGGGATAAGTCCACGAGTTCGATAGAACTCGACCTACCAATGTACAAAACTTTGATAATTACAACTTTTAAGGAGTCCCACACAAATATTTTGCTCAGGTTGGCGGGTATGTCGCGCTCTGCTAATACGCAGTGAATGTGTTAAACAGAATGGGTAAAGTGTGTTTCTGCAGATCACCACGATTGTGATAATTGTGTTCTTTGCAACTGGTGATGTTTTGCTGTCAAATTACAAATATTTGTCTTGTACGCTGCAAGTGATGGTTTTGTTTAAGGAAAAGGAAGTGATTTAAGGATGCAAAGGAGAGGGAAGAGCTATTGAAGTCTCCCTGGGCCTTACGAAAGCATGAGTATTTTCTGTATGTTAGAACAAATGTGCTAATGGATCTGTGTGTGTGTCAACAGCTGTGCAGCTGGCGAATCTCGGACGGAGCCAGCGAGTACATCGAGCTTCTTGACTTGTGTTGCACCATGATGGTCGTCTTCCAGATGTGATGAGCCTCTGTGTCTTTGTTTATTGATAGTGTCAATAAAGATAATGCCAGCACGTCAACAGTGTGCTAGATTTCTTCCTTTCTCTGCACAGGCTGATTGCTATTTATTATTGTGTGATATGAACCTGTGTTCTATTCTCAATACTTAACATTACAGTGATTTGCAACTTGTTTGTGAAACGCATTTCTCATCAGGTCATTTCGTTGGAATGCTAAAATAAAATAAACTCTACTCTTTGCATTACTAATAGTCATAACTTTGGTGCAGTTTGTAACAATTGTGTTTGTATTACATACATAATTTTTAATTTTCTCCTTAAAAATGTAGCCTTTACTGGTCAATTGTTGGTCAGCCCCATCATTGTACATATTTTGCTCCAGCTGATCTAGATTTTCTGTATGACAAAATTGTGCATTGCTGTGCTCTAATGTGATTTCCGACAAAGGAGTAGCGTTTCTGAAAGGACATTCTCGAGGGTCCACCTTTTCAATACATTGTATGTTTTTTATTAATTTACATAAATAATATTACTTTATTACTGTGTCTTCAGCGGGACATGTTTACCTATTTTTTAGGCATCTTCAGCTGCTGTTCCCAATATCTAAGATCGAAATTGCTAGGATCCTAGTCTTTGTTCACGATAAAATGCTTAAAATAAGAGGCTGACATGAATTGCTCTGTCTAAAAAGTTGTGCTTATACATACTATACATCTTATAAAAACATCCTTGACAATGATTGTTACACCTTAAAAAAAAAAAATTCAATTATATACTAGTTCAATCAAGTGTTACTTATGACGTCACCGGGCGAGTTGGCCGTGCGCGTAGAGGCGCGCGGCTGTGAGCTTGCATCCGGGAGATAGTAGGTTCGAATCCCACTATCGGCAGCCCTGAAGATGGTTTTCCGTGGTTTCCCATTTTCACACCAGGCAAATGCTGGGGCTGTACCTTAATTAAGGCCACGGCCGCTTCCTTCCAACTCCTAGGCCTTTCCTATCCCATCGTCGCCATAAGACCTATCTGTGTCGGTGCGACGTAAAGCCCCTAGCAAAAAAAAAAAACTTATGACGTTGGGCTGGCATGAATTGCACCGAATTACAGTGTATAATGTCCCAACTTGTGTTCAATTTATGAAAACTTCACTGACCTGATTCTCATGTTTTTGTGATGTTTGTTTTTAGGATAAAAGTTCAGTTGTGGTTTCATGGAATGTTGTTGATGTGGTCAGTTTTCTGCCCGTTTCTCTTCTTTGTTGTCTTGTGATGATTAAAATTAAGTAAAACTGCAGCCTGCTGTTACGTTGGTCGGAAGAGCGGACTTCTCAAGATCGTTCTTTCTGTTGTGGGGTTGAGAGTCTGTAATGAGAAAAGTGTCTTAGTTATGAAGTTTATGTAATTAAAATATTAAAATGGGGGTACTAAACAGAATCTTACTCACCCCGTCACGTCTATTGCAGCTGGCTTGCTCCTGTGACGCTTGTAATAACTTGTAATAAAAGAATAGCGTTACAAAAATGTTGCAAAGTTTGGGCTGGTATGTTGCATAAAACTATTTTCATGTTTTTTTACCCGCATTGAACTTTACTAATTGTTACAATTCTTGTTTTATTTTCCACCTAATTCAATACATGTCTCTAGGAGGACATTAACACCAGCAGGGACATTATATCGAGCATCCTCAAGGTTAAGTCTTTACATTGAACCTTCATTTGTTTGTTAAAATTATTTTACACCAATGAAGTGTTACCACTAGTTAACACATAATTTAAAAAACTTAAATTAAAATATATAGCTGTGATGGACTAGACATTGATCACAATTTGATGATGTCCAAGTCATAGTAATGTTCAAAACATCTGTAAGATTTGATTTAAAATCTTATTAGTTCCCAGATTTTACTAACACTATTTAGTGCTAAGTTAATTTTCTAAAGTTAAATGTTCTATTTGAAATTAATGTTGTTGGAGGTTTAAATTTGCAATGTATTTCTTCTTTGTTGTACTTTCATTTTAGTTTAGAAACCACTACCTTATTAAAAGACTAGCTGATGTACCCGTGCTTCGCTACGGATTTCTACATTGTATACGGAATTCTAGTATACACGTTGTGAGCAAGGTTGTATTAAATTGCATAGCTCTTAACGTTACCCTAGAAATGCGACGGGGAAGTCACCAAATGTCTTTTCTCATATGAAGACTGAGTTAGGGAATTTTCATTATAATGGTAGACACTCTCTCTCCATCTGCCTTTTTACATCCTCAGAAAGACTGTCTTAGTGTTTTTCTCAATAGAAATGAACATACATTACAATGACGTCAGTAGGAATGGCGCAATTAAAAGCAATGCTTTCATATGAAATACTCGATCAAATGAAACACCACACATTTTCTCATTTTTAATGAACAGGACTACACTGCCAATCTAACAGTCCAAAGTTCCAGGGCTGGAATGACCAGGCCACAGACAGCCGTAATTCGTGAACACTCCCAGGGCAAAAACTATGCCCTTTTACTAATTTGTTTCCTAGGAGTACCCGATGAGTCGAAAATATCAATTCACTACACTGGCAGCGGAAAAATCTATCTGACTTGGGGGCAAATTTTTCCTCTAAGTCAGAGGAGAAACTCCCTCTTCACTGATAATTTGGAATAAAATGAATGTAGAATTTAATACAAGTGAGGATGAAGAATCTTTTCTTAAAAACGGCTCTTTTCAGGGTTGAATTTTGAGTTATTTAGTGAATTGTGGGGCTGTAATTTGGAATAGGCCTAAATTGTTATTCTAGACCAGGTCATAATACTACTACTACTACTACTACTACTGCTGCTACTACTAGTAAGTCAGCCTCTGCCTTAAGTATGCACACTGCTCATTCAAAACAGCGCGTCAGAGTAGGGATCGAATAACTGGAATACTATGAAGAAACAGTGTATTACGTACCAGCTGTATCAGAAAATGTATGAACCAGAGGAATGGCATGTTAAAGAAGAAAGTTTTTTAACTCCCCGGCTATTTCCCGCCATTATTCAGTCAGGTTATTATACCCGGTACGCAGCAGTAATCCCGTCTATTGGAGTTCAGAGGCAGCATAAGAGACAAATAACATCACAACAAACAATGGTCAATATAATGTTATTGTTGATCAATGTTATGTGCTTTCGATATTGTAGGCCTTCACATTTAGTTTTCTCCCGACTCTGACATACCACTCAGTCGGTACGGTAAAACTGAATAAAACATAAGTGATAGAAAATTGTATTCTCTGCAACTTTTGTTATGTAGTACTTTTTGGTAGGACCAAAAACATAAGTATTTAAAAATTACATTTTAGGCGCCTTCCTCTAAACTACAATTTCATCCAGGGTGAATAAAATTGATTATAGCTTAGACTGTAGTTTCTTATTCCCAGACTCTATATACCGATTTTCATTAAATTCTGTTAACCCATTTTCTCGTGGCTCGGCGTCGATATGGACTTAGCAACAAAAGTGCAAATTCATGAATATCTGTGTTATCATAGCCGGTACGGTAAATATGTACGACATAAATGGTCGGAAATTTAATTCCATATAACTTTGGTTATGTAGTATTTATCGACACGACCACTAATAACATAATATTTGAAAATTAAATTTTATGCCTTCCCCTAAACTACCATTTCTGTGAGCGTGAATAAAATTATTTATAGCTTAGATTGTAGCAACTTATTCCCCGACTTTGCACATCGATTTTCATTAAATTCTCTTCAGCAGTTTTCTAGTGATGGGTGTACATACAGACAGACAGAAATTACGGAAAAGAAAAAATGCATTTCCTTGTTACTGTGGACATGACAGAATTGAGCAATGTACAGACAAAACTCTTATTTTATATATATATAGATTGTGTATTGAATGTTTGTGATCTACTGGAATCATTAAACTAGTAGTCTTCACCATGGTTTGAGTCAGCCTATTTTTTACACTGATCTGTTTGTTATTGAAGCATGGTTAAGAGGGACACCAATAGACGATACTTAGTTGCTGGTGTGTTGTTTTACTGCAACATTTGTGGATGAATGTGTCCCTTTATTCACGCTTTAGTGCCTAGCTGTGCTTTTTCAAACCCTGTTAAGGATTTAATGCCGCGTTAAACTGCATTAACAGGATAGTTAACAGAATGGATGTTTGATCAACCTTCATTAATGCTAACGCTCCGTTCCGTTAAGCTGCTTAATATTGTGTTGAAATAAAAATGGCTGGAAGTGGTGGTGGTGGTGGTGGTGGTGGTGGTGGTTTTAAGAGGAAGTACATCTAGGTAACCATCTATATATATAAAATAAGAGTTTTGTCTGTACATTGCTCAGAATTTGAAAAGAATTGTATTTCTGTATCGATCATGTCCACAGTAACAAGAAAATGCAGTTTTTACTTTTCCGTAATTTCTGTCTGTATGTATGTATGTATGTATGTATGTATGTATGTACACACATCACGAGAAAACGGCTGAAGAGAATTTAATAAAAATCGGTATGTAAAGTCAGGGGGTGAGCTGTTACAATCTAGGCTATAAATCATTTTATTCACGCTGAGTGAAATGGTAGTTTAGGGGAAGGCCTAAAATTCAATGCTCAAATATTTATATTATTAGTGGTCATATCGATAAATACTACATAACTAAAGTTATATAAAATTAAATTTCTGATCATTTACGTGTTATGCATTTTTACCCTATCAGCTATGATAACACAGATATTCATGAATTTGTATTTTTTTTGCTAAGCCCATATCAACGCCGAGCCCCGACAAAATGGGTAAACAGAATTCAATGAAAATCGGTATATAGAGTCGGGGAATAAGAAACTACAGTTTAAGCTATAAACAATGTTATTCACCCTGGGTGAAATGGTAGTTTAGGGGAAGGAACCTAAAATTTAATTTTTAAATGCGTATGTTCTTGGTCCTATGGAAAAGTACTGCATAACAAAAGTTATAGAGAATACAATTTCCGATCGTTTGTTTTATTCAGTTTTACCGTACCGACTATGATAAGAATGGTGTTTCAGAACCGGAAGATAATTAATAATGTGAAGGCCCACAATATCGAAAGCGCATAACATTGATCAACAATAACATTACACTGACCGTTGTTTGTTATAATGTTCTTTGTCTCTTATGCTGACATTGAACTCCGATAGATGGGATTACTGCTGCGTACTGAGTATAACAGCCTAACTGAATATTGGCGGGAAATAGCTGAGGAGTTAGATAACTTTCTTCTTTAGCATACCATTCCTCTGGTTCATACATTTTCTGATACTGCTGGTACGTAACACACTGGTTTATCATAGTATGCCAGCTATTCGATACCTACTCTGACGCGCTGTTTTGAATGAGCAGTGTGCGCACTTAAGTCAGAGGCTCGGTTAGTAGTAGTAGTAGTAGTAGTATAGAATTACAATTTAGGCCTATTCCAAATTATAGTACCACCATTCACTAAATAACTCAAAATTCAACCCTGAAAAGAGCCATTTCTTAAGAAATGCTTCTTCCTCTTCACTTTTATTAAATCTATATTAATTTTATTCCAAATTAGCAGCGAAGATGTGGTTTCTTCTCTGGCTTGGAGGAAAAGATGCCTCCACGTCAGATAGTTCTTTCCCCCGCCAATGTAGTAAGTTGAGATTTTCCGACTCATCGAGCACTCCCAGGAAACAGATAAGTAAACGGGCATAGTTTTTTCCCTGGGACTATCCACTATTCAAACCTCCTCCCCCTCCGCCGAAAAAAGGATGAAGATTGTTCACGGATCACGGATGTCTGCGTCCTGGTCATTCCAGCTCTGTAGCTTTGGACTGTTAGTTCGGCAGCATGGTACTGTAATACCAATATAAATGGTCCGTTATTGGACATTATAAATTTTCCAGCTAGCTCATTCTTGGTTGCCAGCGTTTCGCCCTCGTGTGCTAGGGTGGGCTCATCAGTTGGTACCTAGCACACCTACCAATACGCTGGCTAGTGCATACCGTGGAGGCCACTGCGTAGGCTAACTGGAGCCACCGGCAGTGCCAATGCACTAAGAGACTTTGTCTCATCACTAAAAATTGATGCCTGCTTGGCCATCAGATGATATAGATGTTGATTCCCATAGGGAATCTGAAATATTTGTCCTGAATGAGCAAAGTTATAATACCAATATAAATGGTCAAACAGGCATCAATTTTTAGTGATGAGACAAAGTCTCTTAGTGCATTGGCACTGCCGGTGGCTATATCATCAGCATGGTACTGTTCGTTAAAAGTGAGAAAATGTGTGGTTTCTCATTTGATCGAGTATTTCATATGAAAGCATTGCTTTTAATCGCGCCATTCCTACTGACGTCACTGTAATGACCCATGTTCATTTCAGTTGGGAAAACACTAAGAGAGTCTTTCTGAGAATCTATAAAGGCAGGCAGAGAGTGAGTGTCTGTCATTATAATGAAAACTCCCCAACCTGATCGTGACTGACGGTAGGCAAGCTAGCCTACCGTTATAATTAAAATTCCCTAACCCAGACTTCATATGAGAAAAGACGCTGGTGACTTCCCCGTTGTGTTTCTAGGGCAACGTTAAGAGCTATGTAACTTAATACAATCTTGCTCACGTTTACACTACCTAACCTAGAATTCTGTATAAAATTTAGAATTCCGTAGCGAAGCACGGGTACATCAGCTAGTCCTCTATATAACACTAATCGGAGAGAAAATATGGAAGGGATCTGACATTTTGAAAAATGAAGGTATCTGCCAAAGAAAGAAAAGGGCCGTGAAGGGGTGAAAATGAAAACTCTCTAGGTCTCGAATGCTCTAATACTGTTGGGGTTGAAAAAGAACGAGTTGACCAAGGGAGGTCGGATAGGATAGATTGCAGTGAGGAGCCTGGCACAAGTAAGTGGAAGCAATGCCAGGACTCGGCTAAGGGTCCCGTGGTTGCCAACCGACTCTCCCAAGTTGAGAGCCTCTAGGGCCCCTTTTAGTCGCCTCTTACGACAGGCAGGGGATACCGCTACCACACTCGGGGGGGAAAATGGCTGGAAGAGATTTTGTGTTTGGTGCCCAGGTGCTCTATTTAGATTACCTTCAGAATGCTGAGACAGGAAGTGTCATGGAGAAAATAATTAGATACTTGAACTAACAGAAATGCAGTTTTTGGAGCGATATAGGATATCTAAAACTGTCGAGAGGAAAGTACTGAAAGAGATAGAAGAGAGATTAAAGTAGCGTAGGCCTATCATCATCATCATCATCATCATCATCATCCTCCTCCTCCTCCTCCTCCTCCTAAACCATCTCCAGTTTCCCGGGTGTGGTATATGAGCTTCCTCCATCTCATTCTGTCCTTGTACCATTCCTCCTCCACCAACTTGTCCCAATCATGACCTATGAGCAGTACATCGTTCTTAACTAAATCTATCCATTTCCTTCGTGGCCTTCCCACGGGTCGTCTTCCTTCTACCTTTCTGTCAAATTCATTCCTTGCAGTTCTGTTAACTGGCATCCTCTTCATGTGACCAAACCACTTCAGTCTTGATATTGGAATCTTATTGAGGAGAGAATCATCTATTCCTACTTCTTCTCTAATTTTCTCATTCCTAATCTTGTCTTTCTTGATTTTCTGGATCATAGTGCGTAGGAATTTCATTTCAGCTGTCTGGAGTTTGGAATTATCTGTATTGGTCAGTGTTGTGGTTTCGAGACTTGTACAATGTCATTTTTGTTTTCATAGGTATTTGCTCATCCCACAGCAGGTGTCTTACCTGGTGGTAAAATTTTGTTGCCTTATTGATTCAATTGTTCACCTCATGTTTTGCTAGGTTGTCATTTGATAGCACGCTACCGAAGTATTTGAAAACTGGAACGCTGTCCAGTTGAGCTTCATTTAACATGACTGTTGGTTCTGCTCCTTCCCCATACACTTTCATCACCACTGTCTTGGTCTTACTGATGTTCAAACCATATTTCTTAACACTAGGATTACCAAAAATTCTTTCTACCTACTTTTACCGAAGCGGTCATTTTGACCGATAGTGGGACATACTAGTTTCTTGAGGATATTGGTGCCAGAAAAAGGTTCGAATTGAGTATAAAAACATCATAGACCATAAGTTAATTATTATCATGCATGACTTGTAAACACTATTATGAATAAATAAATAAACAAATAAGTATACTAGTAACGCAGAATGTTCTTCTTACACACTTCAGCTTAGATTATATACATATCTGCATGAATGTCACTTTCTGCTTTTCAACTTATTTGTCGTACTGTACACACACACACACACACACACACACACACACACACACACTTTGCTTGGTCACCTTTGAAGTGAATTTAACCACAGACGAGTTTTCTACAGATTTCACACCTTTCAATTGTCTCGTTCCCTTTGACAATTCTTCCCTGATTGATGAAAAACTCAGGAAGACTCAATACTACGTGTTCACTTAGGGTCTGATCGGTGCATCGCGTTCCCTATTTTTCAAGATAGGGAAAACCGTTTACTACAACATACTTAGCTTCCACATCGCCAGCCAGCCAAAATTTCACATCAAACTTTTCTGGTTTATTGGCCATATACTGCATAAATGGGCATCTAGCTTTTGATGGAAAGAGCTGTTCACGGTAATATTCTCACCTGGTCTGAAGCAAATAGTAAAATTAGATATAAATTTGTCCCGCATAACAGATACAAGGGCCAATCTATCAATTTTCAGGTGATCCTGCTGGTAGATTTTTCATCGAATCAAAGAAATTTCATGATATCCAGGAAACGGTTTCGTGCCACAGTTTGGGAGAAAATTTCAGGACCCCACTCTGTGACCACAGATCAAGAAGATTCGTGTCAGCTCCATAAGTTCCGCGTGCGTATAAAATACCAATGGCAGCGTCCAATTCTTCCAAAGAAATTGTCCCTTCAGGATTGTTCAGAACTTCGTGGGCTCCAACTTCAGTATATCATTCGATGTGGCGCAGCTTGGATTCGTCAATAAGAAGACGACAAGCTGTAGCGGCACAAGTTCCTTCAATGTGGCATTTTGCATTTCCTGTGGGACCTCGGACATCCCGCAGGATATTTTACTGTTCTCGACGACCTGGCAGGCTTTGTAGATCAACAAGAGTCCGCAATGTTCCATCCAAAGAAACTTCTTCCTCACCGACCGTCATGTGCTGACCACGCCCATATGTTGACTTACCACAGCGTATGCTCGGCCTTCTGTAGTTGATATCGTGCTCCTTGCCAGTCCTTACCAAACATACTTAAACTGTGCACACAATTATGTAAATACAAAATGACTAACTTCAAGTAGGCTTACCTTTGTCATCAGCTGCTTTGCAAGTGTGCGTGCCTCACCTTTGGCGGGTAGTTCCCTAACCTTTGAGGCTGCTGTGTGATTTCAACGCAACTAGAATCGACATCCAAACTATTTCCGTTTGTCAAGTTATACAAGTCTTCGCAATTATCAAGGCCTAAATCAGTCCCGGCTTCATCGCTTGATTGTGATGGGGAAATTATATGCTTGTGCTTCAGAATTTCGGCATCCATTTGCAGACTACGCGAAAACATGTTTCTTCGGGGTAATTACAAACAATTGGGAAATATTGACTGCTCATTACGATTACTGAACAAACACTGACTATATTTTCCTGTCAGTGTACTTGTGTCATTGTTTGCAAAGTGCCAACATCTGTCCCATTGCAGCACAACAACAAGCCCTATTCGATACTACGGTAATTAAGTACACTCTAACGGCTTGTTAGAATGATATCCCATTTGGACTTCTTGCAACTTCCAAGTTTTAACCCTTCGTTTTTTTCATAATAATTTTCTGCGTTTCATTAATCTTATGTTTGAAGTCTACTATCAACAATCTGGTGTCACTGTCCATGCTTTCACTAGGGATGACCTTTACATCTGTGATGTACCTGCCACCATCTTTATTCGTGATTAGGTAGTCGATCATTGTTCTATACTGGCCATCCCAACTGTACCTTGTTACTCTGTGACAGTCTCTTTTTTTTTTGAAGAATGTATTTTTGATTATAAGATCGTTTTCTGCATAGATCTAATAGTTCTCCTGGGTTCCTTTGTCCAAATCCACGTGGACCAATGATGTTCCCGAACCCCAGTCTGTCTACCCCAACTTGCGCGTTTAGATCTTCAATAACAATAATAATAATAACGTTTTCCTCATTAACTGTATCTTCCAGGTCTTGCCGAAATTTCTCTTTGTCTTCCTCACTACAGCCTGTCTGTGGGGCATACACTTGTATGACGGTGTACTTAGTGTTCTCCAGTTTCATGAACATTTTAATGGTTCTGTCACTTTTGCAGATAACTTCAGCTGTAACATCAGTCCCTTCGTTAATTAAGAATCCAACACCATTTTTCACTACCTTCTCCTGTCCACTCCAGTATAATTTATATACTCCACGAAGTGTCTTACTTCCAAGCCCTTTCCATTTGGTTTCACTAAATCCCTATATTGACTTTTTTTCTATCCATCATGTCTAGGAGTTCTACCTTTCCAATTAATGATAGAATGTTCATAGTTCCAATTCGATATTTGAATCTCTTATTTATTTTGGGTTTACTTTCAGAACATTGTATATCATCAGTCTTATGGTCATCATACTTTACAATTGTCTGAGAGGATGTGCAAGTCCGGTCTATAATCTTCTTTCCGAGGCTCTTTTTCTTATTGAAAGCGACTGTACTCAATACTGTCCTGCTGACTTGCTACAGGCGTACAGGACGAAATTCACCCCGGTTTCCAATGCAGCAATTGCATGATTATACTGAGATATTATGCAACAGGGTCATTCAGATCATTACTGGAGATATCACTATTGTAGAAGAGAGGTAGACCTACTTAAACTGGTATTGCATTAACTTACTCATATGTAAGAAACATTGAGTTAAAATATAAATTCAAAGGAAGGGAGAGCATAAGCACCTGCAGCCTACACTAGGTTTAACCTGGTGAAGTACAGGATCGAGGCATACTGCTAGTTTCAGTCGGCCCACAGGTGACCCGAAGGATTTCTTTTGCATCTTCCATTCATTACAGGCTGTGAATCTCATGTTAAATCCGTATTGATGGCTGAACTTACAAAATTGTACAAAAGTATTTTAATCCTCCTTGTCTACAGTATATACAGTCTACAGTCCAATTAAGACGAAACTTCACACATAAATTGATATGTTTCGACCCGGCATTGTGTCATCCTTAGTAAGATATGTATAATAAATTGAAAACGTAGGAACACACAAAATAAAATGTTAGTTAAAAAGTTTTTTTGAAAAGCATGATGTAAGTTTAAAAACTGTGAAATGTTGATCATTAAAACAGTCTTGAGCTGGAGGTCTTTCTGTTTTGGTTCAACTGGTCATCATCATTTCCCAACTCCAGTTTCCCCTGTGTGGTGTACAAGCGCTTGCCATCTCCTTCTGTCTTCATACATCTTCTGATCAAGTACATCCTCCCATTTGTATCCTCTCTCCTCCGATCTTACAGTCTCTATCCAACGTTTTCTTGGTCTTCCCTGTGGTCTTCTTCCTACGAGATTCTGGCAGGTCTTTCCCTGTTCATTCTCATTACGTGCCCATACCACTGAAGTCTGCAATTCTTTATGTCACTGACTTCCCTATTCACTTCAACTGGTATCTGTCTGTAAAATGGATAATACAAACCGAATTAAGGTTGAAATGTTTATCGTTAAAACAGTCTTGAGCTGGAGGTCTTTCTGTTTCAATGTTTTTTTCCTCTGGTGTGGTTCAAATGGTATCTGCATACTGTTGACTTCGTTGTTGTTCCGACATGGGCTGATAAGCATTACTGAAGTTGAACCGTCTGAATTTTACTCTGTAAAATGGATAATACAAATCGAATTAAGGTTGAAGAATGGTGACTAACGGGAACAACATTTAGAAGAAGTTATGAAGAACGAGAATAGACTTACGTTACGTGGCCTGCTTGTATCACCCGTGTTCTCTGCAACGGAGTCCAGCTCTCGACTGACTTGCTCCTGCAGTCAAGACGCAAGACGTGTTGCTACAAGGAAGTGGAGTGGGGAAATGGGGCGGGGCTTGTGGGAGAATGGCAGTGTGCGGGATGATGGGGGCGGTGACTGAAAACCGAGTGTAATAATTGTAAGTTCTTATGTTCCTGGTTTTTACTACAAATGATCGGAATAAACGCTTCCATATTACGTTCTTTTTCCATTTATCTCATTGAAGTTGAGGGCTGGGTTCATACATTGATCCATACTGATGTAAAAATTCTCTAAAATATAGAGTAGTGGACCTTTTTGTTCACGCTGTAGAATTTTTAGGTCTAGATCTATTGTATAATTGTGATTATAGTCTTTGTGATGGTAACTCATGCCAGAAAAAAAATTATATTTTAAATTGTTGCGATGTTCTGTATATCTTCTGAGGAAGTTTCTACCAGTTTGTCCGAAGTAACTTGACCCATATCCCTGACATTCCAGTTTGTATATCGCAGAATTTGTGTATTTATTGCTAGTATTTACTGTCATCATCATCATCATCATCATCATCATCATTTCCCTTTATCCAGCTGCAGCCGGGTAGGGGCAAATGTGGTTCCTCTCCACTTTCTTCGGTCTTTTCACCACTCCTCCTCCAACACTGTGTCCCAGTCCAGGTTTCTTTCTATAATGCTGCGTTGGATGGTATCCTTCCATCTCAATCGTGGTCGTCCACGGCCTCTCCTTCCTTGGATTTGCATTTCCATCACCTTTTTTTGTATTCTTTCGTCGCTCATTCGCTTTATGTGCCCAAGCCATCTTAGTCGGCTCTTCTCTATTCTATCATTCATTTTTTTCACTCCAATTTCTTCCCGGATTTTCTCGTTCCTTATTTTGTCTCGTCTACTCTTCTGTATCATACTCCTCAAGAATTTCATTTCGGCTGCCTGTATTCGACTCTCATCCTTCTTTGTCATTGTCCAAGTTTCTGCTCCGTAAGTTGTTATGGGTACGTAATTCATCTTGTACATAGTATCCTTTGCTTCTATTGGCACATCTTTGTCCCATAACATGTTTCTTACACTATGATAGAAACAACTTCCAGCTTGAATCCTTTTACTAATCTCAGCATCCAGTCGAGCATTCTCCATTAATTCACTCCCCAGGTATTTAAACGTTTGCACTACTTCCAGGGGCTTGTCTGCAAGTCTAATCTGACCTTTCCCTTCTTTCTCCCCTCTAGTCATAACAAGAGTTTTACTCTTTTCTAGACTTATTTTCAATCCACATTCTTCGATCTTCCCATTCACCACATCCAACTGTTCTTGAACCTTCCTGTCATCTTCTCCCCAAATCACAATATCATCTGCAAATAACATCATGTTCATTTCTCTTCCTCCATATGTTGCTTTTGCTGTTCTCATGATGTCATCCATTACTATTGTAAACAGGATTGGTGATAGAACACTTCCCTGTCTCAGCCCACTAGCTATTTTGAACCAAGTTGTCCTGCCAACTGGTGTTTGCACGCAACTACAACATTCCTTATACAATGCCATGATCATTTTTATTAATCCCTGTCCAATTCCTTTTTGCACCAGACTGTCCCAAACTTTCGTCCTGGGGACACTGTCATATGCCTTTTCAATATCAAAGTCATCACCATATCATTCCCGTACTCCCAATGCTTTTCCATTAGTTGTCTCATGAAAATGGGCTCTATTGTTGACCTTCCACTTCTGAAACTGTGTGAGAGTTAAATAATATTCTTTCATTAGTGTTGCTGGTTTTGAAAGCAATTTTTAGGTTCTGTTTTTTTAAGACGTTGGTGATTACGTGTATATTGAATGAAAACCTACAACCTGTTTTCCAGTCAGTGACCGGGTCAGGGATGTAATGAATGAATCATATATAGGCTGTTATTACGATGGGGTCGCCACTCCCAAAGTGATATATTAATGAATGATAGATGCTGTGAAATGAGAATGGAGAGTGTTGCTGGAATGAAAGATCACTGGGAAAACCGGTGTACCTGGAGAAAAACCTGTTCCGCCCCCGCTTTGTCCAGCACAAATCTCACATGGAATTACCGGGATTTGAACCACGGTATCCAGCGGTGAGAGGCCGACGCGCTACCGTCTGAGCCACGGAGGCTCGTACGTGTATATTATTATTGCTAAATGTGAATGTGGCATATTTTTCTTTAGTTTTTGACTCTTTCGTTAAAGTAGTTGGGGGCTTGTTAGTATGTTTATTGATTAGCTTATTTATAAATTTTTCCCTGAATCCGTTTTTCAGAGCTATTTCGCAGATGGTCCTGATTTTTTCTTGATTTTTCTTTGAGAGCGGAATTTTTAAAGCTTTTTCTAACATGCAGCTTTTTTATGAGCTTCAGGACGTATTAATTTTGTTTAACCCATTTGCCTCACATTTAAATATCATAGTTCACTAAGAAATCACATTTAAATACCGCTCTACGGCCATCGTCATCACACTATTATTTAGAAAATCATACAAAACCAGTAAATATTCCTTTCTGAAAATTTGCATGCATGATAACGAAGTAATAAACTTACCATTGCCGCTATTTTAGTACGTCTGCTGGGTGCGGTACACCTCAAAACATTCTTCTAAGTGAAGAGCTACGCCAAACTTTTTGCACTGCCAGCGACTTTCGCTTCTTTTACCCCGGCTGTAGCACACAACACACCTTCTTGTGACTTTTGATTTCTTCTCTGTAGGGGGAATACGCATGGGAAAGTGGACCCATGATTTAGCTTGTAATCTGGTTGGGGTGGTGCTCGCTGAAGGTCGACCTCGAACAGAGTACTCCGGCAACTGAACAGTCTCTAGTAGCTGCTGTGCAATGCTAGTTCGGAAGTCCGTGTAGCTCGTCTTTCTGTTAGCAGCGATCTTGTGATACACAATGAAGGAATTGAAAATACACATATCTAGGAGATAAAAGAATATTTTCCTATGCCCTTTCACTGTGCGCCGCATGACGGGGAACAGAGCTGTAACCTGATCCTGAAGGTCAACACCACCCATCCCCTTCTGGTATTCGAGGCCACACTTGGGCTTTATCACTTCTTCCCTCGGGGTTTGTCCTCTCTTTCGCCTGAGTTTGCCTGTCCCTGTGTTTAGTGGTGAGAAAGCAAACATCCTTGTTATCTTTCCACTTCACACACAACATACTGTTGGCAGCCCACGTCTCATACTCTCCACGTCTTACTGACTTTCATCTAGAGCAATGTCTTGTGAAGGTAAATATAAATCTGAAAATTTGGAGCAGAAATGTTGTATTATAGGCCCAATCTTTCTTAGTTTGTCACTACTATCGACTTGTTCATCATCAACAAAATGTAAAAATCGTGAAATTATGATAAATCTTCCCCTGCTCATGGTTTCACGAAAAATAGGAGTGTTTATACACCTGTTTTTACTCCATTATAACTGTATTCTTGACTTTCGCACTTGTGACATTAGTATAACTAACGCAAAATATGCCCTAATTTCGTCGGGTGTAGTCTCAAACCATTTGTCATCGTCTTTCAACTTTTTTCTCTCAGGATTGCTCAACTGTTTTGCTGCATGTGAATTTGTCTCGACAGATATTTTGTCAAACAAAGCGTCCATGTATTCACAAAAAACTGAGAGTTCAGATAGTGGCTGCATATCAAACTTTTTCAATAAGTTTTCACTAACCCCACTCTATTCACTAAACTTATGTACAACAGGTTTGTCACTTTTTGTCCAGTTCCAGTCAGTCAAGTTAGTCTGTGCCGAAGTACGAACTCGTTTCGAAAGACTCGGCACACCGTCGTTATTTGCGTCACTTTCCGTGTCATCAGAACTATTATACGCATCGCTAGTACTCGAACTAAGGACTTCAGGGTCTATTTCGTCGTCACAAACATCACTGCCTTCAATATCACTCTCTAAAACACTATCTATTAGCTTCCGTATTCCTTCTTCTTCAACACCAGCACATCTGCTTGGTGCCATGATGGCAACTGACAAGAGCGAATTTATATGGAAAAAGATTCTCTTATCTCATGTTCCGTTAGTGTGTGAGAACCCGGTGATAGAGAGAAAAACCGAAGCCACATGTGTAAACTTCAGCTCGTGGTGTCTGTGGGTTAGTGACTGAACTACAGCTGTGCATCGCCGCGAGCAGAGCTCATTTGATTCAAATGCCACGAATAACTATGACGAGCTAGGGTCGTCAAATGATGCGATTGGGTTAATGGTGTTTGCAGTGTTAGTTGGTTTCCGGTAAATGTTAAATGCCTGGTGGTTATTCTTATGACATGTTAGTGTTATGTCTAAATAATTAGGAGAGTTATTGTTCTCCATTTCCACAGTGAATTTAAATATTCTGATGTAAACTGTTGAGTAGTTTCAAAACTTCCATGATGGCTAGCACATCGTCGATGTAACGTGTCCAGTATTGTATAATTTTGACTTTATCTATGATGTTTGTGTGTTCTAAGTGGTTCATATATATGTTCGCTCCCATACGCAAACCTGTCTGTTGGTAGATTTTATTCTCAAAAATGAAATAATTATTACTTAATAGGTCTATGAACTCATCTATTTCAGCAATGCTTAATTTACTGAATTTGGTTAAATTATTCCGTATGGGTGGTTTTAACAGGGATATTGGCATATATATTGATGACATCAAATGAAAGGATCTTGTGGTGTTCTGGTACCTTTGTTTTATTCTTTCGTAAAGTTCTACGGAGTTCTTTTATCGTTGTATTAGCTTGGTAGTGATAATGTGTACTAAGGAAATCTTGAATAAATTGAGTTCCTTTGTACGTCGGGCTACCCCTAAAATTGATAATTGGTCGTATAGGGGTGTTAGCCTTATGAATTTTTGGTAACAATTTTGCTACGGGTAACCTCATGGCAATGAGTTTTTTCTTTTCAAATTAATTGAAAAGGAAAGTACTATTATTGACTATTGATTTTAATTTTTTTGCAGGTTATTTAAGGGATCCTTCTTGATTACGTCAAATTTGTATTCCGCACAACACGAGTGTGTTTTATTAATATAATCGTTCCTCTCCATGATTACTATTGCATTCCCTTTATCAGATTTCGTTGCTATTAGGTCATTAACCTTTAATTTATAGTTGAGGTTTTTAACTTTCTTATTCATGGATTGGTCTGTGTTATGATTAAATATTGTTTATAATAAAAGTTTGTATTTTATTACGTATTTTATATCTTCCCATTTATTTAAGGGTAATTTTTTCACTGCCATTTCTGTTTCTACTAAAGTGGTAATTAAACTATCACGTTTGGAGGTGGTGGGTCCAATACTCAGAATTTCAAGGTCGTCCTTTGTAAGAAAATCTTCCATTCATATCGCTTTGTGTGTTTGGATTATTGTCTAACTTATATTTTTTGCGGGAATCGCGCGATTATGGCGAATGAAGCCTACAATGTTGCTGGCTTCAGATGACAGAACGTTGTTTAGTACGAGGAGTACTGGTACCACCTTTCTGACATCTTGTGTAACCTATTCCTTTCTATATTGGTAGGCGAATATAACTTCTATTGATATGTTTATTCTTCAGTAAATAATGTTTACAAGCAAATACACATCCTTTTTTTTTTTTTTTTAGACATGAGCCTTCACATTCTGAGACACCAGTGGCATGGGAAAAGAAAGAGGTTTAGGATGGCACTTGATCCCGGACAAATTGTTCATTATTTGGAACAAAGTCATCACAGCGACGGTGATTTCTCTTTAGTATCTGATGACCCACGTACAGCCTCGTCTTTTGTGAAATTTTATTACTAAGCATAATATGAAAATAACTAATATAGGCCTATCATATTCCCAAAAAACATATCAGCGCACGAAGACTTCCGGAGTCATTTCTGGGTCACGCACTTGTTGAATCGGAAAACTGTCGCAGAGGTAAATACATCGGAATGTCCCCTCAACAGTAAGGCACACAACAAGTGCTCCAGCATTGTTGGGGATTTCGTAGTAGGAACTAACTAAAGTCAAATTCATCAGGTCGCCGGTAACTAAAGGCAGCATTGCGTCACCGGTGGGCCGATACGACGTAAAGTAATCAAAATTCAGTACTGCAGGGAACGTGTTAAAAACATCTGAATGGTAATACGAAATAGAGATCTCACACAGGCGAGAGAGAGGTATTACATTTTGTATTCAAATATAAATTCAAAGGAAGGGGGGGTCGTCATCTCATGTAGCCTACACCATGTGTAATCTGTATATGATTTTGCTACTGTAGTTGCTAATGATCTGTCCAGATAATAAAATTTAGCTTAAAGACCTCTGCGGTTTCCCATTTTCACACCAGGCAAATGCTGGGGCTGTATTTTAATTAAGGCCACGGCTGCTTCCTTCCTAGTCCTAGCCCTTTCCTGTCCCGTCGTCGCCTTATGACCTATCTGTGTCGGTGTGACATAAAGCCAATAGAAAAAAAACCTGATATTCTGCATCACAAGTTGTCAGTTAATGCAATAATCTTAAGTCATCTATTTAAATGCTTAAGTATATACACCACCTCTGGTCTTGGACTGATCCAACTTTGTTTTTGTGCTTCTTTCTGGGTTGTCGTATAATTATTTCAAAGAAAGCTTGAATTGTGCGCAAAAGGAGAAAGGTGACCTCTCAGACACACTGCTGTCTGGATGTTCTATGAAAAGCGATTTCCATGTTAAGGTTTTAACTAGCGTGCACAGTGGTTGATGAAATGCTCTAATACTAGCAAATTATTGAAATTTACCTACCTAAATATACAAGAGTTGAAAGCTAGAAAAGCAACTGGGATTGATAAGATTTCTGGGGAGTGGTGGTGGTGATTATTGTTTTAAGAGGAAGTACAAGTAGGCAACCATCCTCTACATAACACTAATCAGAGCGAAAAAATTGAAGAGATCAGACAGTTCGAAAAATGAAGGTATCAACCAAAGGAAGTCAAGGGCCACGATGAGGGTGAAAATGAAAGACTCCCTAGGCCTCGAGTGCTCTTATGCCATCGGGGTTGGAAAAGAACAAGATTTGAACAAGGGAGGTGGGATAGGATAGATGAAAGTGAGGAGCCCGACACAAGTACGAGGAAGCAATGCCAGGACTCAGCTGAGCGGCCCATGGGCGCCAACCGATGCTTCAAAGTTCAAAGCCCCTGGGGTCCCTTTTAGTTGCCTCATACAACAGGCAGGGGATTACGTGAATGTTATTGACATACAAAAGGAAATGAGTGCCGTATTGAAATTCATCAGAACTGTTTGCATGAGGGTCGCATAGTTGTGTGCTTGCATTTGGGAGATGACTGGTTCAAATCCCATTATCGGCAGCCCTGAAGATGTTTTTCTGAGATACCAGGCAGATGCTCGGTAGGGTTTCCCTTATAAGGGCAAAAGAAAATTTTCTTCATTTATTGAGACGCATGCCCCGTTATTGTGTTTATTAGTCTATTAGTTACCCAAGTACAGAATTTCAACTTCCAACGGGGCCTAAGAGTTTTAGAAAATAGCTACTTAAAGGGTCTCTTAAATGTAGTTGTAGATGATCACTCAAAACAATTATTTTAGAGAAATATAAACTAAAAAAGAAATTTATATAATGCTCTTCTTGTAAGTAACAAAAAAGATACAATTTTTATAGTTATTCATTTGGATATTTCCTCTTGAAAGTCTTTTTTTTTTTACAGTCTGAGTAAATTTTTCTATGTTATTGCTCACAATGTAATAAGAACTGCTTCTGTTCTTTATCTGTGGTAATCAAACCATGAAAGTCTGTCATTAGTTTAACAGCTCTTTCAGCTGTGTCATTAACTGCTTTTAAGGTAGAAACCTTTTCAGCTTCCACAAACGCCATGTTGTCTTTCCATGAAGATACAATTTCTTGAAGGAAACCACTGTCAAGTTCGTCATGAAAATAAATCTTTACTCTTGACAGAAACAAAATCACTCATAGATTTCCCTGGAACAAGATAAAAAATACTTGTAGTGCCTATAAATAAAACAAATAAGTTCTAAATTAAATACCAGATTAAACACTACTATAGAGCGTTCCAACCTTAAATTGCAGTACAGCGTAGATGGAGATGGAGGGCGCTGTTGCGAAATCGACTCGTGAAGATCACTCAAACAGGGCGTCACAGTTCCACATTTTTCGTTTGTAATTTTGTAATTTTAAGTTCATTCATTCATTCATGAATTAATATTTGTAGGATGGTAAAATAAATACAACATACCTTAATCACTCGCGTTGCTCTCAGACATTGGACGTACACCTTCTATCATTTCTGCAAGGCCTGATGTTCCCGCTTTGGATGAACCGGGTTCGGGAGATGAACTTGAGGATGATCCGGGCGATGAAGAAAGTCGTATTAAAAACTGTTCATCGTCGACATCGTCCTGTAATTCGTCTGCTTTCCACAAATCTTTCATTTTTCTTTACTTCGTTCACGTAATTTGTCCAATTTCTTATGATGTTATGGCATAAAAATGTTAGTTCAGCATTTGGAATAAATCCATGTTCATTACCTGCGTGGACTAAGGCAAATCATGGTCCTCGGCTTTTCGGTAACCTAAGTCCTGAACTCACCCCTTCAATGGCGGCCTGCCGTGCACTTTTCACTGTCGTATCCTTCCATTCTTTTGTCACTGTCTGCCCAATATTTACCAACGATTCAACTGTGTAAATTATAGCTTTATTTTGTGCCCTCAAACGTTTTATCTCCATGAGATATCTGTGCCTCCAATTAATAATTTCATCGGTTTCAGTGAAAGCTGCTTTATTACTCCGTCTTAAATAACGGAAGCCTATATCACGTAAGAAGCGATACAACATAGTTTTGGAAAATCATGGGAAAGAATCATCTCCATTTACCCGACTCAAAATCACGTTCAATGTCGGTGGTATGTTAGCAAATAAGAGAGTGAACCACCCGACGCACTCCAGTTCGCACAATTTCATCATATTTAATTGTCCTTGCATTTTTCTGCCGTCTTTTTTTTTTTTTTTTTTTTTTTTTTTTTTTTTTTTTTTTTTTTTGCGGGAGTTCGCAAAGTACCATGTGGTGTGTGTTCCTTCCTTATAGCATAGATTGTTCTTTCGGGACAACCTGTAGCTTTAGCTGTTTCACTGACTGCGCTGCTCATATTCATAGTCTTTAAAAAAATAATCCAAGACACTCATTA
The DNA here is from genome assembly GCF_040414725.1 of Anabrus simplex. Lineage (NCBI taxonomy): Eukaryota > Metazoa > Arthropoda > Insecta > Orthoptera > Tettigoniidae > Anabrus > Anabrus simplex. The sequence goes on from NC_090278.1 coordinate 100,459,765, forward strand.
TAATATTGCGTTCTTTACCCCTGAGTTTACCTACGGAACGTTTCTTTTTAATTTGACGATCCACTGTACATCCTTCTGCACTTTTTCTTCGAACTAAGAACCCCGAGCACGAGCACGAACTGGCAACTACACAGACTACACAAACACAACAAACACAATCCACTTGTCCTCAAGAACTATACATTTATCACTGATCTTGTCCTGCCCCATGGCTTAAATGATTAGCGTGCTGGCCTTTGGTCCAGAGGGCCCCGGGTTCGATTCACGGCCGGGTCGGGGATTTTAACCTTCATTGGTTGATTCCAATGGCTCGGGGGCTGGGTATGTGTACTGTATTCAGCATTAGAATTAATCACAAGTAGGGCCACATTCTTATAGACGCGCAGGTCGCCTATGCGGCATCAACTCCAAAGACCTGCACTCGGCCTCTTCTGAGGCCACATGCCATTAAGTATTATATATATATATATATATATATATATATATATATATATATATATATCACTGATCTTTATTTAATCAATCTTATAATACTGATTAAATGAACACCACTGCACACGGCTGTCGGTATATTTAAAAGCTCAGCCAGCCGAGTCATTTGTGAAACTTAAACAAACGAGACGTTCTCCCTGTCATAAATTAAGAGATAACGAGATAAGGACTTGAGGTATGATTTAAAAATAATTTCCATATCTGAAGACCATTTGCTTTGCTTTAACCACGCCATGATCCTTCTGCACTTTTTCTTCGAAATTAGATCCCCACGCACGAGCACGAACTCACGAACCACACAAACGAAATACACTTTCCCTCAAGAATTGTACATATGTCACTGATATGTATTTAATCACTATTATACACACTACTGACAAAATGAGCACTGCACTGCATGCGACTGTCTGGAAGTGTTAAAAGCGCATGTTTGGGAGATCACTACCGGTACTTCAGTCAGCCAGCTACACAGACAGCCAGCCAGCCAGCCGAGTCACGCGCGAAACCAAAATTCAAGGAGACATTCTTCCTGTCACTAATTAAGAACTAAGCAAGATAAGAACTTCGGGATTGTTTTAAAAATAACTACCATATCTGAAGACCATTTGCCTCGCTAAGACCCCCCATGCAAATTCAATAGGAAAGACGCTGGCCAGCGACTGACTTTTTCGTGCCTGCACATAAAATTTCCTGAACATGACTGAAAATAAACGCATATACTGCAATTTTTTTTTTCATTTAAATTTAAAACTAAACTTATCTACATCGAGCTGAAATGTTTCTTTACCAGCAGTGAAAAAATGAGGAAAATTATGAATTTAAAATAGGAGTTATGGCATGGTAAGTTCTATGCAATGAAGATTTTGCATTTGGCGAAACTTTCCCTTATATTACCATTTTCACACTAAATTATTTTTTTACATTTTTTTTGTTAACGGCATCAAATGCGCCTTGAAATTCTGTACATAACACGATATTGACCCATTTTAACCGATAACATTCTGATTTACGGATATTTGGCAAACCCGCTGCATTAGAGTAGGACAGCGCTACCCACAAAACATGGGAGAAGGAAAGAGACGGAATTATCCCATTACTGCTGTACTGCAATTTAAGGTTGGAACGCTCTATAGTCTACTACATACCGTATAGAGAGCCAGACATCTCTTGTTTCGATGGAAAATATTTCTTTCCTGAATCACGAAAGCTTTCTTTTCATAAGTTTTCTACAATGTTTCCTTTAGTCTGCTCATCAACTTCATTATCAAAAATTGAAAGGATGGCTATTTCTTCTGTTAAGTACCACAAGTGTTGACTGAACTTGTTTAAAGCCGCATTGGAAATAAACTTGTCAATTTTCTTGTAATCTTTTAAGGTCGTTAAAAAACAAAAATCTTGATTCGGCACTGTTATCGCCAAACTACATCCAAGCCAGGGCTTCACGTAAACTGCCACAATGAATAAACAAACATCTTGTAAAGCTTGTTTGTCCTTAGCGCTGGGACTTGTGTAAACACATTTTTAAGGAGTAAATAGCTCTTGCCATCCATCATGCTTGATGCATTGCACCAGGAGGTCTGATTTTTATTTTATTTTTAATGTCTCCACCCAGAAAAACAATAGCAAGCTCATCGATAATCATCTCGTACAGTCTGTTTTGCCAGCTCATTGTTAAACGTCACCAATTCAATAATATTTGCCTCACAGAGATGTTGTTGGACAAAATCAGTGCACGGTTTTCGATGGCACTAGGGTTAATATTCTTTTTGAACCGCAGAATATCAGGACTGCTGGATCTTTGATTCAAACACACTTTTGAGCACCAGTTCGTTAATATGATGACGGCAAGGAAAGAGTAACAACTCTCTTTCTAGTTTTTGCTCTAAAAGCACACAAGCTCCGTTCAAGCGTCGTGTATTAGATGCTGTTGTATCACAGCACATTATTTGTACCTTATAATCCAGGTTCCAGTCACGAAGGCATTTGACACTGCTTTCGCTTGCTGTTTGCCGGAAGAGTTGTCTAACTTCGGCACAGCAAGAAGTTGTTCTTCCTCGTCATATGAAATAATAATTGGTAGGAGTTCTTCTTTAGAACTGAATTACATAAGCAGAATCTCTGATGCTTAGTTGACATCTGTCTAAAGTTGCAACTAATTTAGCTGTGATAAAATCTTTTCTTCCTCTCCTTGTCGACGTAGTTAAAGAACTTAGATTGAGATGTGGATGGCAGAGATTCTTCCAGGCTTTCTTCAGAGTTTGTGGATTGTTCTTCTACGTCTTCATGTGTATCAAAAGTCTGTAAAGTTGGAGATTCCAATGAGCTCGCGGAAGGCATTTGCTTTAGTCTCTTTATCTTCTGCGAGTTTTGTCAGCCTGGCCCTTTCTTCAATATCAGCCAACTTTTTGTCAACACCCGCTAGGCACCACGGACGCCCTTGGCTCTGTTTGCTTTTGCAAAAATATTTCATCTTCTTCGATTTTTATTCTTTCAAGAGCATCAGCATGTGCGATATCGAATAAATTATCTAATTCAAGTTGAAAGTTCTCTTCGCGGTGCCTATATAAATCCTGAATCTCTTGCCTTTTTTGCAGTTCTCGCCAGACCTGATAAAGATCCACTAACTTCTTAACCCTATTAGGCACAGCTCTGGTAGGTATTCTAGCCTTTTCCCAGAATATATTGCACTCCTGAATGACAAGATTTGCGCTTTCACTAACAGTCAACTTAACCTCGCGTATGTTGAAAAATAGAACTGCGAGAACTTGACGATTAGATGGTAAATTTGCGCCTGTTATTTGGTGATTTACTTCAACCAAGCTTTTTTTATTGCTCCTTAGTTCCACTGACATCTTCGAAATATAAAACAATCCGCGATAGCTACCCGATAAGCGAAAACTAAGTGACAATAACAATGAGAGCGCGCCACTCTTGTGACGCAACTTGTATGGACATGTTTGCGCGCGAGTCGGCACGGGTTGCACTGTTCCAAATAAGGAAAAAAAATTGTTTTCGGGTGTTTTAGGCCCAAATGAATAAAACAATAACCTATGCATATCAAAATTAAAACTTTGAAAAATAAGGGACACCTTAATGCTCGGGCTGTATATTAAGGCCATGGCCCCCTTCTTTCTCTATCCTAGACTTGTCCCATCCTTCTGTCACCAAAAACGTTTGATGTGTTAGTATGATGTTAAACCACCAGTTAAAAAAAAAACTGCATGAAAGAATGACTGTATTTACTCGTGTATTAGACCGCCCTTGGATTTTCGAGACGAAGAAAATTAAAAAACCAAATCTCGCATACAAAACCCTTCAACGTAATTCATCAGGAAAGAAAATTTGAAGCGGGTAAAAGTCTTATTACAACTCTGATGACATCGCACTAATTTGTGAATAGTTTCATCCGTACAACCCGCTCAATGAAAACACGTCGAGGTCAAGCGGTACATGTGTTTCGTACTTAAGAAATGTCAGTCTCCGTAGTGTAGGCCTACTGCAGCTCTGATGACTTCTCAAAAATTGGTGAATAGTTTCGTGGCCGACCTGCGCATTGCAAGCATGCATGAATCATGCTATATGTCTTGGTTTTGTAGTTAAGAATGTCTGCCAGCAGAAGGGTTAGCACAATCTGCCGTTCTCGTGAGCCTGAGTTTGATTCCCGGTACTGTAGTGCCAAAAATTTACGAATGGCAGGAAGGTTGATCATCTTCATCATTTCCCATTATCCAGCTGTAGCCGGCTAGGGGCAAATATGGTTCCTCTTCATTTTCTTCGGTCTTTCCACCACTCCTCCTCCAACACTGTGTCCCAGTCAAAGTTTCTTTCTCTAATACTGCACTGGATTGTGTCCTTCCATCTCATTCGTGGTCGTCCGTGGCCCCTCCTTCCTTGCATTTGCATTTCCCTTGCCAACGTACCTAACAAATACTAATATTAATATTGAGTTTATGTCCCCACTTACTTTTAACGATTTTTGGAGACACCAAATAACATACTAAGTATGCGTTAATAAAAAAAATAGAGACAACAAACGTACAAAAGTAAACATTATGATAATAAAATGAGTTACCGCCACACCAGTAGATATCCATAAATGCAGCAAATATTCCTGTTGTTTATTTTTATTTTTTCTGTCAAACTTTTGGCACTATCCGACCGATAGCATACCTGACCTAAACAATGCAGTCTCTCTTATCTCATTTATAGCTGTTTAGGTAAATCCTGATGTGATAAATGTAGAGAACAAGCATGAAATATACTCCAAAATAAGGGTCTGGCTTTCAACAGCCGCAGTTATCAAAAGAATACTTCCAGTCACTATGTATTACCGGTACATTCGGAAATGCAACTCGTAACCTATACTAGTTATCAGCTGGTGGTTTGGCACGCTTTCTACAGCATGGCTTTATTCAGGAGTGGCTTCTGCTACACATACACCAACTGGGAATATCAGAGACCATCTCCAGAAAGCATTTGGGAATAGATTCACAAAGCTATTTTTAAAAGGTTCAAAAAGATGGAACCTCGAATGCTCTCAACTGCAGTACATGGCTGACGAGATGGCAGTGAAAATGACGACACACCAGTAGCAGGGAAGTTGGCAGCGCAAGACGATAATTGAAATGAAAGCAGTGATAGGGTTTACTCAGGTTTACTGCTCAACTATCAGAAACAGATAATTGGCCAGCAAGTTATTTTGTATCAGTATTGCATATTATGATAGTACGATACCCTTATCCCTTTTCTCTACGGCATCTAGTATGAAGTGAGACTAATCTTCGTAGCGAGTTTTTACAACCGCATGCATGCCCTTCCTGATAACTTCATCAGAGTTATTAACGAGATGAAACGAATGACATGACATGAGTAACTAAAACTGACTATACCGGGCGAGTTGGCCGAGCGCGTAGAGGCGCGCGGCTGTGAGCTTGCATCCGGGAGATAGTAGGTTCGAATCCCACTATCGGCAGCCCTGAAGATGGTTTTCCGTGGTTTCCCATTTTCACACCAGGCAAATGCTGGGGCTGTACCTTAATTAAGGCCACGGCCACTTCCTTCCAACTCCTAGGCCTTTCCTATCCCATCGTCGCCATAAGACCTATCTGTGTCGGTGCGACGTAAAGCCCCTAGCAAAAAAAAAAAACCAAACTATGTTTTCTTTATCTGTAGGCCTATAAGTCGTGTTCACCATTTGTCTTTTTACATTTAGAAAAACTGTCCTCCAATGAAAATAGCCAGTATAACTCAAATACATTCATACGTTTGTTAAAGATAGTGTAGAATGTTTATACATTAGAGCTCTTTATAGCCTAGAAAGAAGCTTCCGTGGCTCAGGCGGCAGCGCATCGGCCTCTCACTGCTGGGTTTCATGGTTCAAATCCCAGTCACTTCATGTGATATTTTTGCTGGACAAAGCGGAGGTGGGGCAGGTTTTTGTCCGGGTACTCCGGTTTTCCCCATCATTATTCAGTCCAGCAACACACTCCAGTATCATTTCATTTCATCTGTCAGTCATTAATCATTGCCCCAGAGGAGTGCGACGGCTATCCGCGCTGCAAGGTTCATCCCTGACCCGGTGACTAACTGTAGGTTTTCATTTTCATTCATAGTCTAGAAGTTGTGTTCACTGCATATTGGACCCCCTTTTACTTTTCTTGGCTGTAAAAGTGGGATCTAATATGCAAGTATATATGGTATATAAAAGTACAAAGGATTAGTAAAAAGTGAATAAGTCTGCTGAACATAGCATGTAAGCTATGGGACACCTTGGTTTGATGAAGGCAGTTTGGGTTTCGGAAAGCTTATTCCGGTGAGTCTCAAACTCATAGGATTCCAGCAAGATATAGCAGGAGACTGTATTGGTCAGATCATGGGAGTCTGCTGACGAAAATAAGAGCTACGGTTGACTGGAGGGTTAGAACTCTGATAATGAGAGTAGGTGAGGGGCATCCACAGTGACGCTGTCAACTTGTGTACACCGATTTATTTACAATTTAAATGCACATAACCTAAATCACTGTACTACAAACAAAACACTTCACTCCGAGAACATCAACAAGCCGCCATTTTAACAATTGCCTATCACAGCACCTGGAGGTTGTAACCTAAAAACACAGTTGAAACAGTTGACTACCGACTGCCTAACCTCAACATGTGTTTTCACGAGTGAAACTCCTACTAAACAATAACTCGCCTCTACCATCGAGATCACCTCTTTATATAGGTGCTTGGCCAGGCTTCTAGAAAGATACGTTACAAAAATACCTTCTCCTAAATTCTCGAGTGCCTAACAAAATCGTTATAATGTACAGAATATTCTACCATCATCTCATCTGATCTAGAGTCATTCTGGATGTTACAGTGTGTTTCTATAATATTAATTTACAGGTATTTACAGTAACTAAATGCATATTAATGTCTGTATACAGTGCTTGTTTAATGACATAACCTCAAAACACTGCGATCATTCAACTACGTAAATAATACTAAATGGATGTAAATACTTCATAGCCATACATTACAAGTAATAATAATAATTTGAGCTTGATACTTGCATAATTTACCCATGGTGAGAAAATATTGTTTTCAAGTCCTATCAGTTTATCACACTTGCATCACCCTCAAGTGAGTATTATTGGACCTCTGCTCTCTTATATCATCATCATCATGTCCCCTTATCCAGCTCCTGCCGAGTCAGGGTAGTTATGGCACTTCTCCATCTTCATTTTTCCTTCCACCATTCCACGATCTTTTTTAAAAATTATTATTAAGGTTGTTTATAGTCTCTCTAACTCCAAGGTCTTATCGCGACTTTTACATATGATCACAGAATAATAGTAATAATAATAATAATATTGTAATTATAAAAATGTAAAGGAAAAAGTATAATGTAATTAGATTTTGGAGTGCAAACCAGTGTCCTTGAGGAAGTTCATGACTTGACTCAGTGCTGGAGAAGCCAGTGTAATTTCCATTTCCTTAGGTATGTTGTGGTGTCGGCGCCAATGGTCATACAGTTGACATTCTGAGATGATATGCTTGACAGTGAGAGAACAGTTACATTAACTGCAGGTGGGAGGTTGTTTCTTTTCTAGGAGATAGCTGTGGGGGATCTTCGTGTGTCCTATCCTTAGTCGGTAGATTAAGACTTGTTCATGTCTGGTGAGGTTTTGGAGAGGATATTCATTTTAATTTTTTGGAGGTTGCTAGTGGAAGTTTTAAGCCAGTTAATTTTCCATTGTTCGTGTAGTTTGATTTTCATATAAGCGATGATATCAGAATGTGGCGTGGCAGTTTGACAGTCGTTGATTGGAAGACTAGTAGCTTCTCTTGCTGTTTGATCAGCTGATTCGTTGCCTGGTATTCCTCTGTGAGATGGTATCCACATAAAAATAACATTTTTTCCTGCAGTCTTAATCTTGTGATACAGCATTTGAATTTCTTTAACAAGGAGGTGTGTTGTTGATGGATTTTGTATGCACTTTTGGAATCAGAGAATGTTATGAATGAGTTATAATAGCTTGCTTTTGAAATATGAATCATGGCCTGTTTAAGAGCATACAGTTCACTTGTAAAAACTGTGAAAAGATCTGGTAATCTGTATAGCTTACTATAGTCTTTATATTTCACTGCACAACCATTTCTCTCATTGAATTTTGATCCATCAGTATAAATTGCACTATATGGTGAGTATCTATTACAAATTTCATTTAATAACTGTTGGGATTTTGCTGTGTCAGTTTGAGCTTTAAGATTGTTGTTAATTCCCAGTTGACTGGAGGCAAATAAGCTTTCCACGGAGGGGTATCTAGGGAGTTGTGTGGAAATAAAAATGGGTGGAAGGCTGAGGTTTAGTTCTTTGAGAAGATTGTATATTCTGATGTTAAAGGGTTGGGGTTGAGATCCAGTTAGTTTTCCTTTATGTCTCTTTGAAAGTAGGCGTTTTTTCAAGTATTGGTTACTTGTGCCAGCTATCTTTAGTGCGTATGTCAAACTCAGCTGTTTACGTCTGATTTCAAGTGGTGGTGCGTTGGCTTCAATCTCTATACTAGCTATGAGGCTGGTGCGATGGGCTCCTAGGTCAATTCGAAGAGCTGAAGATTGGATGGTATCAAGGATCTTAAGAGTAGAAGGTCTGGCAGAACAATATACTATACTGCCATAATCCAGTTTGGCTCTGATTGTGGCTCTGTATGTGTTCATTACGACATGGTAGTCTGCTCCCCAGTTTTTGCCGAGAGAATTTTCATGGTATTCATTCTTTTTTGACACTCGTCTTTAAGATTTTTAAGGTATGTGGTCCAGGTGAGCTTGTTATCAAATAGAAGTCCTAGAATTTTAATAGTTTTAACTGATTCAATTTTATGGTCTTCCATATATAATTCAGGGTTAGCGATGGTATGTTTATTTTTGGAGAATACATTTGGTTTTAGTTTTAGAAAATTTGAACCTTGTGGTTTTAGTCCAGTTTTGAATATTTACAATTGATTCTTGTAATAGGAGTTGAGTCGTCATAATGTTTTTCCCTGGACAGAAGATTATCAAATCATCAGCAAAAAGGCAACACTAAACTGGTGAGTGGATGTTAGAGACTATGCCATTAATTGCCACAAGAAACAGTGTTACACTGATAACTGATCCTAGTGGGACTCCATTGTTGATTACTACTTCCTTTGACAGCATTCCATTTACTCTAACTTGAATTCGGCACATTTGGAGAAAATTATGAATGAAATATAGGATATTTCCAGATATATTATGTGTCATTAGTACTTTGATTACATAGTCTCTCCATACCATGTCATATGCCTTATTAATATCTAAACTGACTGCTATTAGGTGTTGGTTATTGAGGAACGCTTCCTGTATTTTAGTTTCCAGACTTATCAAAGAGTCTGTTGTGGAGTGTGCTTTACGGAACCCGTTTTGCACATTACTGAAGAAATTTATGTGCTCGAGATACCAGCATTTTGTTGACTATTTTCTCAATGAGTTTATACATCGCATTAGTTAAAGCAATAGGGCGATAATTTTCTGCAATTGAGTTGTCTTTCTCTGGTTTGGGTATTGGAACTACAATGGCATTTCGGCATTGATCACGAAAAGTCTTAGAGCTCTATATGTGGTTGAAAATGGCCAGAAGATAATTTATTGCACTTAGTGGAAGTTGTTTAGAAATTCATAAGGGACCGTATCTGGGCCAGGACTAGATTTGCCACATTTGTCAAGTTCAATAATTATTTCCTGTAGTTGAAAAGCATCATTTAGATTATAGTTGGGGTCAGAGATGGCTTTCCTTAGATCAACGGATTCACTGGATTTCTTTGTATGGAGAAATTCGGGATCATAACTTTTGTCACTAGAGATCTTGGCAAATGTGTCAGCTAATTTATCAGCGATGTTTTGAGGTTTGTTTATGAAGGTTCCATCAACTGAGTTTCTGAGGGAAGTAATGTAGAAGTGATTATATTTGCCATTTATTCTTTGAAGTTTATTCCACATTTCCTTTTGTGGGGTTTGGGAACTTAGCGACAAGACAAATGATAGCCATGAATTCTTTTTGCTGAGTTTAATTTCTTTTCGAGCGATTGCTTTACATTTCTGAAATTGGGCTTTATTTTCAGGTGTGGGTTTTCTTTTGTAGAGGTAGAAAGCATGATTCTTATTCTTAATAGCCTCCTTACAAGTGTTGTTCCACCAAGATACTGTTTTCTTAAAGGAATTAGAGATTACTTTTGGAACACTCATGTCCGCAGGTTTAACAAGAACTTCTGTGAAATCTTGAACAATGGTATTGAGGTGCTTAGAAGGGAAATCATTTGGAGGGGTTAAGTCTCTTAAGTGATTATTGACTGTCTGCCTAAATTTCGTCCAATCTGCCTTATTTAAGTTCCATTTAGAGTTGTTAATAAATGAGGAATTGACAGAAGAATTTTCATTGATTAGTATCGGGAAATGGTCACTATTTCCTTGGTGTGTTGAATAAACAGACCAATTGAAAAGGGTTGCTATGTCTGGTGTGCAGATGGTTAGGTCTATACTACTACAGGTGCCGTGGGCTATGTCAAAGCGAGTTGGAGCAGTAGAGTTCATTAGAATTAAATCAAATTCATCAAGTATCTTTTCTATCTCTTTTCCTCTTGCATCAGAATATGGCTACCCCATAACGTGTTGAGGCTGTTGAAGTCACCTACTAGGATGAATGGTTTAGGTAGTTGATGGATAAGGTTTTGTAGATCGTCACCTTGAAACAAATAACTGTTTGAAATATAAACATTGCAGATACATAGAGAAGGTGGTAGTTGGAATGAAATTGCTACAGCTTCCAAATTAGTGTTAACAGTAATTTCTTTGGCATAGATATTGTTTTTGATATTAGTAACTACTCCTCCACTCGCATGATTCACATTAGTTCTATGTTTGTGGTATACACTGTAGTCTTAGATTGGCGACAGAGTCATTCTGAAAGTTTGTTTCTTGGAGACAGATAACAGATGGTTGGTGTTTATTTATTAGGAGTTGTAGATATTCTAACTGTGAACGATAACTGTTAAGATTCCATTGGAGTAATGTTGTCATAATAATGATCAAAAGCAGAACGAGGTTTGTCTCCATTATTATACTGGGAAGGAATTGTCGTCACTGGTATAGTCTGGCATTACATTGATATGCGTTGGGTCTTCACTTTGACTGGCGGATTTCAGTAAATTTTTTTACTATTTGAGTGCTTTTGTTTTTTATGTTTTTATCGGTATAGTAAGGATAGAGTTTTTGAAGGGCTTTAGCAAGACCTTCTATGTCTTGTGTGTAGTTTGAACCAATTGCTGACATGTCCTTGGCACCAGCTGTATTTTCAAAGAAGGATTGGAGCTGTAGGTAGCTGAGGGGGAATATTGATGGGTCGGCTTCCAGAACTTGTTTTACTGGCAGGTGCATATCACTTATTGATTTTTGCGTGTCTGTCTTCGGTTTCTTGGAAGTGTGATTTGTCTTACGGTTTTTGATTTGTTTAGGAGAGGCCAGTATGGATTTGTTGCTATCAGGAGGATATGGATTAGTTGTTTCACTACTGGCTAGTGAAATTGGCCTTTTACATCCAGGAAAATTCACTGTTGTAGGGGTGGCGTGTGTTTCCTTAGGTGCTGCAATTTCTCTCTCAATTTGAATTCTGGAGGAGGGCGGATCATTACAGACTTGGCTAGGTGGTAAGTCAGGGTTGGTCAGTGAAGTGGCTTCTTGAATAGGCCTATCTTTTGGGAGAGAGCTAGAAGTACCGATGTCTGTTTTGGGGTTTTCGACCTCTGACTTTTGTGAAATCCCTTGGAGCTGAGGAAAATGATTCGAAGAGGATTCATCTTTTGGAAGTGATACGTTGTTAGGACAATCTTTGGCCAGATGTCCTTCGGTATGGCAAAGAAAACAATTGGGTGAGTCGGATGATAGGTAAATCCAGTAGTTTGTACCATCGTATTCGAGATGAAGGGATTCGGGGAGTTTATCAAAGTCTTCATTTTGAATGTACATTTGTCTTTGAAAGCTTAAAATGTGGGAGAATCCTGAAATTGACAAACCTGCTCTAATTGGGGTAATCCTAGACATGATTTTCACACAGAGTTTTAACAGTTCCTCTTCAATAACATAGTTTGGGATCACAGGACCGACATTGGATAATATTAATGGTTATGAATTTCATGTTTTTGGTCCGTATTGAACTGAGAATAATATATAAGTAATAATAATAACAACGTAAACGTTTCCACCTTTTCAATACTAAAATATATTCACAAAATTATAAATTACACAGTACTAGTTTCGACCCATCTAGGGGTCATCATCAGCCGTATTGGAGCAAAGATCACTTTTGGTGAAATCCTAAGAAAATGTTATTTTAAAGAATAACAAGTGAAATGAGATGTTATTATGGTAATAGTTAATGATACAAGGAATATACATACTAAGAGGTTTTTAACAAAGAATAAAGTATAAATGGGGTGTTGTAAAAATTATAATCATGGAAATCAGTAAGTTCTTGTATTGAAATGACATATATAAAATTATATATGGCTTAGGAAGAGGGCTTAAGGTGGGGCTGAAGGGTGCGGGAGAAAGTATAATTGTCTTGGAAAAGTACCTTTGATTAAATTTAGGATTGAGTTTAGGTTGGCTGCATTATTGTTTCTGAGGAAAGTGATAAATAGATCGAAGAGTATGTTGGGCTTCTCTGAGATTTCATTGAGATTGTGACTGGCATTAAAGTATTGGTCTAGGTGTATGTAGTAATTTTCCATTATGTTGAGTAAAGGGCCCTTGTTTGCTAATACAACAGGTTTTCAGCCATCGGCCAACACATGCAAGATTATAACCATAATTTCACCAATATTGAACAAGACATGGACGTCCTCGTATTAGCAAACAAGGGCCCTTTACTCAACATAATGGAAAATTACTACATACACCTGGACCAATACTTTAATGCCAGTCACAATCTCAATGAAATCTCAGAGGAACCCAACATACTCTTCGATCTGTTCATCACTTTCCTCAGAAACAATAATGCAGCCAACCTAAACTCAATCCTAAATTTAATCAAAGGTACTTTTCCAAGACAATTACACTTTCTCCCGCACCCTTCAGCCCCACCTTAAGCCCTCTTCCTAAGCCATATATAATTTTATATATGTCATTTCAATACAAGAACTCACTGATTTCCATGATTATAATTTTTACAACACCCCATTTATACTTTATTCTTTGTTAAAAACCTCTTAGTATGTATATTCCTTGTATTATTAACTATTACCATAATACCATTTCACTTGTTATTCTTTAAAATAACATTTTCTTAGGATTTCACCAAAAGTGATCTTTGCTCCAATACGGCTGATGATGACCCCTAGATGGGTCGAAACTAGTACCATGTAATTTATAATTTTGTGAATATATTTTAGTATTGAAAAGGTGGAAACGTTTACGTTGTTATTATTATTACTTATATATTATTGGATAATATAATATGCTTGTTTTTTGTTAGAAGGGGTCGTATTTCCAGTGATGCGTTGTTTATTAAGATCTTAGGGTTTGTCAATATCAGATCTTCAACAGTTTTCTTACTAGAGAAAGATGCATATCCTTCCATTCGATATACGTGAAAAAAACCGAATGTAGCTAGGGGTTGTAAAAATTACCTATAGCTAGCACATAATCCTTGATACTGATCCCATCATGAGATTCGATTACAATAGCTTGTTCTTTGGAGGGGTACCTTGAATTACCTTCGTTACTAGGCCTACCTGATGCACTGTTGGGATATTTGTTGGCTTACATGGTGTCTGTTGAGGAAAAACATCATTGATTTTTTTCATTCATTGAATTCGATAGATGCGACCTCTATCAACAGAGGTGGCCATTTTGAGTGGGTCAACAAAGGGTTTTAGGTTATCTGTATAGTTTTTCACTTCTCAAAAAGACCACGGATATAATGTCGGGTATCTTACTTACAAGAATGTAGTAAGTGATCTAAATATTTACTTCTGATCACTCTTACACTAATGTAACGATTGCGAACCTCTATTATATAGCAAAACTTGAGCGAGATAATTACTTGCGAACATCATCCGTCATTGCCTTCTCGATCTTGTCCCAGTCTAAATTTAGTCTTCTTATGATTCAATCCTCTTGCTCTCTTGCCCTCAGCATCTGTCTTGGAATTCTGTTCCCACGAACCTACTATGCTGGCGTAGCAGGGAGAGAGGTGATACTCCCAGGTGGCGGATAGGGGGGTCCTAACCGGCTTGCCGGCAGACTTGAGGGAAATAAAATACCTCTCGCGGACCAAAATGCACCACTCCCTGTGGGTGTGGGATGCAGACGTAGACTACACCCACGGCATCCCCTGCCTGTCGTAAGAGGCGACTAAATGGGGTGACCAAGGGATGATTGAATCAAAACCGTGAAACTACTTGTGATAAGTACCACCATGGGTCACCTTTTCTTGCGAGTAGGACCACTATGTTAGGTAGTCAATAGTTTTGTGATTAGTAGCAGCAGAGAGCGGTTCACTGTGCGTTTCCAGTACCTGTGATTAGTACCACTAAAAGTGCAACACCACAGGCTTACGTTGTCCATGATTAGTACCATTATGTGAGAAACACCACGGGTCTGGGCATTGTCTGGTTAGTAGCACAATATGAGCAACACCGTGGGTCTGCGTTGTCTATAATTGGTACCCACTATATGACGAACACCGTGGGATTACCGGCGCCCGTGATTAGTACACCTAGGTGAGGAACACTGGGTTTGCGTTGCCTATGACTGGCGCTATTATGTGAGAAACACCATAGGTCTGCGTTACCTGTGCGACATACAATACTTGTGAGTAGTACCGCAACATGAGAAATATGATGGTTCTACTTTACTAGCCATAAGTACCCTTATAAGGGGCCGTTGACCTGGATTTTGGACCCGTTTAGAAAAGCAGAATCATCGATTCAGGATTGTGCTTTGGAAGCAGTCCCTTGGCCAATACTATTATTGAATCAAGATAGTTTCTGGGAAGGTGGGGCATTGCGGGTCAGACCCACTGATTGTTTAAAATTAATTCTTCATCATCATGTCAGTGGATGCTTTTGGATTTTAAAATTGTCATTACATTTTGTCTCATTTCGTACCATTAGGTACCGATGACCTAGATGTTAGGCCCGTTTAAACAAGCATCATCATCGAAAATAATTTCAATACGGAACAATGAAGTTTTTATCTTTAAAAGCATCATCATCATCGGAATTCTGTTCTCCATTTTCTTTACATGTCCAAACCACCTTAGTTTATTCTTTTTAAGTCTCATTTAGCTTTCCTATGCCAACTTCCTTCCTAACATCTTCATTTCTCACTCTGTCTTTTCTATCATACTTCTTAGGAATTTCATCTCACTGGCTTGAATTCTACGCTCTTGCCTGCTCGTCAAAGTCCGAGTCTGAGGTACATAAGTCAGTATGGGCACATACTACATTTTGTACATTATCTCTCTACTTTTCCTTGGTACTTCTTTGGTAAAACAAGTTTTCTTACAATTTGATAGAATGCATTACCCTCCTAGGTACTTAAAGCTGTCCACAATTTCCAGACCCTGACTTCCAATTTTCACAGTGCCCTTTCCTTGCCTTTCCCCTCTCAACATCGCCATAGTCTTGCTTTTCTCTGCACTGATTTCCATGACACACTTCTCAATTTTTTCGTTCAGTACATCTAATTGTCGTTGCACTTCTTTGCTGTTCTTTTCCCAGATCACATCATCTGCAAATAGCAGTATCGTCATCTCTTTATCACCATAGGCCTCCTTTGTTTCCTTTAGTTTCATCCATTTTAATTTAATTTCGTGTGGCTATTTCTAGCCGAGTGCAGCCCTTGTAAGGCAGACCCTCCGATGAGGGTGGACGGCATCTGCCATGTGTAGGTAACTACTTGTTATTGTGGTGGAGGAAAGTGTTATGTGTGGTGTGTGAGTTGCAGGGCTGTTGGGGACAGCACAAACACCCAGCTCCCGGACCATTGGAATTAACCAAGGAAGGTTAAAATCCCCGACCCGGCCGGGAATCGAACCCGGGACCCTATGAACCGAAGGCCAGTACACTGACCATTCAGCCAACGAGTCGGACAGTTTCATCCATGACCATAATAAATGAAAGAGGTGGCAGCACATTCCCCCCTGTGTTAGTCCAGTCTTATCCTAAACCACTCTGTCTTTCCCACTGGGGTCAGGACTCTGCTAACACAGTTGTTGTACATTGCTTGCACCATTTCTAACATTTTTCTTCCACATCTCTTTTTAACCATGGTTTCCCAAACATTCTGTCTGGAGAGACTATCATATGCCTTTTCTATATCTATGAAAGTCATGACTTCCCTTCCATATTCCCAGTTCTTTTCCATCAGCTGTCTCATGCTAAAGATTAGGTCCACTGTAGATCTTCCACTCGTGAAGCCATATTGTTCCTCTTGTAACTCTCCTTCAATCTTTCTTCTTATTCTTCTTTTCCAGTATTTCAACTACTTGTGATATAAGTGTGATTGTAGTGGTGGTGGTGGTGGTGGTGGTGATTATTGTTTTAAGAGGAAGTACAACTAGGCAACCATCTTCTATTTAACACTAATCAGAGGGAAAAAATGGAAGGGATCCAACACTTTGGAAAATGAAGATATCTGCCAAAGGAAGACCAGAGCCAGGAAGGGCGTTAAAATGAAAGACTCCCTAGCCCTCGCAAAGCTAATACTGTCGGGGTTGGAAAGAACTAGAGTTGACCAAGAGAGGTCGAATAGGATAGATGAAAGTGAGGAGCCAGGCACAAGTGGAAGCAAAGCCAGGACTCGGCTAAGGGCCCGATGGTTGCTAACTCACGCTCCAAAGTTGGGGGCCCTTTTAGTTGCGCCTTACGACAGGCAGGGGATACCGTGGGTGTTGTTCTAGCGCCCGACCCACAGGAGGAATGATTCCTCTATTGTTATGTATATAATGTAAAGAAGTGAAATTACACATAAGGCCTTGTGTAAATGATGTTATACTGTATGGACAGCAGTCGTGCATGTTATGAGGAGATGAAGCCGCATGATTTGTTCTGGGTGATTTTTGACAGAATAGTAGTCCTTGAGTTTCAAGCTGCCTGTGTAGACATGAGCTTTTCAAGGGGAGGAAATGGAGTTCAAGAGGACAAATTAAGGGCAAATATTCATTCATAGGAAGAGGAATAATTTTTGATATATTTCCAAGTTCTTTGAGATAATTTAAGAAAAGAAATTGATAGCAGCAGTTATGTTAGGTAAACGACGTTAGTTGTGGCGAACAAGCCAGGGCTCGAATACCAGAATCTTTGTATCGAAGAACTCGACCCCTGTGTACACTTTTGACAGGTTAATGTATCTAGGATATGGCACTTGATAGTTGTCATATTTTTCATGCGTCAAGTATGTGATGAGGAATGTATTGTATCATCTGTGATTGTAAATGCGAAAAATGTCAGAGAAACTAAATAGACGAAGTAGTTATTGCAGAAGGATATAGACAACTCAGATGTAAAATAGATAAAATGCGAGGGAAAGGATTGCATCTTCATAACGTCACAAATGATCGATATAAGCCCTTGTGTCTACTTCATTTATTGTCTGATATACTTGTTTGTTAATGAACAAAATGAAATGATAAACAAGACAAAAACAGACGTCATAACTGGTCATAGTGCTACAAGCAGAGTCCAATAAATACCAAGAAAAAGAAATGGTAGGGTACTGCTTGTATGGTGGAAGTTATGTATCGTAAATTTTCGTAGTATGTCTGAAGTTTATGTAAATAAAATATTAAACTAGGGGTACTAAACGGAATCTTACTCACCTGTTCACTTCTATTGCAGCTGGCTTGCTCCTGTGACACTTGTAATAAAAGAGTAGCATTACAAAAAAGTTGCAAAGCTTGGGTTGGGAAGACTTGGAAGAAAGGAGATGAGGTGCTCGACTAAATACAATGGTTTATTACAATCCACATAATTAGCTTAGTTAGTGTTACATCGGTACAGAATCAGTAGCCACTATAGTTACTCTAGGTTGATTTTGAACTTTGAAATAGTTTACAAATTTACAAACTTATGCTATTTCACAGTACAATGTTCATGTATGAATCTTACTTTACTGTTGCGTAATCTATTATACTCATAAAAAAGTTTGTTCTTTAAGCTAAAAACATTAATTGTCTAAAATATTGAAGATAACATTGTCTCTTAAATGTAGAAAATGAATGAGACTCTGTTAATGAACATAACATAATATTGATAAAAATATGGGTGAGATACGTGGACGGCACCTTTGTCATAATAGGCAGTAAACAAAATAAGTGAGAAAATTCTGGGCTTCTTAAATAATCTTGACCTAACATAAAATTCACTAAAGAGGATGAAAACAATAACTCACATTTTCTGGATATCAGTACAAAGTGTACAGGAAACAAATTTGATTTTCAAATTCATAGAATGCCCCTGTAAAAATTAAAAATGAATCACTAAGCCACCATTTTCAGTTTGGTTTACAGAGCCATAAGAATTCCTCTTCCAAGCAACAGTTTGAGGAAGGAGCTCATTTTCATAAAGGACCTAGCTTTAATCAATGGTTATGGTCAATAAGGTGAAACTGTAAATGGCTACTGATCTCATCCCAGATAAAACCAAGAAATGCAAGTTTGCCCCCTGATGATTAATTGAAGGGCCGCAGTATTTTGATCGTGCAAAGGCAGCATAATCATTAGTCTTTTTAATTGAAGGCTGGAATGAATGGTTTGACGAAACATTAACTGTCTCTATTTAATGAATAGAATTTAACTTTTGAATCAAAAGGCTTATTTACTTTTACTAATCCAGCCATATACCAAGTCACTAATCCTATAAGAAAACGAGACATCAATATTGCCTTTAAAACACAAACTGAAATATTTTTTTCAATCATAATAAGGTAAATTCAAATAATATCAACGATCAGGAATCTGCAGAATCACTTGTGCAGAATGCGAAATTTTGTACGTTTGCCAAACTGACCGAAGTTTTCTTAATAGATACCTAGAACATGTTAATACAGCAAAACATAATGAACATCTGCAATGAGTGTTCACATGCAAGAAACTGGACACCATTTCACAACCATAGAGAGAGATTTAAGAATGATCAGAAAAATAGAAAAGGGTAAATTGAGGACTGAGTTAGAAAAAATGTACTTTCATTTAGATCAGCAGTTTAACAAAGATAGAAACCTAAACGATGAGATCAAAATAAAGAGTCCCCTATTAGAACAGTTACCAAAATTAATACAAACACTTAAGTCAGATATAAATACATTTTCTAACATTTTCTTTCCTAAAAATATCAATAATCAATAATCCCACTACACGAACAAAATCAACCCCTCCCTATGCCCCCTCTAGGCATTCCCCTCCACAAACAACACCAGTCTTCAGTGAGCTGCCCACTTCCCCTTCCCACTCCCTGCCAAAACACACTGACTCGTTCAATACAAGGAATGCACTACCAGACATATGGGTAACAGTCGGAGGGCTAAGTGAAAATTCCTTTTAAGGCAAGGCTCACACAGATTAATAGAAGATATTTACCCATAATTTTTCCTTGTTACAGATATATCAACAAGCGAGTGTTCACATCAGATTTGAACATTAAGTTAGACTAATGCCACACACAACGCTTTAGGAATAAACAACAAGCAGACTTCTGACATATAACAAGTCAACGATAGGGAGAAACTACAGTATCATTTATGATAGACATACTGAACCCAATTAGCTTTAATTCATAAGATGAAGAAGCATAAAGATTTAAAGACGCCTAAGTGTTCTAATGAATACAAACAAAATATTTTAGCCAGATCTCAAGTAAAAATTTTAACGAGTTCATTAACAGAGTCTCGTTCATTTTCTACATTTAAGAGTCGATGTTACATTCAAGATTTTAGACAATTAACGTTTTTAACTTAAAGAACAAACTTGTTTTATGACTATAATGGATTAAATTGAATATGTACGTAACAGTAAAGTTTTTTAGATCCATAGCTAAGATTCATACATGAACATTGTAATTAATTAAGATTGTCAAAGAATTTGGTAAAGTAGCATAAATTATTTCTAAGTTCAAGGTTAAGATCCTAATCAACCTAGAGTAACCATAGTGGTTGATGATCCCGAGAAAAAGAGCGAAACATGTACCATGTATAACAGTTTAGTAAGGATGTAATCCTAACTAAGCTAATTATGTATTGTTACATCATAATTGATCTTCAGTACCGGTTCTAAGATGAGAATAGTTACTTGTAAGTGGTATGTACCGAGCTGTCAGTGGAGAGGTGGCGTGGAATGCTGTCAGTAGGTGAATTAAGTTTGAGTGGTGTATTTAAAAGTAGGAAAGATCACAGTATGAAGATAAAGTTGGAATTCAGGAGGACAAATTGGGGCAAATATTTGTTTATAGGAAGAGGAGTTAGGGATTGGAATAATTTATGTTCAATAAATTTCCTAATTCTTTGCAGATATTTAGGTAGGAAAACAAGAGAGAGGGAATCTGCCCTAAATGCAGATCAGTGGTGACTGACTGAAATTGTAGCTTTGAATACTAGGCTCTGTATTACTTTCATAATTGTATTTAATGTTAATATAGAAAGAAATAGGTTGACTCTAATCAGAGGGCAGACATCGTAGCCATCAACAGTGAGGACATTAAAGCGATGGTCTTAGATCCCACCATTCGCTTTGAAAGGGACCTGGATCAGGCTCGGGATGTGGACCTAGAAAAGCAAGCTATTTATGTTCCATGCTTGCCTCACCTTGCATCTAAGTATAAAATACCTATCGATCGGTGGATTGTCAGAGGCCTGCTATTCGGAACAAGAGGCGTCCTCCCTAGACAGACATCGAACTTCCTACAAAACTTGAAAGTTCCATTCTGCGAGTTAGAAAAAATTAGTAATACAGATACTGAGGGACTCTCTGCAAATCATTCACTTCCATCTGTACCTGAGAACGTGATTGACATTTCTCCCCCACTAACCCTGGGAAAACAGAAGATAACAGCTTCAACGATTAAATTAATATTTTTAAACTCCATTGAAATTGAAACTGTATTCCGGATCCAAATGGTCACCCTCATTGGAGGACGGATGATTTATTTCTTTAATAAATCTCTCTCTGACTTGATGTTTTTCAGTTTGCATAGTTGTAGCCATACTTAAGCAATATTCAAAATATTTGAGTGCTGTAAGTGGGATATGCATACAGAAGACTGCTTGTTCCAGATGGTGTATCACAAATTAACATTATTGCATAGGTAAAGAGCAGAATTGGTTTGAAAAAAACAAAAATCGCTTGGATTTTGGAGATAAGTACAAAATATGGCATGGTGGTATTGCTACTTTGAGAAGGGCTCATGAAGGACCCTGCAGAGTGATGATGTGCGAGTATTCTCCGTAAGCCTTGTCTTAGAGGAATATACCCTTCAAATATTTAATTGGATTTAATTTTCCTCAAAAGTTTTTTTACCCACATCACATGGCTCTTATCTTTGCGAGATCCTTAGGTGCTGTTGGCTGCAGACTTTCCTCTCATCCTGAATGAATTTGCGGTAATTTCTGATCGATGTAGACATTATTCAACTGACCTGGTCATCAAGTTCTGGTGACCGTTGGTAGCTAGTAAGATAGAGAGACAAATGTAACAATAGCATGGAGTCGCAAGTTATCTCTATTTAAACACAAATAATTGAAACTTTTACAGAGTTGTGAAGCCAAATTCACTATACATTCACATGTGATGCTCAAAACTCTACCCAAATGAAAGAGTTATCGTAAATAAAATAAATGCATTTACCAGATCATTTTCTCATCACTTTTGATGAACACTGTTGTTCAGTTGAGACTGTGAGGGTCATGATGTGCGATAAGGTATGTGTTCAACTACCTTTACTTTTAAGGTGCCATTTGCTGCAGGACATTGTTGATTTTAAAATTCTGGCAAACCGCTCTTGATAATTTTGAGGTCCATATGATTTTGCATGTCTTCACCGCATGTTTTTTTCCAATGTTACTGTTTGATTTCCTTTTTCCTTCTGAGAGAAATCAAACGACAGCCCTTTGTCCTTGCTCGCTGGCCCGCGTATGGTATACTATGTTAACAAGGAAGTCATACTTTTCAGTGTTGTCAGTCAAATGAAAGGAACTTACCAGTCTGTCAAACACACAACTATAAACACTATTAGTGTTATAATTTATATTGGAATTGTGTGTTTGACAGACTGTCTCATATGGTATACTATGTCAAATTGGTCACACCTACCCCAGAGTGATTTTGCTGCTGTTAAACTCCCTAAGTCCGGGCATTTCCACTCCAGCTTTGGTTGTTTTTCATGCTTAAGACAAACCAGCTTTAATCTCTTGTTTTGTTGTAGTAACCATTTTTAAAATGGTTCAAATTTTTCAGGAATACCTTGAGTCAGTGCGTGAAAAAATCAACTGATTTTAAGATGCAGTGCTACTTCACACTACAAGTTACAGATTTCTACGACAACCAAGTTTCAAACAAACAATTGGTGTGCTTGCATCATTTTGAAAAAAGACCACAGAATAAAAAGTCATAATTCTGAAACCACTCAGTTTAAACCAACTTTTTCATTTTTCTTAACCCATATCTGCCCAAATTATTTTTCTGTGGAATATTGCGATATATTTCATAAGTACAGATGTTTGTAACCTAAATGAAAGGCTTATGATAATTTTAGGTTTCATTAACATACTTTCGCGGAGATTTACCGTGTCGACAGTGAGCATGAACGGGTAGGGTAAAAGACATGCTCAAAAAAGGAACTTTTCTTTGCATTTTAAGCTTATATGAATGTAATAATTAATCAGTTAGTGAATATTAGTCACATAAGTGTTGAATAAGCAGAAAATATTTATAAAACATGATTCAAAACATAAATGAGGAACAGTTTCGCCTCAATTTAGAATGAATACTGTTTCAAAACAAAAGGACAATATTCGTATGTTTGTAGTACTTGTTATACACACAATACCAAATTTTGAGCAAGTATGATCACTCTTAAATTAGCAAAAAAGGAAAACTACGAGTAGAACTTCAAAACAGTTTAGTCTGAGGTTACACTCTGCTTCTCTTCATCCAGACTGGTTTAGCGTGAGTGAAATGACTCGAAGCAAAGGACATGGTGGCGAACGTTACATTTTTGCACCGTTTCCTGGCAGCTTTACCACAGTGAGCGCACCGCACTTGCTTCCCTCTTGTTTCGAGGTAGTGGGATACCCCATCGCAACGCACTTCTGGCAACACGCGTGAAGATACTTTCGTACTCGGTCTTCATGCGTTAGGACGCGTAGCGGCACGAGATAGGATATATGTCCTAACGATGTAGCGTGTGAAGCCGAGAAGGTCTAAATTGGGGTCAAACGGTAAAGTTGCCATGCATTGTCCATGGAGACGTTCAGAAGGAGCACAATTAG
The DNA here is from genome assembly GCF_040414725.1 of Anabrus simplex. Lineage (NCBI taxonomy): Eukaryota > Metazoa > Arthropoda > Insecta > Orthoptera > Tettigoniidae > Anabrus > Anabrus simplex. Next base: position 100,483,300 of record NC_090278.1, read on the forward strand.
AGGCCAGTACCATTTCTTGTTTTTGATGCTGATGCGGTAACAAGATACATTTTGATCCAATTGATCGACGTTCCCCATGTGCATATTGTGCAGAATTATACATGCTGGCTGAATTACTGTTATGTATTTCATTTCAGCATTACCATTGTACCATTTTCACTTATTTTTGTACACACTTGTTCAGCATCAGCCCGGAGTTTATTACCAGAGTGTCTGAAAATATCTCCACAAGACTCATCATCATCACTAACCCAGTCACTATGGAAAGCATTTTCAGGTTGTTCTATGTATATATTAGCATCTAGGATGTTTTGTGATTCCTCTAGGATGATTACGATCTGCTCGACGGTCACTCTGAGAAGAATAAATGAAAATTGTATATCAGTACTGAGGCAGTCCCATTCGCGCCCACTGTCGACATATGTCGACGTGGAAATTTTTTGCTCTGCTAGACAAAAGCAACTATAAATCAGCCATAAATGAATTCAAAACCTGTTAAAGGCATGTTTCGTTATTACGTTTACCACAACAGTCTGATCTTACTTTCAACTGTAACAATATTATAAGAAAATATTACTCACCGCGACGGAAGCGTCATCCTCTTGAGTGTATACGGAATGATATTTCATACGCAGCCACAATATAAGGCACGAAAACGAGTGATTCTTGTTTTCGTGCTGTGCAATAAGTATCAAACTATGAACTGTAAACAATGCACCTCAAAAATATTATTCAGGTTTACCGATATAAGATCGACAATATTCCGATATTAACGTCGACAAATGTCGACAGTGGGCACATATGGGTTAAGTTAGACAGTATTAACTATTTGATACAAATACAAAAAAATTCTGTAGTTCCCCTTTAAAAGGCAGTGAAGTATTGTGCAAGTATAATTAAACAAAGTATTATAAGTTTCTAGAATGTTATGGTGTTTTCTGTTACAGTGTGTTTGACAGACTAAGTCGATGCTGAAAGGAATGGTTTCCATTTAACATCAGTTATCATCCTTTGCAAGATCACACACAGTTTTGTCTGCAATTCTCTTCAGTTGTCGTAGCATGAGTAATAGAAAGAGGTCTGCCAGTCTTTCTGTTTGTCAGATCGTCACTGATATCGTGCATGAGACTGCAAGAGTTGGTTTTTGACCTGCCGTGCTTTCTTGAGTCTCAGTTTGAAGCAGAAGTAGATGTTGAAATACAACTGAGCTGCTGACCAGATATGTAAGTCCTAGCACATGAATACACAAACGGCTATGTAGCTGGTCACTGCTCTGCAGATGTGGCTACACAGAAGTGCTTTGGCAATCAAAACGGGCATCGTCCAGACAGTCATGTGTTTGTTTCTCTAAAGCATTGTGGACTTTACTGAGGACGTAGATGTTGACATGCTGGTGCAAATCGTTCCTCCTTAGCACTGGAAACAAATGACAATACTCCCCACAAACACTCGCCACGTCAAGCGAGATTACAAGTAATTAATCTCAATATTAGACCGTATTGAAGTTCAGTATATTAAAACTTTTTACAGTTAATTAATTTAAAACCACCTATTCAATACTCATTCTAAGGTTGTAATAGTACATGTTTCACCTGTCATCACAGGCATCATCAGCCATAAATTCTATACTCTACGTCAGACCTCTGAAGTGGATGTTATATTAAAACTGTTTTTAAAAACTAATTGTTTACAATAATTTACATTGATGTATAAGGACATTATTAGTCATATTTGGATTGAATTGGTTAATCCAGTTTTAAAGTTCTAGAACTATTGTCGGCAGACATTTTAATTTGATGCTATCTGAGCGTCTGCTCGTCAATTTCATTGTTCCATTTTACTCTAAGCCTCTGGAAATCACCAAAACTTTGCATTTGCACCCTATTTTCAAAGTTTGGTTATTAATTTAAGAGGTGGTGATCATTGTTTTGAAAGGAAGTACGATGGGGCCACCATCCTCTCTTACCGTAATCAGAAGAGTCCGACACTTTGAAGAAGGAAGCTAGCGGCAAAAGAAAGGGAAGGGACTCCGTAGACCTTGCAAACCCAATACCGTCAGGATCGAAGAGAACGAGAGTTGACTTGAACAATGCCACAATCAGCTAAGAGACCCATGGTTGCCAAAGTCCTCTTACAACAAGCAGGATGTATTGTACTGCCCCAACCCACTGCTTTACGTCGCACCAGAGCAGATAGATCCTATGGTGAAGCTAGGATCAAGATACAGCCCCAGCATTTGACTGCTTTGAAAATGGGAATCTACGGAAAAACGATGTTAAGGCTGCCGACAGTGGGGTTCGAACCTGCTATCTCCCGAATGCAAGCTGACTCAGTTTCTGAAGAGGTCTCATGTTGTCAAGGAGGCTCTTGAGCAAATCACTCACAAGTTTACTAAGACCGAGATATTTATTACATCAGGTGCATTACAACAATTCCGAGAAAAGATGCCGCCTCAGCATGGTACTATCGTGTCACAGCGGTAGTTGCCAGTCGAGCTTGACGTAGCCCGTATCCGTCTCGTAAGCCAGCACGCCTGGTTTGCCGATATCCTTTACCTGCAAAGTAAAACTGACAGAAGGGATGTTGCACTCACATACTCGGTGGGACATCTGTCTCTTCTCAGTCTCTGGCAAGCTCATTTCTGCAGACATCAACATGTGTGGGATAAGTGGCCTGTTTCCAGTCTCAGGAATGGAATTAATGAAGCTCCTATCCAATGGCGAGGATAAGATGTCCGGCACAAATCTTACGTGGAATGACCGGGATTGAACCACGGAGACTCTGTGGGATAAAAGGAATTTGTTTGTGTTTCTTGCCCTCCTGACAAAGCCGGGAAACAGAAATGGGCTTGGCAGGGTCTAAGAAGAAATGGATGTAGAACGGAGCAACGTGAGGTGGTGGTGGTGGTGGTGGTGGTGGTGGTGGTGGTGGTGATTATTGTTTTAAGAGGAAGTACAACTAGGCAACCATCCTTTATATAACACTAATCAGAGGGAAAAATGGAAGGGGTCCGACACTTCGAAAAATGAAGATATCGGCCAAAGGAAGGCAAGGGCCATGAAGGGCGTGAAAATGAAAGACTCCCTAGCCCTCGCAAACCTAATAGCGTCGGGGTCGGAAAAGAACAAGAGTTGACCAAGAGAGGTCGGATAGGATAGATGAAAGTGAGGAGCCTGACACAAGTAAGTGGAAGCAATGCCAGGACTCAGCTAAGGGCCCCGTGGTCGCCAACCCACGCTCTAAAGTTCAGAGCCCCTGGGGCCTCTTTTAGTCGCCTCTTACGACAGGCAGAGGATACCGTGGGTGTTATTCTACCGCCCCCACCCACAGGGGGAAGGAGCAACGTGACACATTGTAAAAATTGAAGGAATTGTCTCTTGCATGCTATTTCAGTATTTCGTCTTCTTTGACAGGTTCATTATGATTTGGTAAGAGAATTAATGATGGTTAATGACACTGTCCCAATCATCTTGCTCATAACCTGGAAAGTGTTTTTACAATCGTTTTCCCACCCTACTGTTTTCCTTTCAAATGAAATGGATTTGTAAGCAAATCTGTCAGTTTTCAAAATAGCGATGGTGGTGATTATTGCTTTCAGACTCTTAACACTAATCGGTGCGAAAAATTGGAAAGGTTCCGACACTTTGAAAAATTAAAAGTACCGGGCAAAGACGAGTGCCATGAAGGGCATGAAGATGAAAGACTCCCTAGGCCTTGACACTTAATACCCTCACGGTTGGAAAAGAAAAGTTGATCAAGGGAGGTCGGATATGATAGATGAAACTGAGGAGCCTTATACAAGTAAGTGGAAACAATGCCAGGACTGAGCTAAGGGCCCCGTGGTCTCCAACCCATGCTCCAACTTAAGAGCCTCGGGGCCCATTCAGTCGCCTCTTACAGCAGTGTGAAACGTAAACTCCGTATTTTACCAATGAGCCATTACATTATTACTACCAAATACTTTAATATGACAATACCGGACAGCTTGCGGTTTTCGGCGAGAAAGTTGATGGTGCTGCTACCTACATGACTTGGTGTGACCAACTCTTCAATAACATATTGCCATCTGTATGATTCTTGGAGTACAGGCATGTTGTTTATAATGTATCAGTGTTTTTCACTAAATAATCTTACATTCCAGTTATATTCCAAGAAAAGTGTTATGTGGTGAACAAATTACCCAGCAAGATAATAGCATGGGAACTGATAAGGACCACAAGTATTAAAAAAAGTAATGGCCTCGCATCTGTGTTGAGGTTACATTCTATGCCCCTTATATTAAGAAAATCAATCAAATACTCTATTGAAATGTTAGTGGGACGTAAAACCAATAATATTAACAAATGTGGAACTCTAGTATACTCAAACGTGAGGGTCCACATTGTTTTAAACAGTACCATAAATTTCACAATCGAAAACTTGTGGGCCTGTAATGGAATGGTCATCGCGGTAGTCTTGAAATTGAAAATTGAAGGCCATGAGTTTTTTTTTTACTGTGAGAAAATAATAGTAATAATAAAATAACTTTCTTTACGTCCCACTAAGTACTTTTACGGTTTTCGGAGACGCCAAGTTGCCAGAATATAGTACCGCAGGAATTCTTTTACGTGCCGGTAAATCTACCTACACGAGGCTGACGTATTTGAGCACCTTAAATTACCATCGAACCTGCCAGATTTGGATCAGAAGGCCAGCGCATCAACTGTCTGAGCCACTCAGCCCAGCGTAAGAAAATTATTTCAGTGTATTAATGGCACAGACTTGACTAATTTAATACGTGTGTATGGTAATTCTTCATGCATAAATTTGTGAAAGAGACTTTAGGAAACTCTGAACACCTCTACCTTGTCAGGAACATCGTAGTTCACTCACGTAACCCCAATTTGTGTTACATATATTGTGTATTTCTGTGTTTAGAGGTAAAACAGAAAATTCAAAATATAGCAAAAGCGAGATAGCAGCAGGAGGCGAGTTCCTCTGTAGAGTTTGGGAAGATCGGCTGTACAGAAGAAGAAGTCAAAATGTTAATAAATCATGGATGTTGTTATCTGCCCCCTCTGGCGCTTTGGCTGAATGGTCAGCGCTTCGTGCTGCCCCCCCCCCTCCTAATGATCCCTTCATTCTTCAGAGTGTTGGACCTCTTCCATTTCCCTTCTGATTATTGTTAATAGAGGATGGTTGGTCAATTGTACTTCCTCTTAAAACAATCACCACTGTACTGGCCTTCGGTTCAGAGGGCCCTGGTACAACTCGCAGCTGAGTCGGATATTTTAATCGCATCTATTAATTCCTGTAGATCGGGGACTACGTACGCATCTTCAAGTATACACAACACAGCATACGAAAAACAACCACATAAGCGCGCAATAGGGAGTACGGTATACACATCCCTCCACATTTGATTGCTGTTAGGAAAGACATCCGGCCGCAAAACTAGGCGAAGTCCATACGAAGTACTGCGCTAGGTAATTGAGAAAAGGCTAGAAAGAAGAGGAGAGAGTAGTTGTTAAATATGTCCCCCAGAGGCTGGGTGGATCCTCTCACAAATTCTGCTTTATAATTTTTAAGACATAGCGAAAGGCACGCTTAACATAATGCTCGTTTATGAAGGAGGCATTTCATATTTTAAAATTTCATTCTTAATTATTAGGATTATTAAAATATTTTAACAAACACATTCCCAATAAGTGTAGTGCATTCCTCTCAACTCTAGCATAGACAAGTATGCAGTTCACAGTGGCAGAAGTTATTTGGTTCCACAACCACAACGGCAGATCCTGCAGTTTGTATAAACTGCTGGTAATGTAGCACGAACCCGCTTCTCCAACAAATGTTAAATGGAACTCATAGAAGGGGCTATTTAGAGGGCAAAGCAAATTCGCTTTCCTTGAACCAGTTCATCACAATCCTTGCACATTGTCCTGTTGGAAGTGGCGAATGAACAGACGGACTTGGCTTACAATAATGTCCAGATACTGTATAGCTGTTAGGGATTGATGTACCTGAATAATGGGCCTCAGTGTGCTCCATGAGAACATACCTAGATCATCACACCTCCAACAGCCTCTGTCTGACCAACGGTGTGAGTACGTGCCATAGCCTCCAATGGAAATAAACATACACGCACCCAGCTGTTGGCGTGATGAACCAGGAATCTGGATTCATCAGACAAGGCAACCATTTTCCAGTTGTCCGTTGGCAATGATTTTGGGCATACCTCATCCTCTGCTTTTGGTTGAGTGCAGTCGGCATTGGGGTACAATGGATCATCAATTCTGGAGCAGTGTTCCATGAACCGGGTGCCGGGAAACATTGACCTGTTTGTGGGCCTGTGGTCTCTGAACAATGTGCAACAGCCTCCTCTAGCATCATGGCTGGAAGGCGTGCCATTGCCCTTACAGATTATAAATCTCATTTTTGATCTGTATTGATGGTTGAACTTTTTACGGATTGTATTTAATTGTCCAACATAGTGTCATCCTCAGTAAAATATATTAAAGTAATCTTAAAATATTAGGCACATGTCCGACTCGTTGGCTGAACGGTCAGCGTACTGGCCTTCGATTCAGAGGGTCCCGGCCGGGTCGGGGAATTTAACCTTAATTGGTTAATTCCAATGGCACAGGGGTTGGGTGTATGTGTTGTCTTCATCATCATTTCATCCTCATCACGACGCGCAGGTCGCCTATGGGACTCAAATAGAAAGACCTGCACCTGGCGAGCCGAACCCGTCCTGGGATATCCCGGCACTAATAGCCATGCGACATTTCATTTCATTAGACATGTGATTGTATACAATGCTTGTTAAAAAGGTTTTTGTGCTGGAGGTTGCCCTCTGATGCACTTCAAATACATCTGTACCCTGTTGATTCCCAATTATTGTATTAATTCAGAGGCTAACATTATGCGAGTTGCTAATGATGTTCAACGATAATCATCATCATCATTCTAAACAATCTCCAGTTTCCCGGGTGTGGTATATGAGCCTCCTCCATCTCATCCTGTCCTTGTACCATTCCTCCTCCACCAACTTGTCCCAATCATGACCTATCAGCAGTACATCGCTCTTAACTAAATCTATCCATTTCCTTCGTGTCCTTCCCATGGGTTGTTTTCTACTTTTCTGTCAAATTCCTTCCTTGCAGTTCTGTTAACTGGCATCCTCTTCATGTGACCAAACCACTTCAGTCTTGATATCTGAATGTTATCGAGGAGAGAATCATCTAATCCTACTTCTTCTCTAATTTTCTCATTCCTAACCTTGTCTTTCCTGGTTTTCTGGATCATAGTGCGTAGGAATTTCATTTCAGCTGCCTGAAGTTTGAAATTATCTGTATTGGTCAGTGTTGTGGTTTCGAGACTTGTACAATGTCATTTTTGTTTTCATAGGTATTTGCTCATCCCACAGCAGGTGTCTTGCCTGCTGGTAAAATTGTGTTGCCTTATTGATTCAATTGTTCACCTCATGTTTTGCTAGGTTGTCATTTGATATAACGCTACCCAAGTATTTGAAAACTGGAACGCTGTCCAGTTGAGCTTCATTTAACATGACTATTGGTTCAGCTCCTACCCCATACACTTTCATCACCACCCTCTTGGTCTTGCTGATGTTTAACTCCTCATTCCAGCTTTGCATTCTCTCTCCCAATTCCTCTTCTTAGTCACTCCAGATCGCAACATCATCTGCAAATGTGAAGGCTTTGATATCTCCATGTTCTTTCCTTTTAATAGATTTCATTACTACATCCATTACAATAATAAATAGAAGTGGTGACAATTAGCTGCCCTGCTGCACTCCTCTCTTTGTTTCAAACCAGTCCGACAAACCACATCCTACTTGAATACACCTTCTATTCCCACTATACAACATTTTCACTTTGTCTATGAGGCTATCTCGCACTTGAAGTTCTTTCATGCATTGCCAAATTCTTTCCCTTGGTACACTATCGTATGCTTTCTCAATGTCCAAAAATATTAGGAATAAAGGCTTGTTCTTCTCCCAGTATTTTTCCATTAGCATCCTAATTGCAAATATAAGGTCTGTAGTTGACCTTCCTGGTCTGAAACCATACTGCTCTTCTTCCAAAATTGGTTCAACAATATCTCTGATTCTGGTCTCTATTATTTTTTCCAATATTTTCAGGACATGAGGCAGTAGTGTGATACCACGGTAATTAGTACATTTTTGTTGGTTGCCTTTCTTGAACAGAGGTACAATGATGCCAATCTTCCAGCCCTCAGGAATAGTATGTTCAACCGTATAATTTATAATGTTACGTGGCCCGCCTGAGGCTGACTGCGGAGTCCAGCTCTCAACGATGAGGATGACCCTATGTTTGTAACGTGTCTAATTCAAAGCTCATCTAGAACTACAGAGGCAGACAGAAGTATTCAAATACAACATTATGCTACTACAAGAGTACATTTAATGACCAAAACATACACAGTAGAAATAAACACTCCTCTTTTGTGGTTTGTAATACATCGTACCTTCATGTTAATGTCATATAAGTTACATAAATACATTTTTGTGCTGAAAAAGATTCTCCCAACATTGGGACATAAGTATTCAAATTCACAAAAAAAACACAGCACTCTAGTACTTGGTTGTCATACCTTTACGTTGAATCACTACTGCCAAATGCCTTTGCACTTAATGTACGTACTTGCTAGTTATGTCCGCAGCAATAATAATTTCCTTCAGTGTCGTCTTGCTGGTGATGTGATGTTTCCTGATCCTATCCTCCAACACCTGCCAAATGTTCTCGATCGGGTTCAAGTTGGGCGATTGAGTGGGTGTTTTGTAGATGATCCATAATATAGCAACTTTGGAGGTGTGCTTCGGATCGTTATCTTGTTCGAAATAAAAATTATTTACAATATTTAGATTTTGAGCGCTCTTCTTCATGTGTTCTTCTAGTATGTTCTTATAATCATACTTGTCCATGTTGCCCTCAATGAAAGCTAGTTAACCCACACCACTTGACGCCATACATCCCCATACCATCACGCTGCCGCCCCCATGCTTGAACGTAGCTACCATATGTTGAGGGTCCCACTCAGTATTTTTCTTTCTCCACACCTTTAATTGGTCATCGCTTCGGTATATATTGAACTTTTCTTCATCCGACTGTAACACACGATCCTGCGATACATATTCATTAGCAAATTCCAAACGCTTTCTCTGGTTTACTTTACTGACATACGTCTTGGTGTACCCGGTACTGTTCTTTCATGAACTACCTTCCCAAAATGTTCCTCCAGATGTGCTCAAATTTCTCTTGCTGTTAGTCTGGGATTTTGCTTCACCATTTTAAGCACTGATCTTTTATCTCGAGATGCAAGTTTTGGCGGAGCACCTTTCCTAGGCTAATTAACGAAGTATTCCTCGTTTTATAGCGGATGACACACCACACAGTGAATGAATTTTTGCATACAGCTTCTCCAATTTCTTTACATGTCTTCGTTTGTTCATGCAGGCGCAAGATGATTTTTCTTTCGTGTAGAGTTGTCTCCTTTCCTTTTCGACCATGACCACTCATATTCGATGTTGCTTGTGTATTGTATGGCTGGAGAGATGACTGAGGTGTTCTGAAGGTACAAATGTCAACATTGCCATCGTTTAATGGGTTGTACTGCTCGCTCATAGAGCGCGTTTGAATACTTGTGTCATCGAGTTACGGAACATTGTTGAAGGAAATTGCGTGTTACAGAACGCACGTAATCTCATTGTTTGTACTGTATACTGTGTCTGCGCTTGTAACACATGATAATGCAACGGTGAAGTCACGACATAATACATAATTCTGCATTCTGTTTCGATCGTTTCCTCAATTATAGCTGCACATCCCTAACATTTGAATACTTCTGTCTGCCTCCGTATATTATGTATTGACTAGGAGGATAGTTAAATACAATTTGACAATTAGTAAAAAGTGTCGTTGCACATGCTCACATCATCAGCACGACAGGAGCCCACGAGGCACGCTGTTTTAGAGATGTTGGTACCAAGGTGTCATGCCATCCCTATTTGGCCTCTATCAAACTCGGAGAAATCATCCGCTTTTCCTGTTCTGATGCCGAAGACACTACCAACACTGAGCCTGTAGACCTACCTATTTGCACGTCGCTTGTAACTCTTCCCTCTCCAGGCGCACCTGATGTTCTTGGGTCGGGGAAGTGGTGATTATCGTTTTAAGGGGAACAATCCTCTTATATATAACACTAAACAGACGGGAAAAGTGGAAGGGGTCCCACACTTTGAAAAATAAAGGTATCGTCGAAAGAAAGATGAGGTCCATGAAGGCTGTGAAAACGAAAGGCTCCCGAGGCCTCCACACGTAATACTGTCACAGTAAAAAAAGAACACGAGTTGACCAAGGGGGGTCCAATAGGAGCCTGGCACAAGTCCGGACTCAGCTAAGAGCCCCTGGGGCCCCTTTTAGTTGCCTCTGAGGACATGTAGGGGATACCGTAGGTGTTGTTCTACAGAGAGGTTTGGGTGGTCATCCAGCTGAAGCTGCCTGGCCAAAGCCTGTTCACTTCACCTGGAAAGATGTTACGAGTGGTGGTGGTGGTGGTGGTGTAGATTAATGTTTCTAACACTAATCAGAGGGGAAAAATGGAAGGGATCCGATACTGAGAAAAATAAAGGTACCGGTAAAATAAAGGGAAGGGCGTCAAAATGGAAGTTTTCCTAGGCCTGGAAAATCAAATACTGCTGAAGATGGAAAGGAACAAGTGAAGTTACAGGTGAGGTGCCCAACACAAGTAAGAGGAAACAATGCCCCACGCTCCCTTACTGCCTCCACGTAACTCAAGTTCCATTTGTGGAGCGGTAACTTGCAGGTGGTGGTGGTGATTATTGCTTTAAGAGGAAGTACAACCTGGTAACCATTCTCTATAGAACACTAATCAGACAGAAAAATGGAAGGGATCAGTCAAAGACAAGGCCACGAAGGGTGTGAAAATGAAAGACTCCCTAGGGCTCCATACCTAGTACCGTCGGGGTGAGGAAAGAATAAGAGTTGACCAAGGGAGGTTGGATAAGACAGATGAAAATGTGAAGCCTGGCACAAGAAAGTAGAAACAATGCCAAGGGCCGCTTGGTCGCCAACCCATGCTCCCAAGTTCAGAGCCCCTGGTAGGGGATACACACGGTCAACCGCCAGCTCTCATAATAGCTGCCTCCGCACTACCATGGGCTGTGGAAAATGGGGAATATGTGTCTCGAAAATGAATTAAAACTCTACAGGCAGTACAATAACATAAGCACAACATTTACTGGGAAAATGAAACCATTGCCTTTTGCTGTTATTCAAAGACAAAAACAAAGAATTCTTATCCTTTACAATGACTACGGTTGTAAGGATATGTCTCCGAGTACTTTGAACTCTGTCTTGGGGTAGGGAGTCTTATTTTTGTACCCTTCTTTTTCTTTCTAATTATTGTTACCGGTAATAGCCTACCAAAGACACTGTAGGCCTTGCAAACCTGATACCGTTTTGATTCAGAAGTGAACAAGTGTTGAGGATAGTGGAAGGTCAGTCCAAGTTGAGAGACCGTGAGAGGTGAGACTTAGACATACCCTCACTCCATATGAACACTGCAAAGAAATTTGGAATTGAATCCAAGCTTTTGGCATGCAACCTAGTGATCACCTCTCGTAACCCTGCCAGCCAACATTCTAATGGTGGAACTGGAATCTGCTAACAACGCTGTTTGATGCCACTATCATTTACTTGCCTGAAACTTGAGCTGTTTTTCTACACTGTCCCCTGCTGGAAGGTTGGCAGCCAGTCTCAGTCCAGACGTGTTGTACCCCTCAGACAAGAATAGCTGGGGTTCCTTCACCGTCTGGAATCCTTTATTTTTTACAAGAACAGTCACCATCAGTGTGTTCCCGTCTGATGTTAATCCGTCGTGCTTGAAACTCACAACAATAGTGTCATTCTCGGCAAGGTCCAAGAATGATTTGTTTGACTCTTCATCCCAACAGAGTGTGATGAGATCCTCATCTTGCGCGTTACTGTCCAACATCTGCTCGTATTCAGCCCGTAGACCTTCTGGGGGAACATCCTCCTGCTTTATCTCCTCTTTCTTACGTTTCTTGCATTTTTTTGCTACCTTAGCCTGATCTAATGATTCTGTATTAATCTTTGCTGTAGAATTCACTGGAGTTACTTGGTGCTTTTTCTCTACATGTTTCTTTTTAGACTTTTTCATCTTTGTCTTCCCTAAGCCATCAAGACTGAAATTTATTTCTGGCAGTCTCAATGGAACACTGAGCTCTATTTCTGTGATAGGAATATTAAAAATTTCTTCGGCTTTATCAGGTTTTGGTGACTTGAGATAATGTGGATTTTTCTCATTCTCTTTAAGTCTTTCCTTCCTTTGTTTTTTACTGAGATCACTATCCTTCCTTTCTGGAACAAAATCTTTCCTATCATCGGGCTTAAACGGTGATGGTGGCGGCGGCTCATTTATCCATTGGTCTAAATCCAGTCCTGGAGGTAAAGTGACTTTCTGTTGTGCTGTTGGTAGGACAGCATTCAGATCTCCCGTGTAGAGTTCTGACAGTTCCTCCAGAATTTTGAAGTCTCCTCTTGACAATTCTTTCTCCACCAACTGAAGGATGTGATATGAGCTACAGGCCCTCTCCTGAACCTCCAAACAATCACCAGACATCAACTTTTCGAGACATGGATAGGCGATCTGAAATATCTCTCTCATATTGTTGTGTTTATCCCGTGCAATATGAGAGAATAATTTGATGATATTATGAAGGTATATCGCCTGCACAGGCCCAGGAAGGGTTGATATCCTCTCATCACACATGCTGATCAATGCAGACTGTTGGTCTGGAAGATGTTGACAGAATTCACCACATATCCAACCTGCTGAGGATAAAACCTCGCACATTGTGAAGTCGGACACGTCTTGCAGAACCGGTAACATCTGTTCGACTATAGCTTTCCGAACATCACTGACCCTCATTGTGATATCGACCAGCTGGGAGGAAACAAGATGACCATGACAACTCCCGCGGATGTGCGAGAGGTACACTAGCACTCCGATGTACCACTCAAAGTTAGTGATATGTTGGTAATCTTTATACGAACACAGATCAATAATTTTGTATAGTAATTGATCCCTGTACTTCTTGCCTTCTACTTTATTCATGTGATTTACCAGTTTGTGAACAATCTCTGGTAATTTCTTCTTAGTCACCAACCTTGGCAATATGTCCAGGGCAAGAGAGTAGATAGACTCGTCCCTGTCATCCAGACATTGGATTACCAAATCTTTGTGGTTTTGTAGGAACTTAGAATGGAACTGTATCATTTTTGACATGGAAGTTAATCCCAGGTATTTTATATTTGGATCTGTATCTTCTATCAGAGTTACGAGCTTTTGAGTGCACAGCTGTGCTGTTGCGTTATAGATGGGGAGTGTAGGTGGCAGAGTACTGAGAATTGCGATGAGGGTCTTGATGCATTCATATAAGACGGACATGGCACATGTGGTATGGACGAGATTTGTTAGGTTCTCGATAAGTTTCGATCCCAGTCGGGGCTCCTGTGGTGCTACCATACCCAACAACTTGATTATCTTGATCAATAGCCAATTGTTGGTGGTAGTTGTTAGTAATTTAAACAACAGCGGAGTAATTTTAATGTATGATTTTGGATCTCTTCCTGCCAGTTCACATAGCACATTCATCGCCGCCGACTGTACACATGGATTCTTGTCCTCAAGTTTCTCTGTAATTCTCGGAAAAGCTAATGTTAACATTTCAGGGAATTTTAAAATAATATTATGCAATACAAGAACAGCCTTTTTTCGCACATATGGTTTGGTCGAATTCAGTAGAGTCAGTACATCTGAAGCTAGGTCTCTGGCAAGACCAGCATTTATAAAACATGACAGAGCTGAAAGTGCAATCCCAACTTCATACTGATTTGTGCTATTTATATCCTTACGGATTGTGTTGGTCGTCAACATTAGTAACTCAGTATCAGCATGAAAACTCTGGGATGCTGCCAAGTAACCAACCCTCTTAAGTGAAAACTTTGTTCCACTCATTATTTCGATAACATTGAAAGCTGCCCAACTCATTTCGTAACCTAACATTTGAAGATAGGTTAACTTACTGACTGCATTTGCTTTTGTCATTTCATTCCCGTGATTTACTTCATTTTTTATTTCTTCCAAGCATTGAGCAATGTACTTGTACTCATTGCTCTTGTTTCCTCGAATTCCACGGACGATATCTGTCAAATTTTTGTTGAACATATTACCAAAGTTTCCCTTAACTTTCTCCAGCGTCATTGTATTTGCCAGGGTGCACTCGGTAAAAACAGAATGATACATTTAGGCTGGATTTGCTGTCCGAAGCAACTGATGGCCTACATGACTTTCGTATTTATAAAATATATACGGCACCTTATTCGTTTGTAATATTTGTTAAGCTAAAGGTTTAAACACAGCAGTGTGTTCAGATTTCTTGTCATAGAATTAATATCCAGCATTCTCTTGTTTCAAGCAGGGCGCTCTTTTCATTTACAACGTTGCCGAGTCTTAAATGTTGGAGGTAAACGGAATGTATTGTCTAGTGTATTGGATCGATAAAATAATGACATTTTAATGGGAAAATCAATGTGATTATCAGGCTGTTGTCTCATATTTTGAGACATATGAATAGCCTAAGTCGTGCTTGCGAGCATCTTTGAACAAAAATAACATCCGGAGCAGTTTATTTATTGATGTCACATAATTTTTTGCGCTGTTAAGCTCGAATATTTTGTGCATACCATTCGGATTGTTGCTAACTAAACGTCCGTATTTTGAACAAGGGTGTTATCACAGATATAACAAAGCCCACGTACTAGAAGAACACATTGCTATCAGTACGAAAATGATTAAGAGAAAACGACTGGTGCTGGTTGATAAGTGGCGCTAGTGTGGCTGTGGGTCACAGATGACTAGAGCACGGATACTTAAACATTTACATATTCCATTCCTTTACTTGCAGACAAATTATAATGAAAAAATAACTGAATTTTGGTTCTGTCATGGTTATACATGCGTTTCCTTTTACATACATTTAAATATAGGTACTTAGTAATATGTGAAAATGTAACATTCTAATGCATATCTAGGCAATTATTGCAAAAAATTGTGTCAGCTCGTTTAATTTTCAGATTCTAGTGAAACAATTGGTGAATTTCATCTCATAAGGTATATATTTCAATTCTTGAGGTTGTTTTTAAAATGCTTTCAAAATGGGGAATTCTAACGCTTTGTGAAATACAGGTTTGAGCAAGACCAACTACAATATATCAGACCAAGACCTACTCCAATCCTCTAAAACGACCGTAATATAAAAAACATGGCGGCCGAAGTAGCCGGATTGCTGGTATTGGCTAACACGAGAATATCACGTATAATATAAAAGGCGGTAATTTAACATGATAAATGTAACATCATATGGAAAATCATTTTTACACGTATGAAAACGCTTCGCCAACAAGTACACACCACATTTAATCAACTACAATCACATATATTCTACTAGAAAAGTGCCCAACAAGGTGAATATTTAGAAATGTCAAATAACGTTTTCTCTTAGATTTCACGTCGCTGGATAGATGAAAATACACTATAAAACTGTTAAAATGATATTTCTAACATCATTTTGCATGTTTCAAAATAAATTAAGGTGCGGAATTTCTCGATTTATTCGTTCTCATGAGAACTGTGAAACATAATTTGTTACCTTAGTTTTGAAGTGGTGGATAATTTCTTACAATCAGCACCCACTGAAAGGGAAGTACAAACTAAGTAATAATGTTATTGGCTTTTCGTCCCACATGTTTCTATTGTATCAGATGGGATGAAACAGACACAGCGGTGCTCGCCGACAGGCAGCAGATTTGCCGACTCGGCCTGTCATTTAGCTGGCGGTGCAGCGAGCGTTTTGAAGACTTTGTGCGTGCTCTAGCCCCATTGATTTAATACATTCAGCCGAATTACGGCCGACTTGATGCGTCGCTCTAGCGAGGGATCCAGTCGGCCGGGGCTGAATTTACGCGGCGATTGCATCATTGGTAGGTATTCCTGTATTAGGTAACATGAAGTATCTTTGAAATTCAATAATATACACGTAAAAGGACATATAGAGTAAGTAGACTTTTTGAATAAGGATAAGAACAATAATTTATTTTTATATAATGTTAGCTAGCTTCCTCACCTAACGTCACGCTCGCTAATGTGTTTTGTCCACTGCCTGCTCGATACGCACCTGATGACTGCAAATAAGCAGTCATTTTAGATGCAGATCGAGCAGGCAGTGGTTTCGTCACAGTCGGCAAAAACCGCTCTGTGTATCAATCACAGTCGGCGGCCGACGCGGCAAAAACAGCTCCGTGTGTCATCAGCCTTATACATTGCTTAAACGGAGGTTTATCAACCTGTTCCTCCTACCACGGCCGACTGGATCCCTCGCTGATCTC
The DNA here is from genome assembly GCF_040414725.1 of Anabrus simplex. Taxonomy (NCBI): domain Eukaryota; kingdom Metazoa; phylum Arthropoda; class Insecta; order Orthoptera; family Tettigoniidae; genus Anabrus; species Anabrus simplex. Next base: position 100,499,814 of record NC_090278.1, read on the forward strand.
AGGAGCTAGCTAGAGCGAAGCATCAAATCGGCCGTGCTCCTACGTAACCAACTACTAGCAAAGTCGCTCGAGAGCGTTGCTGCCACTGATCTGTATACCTGGATGGCTGGTAGCTTGGGTAGCAGTAAGCCGAATAGAAGATGACTGGCGTCGTAAGATGGCAGCGAGCGCATGGTGCAATAGACCACGAGGAGCGCGCTTGCTTTGTTTATGCTTATGCTTAGTTCAGTGACGCCAGGCCTCTTGATTGTAGTTTCACGAGTGTTCTGTGCTGTGTTATTGCAAAGTAAATAGTAGTGTATTTTACGAATTTAGGTTCGTTGCCTTGTAGTATGCTTGTGAATTACAAGATTAAATTTAAATATGTATGTGTTTATCTGAAATATGAATGAAGAAACATTCTACAGGGTATTAACATACCGCAGTATTCAGCTTATGGATGTACAAACAGAACCGATCAGCAGAAGGAGAAATCATTTCATCGGGGAGTTTTAATAATAATGTTATTTGCTTTACGTCCCACTAACTACTTTTTTAAGGTCTTCGGAGACGCCGAGGTGCCGGAATTTAGTCCGCAGGAGTTCTTTTACGTGCTAGTAAATCTACCGACACGGGGCTGTCGTATTTGAGCACTTTCAAATATCACCGGACTGAGCCAGGATCGAACCTTCCAAGTTGGGGTTAGAAGGCCAGCGCCTTAACCATCTGAGCCACTCAGCCCGGTTCGGGGAGTTTTATACTGTACATAAGAATCTTCCTAGGGTAGTGTTTTGAGTTTTAGGTTTATTGTATCTTATTTCGCATATTCCGGGAGCAAAATGGCAATTAATTTTTGTAGGTTTCCTTTCTCGAAACCCGAACATCTAAGATCATCGATTAGGAGTATCAGGCGGGAGAATTGGGAGCCTTCTAAAACAGCTGTTCTCTGCTCGGATCACTTAGAGGAGGACTGTTTTGATAGAAATGGACAAACTGTACACCTTAGAAGTGATGTACAGACAACTGTTTTCAATTGTACTGAACATTAACTGCAAATAAAGATTTGCTTATTTTTTTTCTCATAATTAAACTGACGGTTTCGATTAAATAATTGATGTGACCTTATAACAATCATACAAAATGAAGTCTGGAGGAATTCTAAACCTTATTTACATCAGTAATAATTATGGGTTTCAGACACTGGAGTGGTGGGAGAAGGGAAAGTGTGGTGGGTGTTTGGGGCTATTCCATTATACTATTCGTGGTATTTGGGACTCTTTTAACTGGTGTTACATATTTCTGATGATGACTATCAATATCGCTTTGCTAGCTGAATTTAATTAAAGAGGTCTGTAATAGTACATTAAGCTGCAGGCAATGTGATATATTGACTAGTTTTGAATATTTTCTGGTTTTATAAATGTGTACATTTGCTTCAATGATATTTTAATTTGATAATATGCGCGTTATTTCTTGGAAACAGGAAACAGAAATTCATTATCAAGCACCGATTACGATATGTCGAATCTAGGCCTGTATATTGAGCTACGTTTATAGGTACATCATTTTAAGAATGCATAATTTCGTGGCATACGTGTATACAATTTACAGCAATGTTTCCAGAAACTGGTTTTCACTCGTATTGTGTTACCGATCGCTAATTGCATGTATTCAGCAGCTAAGTTAATATTTGCCGACCGTTATTATACACTCATGTTTATTGCTATCCCGGAGATTTACTGACCTCGGAATGACGTGTCAGTGATCCCAATGACCTTATGCTTTGAGTAAACATGTCTCTATATTTTTAATTATTCCAATGCGCCATTAATTGCGACTTAAAATTGACTATATTATCATTGCTTCCCCATAAGGAGAGCTCGAGGTTGGGTACGCCAACATGGCGAACCGCGCGTTCAACTTGGCGTACTTTCTCCTGCAGCGGAGACCTGCCATCAGCGATCCATGTATAGAGATCATTGGTTGCTGCTCAATGTGAGATTCTGATATAGAACAGGAGTGTCATGTAGTGTGGCGACCAAATGGAAGTTCATCTGCTGGATCACGGCCGGTTGGATCCCTCACTGCGCTCCGTAAGAAGCTAGCTAGAGCGACGCATCAATTCGGTCGTGGCTGGATATATCACTAATGGCTCTAAATTTGATGATAAACACCGCCATTTCTTTCAATATAGTCGTGAGCTTTGTTATGTGCGTACAAGCTAAGTAGCTTATTGATTTCATAGTGTAAACATTCGTGTCAGCATCTGTGTTTTTACTATTGTGCGTTTATATCAGTTAGTGGTATTTTGCCAGATCATGAATTCGGTTCAGTCTTTAAAATCTAGCCCGTTTTCGCAACGGACTGTCGATGAAAAATCCGAGGTGAAACGAATGGGTAGGCCCACGCGACGTTTAATTTCGAAACCAGATACATTACCAAAGGATTTTTTTTCAATACCGGAATTAGGCTACCTCAAAGTGTTTCATTTCAGTATGGTAAAACAGTTTTTAAATTAAAAATGTTAATGCGTTGTAGTAATATTCCTGAAAATAGAAATGTACAATGTTTGTTTTATTTTTGATAATAAAAAAGTATTGTTGATGTATCTAGATTTGAAAATTAGCCTGTAATCATATTACATCATTGGTAAAAATTGTGCACCACTGAACTTTTTAACCACCAGCCGCCACTGATATCTACACCAATAAGATAAATCTCCAACTTCTATGAAATCACTTAAGAAAAGACTAGGTAGACAATTGATAAACCTACGTAATCTGCCACGTAGGCGATCATTGGTTATCGATTAATTGACTGAACTGAAACTCATAAAATATTCCCCCAGGACTCTTATTTTAGAATGCAATCCTATATTACCTATTTCCTTTTCCATACTAGTTCGTAGAAAATATTTATATTTTGAATTATCCACATATTGCTTATCAAAATTTGGAGTATGTCTAGCTAGCATTGGTCTATTACCCAAAGTAAAGCATTCTCTTCGTTATTATTTACAGCTTGGCAACTCAATACGATAATCAAAAGGTTATGTTTATGTATCACAGGTGTGTTTACATGGAACCGATGTGTCGGCCATGTTTTTAAGGTCTGATATTATTGTAGATAGTCTTGGTTTGAGTGCCTCAACTGAGAGTTTCTAACAAACTCTTGAAACGAAATGTAGGTTCTTCAGGATCCAAGATCATAAGTGGCGAACAAGAAGAGACCCCGGAAGATATTTCACACAGCTAGGTTTATTTTTAAAAATATGTACACGTGACTTCCTGCGATGTTGAACGATCCGTCTTAGCCTACAAGAGTCAGCACCAAAATATCACTTGGTGACACATTTTGTCATAAAAGTTAGAAGAAAGTAAAACAATCATATCATTCCCATAAGTCATATTAAGAGGAATAAACGAACATTTTCGTAAATTTAGTGCAGTATTACTACTACACATTTTATAAATATTACATATTTAATTACATATTTCGTGAATAGAGTACATTTCACTGTTATTTACTTCGTTTTTATTTACATATATCGCACTTGAATATTACATACATTACATGTGTTTTAATTGGAATGTTTCGTGTTTAATTAAACCATTTAAAACCGTGCATTCATTATTGTGATGTTTCAGGATTGTATACTATACTTATCATCTTTGTGCTTGCGAATATATACGATGTCTGTTTGATGTAAACTAAGATAAAATGTTCCTTGTTTCGAAGGAAATTGGTGATAGGGCGTAGAAGATATTTTAACATTAATGACTTAATTTCAGAAATTGGTTCGTCACTAATATTACAGTATCAACAATATGCTTGCACTAAGTGTTTCTTCTGTAATTCACCTCGAAACTGACTGAATCAGTTTATCTATCAATTAATTTGTCAATCACCACAGATCTGCATTTAGGTCAGTCGACAAGCGGAAGATTACCCACCAATTGTTTGCCTATTTTTTTCTTAAATATTTTTAAATGGAAAATTTTTAATGGGAAATTATTCCAATCCATTACTCATCTACCTATGTAATGAGTATTTTCCCTAATTTGTTCTCTGGAATTCCAACTTTATCTTAATAATATTTAGATCTTTCCTACGTTTAAAAAACAGTACCACTCGAACTTATTTTTCATTTGTCTACTAACGTTGTTCCACGCCATCTCTCTACTGACCACTTAGTTGATCAGCTCGCATCTTTTCTCCTAAGTCTTTCCAGCTCAACGTTTGCAACATTTCGTAATTCGTAACGATATTCTTTGGTCGGAAATCGTCCAGAACAAATCGAACTGCTTTTTTTATTTTCAGCTTTCTAATCAAATAATACATACACTGCAACCATACTCTAACTATGGTCTTACACGGAGTTATATGCCCTCGTCATTACATCCTTACTACATCACCTAGTACCCTCATAACCATATGAAGAGGTCTGTACCGTCAATTTACAATCCCGTTTGTGTGATTATCCCATTAAAATTAATTTCAAATACTACAGAGATACATTCAGTGCCAGTGAATGGCTATAACCTAGAAGAAAGATGTGTTGTCTGCTTTAGACGCTATACTGTACCGGTATTAGACATAATATTAAATAGCACTAAACCTCTACAGTCTGGCACAAAAATATCACTAACAATAGAGCTTAGAAATCTGATACTGGAGGAATTCAGTATGGAATAATCATGAGTGGAAGGGATATCTGATGTGGTTGACTGGCATTGATATGGAAATATTTTTACTTGGATGTTTCATTGTAAATCTTTCGAAAGACTTTTAAAAAATGTGTTGGGCGGCTGCGGGATCCTCTTTCCTCCTTTGTCCTTTGTCTCGTCATTTCCACATTTTTACCATTAATAACGAAACTGTCGGTGGCCTTGAAGAATCCTTTCCATAGTTCCCCATTTTCACATCAGGCAAATGCTAAAACCGTTCCTTAATTAAGGCTACAGTGGCTTCATTGTCAGTCCTATCAAATTGTCGTCATAAGATCTCTGAGTCAGTGCGATCTAAATCTAATGGGGGAAAAGTGGTCATGCTTAGTAGACAAAAGTGTTACATGCATCGATGATACGCAGAAAAATAACCTAAAAATCTAATTGCCCTATCAGAATTCTAGTATTGATCGCAGTTGATTAATTGTAGTTCACTTTCTGAGCTTGACACCATTTTGAAAAGTGTGGTATTACTGTAAATTTCCCAGCTTGATCATGCTATCGCCGAGTTGGGCGTGAGTTTCGAGATATTAGCTGTTACCTTTTATTCGGGAGGTAGTGTTTTCGAACTCCATGTGGTTGTCAACATTAGTAGTTCAGTATCAGCATGAAAACTCTGGGATGCTGCCAAGGTAGATCGTATCTACCAGCTGGAGAAGTGTTGAAACTTTCTGTGGTAAAAAGCGATGTCTGTCATGCCACTCTTTATCATGGCCCTAACGTGGTCTCTAATGTCTGTAAACGAAAAAATAAATAATAATAATAATAATAATAATAGTTAGTAAAGCTTTAACTGTGACTACTAGGGATGATGCCATTATCCTTGCCGGAGACCTAAATTGTCGCATCGATGCAGAACATCGAAAATCAACAGAAGTTTTGGACTTCTTAGAAGAGGAAGGTCTTCGGTTGGTGAATGCCTCTGACATGAATACCTACATGTCTCATAATGGTGCTAGCACAATAGATCTGGTGTTTATAAACTCTACGTTTGTGTCGATCAAGCAGGAGGTTATTCTCGAGGCGCAACGGAAACACCTACCAGTTGCAACTTCCTTACAGCTGGAGAATAGGCCTAGTACGCTTGATACAGTTAGAGACCGTACAAAAATAAGTAGAAAAAGTAATCCGTCTCGTATCTGAGGTGAAGATAATCAAACGATACTTAACCTATTACGAGAGGGTAATCTTAATGAGGTTGCATTATATCTAGAAGTGCTGCTCCAGAATGCTACTCTATCAACAATACCTGTGGTCAGGAAATCTCAACCCTGGTTCACCAATGAATGCTACAAATGTCGTAGAGATGTGCTGGAAGCATTACATACAGCCCGAAGAGAGAAAACAAAAGAATTCCTTGAAATATATGCCAGTAAAAGGAGAGCATACAAACTACTACTAAAAGAAGCCAAAAATCATTATAGAGAGGAAGAAGAAAAGAAACTTATAGAACGTGTCAGTCTAGATCCTTACCTGGCTCTGAAGCCTAGACAACCGAAGTTCTCCAGGAACTTACCAATGGAAGTTTGGGAAAAGCACTTGAGCGCAGTGCTTCAAGAGAGAGACACACGACCTACTAATTATTTCGTGCCAGTTTTTCGAATAATCCCTGAAATTGACGAATTTTCAATTAATGAGGTTGTATCAACTATTACAGCATCTAAAGATAACAAGGCATGTGGCCCAGATCACATTTTTAATGAACATCTTAAAGTTGCTCTCCCAAAATTGGGTGAATCCATCACTCGCCTAATGAATGAATGCTTGCGGCAAGGTAGGATACCAGACAACTGGAGAAAATCTACTATTAAAATGCTATATTGCACCCGTCCACCTCCCGAGTCCCAGACTAGCATTTATCTCAGGGGTGTCGGTTCATTATTTAAGTCATCAAATATAAATATAGCGGCATAAAATAGAACACGGGAATGAACGGAGCAATTAAAAATTAAAAATGGGGAAAACTCGATTGTAAACTTGAATTTAAGGACTCCATGATAGGACTAGGAAGTGACTGTTAACTTTAAAAAGGGCATCAACTAACTACAATAAAAAGATTATGAGAATGGTTTCCTTTGAAATAATTGCCAGAAAGAGCAGTTTATTACGCCATCCGACGTACGAAACTTTGATACATTTGGCAACGATATTTAAATTCCCACACATGTTACATAAACAAATCACTTGCTATACCGCAAGTGGTATCAATATCGTGCTGTGTTGCTTCTGAAATAAAATGACATTTTGAGGTATAATTTACGGATCGATTCCATTTGAATCGAACCGTTGTTCAAGGATATAGCTTCCTTCTATCGGCAGCCCGAGCATAACCCATGTTAGGTCGGCTTCTCGATTTAACTAAGATGACGTACTCCGGCTATATACATTTTTCCGAGACCGGTACTCGGACTGGGTAATGTTTCTCGTGAATTACGAAAAATGGATTCCACGGACAGTTCCTATCTTACGATGTCCAGCTGATGCCATACCACTGAATTAGCATTTACATTTTATTTACACATGATCTGAAATGTTACAAAGTAGCCTCAGTAGACTACTGCCACAGATGAGATAACGAGAAGCGGTTGGAAATACCGTGGCAATGACCTCCCTCGCATCGCGGGTGAAGTAAACAAACACACCAGGTATTACTGTAACATCGTCCCGTACGGAAACCGTACGATAACGATGTCACAAATGACTATAATATTTATCATTCTTATTATTCAACATACGAATCGAGGGATGTTGTCACCAAATAATTAACTAACTATCGTCAGAAATATTCATTTATCCATGAAATGATCATCCTTGAAATTATTATTATTATTATTATTATTATTATTATTATTATTATTATTATTATACTCAACGGTTCCTGGCACTGTCACGTTTGATTAATGTCGTCATTATTATGCGGGATGCAAACACAAATGGTTATTAATGTTATTATTATTATATCCCTCTTGTGGTTATTATTATTATTACATAGGTGACTCCAGATTTTATTATTATTATTCATGTCACTCAAGAGGTTATTATTATTTATGAACCGGTCACTGCCGTCAAAATATATTAAGATATCGGTCGCAATTATAATTATTTCACTGATCAATCAACGGCATCATTACTGTTGTTATTATGACAATTATTATTAAACTGACCGCGATGATTTAACATCGTCCTTACATTATTATTATTATTATCGGTTGCATATTATCATTTAGATTCCCGTTTAACATCTTTATCAACGCTCAATTAATTAAAGCGGTCCAATCCTTTATCTGCAATATTTATTATTATTATTATCACGACATCATGATTGTCATCGCTCGTCATTACAATGATTACAATATACGATCATTTATGTGGACTCTGAACTCTCATTATCCTTAGATCCGTAGTATCTCGACGAATAGCTGTGCAGTCTATTTATTTCGTACATGCTGTCACGGGTTCGAATTCTACCCGCTACGTAACTCAGTATTTCTCTGTGACACTGCCCGTACATTTTACACTCATTTCAATATCCTAAGTGTCTCTCGTACGGAATTTATTTCCTTTTCTATCTCAATATTCCTTGATTCATTTATTTCTCACAGAATTATCAACTGACTTATTTATTCACTTCTGACATCGTACGACCTTTTATTATCTGACTGCAGATTATTTAACATTTTTCTATCTCATTTTGATCTACGCCTTAGTTCATTCTCCACAAATAATCGTAACATCTTGAAATTATATTCACCAAAATTTGACAATCATGGTTTCGTAATATTAGTCCTACGTGTTCCGGCTAATGAATTGCAACTTTAAGACACGACATTTATACGTAAAAATATATTGGACCGTAATTTAAACCACACGTTCATTAACATGTACGGATTATTAGCACCGATTTACATTTCAATATTATTAATTTATCAAGTTAAATTACCACACACTTTAATTCCGGATTAAAAACGACATCCCGTCATTAAATGATTTCCGACAAACAACACCTGATCACTAAAATTTATTATTACGCACGGCTCACTAAATTTCCGATATCACATGAATTATTATTATATCCAAATTATATTTAAAAAATTTCTTCTAAGAAAAGTAGTCTTATTTTTATTTATTATTATTATTATTAATTAAAAAAGTATTAATTTCGCCTGTTACACGGTAATCCACTCTTAATGTTTAACGCATAACCCCTTTTACAAATTCGATTCATTCTGGCACTAACCAATTCCAGATACGATTTACTTGGAATATTATTATTATTATTATTATCGCTTCTCCCAAATTTGAACAACTTCACTTTGAAAATATGAACATACTAATCACAACCAATCACAACTGGTATGGCGAAGCTGGATTTTCCTTCAGTGTCATTACATAGCTCGTTAAAATGACAAAACAGAAAAACACATATCGGGTCTATTTTAACTATCATAACCAAAATCAAATGTAAAGAAAATTATTCTACAAAGAAATATGAATGCATGCATGACTTAACGTACTACACTATATATACAAATTTACATCTCCAACAAACTGAATACATAAAAGACCCGATTATTTACATTGTTATATTTACTACTGTCCGTGCTACAAATTTAGGATGGGGTCGTTAAGCGACTCATCTTGTTACAGAAGGTAACCAAGTATAATCAAATTATTCCCAATTTTCCCAATCACGATAACATTTCCCAAATATATTTTACATTAGGTACTCATCTTAGTTTCTCGGTATTCCATTACAGCTTTGCAGATGAGAGGCTCCTTTCGGCCCCTCTCTGCATTTTTACTCCTCCATTCTTGATGGCGTAGTTCCACAAAAGATTTCCTGGCACATTACCATTTTACACTAATACCTTAATTATCACAAAAACTTCACCATTGACAACGTTAACACTGAATACTTTAACTTTTATACAACAAATTAATATCCTAGACCCAAAAATTTAATATTTACACTATTTTAATCTTCGTCCAATTACCGCACAATGGACCTGGACACGTACGACGAGGTGTCAAATTTTACGCCCGTCGCGATTTATGTCGTCTGACGCGATACGCCCGATTCATACGGCACTCTTGAAGTGTTCATGATAGCGGTTCGATATTGCAAAGTACAGGCTATTATTCCCTTAAAGTACTGTTCGTCACACAGTCTGTTATGTACGTACTTATTGTGGTACAATTTATATTACTCTCTTACAGTACAATTAATTTACTTCACTGATATTTATAACTGACAAACACTGTCCTACGTTAACTATTTCCAGTTCATGTTGCTTGAGCGCGATCACATTTTACAAACACTGGCGGATGCTCGCGCCATTAAATGTTGAGTTACTGTATGCCCGTAAAATTCGAAGTTAGCTGCGATCGACGGTTCACCTCCAGAGATTCATTTCAAGTGTGTTGGCGATGATCCCTTGTCCCGTATATATGGATGAAGCTTTCTCCCGCGGATTCATTGACATCATACCCCTGAGGGAGGGGGTGGAATTTTAATATCGGTACTTGCACTCCGAATTGGACGTTAAAATTTACATCAAATTAATCCACTCCGCTAGCATATTTGCTGGATTAAATATGAACTCCCGGTGATCACAGATTTAGGAGATACGGGTGGATTTAGCTCCTCACGTTTCGCGCCTTCGGAAGCGTCCCTTACAACGTGGTCTTCGTCCAGCCAATGAGATTCAAGCTGTCTGGTTTCCAAGAAATCCAGCGTCCAATTTATTTAATTTGCCAATAATTATTGATTATTTTTCCATGCGTGACATCTAATAAATTCATTACATCGACCCGTGTACTCACAATAATTTATTACTGATTAATTTTGAAGTTACGAGAATATCTCATCCATCATTCCTTAAGATGGTATCCCTGAGTCTTACATCAAATTTTTACGATTGGCCGGCAAGCGGTCACGTGATTTAAATCTCCACCTGCCCGAACCTAGGCTAGCGAATTTACTCGCAGCCGCTGTAGTTTTCCATGACGGCACGGAATTTCCGTCCTGCCAAAAATATCCCAGTGCATTACTCATGTAGCGAGCTTCCTTTGTATCACCTACCCCTTTCTCTTTCTGACCAAGACTTATTTGTGGACTCTGTATTTTCTTGTTCGCCAACTAATGAGATCCCCTGCTGTGAAGTAGCTAGATTTTGTTGTGTCGAGCTAATCCGTCAGGCTCCAGTCTGTCGTCCTTCCTTCGTTCATTATTTCGACATTACATATATGAAATATTTTCAACTACACTTCTGTATTTCAATAAATGTACCATATATTATTTTATCAATCAAATCATGTTTGACTTTGGGCCTAAGTCACTCGGGTTCAATATAAAAGCAAAGGTGATACCGCAGATCCCAACTCATATAGAGGAATAGCGCTAGAGTGTACTCTACTAAAGACTTTAACTTCATTAGTGGGTAAACGTCTCATTAAACTGGTGGAAAATAACCTACCGGAGTCGCAATTCGGATTTAGAAAAGGGAAATCAACGACTTTAGCTATCCGCTGTCTCCAGAATGACATAGAAGAAGCCTTAAAGAAACCAGGGGGTAAATTGCATGCCATCTTTATAGATTATTCGAAAGCTTTTGACACCATAAACAGAACCATACTGTTAGAAAAATTGGAGAGTTTCATTGGTAGTACGAACTACCTTATACCGCTGATTAGGAACTTACTGCTCAACAATTCAATAGAAGTAGATGATGGCATTACCAAATCTATTATTTTGTAACAAACGACCGGGGTATTACAGGGAGACCCGTTAAGTCCATTATTATTCATCATCGCGACAGCAGACATAGTAGATTTGGTAAAACAGGAAAGCGATAAACTATTAATGTACGCTGATGATATGGTCTTAACATCAACGTCAGAGAAGGAACTCCAGGAATCATTCAACCAAATAGTAGGCTGGATAAAGAAAAATGAGCTCAAACTGAATGTAGAAAAAACAGTGTCCATGACGTTTAGAAGAGGGGGGCCTCATGGAATCTTCTATTATGAAGACAAAGAACTTAAGTCCGTAAAGCATTTTAAATACTTGGGTGTAATTTTTCAAACCCAAGGTAATGTTATCACCCTCCATCTCATAGACCGTCTAAATGCATCTATGAAAGCAATATCTGACATTAAGCACCTGAGAAACTTGTCTTTAGAAACGGCCATAAAACTCTTTCATCTAAAAATCAGCCCTATAGCAACATATGGCTTGGAAAACATTTGGGAACATTTGAGTATGAAACAGTTAGATAAAATCGAGAAGTTGAAGGCAATCTACTTGAAACGGGCTCTGTGCCTCTCCAAATATTCTCCTTCCCGGCTCGTGTATGAGCTATCCAGAGAGGGATTTTATGTGGAAGAGCTAAGGTTACAGTTGTTACTTCCAGCAACAACACCCTATATACATCTGCTTTGAGACCTACGATCGAAGAAGGCTGACATGTGGGAAGATTTCTACTCTACCGATGCCATGCTAAATCGCGAGTGGGTTCAAGGTGGATATGAACTGCGACACCTGCTGACAAGGTTCTCCGTTAATGGGTTCCATTATAAACTGTGTAATATAAAGCGTTATCATGAACCAGGTTTGAACTGTGTATGTTTAAGATGTGGTGCACTCTGTACTAGGTACCATGTTTTAAATTGTAAACAGCGATCAGAATCACTGGTGAATTTTTTCAACGAAGACTAATGTTTTATATAGTAATTCTTTGCACATTGTGCGCGTTAAATAATAATAATAATAATAATAATAATAATAATAATAATAATAATAATAATAATAATATATAATTATAATATTATAATATAATATAATATAATATTATAATATAATATATAATAATATAATATATAATATAATAATATAATAATATATAATATAATATAATATATAATATAATATATAATATATAATATATTATAATATAATATTATAATATTATTATTATTATGATTATTATTATTATTATTATTATTATTATTATTATTATTATTATTATTATTATTATTATTATTATTATTATTATTATTAGGTAGCAAATGCGGAACCACCTTACTCCTCTGATCCAAACACGAAAACAAAATTTCAAGGCTTGCACTTCCCAAGATTACCAACCTACGGATATTAACTCATGGCAAACAAATGCATTACCAAACGGTGTAGTTATTGGCAAATACAGTAGAGACAATACACGACACTTACGGATTTCCCCTTGCTAAAATGGGAGACAATTCGACGGTGGCGCTCCTAGTGATTTGACCTGAACAAATCGCGCTAAATTCAAATATCAATGGAAATGTGTATATACGGAAATGAACAAATAAATTACGTCTAGAAAGACAGTGGTATTGAGATTTTAACTTCGAAGTTGCTGAAGCAATTCTGGATAAGTGAATGAAGAATTATTTAAAAGGTTATTATTCAAAGACTGAAATTAGACATATAAACAAGGAGTGAAATGGACTGCTGTGAAATGGCTTGATCTTTCATGTATGCATTACTTTTTTAGCTTTAGCATACCTGCCTGAAATCTTACGGTTGGATTTGTCTTTTTTCCTCATTTAAAAACAATGTATCATCACATTAAGACATTTGTCAATAAAAATATCGGCACATTCCTTACACATATGATGCAATGAATTAACATTTAATAGCTGGACAATTTTCCTCTTAACATAAAGCCTACTAACAGAAAGAAAATCTATAAAATCCCGGCTTTAATCTGAGAAGAGGGATAAAAGAAAGAAAAGTTCGAAAATGTTGTCGATAGTGATGCTTTGAGGAATATTTACGTACAATTAGAGTAAAAATGTAACATACCCTTGGCTGTATAGTCGAGGATTTTTAAAGTCGCTGGCCTGGAAATGATCTGAACAGATCTTATAATTCTTATACAAGCGTAACGTCCCTTCTTTCTTGTACACTTTATCCAAATCGCTACTGTGACATTTCAAAACCCACAGATCACACCTACAACAACACATCGGTATTGAAGGTTAACTGCTGTACTATACAATAAAATACGCGTATTATATTTTAAGCCCGTTAAAACATGGGTCGAGCAGGTCAGAAGATTATGAAGTACTACAAAAATCTCTGTTACTGGAAGAATAGATATGCAAACACAATATTACTTACATGTTCTTGTCACGAGGGAACCTGAAGAACGAGCGCGCATTTTTCTCTACTTCGTAATTACTGCAGCCAAACACAGCACATACCTTTGCCCTTATGTTGAGAGGAGATATCAAGGAATGACACACGCTACTATTTAATTATGTCAACTCACTGAAAACGCATAAATAACACCAAAAACTTCACACAAAAATACACGTGCTCTTATGACAGAATCAGTACCGTTCAGGTCTATCCGCTAGAGTGAGCTCCAATAGCTGTCCCTCGATATCTCGCTCAGTGTCGTGTATTGTCTCTACTGTATTTGTTATTGGGTACGGGGTTGAAATTTAAGCCCAACATCATACTAGAAGTAAAAGAAGAAGAAGATCAGTGGGTGTCGATCTCTGGAACGGCAATCGGCAAGGGAGAATATCTTCCATTTCCTTTTGATGTTTATATGTACTCTGGGTGGTTTTTAGGTTACGGCTGAATGTTTAACGTAGTTTTTAAACATAATTAGATATGTCAGCTGTAATCTCATGCAAAATGTGGTGAAGGGCTCGATAGTTTACGGATTTAGTGTACTCTTCTGATTTGTAGGGCGCTGGAAGTCGAAGATATTCAATAAAGTGATATGTCATGAATGACTTATAAAGGTTAATACTACATCTGCCTTATGTCGGAGACAAAGCTTGTCATCAAAACCCAGACCTTCCATCCGAAGGATGGCGCGGACTTGTTAAAAATTCTCGGTCAGGCAAAAGAAAATTCTCTTACAATAAAGCAGTATGGAGGCACATACCCTGCTACTTTGGATGGTGCCGAAGTAATGATATCTTTAGATCATATGAAGAGGATTGTGTGGTATGATCCTGAGGAGCAGACACTCACTGTAGAACCAGGTTTGATGTTAGAAGAACTGCTGAAGAGGATGGAATATTTAAACTACACCCTAGAACTATATGGCACTCTTCCCAATATGACTGTAGCTGATGCTATTTCTGTTGGACTCATTGGTTCTAGTGGTAGCATTGCACATTGTTTGAAAGCTTGTCAAGTCGTACAGGCAGAGGGATGTTTGGTCGAGTGGACATGGCCGGACTATGATCAGGTGTCTGAAAATGTTAATGGATGTTTCCCTTCTTTGCAGAACTTAGTCTGTGGTCTTGGCATGGTCGGTATTATTACTTCAGCTACTCTCACTTGCATTCCACTACATTTTGCCCAGGAAGTTTCATACGATTGCTCAGTTTATGATATTCTTGAGAGGTTCCCTGAGATGTCAGAATCTGTCTACACTCATTTCCATTGGTTTCCTCTGTTGAACAGGGTGGTGGTCACAAAGACATTACCTGTGAGGATCCAGCAGAGTTTCCTACAGCCTTTTTGGAAGAAGTGGCTGGAGATGATTTGTCAGGGTCTGTACTGGCTTGTGAACAGGATTGGTCCGTTCCTCTCTTGGTATTTTCCTTCGTGCTCCAGGCCTTTTTCTGGAGCACAGCTAAATCTAATGTTGATGACATCGGCGCATAGGACTCACTACTGCTTCAGACCGCAGAAGTTTGTGTCTGTGAGTTCTTATTGTCGAGGGATAAAGTGGGCCTTCCCTGCAGACCGTCTGCACAGTGTAATGAAGGAGATAGAAGTGTGGGCTGAAGATAACACTGCATTCTGCTCCACTCCGGTCCTCATTTCGCATCAGACCCACTCCAAGTTTCGGCATCCCTTTCTCAGTCCTCAAGCCAAAGACAAGACCTGCACCCTTTGGTCCGATTGGTTCAGCACCAGCAGTATCAATTTAGGTTATTCAGCACCCATGGCAGAATTTGAGGCCATACTGCAGAATAATGGAGGTCTCAAATGTTGGTCTGCTGGCCCCATATATGCCTCTCCTCTCATCGGCCAGATGTATCCCGGGTACCGACACTGGTGTCGCGTCAGGAGTGCATTGGATCCATGTGGCACGTTCAAGAGTGCATATGTAGAAGGAGACCTCATAGCCGACAGTGGCTATTAGGTCTCTTACAGCTTCGTCTCATTCCCACCTCCACTAACGCTTCTTCTCATCTTGTGTAGTTTTTCATGAATTCTGTTTAGGACATTCTATATGTATTAACAAGTGCTGCAGCTACAGAAACTCAACCAAGTGGACAGAAGCGTTCTGCAAGGTAAATTATTTATCTGTTTGCAATTAGTACAGGGTGTTTATTTTATAACTGCGAGAGCACTTGTTGCCCGCTGGCTGCTCAGCATCAAATAATAATTGCCGTAAACCATTTCTGGTGAAACTAAGGGACTAAAACTTGCTTGACATTAAAGGAGATGTTCAAAATGATGTTCTTCATCTCTCAACGACAGTTGGCCCCTGCTAAACAGGTTTGTGAATCTCATCCTAAAAATACGTTGAGAATTGGTCTGGTGGTGTGGAACTTCTTTACTATATTATGTACCATATTCCTGTTAGAAAGACGGATACAAGGAATTCTGTCAATGTATTGAAAGCAGCATTTTCTGACATTTGAATACTTTACGTAGTACTCCGCATGAAAACACTTTCTAATGTAGGTGTAACTTTTTATTGAACGCTGTACTAAAAACATTTTTTTAAATGATCGTATTAACACTAGAATGATTGGGACGATACGAAATTATTGCTGAAGTCAATAAGCTGACTTGGTTTGTCAGTCTCATCTTTAATGTTACATCACCGTCCTCAGGCTGTAGAAAAGTCTGTTACCATGGTTACATGCGGTGAAGTTGCCATAGGACCAGCATAGACAGTTTTAAAATAGAGACTCTGTATAATATCCTTCTAGAAGTTGACAGGCCATTTGTCTGAAATCATCCTCACTGGAGTGTTGGAGCTGATTGTAATGTAATGATGAGCAAGCAGATTATAATAGAACATCAACATTGGGCTGCACATAGTAGTGAAGTAGCACAGAGGAGATATCCTTGTTTGATAGGACAATTAAAATGTCTCTATTTTCTGTGTTTCAACTGGCTGGAACACTTTGTTATTGTATCCGGTAGAGCTCCCGTCATGTTAGGCCACAGGGCTGCAAAATTCTGTGAAAATAACCAAACCAGGATCATAGCGTATGGTGGATATCTGGGGTGTAAATATATTGTTGAAGTACAGGAGTGAAATTCACCCTATTTTTAACCTGGTCAGTGATGTCGCTGAGAGTACTAGGGGAACCTGGGGTAATTAAAACATTATCATATAAATGCCAAAAAGTAACTAATGAAATTTCTGCATTTCCATACATTATAGAGTGTTACTCAATTTGAGCAAGAGTTTTTTCTAATTATTCTATCAGTTTTGTTTTTTATTTTCATATATATTGTATTTATATGATAATGTTCTAATTACCCCCGGTTCCCCTAGAGACCTGAGGGCTAGTTGGCGGCTGTAACCTCCGGGATTATTCCCTCAGACCGTGGGTCTAACGTATCCAGACCAAGGCTCTTTTCACTAGTCAATACTGTCGCGGGTGTACAAGAGGCCTGAGGGCTACTAGGCGGCTGCGACCTGCGGACTTATTCCCTCAGACCGTGGGTCTAACGTATTCAGACCAAGGTTCTTTTCACTAGTCAATACTGTCGCAGTTGTACTGGAGGCCTGAGGGTCGCTTCACAGTTGTAACCTCAGCGCTTATTGTGTTTTGTGTGTAAATGACCCGGCAGGGTCCAGTACACTGAACCCCCTGTGGGTGGGGGTGGTAGAATAACACCCACGGTATCCCCTGCCTGTCGTAAGAGGCGACTAAAAGGGCCCCAGGGGCTCTGAACTTCGGAGTGTGGGTTGGCGACCACGGGGCCCTTAGCTGAGTCCTGGCATTGCTTCCACTTACTTGTGCCAGGCTCCTCACATTCATCTATCCTATCCGACCTCCCTTGGTCAACTCTTATTCTTTTCCGACCCCGACGCTATTAGGTTTGCGAGGGCTAGGGAGTCTTTCATTTTCACGCCCTTCGTGGCCCTTGTCTTCCTTTGGCCGATATCTTCATTTTTCGAAGTTTCGGACCCCTTCCATATTTTCCCTCTGATTAGTGTTATATACAGGATGGTTGCCTAGTTGTACTTCCTCTTTAACAATAATCACCACCACCAGTACACGGACCACTCAGACAACACAGGGGATGCTAGAAGCCTGTGGGCCAACTCTATGCTCTATCAGCTCTCAGTAGTGAACACTTCACTCCATTTCCTCAGAAATGCTCAAAGGTTCAAATGAAATTTAATGTTAACAAGAGTTGAAAGTACCAATATAGCATGTGCCACACCTTTCCAAGACATTTGAACATGAGATTTGTGTGTGCCTCTTGGCTAAGTTTCTTCTTTCTATTTTCAGATGCTGTACACATAATAAATTACTAAGTCAACTTGTAAAAGGTCTCTGGTGACATATTTAAAACTCACTGCACAACAGAGATCCACTTTAATCTGTCATCTGGTAGTGCAAAGTGTAACATCAACATTGCCACACTGGCAGCCTAAACATGTGCACATGGTGCGACTCCTGGAAATGTGAGTAGAGTTCCGGCAGGGGGCCAGTAACCATGTCAGCCTTAACAAAATCACTCATGTGGAGCGTGGAGTGAAACTTGGCCTATGAGAGAGATTGCATTGAATGAAGGAGGCCATGCAGATTGCGGCTCAGAGACACGACAATCACCTACCAGTTCTTGTGACCATCCTGGAGTATTGGACCTCTCTAGTCCTTCCCTTCCGAGATCATTAGTCTGTGGCTGTTCCGAAGATCTCATTGAAACAGGCTGCTTCTCAACACTAAGCAAGTTGCCACGTGGTTTGAGTTGCTTGCATTCAGAAGATAGTGTGTTCGAACCCCACTGTCGGCAGCCCTGTAACTGGTTTTCCTTGGTTTCCCATTTTCACACCAGGTTGTACCTTGATTAAGGCCACAGTCGCTTCCTTCCCACTTCTAGCCCTTTCCATCATCGTGTTTTGGTAACACGTATCAGTCCATGGAAATGAGCATCCTTGGAGGTTAACAGTATCTCCTTTGCTTCATTAAAAAATCTCTTGTACACCTTAACACGTTGGCTGCCGTCTGATGCAAGTGCATCATTTACAATCCAGTTTTGCTTGTCTTTACTGGTCTGCGTAATGATTGGGCTTTGTTCTTTGGTTACGGTACTAAGATTGAGGCTCGAGTTACGTGTACGGATTATTGGTTCATGACCTGTTGCTTTCAAGCCTGGTGTAATAATCGATGAAAATGACACTGGCAATTCCACTGGGCCTTCAAATTCCAACATGAAAAGTAAATGCAGAAGAAAAATTAATGAGAAAGCGATCTAAATTGTGCCATGAAAATGGGGAAAGTACTGACTCAATTTATTACTGTCCTCAGTTCCATGAAAATCCTGTACTTTAGGATTCACCGGTAGTGATATATGTGAAGCGAATGACTATAATAATA
The DNA here is from genome assembly GCF_040414725.1 of Anabrus simplex. Taxonomy (NCBI): domain Eukaryota; kingdom Metazoa; phylum Arthropoda; class Insecta; order Orthoptera; family Tettigoniidae; genus Anabrus; species Anabrus simplex. Next base: position 100,519,115 of record NC_090278.1, read on the forward strand.
TTCACTACTGTGTCATAAAAACAGTTACTGAAGGATATTCTTGGTATGAATGATTATTACATAACAATGTAACACCATTTCTTGCAGTACAGTTTAAATATGCTGTATTAATAACACCCACATTGATGATGCATATGTGCATCAGCGATTATTTTTCCTGTGTATGTGTAAAATCTTCACTTGTAATGTCAAAACATTCTAACTAAAATAAAAACATATCATCTCGTGGGGCAGTTCGTAGGTTTAATTAAGGCGGCAGTGAACGTGTTAAACAAAACGAAAGGTAGATCTTGACTACATTTTTAAAGCCAGTTTTTGTGATTAAAAGGAAATGGCGTATGGCTTTTAGTTGCACATTGTCAGTGTCATATTAAAGCCCGTATTGTCAAACTACGTTAATGTAGTCTTTTCAATAAAGATAATTACAGTATTGTAAAGGTGGAATTATAAATTTAAATTTTCACAAGTTGGCTTTTGGTGCCGGGAGGTTCGGCTCACCAGGTGCAGGTCTTTGGGTTTTACGCCCGTAGGCGACCTGCGCGTCATGATGAGGATGAATTGATGATGAAGAAAAACACACATCCAGCCCCCGTGCCAGAGAAATTAACCAATGATGGTTAAAATTCCCGACCCTGCCGGGACCCCTGTTACCAAAGGCAAGCATGCTAACCATTTAGCCATGGAGCCACACAGTATACCTAATTAGTTCTTCTTCCGGGTTGGACTGTGTTGTTGTTTCCAGTACATTCCATACAGTTTGCTGATGTTGCAGTATTCTTTGTCAAGGCGACTGAAATACCCCTACTAGATCTAGGGTAATCAGTCTCCGTGAGGCTATCGAAATTGAGAAACACCCGTACAATGTGAATTTAGAAGGAGGATATAAAATGAGCAATTCTTGGATGCGTATCATACATAGATAAAGGGATACAGACCTCAACATAAACACGCAGGAGGAACCTCTAATTACATAACAGCGCGGGCAAGTTCCACTACCTGGCCGTGACAAATAACGTTCCAGAATTCTCACGAAACAGCCAGGGGCTTACGGCAGTCAGAGAGGGTACGGTATATTAGGCCAAGGTCAGGAACCACTCTCATAGTGCGATTGCTGCTTGGGAGACTGATACCTCGGATCGAGCAGGGTTATTTCAGTCGCCTTGTCAAAGAATAATGCAATGTGTTTGAAACATTGGGAAAATTGTACGGAACGTACGGTTCTACCCAGAAGAAGAACTAAATAATTCTACACACCGTGGAAGCTTCACTTGTAAGATAGCTGTGTGCTAATTTGAAATATTAAATTACGTTGGGTAAACACCAGTTACAGGCTCTTTTGGACGTCGGCATCCATAAGGAAGTATTTGTTCAAAATAAAGTTGTCACAGAACAAGATATTTAGGTTGTGTGAAAGTACTGTTCTGTTCCTTGCACTCTCATTACCTTTAAATGTACTACAATCATCATGTGGTCTGTTTATTGACAGCATCACTGTTCAAGTTCAACAACTTGGGATTCTCGTCAAATCACCGTAACATTCACGGAAAGTAAATGCAAAGTTGGAGAGTTTTTCTCGTCGTCACTGGATGCGGTCCACATGCCAAAAAAAAAAAAAAAAAAAAATTGATAAAAATCATTTCATTTATAGGAAGAGGTATTAAGGGTTGGAATAAGACACAAAGGGACAAGGACGATCAGAGAGATGGTGTCTTTCTTCTACCTGTTCGTCTGATGTCCTCTCTCTCACGCACACACGATGTGATAGCGAGCCATCTGGTGACGAAGAGCTCGTTTTTTTAGAAGTCTTCCTCGCGAACAGTGTGACAGGACATGTCTACAAGTTTGGGCCGTGAAAGCATCATTGGAGTTTGTCCTTGTCCTTTTCTTGTCCCTCTGGCTTGTGATTGCGTGTCAACTTGATTTGCATTTGTTTGTTTCTTCCCATTACTTACATCCAAATTTTGTGACAGTCTTTCTTTGCCTGATGAAATCTGTCATATGTCAGTGCTTTTTTAACATGCAACTGTTAGAGATTAAGACAAGACCAACCTGATACACTTATTCCAAGTCAGAGAATTAAAAATTAATTTATTCAAATACACTTGAATTGATGGATGCATAAACAACTGGAGTCCAATTTTTGTGAGAACACCAGTCCAGCATTCTTAAATAGTAGATGAATGTTTTGTTGAGTCGTGTAACACAAACTGGCAGCTCTGTTTTAAAGTAATAAGCCATAAAAGACATGCCTTATTGCTCTTCAGGCCTGTGATGGTGAACTAGCATAGGTTAAATGCTTCTTTCGAATCTGAATATTGTCCACTCTCTTATTGTCTGCTTCCATTAATTTATTCTTATAAAAATTTTCCCATTATACTCCAGTAGAAATTAAAATTTTGCAATAGGTACTGTAGTTTTTCTTGTATTAACAGCGTAACATTTTACACCAAAATCTCCATCTTACAATAACATCATGTGTACATACAATGTGTTGAGCAGCAGCAGTAAACTTCATGCAAATACTGGGGCTTAGTATTGGACTAGTTGAAGACACTCGTTCGCTCAGCATGTGTATACAGCTATCATCTTTTAGATAGTATAAAGTTATAAAATACGACTTCCCTTTCCTCTATCGTGTACACATGTTGAGTCCAGTGCTTGATATATATTCACTATAATTGCCAAAATTAGTATTTTTCCAGTATTACTTAAAAAAGCTCGTGGAAGATCATCAAGTATCAGATATATTGCAAGTGACCTTCCTAATATAGTAACTGAACGAGTAGGCACTGCTTAAAGGAGTTCCTACAAGGCTAATTGCAAGCAGAAGCTGTTCCTGAAAATACATAAGTAATGACTATGTGATGGTGGTGAGGAAGTACAACTACAACACTGAGGAATGAAGGGATTTGCAAAAGAAAGGAAAAAGTCACGAATGACACAAGACACTGTCATAGTTGGAAGACAACAACAGTTGACCAATGGAGTTCGGAATGAGGAGCGTGGCACAAGTTGCTGGTCACCCTACCTGCAGACAACTGTCCTTCTCTATTACCTCTTGGCTGGTTTCTTTAGTTATTAGAAGTATTGCTACTAACAATACTTATTCTTCCTCAAGGTAACTGAAGTTGCCAACCGACAAATTACTTAATCGAATTACAGTACACAATAAAAGCTAAACAATAATTCTATTAAAAAATAAGGGTTCTACAAGGAAACACATAACTTAATTTGATCGATTGCAAATGTTAAAAACATTTCAACTCTTTACGCTTTTTCAGTCGTGAAATTGCCAGCATTTTGCCCCAGTGTAGCAGTTGGATTGCTTTCCAAGATTCTGGTACCATTTTAAATTGCAATGGATGAAATTAAATTATGCTTTCCTTCTAGGAAGCTTACTTTTTTATATAAAGGCCAAACGCAGGCATTTATACAAGTGGAGGCACATGCTTCCCCTAGCAGAGCGTCACTGCATTAAGAGGCTCGCAATGGAGTCTCAACGGCGCTGTAGCAATCCAAAGCCTAAAGAGCTTGAATGTTTTTAATAATTCTATTGATAATGTAGAGAAAACAAAGAAGCAGCAGATAAGTTATTTTAATTGATTTAATTAAGTGGGCAAAGTGTAGAGGTGATGCCTCAAGATCAGTATCGAGGCTTTCAATGTACGTATGCCCCAGCTCACCAAAGCATCGTAAGTAGGTGACCACTAGTTTTGGAATGGCGCCCCTTCCACCCAGCATGAGCGCTATGTTCTGAGGAAATGGTTGCTGAATATATCCTCGACTTCAGCAAGCCTTTGTGCACGCGATTCAGATCTGATTGTAGGGTCGTGGTCTTTCATGTTTCTTACTGTATTGTGGACAATGAACAAAACCTGGGGTACGATACATGTGGACAGGAACAGTTTCTAATTAAGAAATGCATTGAAAGAAGGTACCTAATAATAATAATAATAATAATTGTACCGGGCGGTACACCTCCACGCCGCTAATTTAAAAATTGCGCCAGGTGAAACTCCTCTGCTGGAGGAAGTCTGAACTTTATCTACGCTGTTAATTCTTTACCTTCTCAGAAGATGTCACCACGTGGAAAATTTTGAGTTTTTGAACTGTGTCATTTTTGATGTGTTTTTGTTTCGCTTGAAGTAAGAAGTGTAAACTTTCTCTCGTAGAGGACACTACTGAAGATCAACAATAGTGCAACCTAGTGCGGAGTCAAAGAACTATTTTGTTGGAGAAAATTTAATTTCAAGAGTTTGTTCTTTGTTAAATTTCTTTCAGTCATTGTTTAAGTTGGCAATATTCACCCCTTCTTTCCCCTTGTATTGAACCTAACCAATCCCGAATTTCTTAAATTAATTTCTATCCAATCAGATGTATCTTCCCCCAACTTGAATATGTTGCTGTGTCCTACCCAATAAAGTGTTTGTGGGAGGGTGTTTTCATTCCCCTAACGCCTAGAAACTTCCGCGAGAGTATTTAAACTGCTGATTTTTGGGTCTCTCGGCCACTTCTGTTCCATCTTTCAGTGTATTAAGTACATAGCAGGAGGCGGGAAGCGCCTCTTTCCTCGGCAGCGGTCAGCAACAAGGTAATGGCCGATTAATAAATTCTTTCTTTGCTAGCTCAGCAGTTTAACTTTCGGGGCGGGTTCTAAGCGTTCCACTATGTAACCTTTTCCTAAAATGTAACTTCTCTTTTCATCTATTCTCTTGTAAAGCTACATACTGGGATAGAGAGTCCTAACCCTCTCGAGCTCCCACTCACATTGTCTGGAGGTGAACTTATTTTCTCAACCAATTCTTCCGTAATGTAATGTAAATTGTTATTTTCTTAAGTCACCTCTGTAGTATGGGATTAGCCCTTGCACTAACGGCCTAAGGCCAAGTAGGTCTTAAACAAGTGTATTAGGAGTGCAAGTTCGCCTCCCCTCAAATTGTATTTTAGAGGTCATGTATTAACCTTCTTGTCATTTAATAGACCTCAGTAGGTTGGGTATTTTACCCCTGTGTATATGTCCTTTGAGGACAGCTTAAAGGTGGAGTTTGGTGTGGCCTGGGAGAGGCTTAAAATTGAGAGCGAGTGGCTCTTTTGAAAATTGTATATTGTATGCCTCGAGGAGGCTTTTCAGTGTAATTTGGAGCAAGGGCTCCTAGGTATGAATGGGGTTTTCTGCCCCTCTGTTAAAATTGTGTTTGGGGTAAAACTGAGCTGATTGCCCAAGAATTATGTTTCTGACTTTTGAAGCCCCAAATGGGGTACCTATGTAAATGTATTTTTCAATTGTGTTTTGGCTACTAAGTACCTGTTCTATTTGTTGTTACCTAATTTTCAAAAGAAAATATAACCTTGTTAAATTTTAAAATTAATTTCACTTTAGTAGCTTGAGACCTATTCACCACCCAGCACCTTCTTTCATGCATAACTACCACCAAAACACGGTAACAATAATAATAATAATAATAATAATAATAAAAGATGATTTTTAAAATTCTCAAATTTCTCCCGGTGCACATAGTTTATGAAATATCAGGTCTTGAAAAGAACTGTCCTCATCACTGCAGCAATCCAGAGGGAAAGAAGCTGGACAGGCCACTTAATGGGGGAAGGAACCTTTTGTATTCACTGTGCCAAACTTGTTGGCTATGTGGTTTGAGTAATTTGGCTTGTATTCGGGAGATGGTGGGTTTGACAGTTGTCTAGTTACATTTCACTAGTTTCCTTCATGTCCTATCCCATTGTCACCATAAGACCAGTCTGTGTCGGTGTGATATAAAAGACAAGTAGAAAAAGGAAGTACTGCATTAAACCCTGCTTATGCTTTGCGTGAATGAAGGACTGTTTCCTTATTCCGGCACCGTACGACACTTGTTAGTCAACATGTCAGGTCCTAGTGTCTGTTTAACATCTAGGAGCTTTCCAGGCATTCATTCTAGGAGTGTAAATTGATGATTGAAAAATTTTAAGAATATGAGTGGATGAGCTGGTGAAGATATAGTACTGCTATTTTTGTACTTACTAAGTTGCGAGTAGGGGCAGGACGTGTAGTGACTGATCGACGAAAAAAAAAAATTGCAACTTTTATATTCTACTACTGCATTGTAATGGATATCGTAGGTTATAAACTTCATGGTTCTGATCTGTATTGAATTGTAAGTACAATATAATTATTAAATATAATACTATAATATCTAACCCAGATATCAGAACTTCAAAACATTGAAAATAAAATTGGCCTCAAAATATCATTTGAAAAAATAGAAATTATGCCCCAGAAACCAACACAACTAAAAGAAGTTACCATAAATGGTAATAAAATCAAAATAGTAACTCAATTTAAATATCTTGGAGAAATAATAACACATAACATAAATGAAAAAATCTCAATCCAAACAAGAACAAATAGATTAGCTAAAGCACAAAAATTAACATGGGATATCTACAAAAAGAAATGTCTATCAATAAATGCAAAAATAAAACACTACAACACAGTTATAAAAGCAGAAGCTACATATGCAGCACAAACACTCTTCTACCTGAATAAACAATCGAAGACTGACAGACTTCAGAAAATTGAAACGAAGATTGGAAGAACCTGCATCAACAAAAAATACCAGAAAGATGGACAGTGGTGGTTATTGCCTAACAACGTCGTGTACAAAGAGCTAGAACCCATTACAGATACTATGCGAAAGAGGAGACTGAAATTCTTTGGACATATCATGAGGATGCAGGATTCGAGGCTTCTGAAACAACTAGTACAACACAATCTCGTCTCAAAAAATACCACAACAGGATGTAAATGGATCAGAGAAGTAAGAGAGGATTTGAAGGAAATAGGCCTTACAACAGGAGACACCACAAATAAGATAAAATTGAATACAAAACTCAAGAATACAAACCTCTGCTTTACCCTTACACGAAACCAACCAACAACACGCTTATTTTCAACTGAGGAAAGGGCACGAAGATTGGAGCGTCTGAAGAAGTACTGGGAGGACCGCAAAGCCTGAACAATCCCTTCAAAGAGACCTGAACGACGGATTGACTAAAGTGATCCTATGTGGTCATAAAAGAAGAAGAAGAATATGTAATATTCTAAATTACATTAATTAGGGACTAGTTTTGGCCGGAGCTGGCTATCTTCAGCCTTAATGTAAAACATCTAATAACTAAACAAATGTACATGCACAGAATTGACATAAAACAAATGAAACAAATATATACAAATTGACATTAAAAACTGGGATGAAATTATGATTAAATTTGAAAATAAACTAGGTTCTAACATCTTGAGTATGCTCATCATCAAGACTATTTAAAGTATTAATTTTTATACACAGAACTGTTAGTTCTAATACTGCTGATCATTAATAATTCAATAGTAAATAGGAACTGGTATATGTTGATCCCGTAGTTCCTCACCAGATCTATTTGAGTGGTGTTAGCCATATGCAATCCATTGGACACCGCTGTAAATAACCGCTAACTGACATAGAACTGTTAGATGTTGTTTCATTATCAATCAAAGTAATAAAATGAGATGCTCTCGTGGTGCTTGTTAAATCATGCTGAAATGTTGTTGGACATTGTCAGGACGGCACATGAAGATGTGGTTAACACAGGTACATTGTGTCTGGTATAAAATTTGCAATTCATTGCGGTGCCCATGAAGTTAACCTGAATAAATTAGGTTAAATTAAATTAATGAATTGAATGAGAGAATGTGTTAGATGGCATACCGTAGGTTATGAGACTCTCAATATAGCATGTGGTGTGTGGCCTATTGTTGTGTGTGCTTCAGACTTACTGTTGTGAGATTGAAATGAAAAGGAAGGAGAGGGGGAGGGGGGAATTAAGGCGGGCCTGAAGGATGTGGGGGAAAAAAGATGGCTGTGAATATTATGAAAAACTGAATTATGACTTGTTGGTTTGACATTACTGAAAATGGGAATTAGAAGGTCAAAAAGGATATTTGGCTTTTCTGAAATTTCATTAAGATTATGATTTGGATTGAAATATTGATCTAAATGTATGAAGCAGCTTTCGGTAATGTTAAGGAGGGGTCTTTTGTTGATGATTTTGAGAATTTCCATATCTTGTTTTATGCCTGTGAATTTGTGCTTATAGTCATGCATATGCTGTCCTAGAGCTGAAAATTTATTGTATTTCAGGGCATTGACGTGTTTCGAGTACCTTATATTAAAATTTCTCCCGGTCTGTCCGACGTAAGAAGAATCACAACTGTTGCAAATGATCCTGTATATTCCTGATTTTGAAAAACTATTGAACTTGTTTATGGATGTGGCATTATGTAAGACTTGTGCGTTCCTATTGTTTGTTTTGAAAGGTACTTTTATATTGTGCTTTTTAAAGATGGTAGATTTGTTTGTTGAAGGTAAAGATAGAAAGAGAGGAGTTGTTTTTCTTATCTTTTTTTCAAGGTGGTAGAAGGGGGGTATTTATATTTATTATTTTTTCTATAAAGAAACTTGTATCCATTGGATTTAGCTATATTACAAATAGTGTGCAACTCATTTTTGAGGTCTCTTTTAGACATTGGAACACTGAAAGCTCGGTATACCATGCTTTTGTATGCTGCTCGTTTGTGAATTTGGGGGTGTGAAGAATCTTGACGGATTGTAGTGACTGTTTGAGTGGGTTTTCTGAAAATCGTATATCTTAAGTCGCTTGGGTGTCTGATAATTGTTAGGTCTAAAAAATTTATTTTCTGTTCAATTTCAGATTCAAGTGTGAATTTTATATGTGGGTCAATATTATTTAGATTAATGAGAGTGGTAGCTGCGTTTGTAATGCTCTCATCCATAATTACTATGGCCCAGAAGAGGATGATGTTAAAGTTGTTATTATTATTATTATTATTATTATTATTATTATTATTATTATCAATTTTGTTGTGTTCTAAAATATCCAAGTAAATCTCAGCTAAGATACCTGAGGCTGATGATCCCATAGCCAATCCTTCTTTATTATTATTATATTACTTTATTAATTAATTCCAACGAGCCAAAGGCTCATATACAGGAATTGTACAATACAATTTGTTTAGCATCGAAAATTAATATGATACATATACATTGGCTGCAAATAAATATATAAATTTGTTATAATGAACGTTACTCTAAATATTTCCTTTACATTACCATTACACAAAGTCTTATCAAGAAAGTCATCTACTTACGTAGGTACTGGCTCCATAGCACTTTCTTTAATTTAATTTTGAAAGATGACAGATTGGAAACTGATTTTAAATCTCTTGGAAGATGATTATATGATTGAATGGCTGAGAACTTAAAGCTACAGTTGATATACTTATATGAGTGTATTTGAAAGAGAGCTATGTCACCTGTTTGTCGTGTGTTATAATTATGAATGTCTGAATTCAGGGTGTAGTTACTATCGTGAAGGACACTGTTTAGTTTAATTTTGTGAATTAATATTGATGATCTAAAAGCAGTGCACATAGATAAGGGCATGATTTTACTAGTAGCGTATAGAACTCGGGTGGGTGTGTTAAAAGGAATATTATAGATATTTTTGATTGCTCTATTTTGTATTACCATAAGTTCATGAAGGACTGTCTTTCTGCAACAAGACCAAATTATATTTAGGTATTGTTGATAAATAATATATATATAATATATAATAGTATTGAAAGGTGGACCATTACTACATTACTTTAATAATTATAATGTAATGGATACTCGAGAGTGACTATCTGTCTCATCCCTAGTGAGAGAGGCTTTCTTCGCTGTGATGTGGTGAAGTGTTTTCTTCCTCAATCCTCTGCGCTTGACAGATTGACATGATTGTACTGTCCTAGTTTTCTTTCTCCAGGTCGTAGGTCAGTTCTTGTCCAGGCGAACATTGTCCAAAGCTCTAGACTCTCTTGCTGGCTATTACAAGAAGAATCAACTAACACTAAACCCAACTAAGATGCAAATCTGTGTTTTCCATCTAAACAACAGAGAAGCTGCCCGAACTCTAAAGGTCACCTCGGAGTCACTCTGGATCGTGCCTTAAGCTACAGAAAACATTGTTTGAACATCAAGCAGAAAGTGGCTGCTAGAAACAATATTGTGCAGAAGCCAACTGGAACATCTTGGGGAGCACAACCAGACACAGTGAGGACATCTGCCCTCTTGCTCTGCTATTCCACAGCTGAATACGCATGCCCGGTGTGGTACAAATCTTACTATGCCACAGCATTTGATGTAGCACTCAACGAAACCTGCCGCATTATTACTGGATGTTTGAGACCTACACCTTTGGAAAAAGTGTATTGCCTTGCAGGGATAGCACCTCCTGATATCCGCCGTGAAGTGGCAGCCAAGAAAGAAAAGAGAAAGGTGTTGACATCGGAAGCCCACCCTTTGTTTGGATATGAGCCACCACGCCAGCAGCTTAAGTGTAGGAAAAGCTTCTTGAGAGTAACCGAAACACTTGCAGGAACAGCGCAGCAAGCAAGAATTCAAGAATGGCGTGTCAGGAGTCAGTATACGAGGATCAGTCAATGGATGACCCCAAAAGAGGAACTCCCTCCTGGCCATGTTACAGATTGGGTGGATTGGAGAGCACTGAATAGACTGTGCTCTGGTGTTACGTGGTGCAGGGCAAACCAGAAGAAATGGGGTTTCGAAGTGGACAGCACTGTGTGTGTGTTTTTTTTTCTCACATCGTTTAATGTGGCTCTTTGTCATTGAAGTATTTGTATTATGTTTTTTCCTTATATTTCATTTTAAACTTATGTATGCTTCTGACACGATAAAATAAAATAAACTTGGAGAAAGGTATGAATTACCTGGCCAACGCATAATTTCATTAAAATGATTCTGTCCCTCATATAATTATGTCCTTCTGCACATCAGCATCTTTGTGGAGAACGAAAGCAACTCCATTCTGGCTTCATTAGGGTTCCCACTCCGGTACAATATATAACCATTTCTTAAGATTTTCTTTCCTGAACCTTTCCATTTCATCTCACTCAAGCCTAAAATCCTGATCCTGAGTGTGCGTCTGTCTATGAGGTCTACAATTTTTTCGCATTTACCAGGAAGGGTGAGGATATTGAGGGTTCCAATTCTGAGCTGTTTCGGTCTCTTGAGCTTCAGGTTGTTTGTGAGTTTCATGAAGAGTTGTTATGAGGGTATTTAGGGGTTGTAGTAAGTATGTAAAGGAGAGAGTAAGACCCTAACTAGAGTATGGCTTCAGGATTACTTGATTTGGAAAAAAAAAAAAAAAAAAAAAGAGGCAGCTCATTTTGTTCTGGGTGATTTCCGACAAAAGAGTACATACCTACATATATTATCATTATAGACTGTTATGCCTTTCAGCGTTCATTCTGCAAGCCTCTGTGAATTTACTAAACGTCGCCACAATCCTCGACAAAAGGGTAGTGTTACAAAAATGTTACAAAGTTTGGGCTCGGAAGACTTGGGAGACAGAAGACGAGCTGCTCGACTAAGTGGTATGTTGCAAGTTGTAAATCTCATACGTAAAACAGAACACACGGAGCAACAAGTTAGTGACCATCAGACCTCCGTAAACAACTAAGGGACCATTCACTCTTCAACTAACACAAGGGGCTCACCTATTTCATATTTTTCACCTATGAGATCTTTTAGTCCCCTGTTCGAAGATCATTGACAGTGTATATTGAATAACACTACGATGAAATATAACACGAGGGAGACTCTTAAAGCCGCTTCACGCTAACTTGGCGACGTTTTATCCATCTATATAATTCGTTTTTCAACCAACACATGTTGATCTTAAGACATCTGTAACAAGATAGCAGTCAACAATAGTTCATTTTATAGTGTAAAAGTGTTCACAACTATAAACAGTTTAATGCTATCGTACGAGGATTATGCTCATCGCTCTGTACGAATAATCATCCACAACAACGTATCATTAACATTTCATATCGTTCACCTGCACTTCAAGCTATTTTAATGGTTACTAAATGTTTTAATAGACATATTATATTCTTACTGATCGTTTTTAAATTGTTGTAATTAGTTTTATCATTGTATTATTAGAAGTTTTTACATTATATGTACTGGGATCAGGGCCCTGACCTACCTTGAATTAGGTTATTCTGGCTGATGATGCTCACAAAGCATGAGCAAAACATGTACTATTTTTTATATCTATAAATGGTTTTATCCTAAATATAAAGGATTCAACTATTTTATACCTCTCCCCTTCCTCAACCCCTACCTGTAAGGGATAAAAAGTCTGGAGTGTCACTATTCATCTCAATGCCCCCGAGAACTATGGATTCAAAACTATTTATTTATTTGTATATCGCACTCCCCCTCGCCCCCACCCTAAACTTCGTGGGGCAAAGACACCACAAGCACACTTAAATGCGAGTAGAGGAGGGGGGCGAAGGGGTTGATTTATAAAAATAATCGATAATAGCATCGAATCCATACTCGGGGTCGCTGCGATGAATAGGTGAATAGTGACACTGCAGATTTATTAAAGTCCTATTTCAGCCCCCTTTGGGCTGGGGACGAGGGGAAGTGAGATATAAAATAATCAAAAGTAGCGTCGAATCCATAGCTCTCGGGGTCGCCGTGATGAATAGTGACACTCCGAATTTTGTATCCCTTAGGGGTGGGGGTCGAGGGGGAGATATAAAAATAATCGATAGTGTGTAATCCATTTCTTTTGTGGTCACTGAGATGAACAGTCACACTGGATTTTTAAAGTCCAATTTTAGCCCAGTTTGGAGTGGGGGCGAGTGAGATATAAAAATAATCGAAAATAGTGTCGAATCCATAGTTTTCGGGGTCGCAGAGGTGAATAGTGACACTGCAGATTTATTAAAGTCCTATTTCAGCCCCCTTTGGGCTGGGGACGAGGCGAAGTGAGATATAAAATAATCAAAAGTAGCGTCGAATCCATAGCTCTCGGGGTCGCCGTGATGAATAGTGACACTCCGGATTTTGTATCCCTTACGGGTGGGGTCGAAGGGGGTGATATGAAAATAATCGAAAATAGTGTTGAATCCATAGCTTTTGCGGCCGCTGAGGTGAATAGTGTAATTCCGGATTTTAAAAAATCCAAGTTCAGCCCCCTTTGGGGTGGGGGCGAGGGGGGAGTGAGATAAATATAATCAAAAATAGTGTCGAATCCACAGTTCTCTGGGTCGCTGAGATGAATAGCGACACTTCGGATTTGTTAAAGTCCGATTTCAGCCCCGTTTAGGGTGGGGGCGAGGGGGAGTGCGATATACAAATAAATAAATAGTTTTGAATCCATAGTTCTCGGGGGCATTGAGATGAATAGTGACACTCCAGACTTTTTATCCCTTACAGGTAGGGGTTGAGGAAGGGGAGAGGTATAAAATAGTTGAAAATAGTTTTGAATCCACAGTTTTCGTGGTCACTGAGATGAATAGTTACACACCGGGTTTTCTGAAGTCTGCACCCTTTGGGGTGGGGGGCGAGGGGGGACTGGCACATAAAAATAATCAAAAATAGTGTCGAATCCACAGTTTTCGTGGTCGCTGAGATGAATAGTGACACTCCGGATGTCGTATAAGTCCAAGTTAAGCTCCAATCGGAAGGGGCGGGAGAAGGAACGAAGAAATAAAAATATATTATGGATGTTTATATGTTTTTCCAGCATATGTGTCGACTAAACTTGGTAAAAATATTACTGACTATCTGGAAAAAATACTGTGGGGGAAAGGCACCCCTAGATGCCCTAAAGAAAGGGGCAAAATATAATTATAACTAAAAACGACCTATAGTAATGTTGAATCCATACTTCTCTGGACTACGGGAGAGATTTCAACCAAACATGGCACACTTATGACTTAACCTCCAGGAGACAAACTGCGAGGAGGAACAGTAACACTAGCACCCCTAGGGGTGGGGTGGGAGGGGCTGAGATGTAAAAATAATCAAAAATAGTGACGAATCCATAGTTTTCATGGTCGCTAAGAAGAATAGTGATACTCCTGACGTCGCTGAAGTCCATCTTCAGCCCCCATCGGCAAGGAGATGAGAAAAGATGGAAAGGAAATTGCCCAAAACGATCGAAATTACGGATGCATAAGTGTTTCTTCCAATATAGGCCTTATACAAAATTGGTACACATATTTCTTACTATCTAAAAAAAATACTGTTGTGTAAAACACCCCTAGCACTCCTAGTGGAGGTGGTGAAATATGAAAATAAACGAAAATGACTGATATTAATGTCTAATACCATCGTTTACGAGGTCGCTGAGTTGAACTGTGATACTCTGGATAGTTAAGTCTTACATATGGGTGTGTGTGGGTATGTTCCAGAATAGCTCTCAACGAATCTTGGTACACATATGACTTACCATCTGGAAGAATAATACTATGGAGATAAAACATACCAACCCCTCCCTGGGGGTGGGGAATGGGAGGAGATGGCATTTGAAAATAATAGAAAATAACCGATATTAAAATCTAATCCAATGTTTATGTGTCGCTGAGATGAATTGTGTCGCTCTGAATACTGTTTAAGTCCACGTTCAGCCTCCATTGAGACGGGAGGAAGAATGGGGTTTGACAGTAAATAGTCTAAAATGACCGAGATTAGTGTCGAATCCACTTCTTGGGGTCGCAAGGCTGATTGGTGACAGTCTCAAAGAGAGTTGAAATTGTGTAGATCATATCTATAGTACGACCAATACACTGACTGACAAAGCAAATGCAACACCAAGAAGGAGTGGTTCGAAAGGGATGAAAGTTGGGGAAAAAACAGAGACGGCACGGACGAATAATTGATGTTTATTTCAAACCGATATGCAGGTTACACAATGCGCACGGCATCGACTCAGTAGGATGTAGGACCACCGCGAGCGGCGATGCACGCAGAAACACGTCGAGGTACAGAGTCAATAAGAGTGCGGATGGTGTCCTGAGGGATGGTTCTCCATTCTCTGTCAACCATTTGCCACAGTTGGTCGTCCGTACGAGGCTGGGGCAGAGTTTGCAAACGGCGTCCAATGAGATCCCACACGTGTTCGATTGGTGAGAGATCCGGACAGTACGCTGGCCACGGAAGCATCTGTACACCTCGTAGAGCCTGTTGGGAGATGCGAGCAGTGTGTGGGCGGGCATTATCCTGCTGAAACAGAGCATTGGGCAGCCCCTGAAGGTACGGGAGTGCCACCGGCCGCAGCACATGCTGCACGTAGCGGTGGGCATTTAACGTGCCTTGAATACGCACTAGAGGTGACGTGGAATCATACGCAATAGCGCCCCAAACCATGATGCCGCGTTGTCTAGCGGTAGGGCGCTCCACAGTTACTGCCGGATTTGACCTTTCTCCACGCCGACGCCACACTCGTCTGCGGTGACTATCACTGACAGAACAGAAGGGTGACTCATCGGAGAACACGACGTTCCGCCATTCCCTTATCCAAGTCGCTCTAGCCCGGCACCATGGCAGGCGTGCACGTCTATGCTGTGGAGTCAATGGTAGTCTTCTGAGCGGACGCCGGGAGTGCAGACCTCCTTCAACCAATCGACGGGAAATTGTTCTGGTCGATATTGGAACAGCCAGGGTGTCTTGCACATGCTGAAGAATGGCGGTTGACGTGGCGTGCGGGGCTGCCACCGCTTGGCGGCGGATGCGCCGATCCTCGCGTGCTGACGTCACTCGGGCTGCGCCTGGACCCCTCGCACGTGCCACGTGTCCCTGTCCCAACCATCTTCGCCACAGGCGCTGCACCGTGGACACATCCCTATGGGTATCGGCTGCGATTTGACGAAGCGACCAACCTGCCCTTCTCAGCCCGATCACCATACCCCTCGTAAAGTCGTCTGTCTGCTGGAAATGCCTCCGTTGACGGCGGCCTGGCATTCTTAGCTATACACGTGTCCTGTGGCACACGACAACACGTTCTACAATGACTGTCGGCTGAGAAATCACGGTACGAAGTGGGCCATTCGCCAACGCCGTGTCCCATTTATCGTTCGCTACGTGCGCAGCACAGCGGCGCATTTCACATCATGAGCATACCTCAGTGACGTCAGTCTACCCTGCAATTTGCATAAAGTTTTGACCACTCCTTCTTGGTGTTGCATTTGCTCTGTCAGTCAGTGTATATACATGTAGTTACCCCTTATTAATTTTTTGAAAGAATCAAATACTTCCCAGTCAATTCGAGCTTCCACAAGGATAAAGTTTTACTTGATGATTAAATAATCGAAAACTTGAAATCAAACACATCTAAATAACTCTAAAGCTTCATAATAGATGTTATAAATCAATATCCCAAAAAGGAACTCTATAAAAATTCACTTCGCACATAACTAACTATTAATACTAATCTTAAAAGTAAACATTCAAATACCAATCGAGCAAGGCCGGGTACTACAGCCAGTAAGATACAAAAGTTGAAAACTAGAAAAGCGGCTGGAATTGATAAGATTTCTGGGGATATACTAAAGACAATCGGTTGGGATATAGTACCATATCTGAAGTACTTATTTGATTATTGTTTGGTTGAAGGAGCTATACCAGATGAATGGAGAGTTGCTATAGTAGCCCCTGTGTATAAAGGAAAGGGTGATAGACATAAAGCTGAAAATTACAGGCCAGACAGTTTGACATGTATTGCATGTAAGCTTTGGGAAGGCATTCTTTCTGATTATATAAGACATGTTTGTGAAATTAATAACTGGTTCGATAGAAGGCAATTCAGTTTTAGGAAAGGTTATTCCACTGAAGCTCAACTTGTAGGATTCCAGCAAGATATAGCAGATATTTTGGATTCTGGAGGTCAAATGGACTGTATCGCAATTGACCTGTCTAAAGCATTTGATAGGGTGGATCATGGGAGACTACTGGCAAAAATGAGTGCAATTGGACTCGACAAAAGAGTGACTGAATGGGTTGCTATATTTCTAGAAAATAGATCTCAGAGAATTAGAGTAGGCGAAGTTTTACCTGACCCTGTAATAATTAAGAGGGGAATTCCTCAAGGCAGTATTATCGGACCTTTATGTTTTCTTATATATATAAATGATATGAGTAAAGGTGTGGAATCAGAGGTAAGGCTTTTTGCGGATGATGTTATTCTCTATAGACTACCGTAATAAACAAGTTACAAGATTGTGAGCAACTGCAAAATGACTTTGATAATGTTGTGAGGTGGACAGTAGGCAATGCTATGATGATAAACGGGGTTAAAAGTCAGGTTGTGAGTTTCACAAATAGGAAAAATCCTGTGAGTTTTAATTACTGGGTTGATGGGATGGAAGTTCCTTTTGGGGATCATTGTAAGTATCTAGGTGTTAATGTAAGGAAAGATCTTCATCGGGGTAATCACATATATGGGATTGTAAATAAAGGATACAGATCTCTGCACAAGGTTATGAGGGTGTTTAGGGGTTGTAGTAAGGATGTAAAGGAGAGGGCATATAAGTCTCTGGTAAGACCCCAACTAGAGTATGGTTCCAGTGTATGAGACCCTCACCAGGATTACCTGATTCAAGAACTGGAAAAAATCCAAAGAAAAGCTCCTCAATTTGTTCTGGGTGATTTCCGACAAAAGAGTAGTGTTACAAAAATGTTGCAAAGTTTGGGCTGTGAAGAACTGGGAGAAAGGAGGCGAGCTGCTTGACTGAGTGGTATGTAGGATGCTAAAAGGTTTGTTTTTTCACCTATTCAATACATATACATTTTATAAATTAGGAATTTATTATTGATTCCACTTGAGACATGTTTCGCCCTTCATTGAGGGCATCATCAGTCAAATTATCACCTCAAGGTAAAAAATCAGGTACCTGGTTAGTAGTTGACATGCACAAATTAATACATATTATTAATACACATACAAAAATTAAGTATGGGAAATAGTTGTAAAAAAGTGATGGTTGAACATATAGGTTTATAGATGAAAAGTCAGCACCAATGCGTAAAATTAACATAGTAGAGTTCGGCAGTGGTGCTCTGGAGAAACAGTTGACGCAGTCATAGGAAAATAAAAAGTTTAAAAATATTTACATTATAACAATTAAGGGAGAAAAGGTGTGGTGTTCAGCGTCAATGTTTGTAACCAAAAATTAATGTCAAAGGTTGGTAACTATACAGTATTTACATTGTTCAATTGAACAGTTGAGATAAAGTTTTAAAAATATTTACATTATAACATTCAGCGTAAATGTTTGTAATAAAAACTAATGTCAATGGTTGGTAACTATATAGTAATTACATTATCTAATTGAACAGTTGAGGATTTACAATTATATACATACTTACACAAGAGCAGCTTGGTGCGCAAGGATAAAAGATTCTAGTACCAAGTGCGGCCTGATGTTTTAGAGGTTGGAAGAAGGAATTAGCATTGACATTTCAGAAATATGTAGAGCAGTTTATTTTAGTTAAAATCACCGGGGGTAGGGAAATATTTCATAGCCAAATGAGGTTTTATAGGCATCAAGCTGAAAGTTGTCCGGTTGCGGCGCCGAGATTGTTACGGAGACTGGTCAGTGTGGATGGAGATTCATGGGTATTCCGTGTGTTTGAATGGCAACAATGGTGACAGTTGTTAGTGGGTAATTGCTAATTAGGAAAATGTTGCGGGTTGAAACTTTCGCTTATTCTTTTATTTCCCTACCCCCGGTGATTTTAACTAAAATAAACTGCTCTACATATTTCTGAAATGTCAATGCTAATTCCTTCTTCCAACCTCTAAAACATCAGGCCGCACTTGGTACTAGAATCTTTTATCCTTGCGCACCAAGCTGCTCTTGTGTAATTATGTATATAATTGTAAATCCTCAACTGTTCAATTAGATAATGTAATTACTATATAGTTACCAACCATTGACATTAGTTTTTATTACAAACATTTACGCTGAATGTTATAATGTAAATATTTTTAAAACTTTATCTCAACTGTCCAATTGAACAATGTAAATACTGTATAGTTACCAACCTTTGACATTAATTTTTGGTTACAAACATTGACGCCGAACACTACACCTTTTCTCCCTTAATTGTTATAATGTAAATATTTTTAAACTTTTTATTTTCCTATGATTGCGTCAACTGTTTCTCCAGAGCACCACTGCCGAACTCTACTATGTTAATTTTACGCATTGGTGCTGACTTTTCATCTATAAACCTATATGTTCAACCATCACTATTGTACAACTGTTTCCCATACTTAATTTTTGTATGTGTATTAATAATATGTATTAATTTGTGCATGTCAACTACTAACCAGGTACCTGATTTTTTACCTTGAGGTGATAATTTGACTGATGATGCCCTCAATGAAGGGCGAAACATGTCTCAAGTGGAATCAATAATAAATTCCTAATTTATAAAATTTATATGTATTGAATAGGTGAAAAAACAAACCTTTTAGCATCCTACATTCAGTATCTTCAATACGGATAACAATGATTTTTATCACTTGAGTGGTATGTTCCGAGCTGTCAGCGGAGAAATGGCGTGGAATGACATTATTAGGCGAATAAGTTTGAGTGGCGTCTTTAAAAGTAGGAAAGATCACAATATGAAGATAAAGTTGGAATATGAGAGGACATATTGGGGCAAATATTCATTTATAAGAAGGGGAGTTAGGGAATGGAATATCTTACCAAGGGAGATGTTCAATAAATTTCCAATGTCATTGAAATCATTTAAGAAAAGGCTAGGAAAACAACAGATAGGGAATCTGCCACCTGGGCGACTGCCCTAAATGCGGATCAGTATTGATTGATAACTGAGTTAATCTAAATAACCAATTAAATTGTAATGTCAACTGACGTGGGGAGTTTCAATGACATAACTTATTTTTGTAAAGCCACCAAATAATTGCGAATGATATATTGCCTTCTACTAAATGGCATCGAAATATGACATGGGCTGTTTAAGTAAATAACCCCTCAGTTGAAATATGAAGTGGCAGTGAGAAAACAAACCTTCTACGCCAACTATGATGCTGCCTGTATTAGAATGCCAAAATAGAACCTAGTTTCATTCTGAAAATGATAAGCTGCATAACATGCATCACATTGGGGTTTTAGTATGATCTGTATTCAAGACCGTCTGAGTTGAGTAGGAAACTGAAAGCAGCGGATACTCTGGGTGTATTGTACACAAGTAACTTTTAGACTGCAGGAGGGGTACCCATATTCCAGTGGCGGTGCGTTCTATATGTTCAGTGGTTCAGTGAACCCCCTAGAAATATATAAGTCTATGTTAAATGGTTTATTACAGCCTATTCCTTTAATAAGGTCTGTATATCCACGCGCGTAGCGGTATTTTTTACATCAACACTCTGTTGCTCTTCGGAACCAGTGAAGAGGTTCAATTTCAGGACTGTGCGAGCGGGGCCGTGAGACGTAAGGAGGGTGCACAAGGCGAGGGGTTGTGAGGAGAAGGGAAAACATAGCCCAGGAATTGCTGGCGACTGGACCAGCGATAGACACGAGTTATATCGAGCAGTTTCGAAATTAGCCGAAGCACAGTCAGAGCGCGCGGTGAAAGTTTGCCGTATGTGGTAGGTTTTGGTGGGGTTTTAATTTGACGATTTTGCAATTCTGATGTAATTAACCGCAATGAGCCAGAATATTTCGCTAACTACGTTTTGTATAGCATCAATAGGCCTACGTGCCCTAAGTTTATGTAATTAATGAAACGTTTCATTAGTAAGTGGTAATTGTTTTAAGAGGAAGTACAACTAGGCAACCATCCTCTATATAACACTAAACATAGAGAAAAAATGGAAGGGATCCTACACTTCGAAAATGAAGGTGTCGGCCAAATAAAGACAAAGGCCACGAAGGGTGTGAAAATGAAACACTCCCCGGGTCTCGAGTGCCCTAATACCGTCGGGGTCGTAAAAGAACAACACTTGATCAAGGAAGGTCGGATAGGATAGATGGAAGTGAGGAGCCTGGTGCAAGTAAATGGAAGCAATGCCAGGACTCAGCTAAGGGCCCCGTGGTCGCCAACCCACGGTCCCAAGTTGAGAGCCCCTGGAGCTTTTCATTAGTAATGCGTGTTTTATCAAAAGTAAGCAGCAAAATACGTCAGTACATAAACAACAGTAGTCTGCCTAACGCGTTCTTGAAGAAGTTATTTGTACGCAAGCAACGTCTCCAAAGTCAGAGGAAACTGGATCAGCTTTAAGTAATTGCACCTCATATTCTCCGTCTTTCATCATTGTTTTGGTAACTTCTTCGAGCTGTAGCCGTGTCCCTTCAAAGGTCTAATCAAGCAATGTCACTATTTTACATCTATGAAAACATCAAGTAACCATAAATCTCAACACGTCATTTTCGACAGTAGTGAACCCCCACGCGCCTCCACTGCCATATTCTGATATAAACTAACTCTATTTTTCTCCTTTACGTTTTCGCATGTTAAGCGTTGTACCGGGCGAGTGAGCTTGCATCCGGGAGATAGTGGGTTCGAATTCCACTGTCGGCAGCCCTGAAGATGGTTTTCCGTGGTTTCCCATTTTCACACCACTCAATTGCTGGGACTGTACCTTAAGGCCACGGCCGCTTCCTTCCAACTCGTAGGCCTTTCCTATCCCATCGTCGCCATAAGACCTCTCTGTGTCGATGCGTCGTAAAGCCACTAGAAAAAAAACAGTAAGTTAAGAGTTGTTTTAAGTTATCTTTCAACTCGTCTTCATCGAATTCGTTAGAAGTCGAAGCCACTTCTTGTCCGTCTTTTGTGAGAAAGACCGTGCTTTATTTCACCCCTTCACTTGACTTTGTTTTCACGCACGTAGGGGGTGTCTACTTTCTTATCGTTGTATTTGCGTAACCTAACTTCCATTCCTGCGAGTGCGAATATCTTGATCCTGTTCACGTGGCTTTGAATTAGGAGTTAACTTTACCAAGTGGTAATTCTCAATCGAAGTTATGATGATCAATAACTGCTGTTAAGAGCAACTCTTTTGTATGTGATTTAATGTGGACGTATGTCATGACCTCATTTCTAGGGCAACCTCGTGTTTTAATTTTCTTAACAATTCGGTTCTCTCGAGTGGTGGTGTATGAAACAAAGTAATTTTGTGTCATTCGTTTTATTATCGGTCAAGTGACATCTTGAAATTTCTTCTGTGATAGGAAAGAAGTTGTCGTACTACGGCTCTCGTTTTAGAGCTAAAAAATAAAACGCATTAATTGTACAGTCACATTTACTTAAAATATCAAAATAATCTTTCGATTTGTCTCAATTTATTGAAACTGATAAACGTATACTTCTGCGTGTTATTGGTGTATTTTCTGCATAGTTTTGGAGTGTGTAGTGATGGGTTGTGAATGTTAGAAAAGTTAAAATGAAGCAATGATTTTAGGTTTTTCGTATTATGCCGTAAAGTTTTATCCATATACGCTTCCATTGTACACATACATGCTAAACTGAAGAGGTATTTTAGTGCTTTTATAAGTTGAAGCATATAGTCCCAAAATTCAATACAGCTGTAAAGAAATGTCTGTTGGCAGACCTGTACCCGGGCAGCGGCTCTGTTTTTCGGGATCTGGGGATGGCTGTCGGCTAAGTTATTTATATGAGCCGAAGTTTGTTATTTTATATATTTCACAATGCCTAGGATAAAAGCTTCTCCAAAGAAATGTGTTAAAACTACGAATTCACAGCAAGGCTCAAATACATGGGTGTTTCTTCTGAAAGGTGAGTTTGTTGATCGTTTTTCGTAAGAAAGCTGAAGCGTCTTTGTAGAGCTACCGTGCAAGATTCATTGTCAATGTCAAAGATGGTCTTTTGTGCAGCTTGTGGTGTTCTGGCTCAACGCAGAAAGCTTAATCCACAATATTGTTTTAAAGTTTGTTTGTGTTTGCATGTATAAATTTGTTTGATATTCCTGACAAAACCTTCAACTGCTTGTAAATACCGTTAAAATTGCGGGACCTTTGTTTGACATTATACAAGTGAAGTTTTTCTTACTTTGTTTTGATAAAGGAGGGGTGCATTTTATTGCAGGGGAAGCATTAGAGGTTCCTGAAGGCACACCAGATGTTGTACAGCTTCGCCATCCACAGTCTGGGGCCCCAGCGATGTTTTTATTTAGTCCTGGTGATGGAATGGTTCAAGAAGTTCTCACATTCTCTGAAAATAGAAGGTGAAATTTTACTCTTCAGATTCAGTATTAAAATTATCAAGGAGGATTATAGCATTATTCATAAATATGAGATTTGTTTATACGCTTGAGGCTTGTACAAGATGATGTTTTCGTTTGCTGTTCTTGGTTTTATCATCAGTATTGTTCATTATGCTAATAATACATGAAGATCTGTCTAGTTTTAAATTTTTACTATGTGGTTATTACAGTTTCCAACTTCAGCAGTGATCTTGGGTGGTGCTTGCTTATTTCAATTGATGTGATGTTTTTGTTTCATGAGGCAAAACTAATTAGGCCTACATTATTAACATGTACAGTACTGATTCAAGTTTGTTGACTGTCAGTTTGCGTGCTAAAGTATCAATATGTTAGCAAGTTTGTGTGTACCGTGCATTGTTTTGTTTTATACTTCTTTAACTCTTGTTGTTAGCCCTGTTCTTGGCGGCGAAGCTGTAGTAACCCTTACTCAAGGTTTAGTAACACGACCCACCACTAGGTGGCGCACTTCAGCTTACTGTCACACTAGTAGCGCCGACAGGGAACGCTGAGAGGAACGACAATGCTTCGAACTGTTGTATGGGGACCCTTTCTTTCCTACAGCTGTGTCTTCTTGTTGGTTAGCAATGTCTGTTTGTGGAGGTTGTGACATAAAGGTGAACACGTTTTCAGTTGATTTTAAGGAGAACCAGAATAATTTTATTCTGTTCCTTGAAGGACATAATTTAATTATTACAACCAGGATTTGCGGCACGTGTGATCGGAGTGTGAAATTGAGTACACTCAGAGATAAAAGAATTGTTTTTGCATGCCGTCGTCGCATTGAAGGCGGGAAACAGTGCGGGTGGAATGAGAGCGCGAGAAAGAACACATTCTTTGCTGACTCAAAACTTCCGATATTTGATATTGCACTATTTTGTGTACTTTGGTGCCTATTACTTCATTCATCAGGCAAGAATTTGGTTTCTCTTCAAACACAATAGTTGATTGGTGTAGTTTCTGTCGGGAGGTGTGTATTCATTGGGTACACACCAACAAGCAGAAAATTGGTGGTCCCGGCGTTTTCGTCGAAGTCGACGAAAGTAAGTTCGATAAGACGAAATACCACAGAGGGCAACATACTGAGGGACAGTGGGTGTTTGGTGGTGTTGAACAGGGCAACTGCAAAAACTTTTTTGTTGTGCCTGTTGAAAGACGTGACAAGGATATGTTGCTGGCAGTCATTCAAGAATGGGTTTTGCCAGGAACTATTATTATCAGTGACTGCTGGAAGGCATACGATTGCCAGAAGGGTTATGCCTAATGATAGGCCACCTGTTCACACGCAAAACATTGAAAATAGGTGGTGCCACATGAAGCATGGGAGTTTCTCAGTTCCAGGATTTGGAAGGAAGAAGGCCCACTTTGTTGGGTATCTTGCAGAGTTCCTGTTCAAATCCAACTTTCCTTAGATACACGTGTGCACGAGTTTTTTAAGGCCGCTGGTCAACTATAACCCTCCTCTCCATTAAGTGAAGTGTATGTTTCTTTTCATTATTAATAAATTTTGAAGTATTTCAGGAAAAGAGTGGTTATTGTGAAGTATTTATTGCATTTTTAATATTAATTCAGTAAAGCAAAGGGGGTCTGGGGGCCTAAGCCCCCATGTAGGAGGATTTGAGGAAAAATGAGGTTATTGTGACATATTTCTTGCATTTTACAACTACTAAATGACGTTTTTCATGCCGTGCGGACAGTATGCCCTGCTATGCGGCGACAGTTAAGAGCCTCTCGAAGGGAGTGTGGCCCCCTGTTCTCGTAACAGAGATTGGCCTCGAGGTGCAAAAATACCTTAAAGCTACTAAATGACCTTTATTTCTCACGCCGTGACCCTTTTAAACTTCCCTGGCTGCTTCATAATTTTTTTCTTCTGCAGTCCTAGGTGGTGGTGGTGGTGATTATTGTTTTAAGAGGAAGTACAACTAGGCAACCATCCTCTATATAAATCAGAGAGAAAAAATGGAAGGGACCGACCTTTCGAAAAATGAAGATATCGGCCAAAGGAAGACAAGGGCCACGAAGGGCGTGAAAATGAAAGACTCCCTAGCCCTCGCAAACCTAATAGCGTCGGGGTCGGAAAAGAACAAGAGTTGACCAAGGGAGGTCGGATATGATAGATGAAAGTGAGCACAAGTAAGTGGAAGCAATGCCAGGACTCCGCTCAGTGCCCCGTGGTCGCCAACCCAACGCTCAAATGTTCAGAGAACCTGGGGCCCCTTTTAGTCGCCTATTATGACAGGCAAGGGTTACCGTGGGTGTTATTCTACCGCCTCCACCCACAGGGTTAGCAATCCTAGGTGTCAGTGACGTCATCCTCTTCCTTACGTGAACCAATCACCGTTATAAACTATGGAGTGTGGCATCTAAAACAGTATTTCTGGTTATGAAAGGAAATGTGGGTGGGTGGGTAGGTGGGTTGGTCCCTGGCAAGCGTATTGAACATATCTCTCTTCTACAATCATTATAAGGTAAACTTGTAAGCATTTCAAGTAACATTCTGTGAAATAATCCTTGAGTAAGGGTTTCTATATTTTTATCCACAATGTTACGAAAAAAATTTAAAATCAAATACGTATTTATCAGCTGCAGTTTATAAGGCACTGTATAATTTTAAGGATCAGCCCTACGTGTCAATCATGAGGAACGTTTATAAGAAATAAGCGTTAGAGAGCACCGTATGGGAAGAAGTCCAGAATCAAATACGTATCCAAGTATAGTACTGAGCAAATTCTTGAAGAGTTGAATTGCTTTTATGAGGTACTGTATTATTTTAGGGAATACCACTGCCTGTTTATAAATTGAAACATTATGAAGATGAAATACGTAGCAAGTTCCTGAAGAGTAGATTGGCACTGTGCTTCGTAAGTTAGTTAAAACATTGAGATAAAACAATTGTGAAGAGAAAAAAAAATACTAAAAAGCGCAATATTGGAACAGTTGAGGAGCGTAATGACATAGCGTGAGATATTTTGAAGGGAACAGTTGAGGTCTAACTTAGAATAGTGTAAAGTATAAATTTAAAAGTTAGAGTGGTCAAAATCATTAGATGTTAGAAAATGTCATTAAAATGGGAGAGTGAAAAAAGAGGAATGTAATGAGGAAAGAAAAGGTTGAAGAAAAATATAAATAAAGGGAAGAATAGGGAAATAAATGAGGAGGTGAAGTAGTGAAGGTGGGTCAGGAGGGTGTGTTATAGGAAGTGGAAAATGGTGGTAGCAACTGTATAAGGTCTGGAATATTGAATTTGGGTTTGTAAATTTAGCATTTTTGAAAAAGCAGATAAGGAAGTCGAATAAAATATTAGGTTTTTCATAAATGTCATTTAAATTCAAATTGAGGTTGAAGTATTGATCAAGATGAATACCGTATTTACTCGTGTATTAACCCCCCCCCCCCTGGCTTTTCGAGACGAAGAAAATGAAAAGAAAATCTCGCCTGTAAGACACGCCAACTTAATTCGTCAGAGAACGATGACGATTCCGCCTTGAAGCGGGTACAAGTCTTATTGCAGCTCTGATGACTTCGCACAAATTTGTGAGTAGTTTCGTCCGTATGACCTACGCAATGAAAAACACGTCGAATCCATGCAGTACATCTGTGTTTCGTAGTTAAGAAATGTCTGACTCAGTAGCATAGGTCTACTCCAACTCTGACGTCACACAAATAGATGAATAGGCCTAGCTTCGTGTCCAACCCGCGCATTGCAAGCGTGCTTCAGTCATGCTATATGTCTGTGTTTTGTAGTTAATAATGTCCACCAGCGTAATGGTTAGCACAATTAGTTGCTGTTTTCGGGGGTCTGACTTTGATTCCCGGTACCGTACTGCCAGAGATTTACTAATGGCAGGAAGGTTGATATGCTGTAAAAGCGGTACATGTAACTCCCCTCCACTGGGGGTGTGTCTAAAAAGAGCTGTACAACCTCGGGATGAGGAAACAAGTTTACTTTAGTTGAGAAATATTCGTGGTTGTTGGTGCTTATACAGCAGGCGAGATCATTAACAAAGTGGTCGTTTAATATCTCGTAACTCAGGCCAATATAGGCCTGTATATTTGGAGAGAAGTAAGTTTAAAACGTGATAAAAGCTGTCCAGTTAAAATGATTGTTTTACTCACCAACGTACCTGACAAATAATAATAATAATAATAATAATTTTATGTCCCCACGTACTTTAAACGATTTTCGGAGATGCCAAACAAAACATACTAGGGTATGCGCTAATAAAAAAAGACAATAACATAAAAAATTAAACGTTATGATAATAAAACACATTACCGCCACACCTGTAGGTATCCATAAATGCGGTATATTTTCCGGTTATTTATTTTTATTTTTCCGTCGAACTTTTGGCACTATCAGGGCGATAATATACCTAACCTAAACAATGTGGCCTGTCTTATCTCATGGGCAGCTGTTTACACAAATCCTGATGTGATAAATGTAGAGAACAAGTATGAAATATATTTAATAATAAGGGTCTGTGTTTCAATAGCCGTAGTCATCAAAAGAATGTTTCCAGTTACTATGTATTGCATTCGGAAGTACAACTCGTAACATACGCTAGTTATCAGCTGATGGTTTGGTATGCCTTCTGCAGCACTTCTTTATTCGGAAGGAGTGGCTTCTGCTGCATATACACCAAGTGGGAATAGATTTACACTGTTCAGACTCTATAGTCGGGAACAAAATTATTTTAAAAAGGTTCAATAAGACGGGACCTCGTATGCTATTGATTGCAGTGTGTGGCTCAAAGAGAATGAAGCATGGCTGTCGCGACTGGCGAGAGATAGCCGTGAAGATGACGTCACTTAGAATGCCGACACGTCGCGCCAGTAGCAAGGCAGGGAAGTTGGCGGCGCAAGGCGATAATTCAAATGAAAGCAGTGATCAGGTTTACTGTGTGCGAGGCCTACTGCTGACTGGCCATTAAGTTCT
Source organism: Anabrus simplex (assembly GCF_040414725.1). Lineage (NCBI taxonomy): Eukaryota > Metazoa > Arthropoda > Insecta > Orthoptera > Tettigoniidae > Anabrus > Anabrus simplex. The sequence goes on from NC_090278.1 coordinate 100,547,217, forward strand.
TTTGTATCAATATTTAATTATATATGATAACATAATACACTTCTACGGGATCGAGTATGAAGTGAGACGAATCTTCGTAGCGAGTTTTTACGGCCGTATGCCCTTTCTGACGTCAACCTCACCAGAGGAATTAGTGAGATGTAACAAATGACGTTGATATGAGTAAGTAAAACGGACTTTTGTATGTACCGTAGGCCTAAAAGTCGTGTTCACCATTTTTTGTCTTTTTACGTTTAGAAATTCTGCCTTCCAACGAAAATAGCCGGTATAACTTAAATACATTCTAAGTTTGTTAAATAATAGTATAGAATGTTTACACGTACAATTTATAGCTCTTTATAACTTAGAAGTCATGTGTTCGCTGTACAAAATTTTGAGGTTATTGCATAATGGACCCCCCTTTATTATTTTTGGCTGTAAAAATAGGAAAAAAGGGGTTTAATACGCGAGTAAATACGGTAAAACATTTTTAATTAAATAGGAATGTAAACTTGCATTTCTTATTTTAATAGTATTGACAGGTTTAACCATTTTATACTTTTTTTAACTTATTCGTGAACTCACTTCAATACGAAACAATATGAAATTCTAATAATATATAATATTATAGTCACTGTCCCTCACTGCAAAATCTTTTTAACCCTCAAATGGTTAAACGACGATGCATCGCCCTTTTTGTACACGTTGTTGTGGTCAACGACGATACATCGACTGTTTTGCAGCCGTTCATTTGATACGCTCTCGTTATGCGTAGTGACACACAAATGTGCTCTATTTAGTATCATTTTAAACAGCAGATTACAGTCTCTCTTTTTACTCTAGTTGCTAGGTTGTAGACTGCCGTTTAAATGTACTGCACAGTCTTAAAGTTCAGTCGTTAGGCTCGCTACCTTAACTGCGCAGTACAATATGGCGCCCTGCCGCGTCACGGTGTCGTTCTGTTGTACGCCCTGTTTTTATCAGTTTTGCGGAAATGGCGAGTAATTTAGTTTCAAGACCCAAGAAATTTTCTGTTCAAGTCCCATTCGGAAGATGTTGGATGAAATAATGAGTGACGCGAGTGATAATGACAGTGACATTGACAGACCTCCTGAAAAGCTGGAACGTTTATGCGTAATCTGTGGACCAACAAAAACGGGGAAGGACCTGTTATTTGTGCCCTGGTTGTAACTGTGCAGTTCACAGGGAGTTTCACCACAATTTGCAGCACTTCCGGAGGCCTGAAAGGAGAGGAAGAAAGAGGAGAGCACAGTCTAGTTCTGGTAGCTCCTCTGAGTGACGTTGCGGGGGCGTTCTAGTGCTTGTGTATATATGTATATCTCTCTTTATTTTCGTATATAACATCTAAAGTGTTTATATTTTTTTGAAGTGCATAAAATTGTGCACAATATTGTGATTTGACTTTCTAGGGTAAGTCGAATATTTTAGTGTCTGGTATGGGCGCAAACATTTTGATAATATAATTTTGGAACACTTTTTTGGAAACTCAGGATGGCTGTAAAGATATAATGAAAGGTACAAAACAAAAATATATTTATTTCAATAGCCTATGATATTAAGATTTAATAAAATGTATTACACTGCATGATTTCCTTTTAAAACCTATTTTTAAGAATTTTTAGTGAAAGTATACAAAAATCCTGAAAATAGTGTGACAGTAACAGTCGTTTATATGGACCATTTGAGGGTTAATGAACGCTTCCTTTTACTGCATACCATTGCGTGATATCGATCACAACTTCTGTTGCACAAAGCTCAAACACAGGTGATGTCGGGATCGTGATATTTGCTGGTCATGCACACCTTAAAGTGGAAGCCATGAACGGCATAGCGTGTCACTAAATGTCTTGGCTCATAGTTCCCTTGTTGCCAATCACTGTAGATGTGTGGCGTAGAACTCGGACCGTTATTTCATTTTTCTTTTGCCAAAGCACTTCCATGAGGCCTTTATATGCAGGAGTTGCTGGCAAAAGCAGCTGCAGTCGTAGTTCCTCAATGAAGAATGACTCCCTGGTGAGCTTGTACGCGAGCCGAGATGGTGTGAATTTGGAAGGGCATAACAATTTCTTCAGAAAAGTAGCTTTCACTTTCTCAATTTGTTCCAGTTTTCTCTGTGTGCAGTGTATCCGTATTAATTCTAGTCCATATGTTATGATAGAAGTGATTTTAATTTTGAATAATTTCATTGCCGTACCAATTGATAGTCTATTGATGAGTTTTATGCCATTCATCGCCTTTGTCTTCTATGTGTTTTCTGAATATGATGCCATGTGTTTGTAAGATCATGCCAAGATATTTGAAGTGTGCTAGTCTCTTTTCTTGGTAAAAGAAGGCGGCCTATGGTCCCCCTTTTCTGAAGCTCTTGGACACTGTCTTTTTTTCGTTAATTTGTAGCTCATCTTCGTTTGTCCATTGCACTAGTTGATCGAAGGCAATCTGCAATTCTACCTGGTCTGTTGATGTTAGTACCATATCATCTACATAGATATATAGACGTACCTTATCTGATGTTATTGCTTGAACTACGTCAGCTGTTGCTGCAATGAAGAGCAGAGGGCTCAGTGGATCTCCCTGGAGTACTTCGTTTTGTTTGTTGAATTGGACGTGAGCTATTGATACTGTCACTGATGACTGTGCTGTTGTCGTGCCGTGCGTTTTGAATCATTCGCAATGAAATTCTTATATCTGTATAGGTGTTCACATCGTAGTGTTTTTGTGAACATAATGTTATGTAGGTATATCACTTGACTGTGAAATAGATTTATGGTCTGGTTTATTTCCTTGCTACTTGACTCAGCAATGTTTAGTCACATTGATGCACATCTCCAGCACTGTCTCTCCAAAAGAAATACTTGGGCATCTGAGTGAATATTTGTGCCAGTGTGTCTTTTCGAGAACTAATATGCCAAGGAAGAAGAATAAGAAATGTTATTTGGAGGAGTGAGTTTATTGTATAAAGTGACTAGTGTTGTGTTTGTGTCTGGTGCCTAACACCACTTCTTGTTATGAAAGTAATGATGGCAATAGGCTATCTGTGTGTCAGTTTTCATGTTCCATTTTACTCTTAGATATCAGTAAATCTAGATCTCTTTTGAGTGATCTGTGGTCAGTTTTATAATTACTGTAATGTGTCATCAGTGAATTGAGTGCCGACATTGTACGACATGAACCTCTGTCATCTTGGAATTTGTGACCGACACTCTTAACCACTGTCCCTCAGACGGAATTTGTGAGAGGGTGGTACTTCTGTAGAGCCTTTGCGGCTAACGCACGTGAAAAAGCCTATAAAAATGACGTGAGTAGCGTAGAGGAGAGATCCTTCCTTTGTGCTTGCGATGGAGCTACTAACCCGCCCTTAAAAGTACTCTTGCATAGAAAGTTACGTTAGAGATCCAGCATGGTGCGGCTCAATTCAATACTCAGCAAGCTTGCCAACAGCTACATTTTTAGTTGTTAAGATGGATTGCTTAGGTGTGGCAAGTGACAAAACCATAAGTCACAGCCCATCCTTAGTGACATCACCATTGGTCTGGTTTGGTTTCCAGGCCAGCACACGCCATGACAACTTTCAAATCGACGGTTCTCTTTCTTCTGCCAACTGTGACAGCCCTGTATCTGCACACGATACAATCTTTATCTTTTTAATTGGCCAGTCAGTAGAAATACAGCACATTGTCATATTCTGCTGATTTACAGTCTCGGTTTTAATTTTAATGTATACTTCCATGAGCACGCTGGTGGGTTTCTGGCAAGCGTAAAGGTACTTGATTTTTCTCCCCCCTAAGTCTACTCGCTAAGTAGGGAAGTATCTTGGATTTGCGACCATTTTGTGTGCTGCTGTTGGCCAGCTTGTGTCAGCTGTCATGAAGACTGTTCTCTATTACCTCCGATAGAGCTTGCAGAGGTTAGAGACAGAGGCTTGGTGATGTTCCTTTATTGTTGGTTGGCTGGAGTGCCGATAAGGAACATAGTTTGTATAGCCTTTTCTTATTGGTTTCTGCACGTCCCTGCTAGTGACAAAAAACATTAGTCTAACACGTCAGGATTGTTTTGGAGAACACCTCTTGAAAGGAATAATCCCTCTCTTAATTATCAGTGGATCTGTTTCGTGTCAGCCATTGGCCCACATTATGATGCATTTGGGGTTAGAAGTGATTTGTTAGGATTGAGTAGCAGGGTCACGTTGGCTATTACATCTAACTGCGTTAAATTCTGAGAGTGACGCAATACTTCATAAAAGGCTTCCAGTCGTGGATTGTGTGTTTTGTTATAAAAGTAAGTTTCTTCTAGAGGCGGGGTGGTGGGATTCTAGCATTGGCGATGAACACATCTCTCCTGTTTAAGCATTCATATATTACATCTCGCCACCTTAGATGCTTCGAGTAAATGTGTCTCACATGGCTACTATCATCGGAGCATATTACCGTAATAGAAACGTGTCGTGGTAATGCAGTTGCTCCTCGTGGCACCAAAGAGTCATGGCGTGCAATAACTGTTGAGGCAGAGATTAGATAAGTGTTCTTGGCTCGAGTTCTGCATGCATAGAAGTTGTGTGGAACGCTAGAAACTTTGTCAGAATGTGTTCAAATTTTTGTTTTAGTAATGTTTGAATATGTTGATAAAAAGTGCGGAATTACGGAAAGAGATGGTAGGGTTGTGAAGTTGCACACTATCTCACTCTCACTGGAAATCCTTGTTATACATGACATTATTAGTCTTGTTTGCTGTGGTCGCTCGAGATCAAGCCCCGTGTGAAAAGCATTCAGTTCTTGGGTCCGCAGCAGTTTTGCTCTGTAAAGTAGGAACTGCAGTCTTCATCTCCTAAGTGTGACCTTGGTTGTCAGTTAACTCGGGACGTGTTGCCATCTTCAGGCTGCATACATGGCGGCACATTTCCTGTGACTTTTGGCCACTCAGTGGATGTGAGCATAGGATCGTTTGAGGTTAAGGTAGCACAGTATTCAGATGGACCAATCAAGTATAATTATGCATACACTTTTCAAAGAATATAAATATACTAATGGTAATATTTTAACTTTGGTAGTACATCAGTTGACTGTTCTCCAACAGTAAACACAAACAGTAGCTAAGTTTCTTCCAAGGAAACCAGCTGATGTTTTAGTAGCTGAGAACAGCCTGCTGAATTGTTTTAAAATATTCTCTTACATAACAAGAAATGTGTGCGTGTTCAAACAACGTTATATATTGACGATGTTTTATGAGTAGTTGAATGTTGTTAAATCTTAAGACATGGGGAATCTTACTTTGTTATGTAGAAATCTCTGGTGAAGGGAGTGATGACTACCAAAATGTGTAAGAGTTGAAATAATTGTACAAAATTAGGAACTTGACATGGTGGACCAAACTATTACCCGTGGTATATTGACGGACCAACTAAGGACCGACAATTGTCAAATTTGTTGAGTCTTTCAGAAAGCGTCCTGAATCTTGAGATTACCCCCTGTGGGTGGGGGACGCAGACGAAGAATCCGCTGCCTGTTGTGAGGGGCGACCAAGGGATGATTGAATTATAACCATGAAACTACTTGTGATTAGTACCATCACGTTGGGAACACCGTGGGTCACCTTTGTTTGTGAGTAGTAGCACTAAGTTAGGTACACAATAGGTTCACTGTGGGTTTCCAGTACCACTATATCTGGAGCATCACGGGCTTACATCGCCTGTGATTAGTACACCTAGGCGAGAAGCACCATGGGTTTGCGTTGCCTATGAGTGGTGCCATTATGTGAGAAACACCGTACGTCAGCGTTACGTGTGCAATGTACAATACTTGTGAGTAGTACCACAACCGAAAGTCTGTGTACCGCTACATTAGAAGTACATTGGTTCTACTTTACTAGCGATAAGTACTGTCATGAGGGGCCATTGTCGTAGATTTTGGACCCCTTTAGACAACAAGCGTCATCAATTCAGGATTGTGCTTTGGAAGCAGTCCCTTGGTCAGTATATGCCACTGTTTTAAGTTAGTTTCCGGTTAGGTGGGGCATTGCAGGGCGGATCCACTGATTGTTTTAAGTTCATAATCGTTGTTCTTCATCATCATCTTTATGAATTCTAGTCAGTGGATTAATTTTGGAATTGACGGGCTGAGTGGCTCAGACGGTTAAGGCGCTGGCCTTCTAACCCCAACTTGGCAGGTTCGATCCTGGCTCAGTCCGGTGGTATTTGAAGGTGCTCAAATACGACAGCCCCGTGTCGGTAGATTTACTGGCACGTTAAAGAACTCCTGCGGGACTAAATTCCGGCACCTCGGCGTCTCCGAAGACCTTAAAAAGTAGTTAGTGGGACGTAAAACAAATAACATTATTATTAATTTTGGAATTATCTTCAACTTTCAGTATTGCGAGTTGGATCTGCTGATAATTTTAATTTGTATTCATCACATTTTGAATTCTGGTCAGTGGAATGTTTGAAGGGGCCTAACGTCTAGTTCAACGGCCCCTAATTGCATTTAAGTCAGAGTTGGCCAAAATAAGAAATGTAGTGAAAACATGAAGTTATAAAATATAAACTCACCTAATTTACACAATATTGTTTCATAATTTGCAGCAGACACTCCAATGTGTCTGTCTTCAAAACTTCACTAATGTGTGGTATATTTCTAAGCAGGGGTGAACACAGAGAGCCACATCACATTTGACGCACGTGTACTGGGTTTCTCGCCTCTTCTTTTCGCCAATTGTTGTGTTGGATCAGACATGGCAGCATCTTGTAGGAAATTTCTTCTTTGGAGTAGGTTGTGCAGGGGATGGGAAATGTCTCTCCGTCAGTCTGGGTGGTGAGTGCATTTGTTTCCTGTAAATCTGTTTGTAAATGAGCGATTCCCATCTTCCATGATGTCTGTCATTGGACTCAACCCAATTACATCTAGTGAATAGGGTTTCATCACAAAACATGTGCTAAATACAGCATGACACAAAAACAGTGACAGGATAAGAAAAGTTTAAAACCTATTAACATATAAATGTCCGGACCACGAAAACCCACGATTTTCACCGCAGAGTACATAAGAACGTTAGTTCCTGTAGTATATAGAAATAATATAAATAATAATAGTTCCTGTAGTTACGTAAATAATACAAAATGAAGTCACCAGATATAGGACGCCCTCTTTTACTGGTTTATCTAGATATGTGGTACTTCTGGATGAGTTCCCTTATAAGCTGTAGATGAAAATCTGCTAGAGATGTGTTCTGTCCAGTTTTGACATTGAAGAGGGCATGAGAATTTAGAACAGTGGTGTCCAGCTGGTGGAAAAAGAACATTCGGAACGATTTCATTGACTTGCGCACACACTCGATGTCTGACCTCGTGTACTTGTAGTCAATAACACAATGGGGTTTTTCTACAGGCAGTCCTGTCTGTCCATGTTGTCAGTATGTCGTTCGAGCCACCTGATGGCAATCATGTTATCTGTTTGACCTTTCTTCAATTTTGTAGTAAATTTTGGCATACCCCTCCAGTTTTTCATGACGGTACCACATGTGTTGGTTTTGTTTTTGTGTAGGTGATCGTACAGTTGAGGACTTAAAAACCACAATGTATGTCCTTTCTGCGAGTACCTCTCAATTAGCGTCAAGACAACTGCACCTGATACACCCAATTCACGTTCAGGAATTATTTCTGTAGTTGACCCTGTGTAAACAATAAAATCCAGCACATATCCGGTCTGACACTCGCAGATAACAAATCTGTCTCTTTGATGGGATAAACTGTATGAATGAAAGCCTATCTTTGAAAAGCGTGAAACTTTCATCAGTGCAAATGTTTTCAAACGGTGTGAACGTTTCTCTGAACTTGTTTCGTTACAGGCACCTTCAGGCTGACTGTTGTTGTCATTGAAATGTAATGACAAGAGATATCTGTCTCTAGACATGAAATCCGAGAACTGCGGGGTCATTATTAGAGGATATGTTTACCCGTATTCAAGAATTTTAAGTTTCTTCATTCTTGCCATAAGCATTGTCACGGCGAAAAAGACGTACAGTTCTTCAGGCGTGGTTTCCCTCCATTTCTGTAGCCTTGAACTTGGAGACGGTGGTATTGTTTGCATAACAAATACAAAGTACTTGTTTGTTTCAACTGCTATATACTCCGTAATTTCTCGTAAAAAGAAGCGCTGAAATACGTCTAAAGCTGCTGGTTCATCATGAATCACACCAAATGATATACCCGATGAAGTGTCATCAAAACTGTGTATTACAGGACTAAACATATTACCTATGCGCCATTGAAATAAATCAGGTTCGGAACGAATTCTTTTTCTGGATTTGAGGAGCCGGTACTTGAGGCTCGGCACAATCACTGTCACAAGGACTGTAATCCTACCCGAATCACTGATTGAGTGCTCATCTTCCGATTTCAAGGGTATTCGCAGGTTTTATAAGTTCGAGCTTGGAAAGAATGCGCCGTCTGCTACTTGAAGCTAGGTGCTTTGCGGCACTGCCAACGTGAGCCGAGTGCATTATATATTTCCTTTTCAGAAATTTTGCAAGAGTTACCTCGGGCATAGCAGTGTAAGGGAGAACTGAGGGTTGGTGAGATAAAGACAAAACATCAGAATGAAGAGAATATATAATTAGAATTTCAGTAGACTTTATGCGGAGTGCTCCCAATACCTCTTATTCTGCTATAGACAGCTCTGTTTTTTCCTTTCTGGAAATTGAAATGCAAATTTTCACTTGTATCATGAAGGCATTGAATAAAAGAGACCGAGTGAAGTATGTTCTTTGTTAATTGTTCCAGGAAACGTTGGAGAATTTTGTGTCCTTTTGGATGGCTGTGCAGGCCAAAACAGAAATAATACAGCGGTCACTCTTTTCTACCGACTGACCAATATTTTGGTGTGATACAGTGTGGTGCACGCTCCTGGTCCTCCCAGACAGGCTGTTAGTCTTCTTTCATGCCACCCAAAATGCACTGGATGTGGTGCAAATAATACCATTGTAACTCTATGGTATGTTTCTGATACAATAATGATAATTTACAGGAGACATTGCGAGCGACCACAGTGCACTTAGCTGAGTTCTGGGATTGCTTCCACTTGTGAGGTCCTCGCCTTCAGCCATCCTCTCCGACCTCCCTTGTTCCATTCCGACCCAACGTATGGAGGCCTAGGGAGTCTTTCATATCATGCCCTTCGTGGCCGTTGCCTTTGCTTGATATCTTCATTTTTAATAGTGTCAATTTTTGCTCTCGGATTAGCATTAATAGAGGATGATTGCCCAGTTGTGCTTCCTCTTAAAACAATAATCACCATGATGAGTGTGCGAAAAGGAAGCATTCGTATTGAGGATCACCAAGACGGAAATGGCATAGCGATAAACATTTACAATAAACTATCACTGTCCTTCATCGCCAAGCTCAGACACTCATGTACGCAGCGGGATACCTCGCTATGAATAACAAAGTCTTGGTAGAAACTCTCACAACATAAATTAAGGTCAAGAGTGTTAGCAGACCAGGGATAAATAAGCAAAATAAAGGAAATACTTACAGTTATCCCAACCAAAAGGCCGTCGCTGATTGAGGAAGCACTGGACACAAGAGGCCAAGCGAATCAACTTAAAATAAGCTTAACTAATTGACTGAAATAATAATTCCTTGATCCATTTAAGAAAACTTTAATAATACCCAAACATTTATAATTTACCGACCTCAAAATTAATTTTTTTTAAATGATTTAAAAATACGATAAATACTGAATTCTATTTAGATCAATTAAAAGAATAACCCAGTAGAAAGTAAAATCCTTATATCAATAATTGCTGAATGAAAACAGAAGACCTCTTTAGAATAATAAATGAACGAGGTTCAATTCAAAATTAAATAATTAAATCCACCATTATAGATTGGAGAATGAAAACCTATCTAATAGACTATCTCGGTTTTCGGAGGTTGCGTGAAAACAGTAAGGATCAACCAAACCCACTATATCACAAATCGAAGAAATAATTCACGAACATGCAATAAAATACAGAAGTAGGATTAAATAATCCAAAATTCCCCAGAGACGATAACTAAAAATCGAAGGAGTAAGTCAAATACAGCAGAAATGATCCAATGCACGCAACTATTCCCAATACAGATGAACGTCAAGACCACAATAATCAGCAGACACTCAAATGTCAGATTCAACACAGCAACGCCCCCATTGCGTTTGCATTCTATTACACAGCTGTGTTACACAGGACAACCGCCATGATTAAAATGAGAACACGATGTACCGAGTAAGTCATTAGATCAGCTTTCATTTAAAGCACAAGTTTTCTTTTTAACAGCCCGAAATGGTTTGAAAATATTTTAAATAATAAATATTTGATTATGTTTTAAAACAAGAAAAGAAATAAAACCAGGCTTTTAAGGTTATACAATTAATTCGTACACCATCTTGTCGGAGCTCCTTGAACATAATTATTCCTTTCGTGCACGAAACCTAATATAACTGAATGCAGAAGCAAAAATTAACATATAATTATCTTCTTAAATTAAATTGAAACCTCAAATATTTTCACATTACAAGATAACGACAATGACCTGTTTTCGACTCTAAATATATATATTTTTTTTTTTTAACCCACAAATAATCCGAACATCACCTTTAGAAATTCTCACATATCGTAGACTTAAGTGGTCAGCGTCTTAGCACCATAAAATAACAGGATTAGTTCCTCACTTAAAACAGTCATGACATCCAATGAAGCTACTTACGAGGTCGGTGTTTACGAAAAATTAAATCGTTTCAAAAAAAAAAAGCCACATCTTCGGCACTTATGCCAGATGGAGAATCCATCAGCCGGGATCAAATATCCACACCATCTTCCCTTCTTGTAAGATAATTTGTATCTTTAAGGCACAACCAGCAGAGATTAGCTCAACGCGTCTTCCAGTTTAAAAGCCAAGAAACCGAACAACTGCTCACGTTGATTGTTAGAGCACGGTTCACGGCCAAGCAAGCTTATCTTCTTGGCGCCCAGATAGCAGCACCAACTACTCACTTCGAATTGTTAGTACTAAATCCACCCCTAGATGGCTCACCATCAGCAATTTAATGAAAAGCCCATACAGTTACGATATTCAACACTCGGAGATGCAGACAAATGATGTGAAGGCATGAATGTAATAGAGACAACATAGTACCATGACAAGTAGTTATTCAAACTCCATTACAGAAACACTAAAGTCAACCATAAGCTGCATTCTCATGTGGAAAAGATATTGGATATCATTCAAAGAAAAAGACTATCACTTTCTATGCTCGAGTACAGACAGATCTTTGGCTACTTTCTGGATAAGAAGCCGGGTTCCCTCATGACGACATCCTCTTTGAAAGGAACTTGGAACAAAACTGAAAACAGGCAAGTAATGGACTGAAGACAAAGGAAGGTGTATGGAAGAAAACAAAGTGAAATGGTCAGTGTGTTGGTCGCACCCGGTTTTCACAACGGTAAATTCAGGTGGAAAAATGTATAAAACACAAACTGTCGCTATAAAAACTACAAAGGAATTTGGTTCGGGTGCTAGTGAAGGAGAAAGAAAATATGCGATACCAGGAACAATGACAGACACATTGTTTCTTTCTTGACTGGAGATGCAGCTCCACGGAAATGAATCGAGGCCGTAGAACAGCTTCATCATATGTCAGTATGCCTCTATATCGATACAAGGTATGTAGTGGGGCGTGATTAGCTGAGGTTGCAATCCTGGGTCGAGACTTTCATCTCATAAATGTATCCAGTCTTAAAACCCTGGTGAGGCTTGTTGATATTTAATCTGTTTTATAGTAATGGAAACAGACTGGGACCGGGCCTGTTTGGGATATCTGAAATGGAACATAAGTCTAGTATGAAATAACAGAGTGTGTATGGAGAAATAGTTAGTGTGTGGAACCAAACCGTGTTGTTGTTGTAGCCTAGAGCCCTGGTTGAATACCACCAAAGGTATGCAGTTAAAGGGAAAATGCAAAAATGAGGCATACTAGGCACATTTTAAAAGTTTACTTTGGATTAACTGAGTTCCTGTATTGTTGGGGGGGCTCAACTGTTAAAGTAGTATGTAGTTGTAGTTTACATTCTACTGCAGACTTCTTGTTCTTTTGGAAGGAAGACTGTAATGATGTGTTGTTTCATAGCAGGTCGTGGTTCATCGACGAGTCAGTGAAGTCGGATGGCAAGATGCATCTGTCTACTCCCATCGACCCAATCTTCTTGGTTCTTCCCTACCTGAGAAAGGTGAGTGTAAATCTGTTTGTAAATGAGCGATTCCCATCTTCCTTAGTGAATACTCTCGTTGACATTTATGCAGCTCAGTGCTGCTTATTTAGCTTGTCTTACAATTTAAGCCGCACACAGGTGTAATAAGAATAAAATTATGAAAAAACAACAAATAATTTCAAAAGAAAATAAATATTTTAAAAATCAAGATAAAACACGAGCATGCGTTACGGAAAAAGAAAGAACAAATGCAACCACAGTGTGTTGTGTGCCTCGTAGAACAGTTCTCAATTACTGCAATACTGCATGCATCAGATACAAGACATGGTCTGACAATACCTCCTGCGTGATGCAAAGAGAGCAGAGTCTCAGCACATCACTCCCGTTAGTGTATACTGTCACAGGCGTCTCTGGCAGTGGCGGTTGGTGGTTTAAAAGTTCAGTGGTGCACAATTTTTACCGTTGATATAATATGATTACAGGCTAATTTTCAAATCCAGTTACATCAACAATATATTTTATTATTAAAAATAAAACAAACATTTTACATTTCTATTTTCAGGAATATTACTACAACCCAGTAACATTTTTTCATTTAAAAACTGTTTCACCTATTGAAATGAAACACTTTGAGGTAGCCTAATTCCGGTATTGTATCTGGTTTCGAAATTAAACGTTGCGTGGGCCTACCCATTCGTTTCACCTCGGATTTTTCTCCGGCAGTCCGTTGCGGGAACGGCCCAGACATTAAAGACTGCACCGAATTCATGATCTGGCAAAATACCACTAACTGATAAAAACGCACAATAATAAAAACACACATGCTGACACGAATGTTTGCACAGTGAAATCAATAAGCTACTTAGCTTGTACGCACATAACAAAGCTCACAACTAGACAACTATACTGAAAGAAATGGTGGTTTTTACTTTCAAATTTAAAGCCATTCGTTATTTATCCAACAGATGAACTTCCATCCAATGTCGCTAGGTGACATCCCTGTTCTATAACAGACTTTCACATTGAGCGCCAGCGGTCTCTAGCGACTTTGCTAGTAGGTAGTTGGTTTTGTAGGAGCCCGGCCGACTGGATCCCTCGCTGCGCTGCAAGGAGCTAGCTAGAGCGAGGCCGTGGTAGGAGGAGCTAGGTTGATAAACCTCCATTTAAGCGATGTATAAGAAGCCACGCCTACCTTTTCCTCTCCCCGCGCATCCCTCTGGCAGCCCAGGTTTAATCCTACCTCAGGTTGACTCTCTGCTGCAAACTTTGCGGCTCTTGCAGTGAACATCTATGAGTACCGGCTTGTGGTCTCCTGTAGTCAGTATTTGCTCTTTCAAGCTCTTGAAAGGTTTGTCTTGTCGAATGAAAATACCGTACCGGTAGTTGAATAATCCAAATTATAAAACTTTACCTAAAATAAACATAAAAAATCAATGGGGTAGCGCAAACCTGCAACCTTATGGAGAATCTGCCCCTGGTCTCTGGTATCCATCCGGCCTGCCTGGTGCTCACTTGAATTGAATAACGAGTTAGGAAAAGAAGGAAATAAGCCAGTTTTAAAACGCAGCCTGTAATTCTAGAACAGTTGCTGTCCTTTCAACCATCCAGAAAATATTTTATCTTGTTTGTAAGAGAAGTGACTGCTGGGCTTTCACCAAGTTAACCACAATGTGCAGAGATCAGAATTTTTTCATGTGTTTGAAGCTTAATATCTGGATGTGATGTACATTACCATTTCCTTTTTCTGGTGAATCGTTTTCCTCTACAGTTGATGTAACCACTCTGCCATCACTTCTCGTCATCAGTGCATTTCTTTTTGATTTCTGTTGAGTGCCAAACTTTGTATAATGTCCTTAGACTTAAAACACCTGAGTTTTGCAGCTTTATTTTTTCTCACGTCCACATCCCTCTCCATATTAACCCTGGGTATTCTCCACATATCATGCTGCTTTCTGAATCTCTGAAATCACTGTAATGTAATTCTACATAAATTCTAACACTTTTCCTATAGCATTGGTCCCTTATGTTGCTGATCAACTGAAGCGTTGTCTCATCAGTAAGAGCACTTTAAAACTGACTGTTCCCATTACAGTGGCATTCTTTAAATAGCTGGACTTGTTTTTTCTTAATTTCCGCTGCCTGACGCACTTTTAACAGTTTATGCATATTGCACTTCTTAAGCTTGTGTGAGTCTAACAAACACTTCCTCGGAGTTGTGTCGAACACGCTCTCGGGAGTACGTACTGTACAGTAAAGCCTACGAGTCAATGTAAACGTGACTTGGCAGTGAAAGTACTAATTTCAGGTTCAAGAGGAGGTGGGAAGGTAGTGGCGGATAGCTTAGCTCCAATAATTAACTGCACTAAAGTAATTGAATGCATTCCTGGATTTCATTTAAAAACAAGCCTCCATTATGACAGGTTTAATTGCAATTTCTAGTAGCTTTCATGTGTTTGTCTCTGCAATAGAGGGTGTTTGCATTAGAAGTACCTGAAGAGATTTTGGATTTTATCACTGCTAGAAAATAGTGTGTTAGAGGGAGATGTCTGCTGTTGAGGAGTCTTACTGTAGAAATGTGGGATCAAGTGGCATGGAGAGCTGCATCAAACCAGTCTCTGTAGGGTAACAATCCAAACAGAGATAATTGATTCTTGGTAACGTATTTTGTTTGTGCAGGCGAGTCATGCGATGCCACTCGACCAGCTGCTCAAGGATGACGAGTTTCCGGAGACAGAGAGGTTACTCAGGTCTACGGGCCTCAAACATCTCAACCAAGTGGCAGACCGAAAAGGTATGAACGCGAACATTTTGATGTGTCATTTACATAAAAGCAAAAATAGAATTAAGTTTGTTGCTTTTCATGTATCATTTGTATTTCGTTCTATAATCAAAGATGTCTCTCTCCTTCCTCTATGCAGGCAGGGCATCTTGTTGTTCGTAGCATTTATCTGGATTTGAGTGCACTAAGCTCTCCATTCCACGTGATTAATCATGTTGTTTCAAGTAACATTTACAATGTCCTTCCGTTGCTTCTGTGGTTTTCCGTGCGAGTGCTGGGTAGAACAGTGATCAGTGTCTTCCAGTCTGCTGTGTCCCGTACATCATCTTATACATTTCAAATAGAATGGTATAGAACTCCTATATCTTGATCCACGTCATCCAGCTTGCATTTACTGCAAAGTGACGATACTTGAACTTGGTTGTTTTGTTAGGTTCAACGTGACCAAATAAAATTCAACCACATTCCTTTGCACACACTTACCTTGTTGCACTTTTCAACAATGCACCAGCTGTAGTAGGCATTTGAAAATTCACAGGCGACGACAATATCGCCAAAATTCTGGATCCACGGGTGTGGTAAGCGGAGGGTCAGAAAGAACAGGAATGGGGATGTCAAGTGGCGCTGTGCTCCATCAGATACAACTGGTGACATTATTGACTATGTGGTAGTTGGTCTAGTTGGAGTACAACATTGAGAAGTTGGCAGTAGGTGTGAAACAAACTGACTATTGTACCTTGTGTTCTAGGAGATGAGGACCTGAATGCTTACAAGTACAATGAAGACAAGGCGTTGAGCTGGTTGCAGCGGAAAACAGAAAGAGTGGCGGAGGTCCTCAAACAGAAGGGTGTCCACGTGTCCGGCGGGGCGGTGTCCGCGACCTTCGTCAAGGGAGGGAAGCAGGACGCGCCCGACACGGAGTCCTACCTGAAGTACGCCCACGGCATAGTCTCGGAATACCTGACGGACGATCTGAGTGCCAAGCTGCTGCAGCACATGGGTCTTCCGGAAGACAAACCCTCGGAGAGCAGCAGCAAGCGCAAGCTGGCTGTGTCGCAGACGGCCACGCCGGAGAAGAAACCCAAGTCGCAGGAGGAGGTGGCTAACGGCGGAGTGTTGGACCTCACCAAACCAGAAAAGGTATGATCAATCCTTCTTATAACAATATTTTTGGCTTCAAAGAGATTATGTTGTTATATCAGCATAATATTAATGTATGTATGTCCAACCCTGGTCCCATTTTTCTGTGAAGTGAGATGAATCTTCATAGCATGTTAATATGACCAGATGCCGTTCCTGATGTCAACCTCATCAGAGGTGTTCATGAGATGAAATGTGTGACGACACATAACCTCCCACTGTCGAATAGCGTCAGGGGTCTGCTCAGTGACCGGTGGTCAAATCCCCATCGACAGTGTCGTATGCCATCGCTCCGTTTGAGCACTGCGGAGAGGTTTGGAATTGAATCCAGGCTTTTGGCACACAATCTAGTAATTAGAAATTGTATACCACCACCTCCCCTACCCTGCCGGCCAACATTCTGGCAGGGTGTTGGACCAGGCGGGCTATATCAATATGATAATGACACACTAAACTTGATGGGTTTTAGCCTACCACCCCAAAGGCCTGCAGATTATGGTCAGCACCACGAATCCTCTCGGCTGCGGTCGGTATCTCACCGTCGGGTAGCTCATCAATTGTTCTCGTGTGGATTGAGTGGACCTCGAACCAGCCCTCAGATTCTTGAGCTGGCTGGGAATCAAAGCCTGGGCCTCCAGGTAAGATGGAGGCATGCTACCCCTAGACTTGTACCACATTACAGAGAAACGTGTCACTCTGCCCGAGTTGGATAAACTTCAGATGTGTCACCGGAGATTCTCTTCATAGTATGACATGGGGTTTCAAATGACATCAGTCAGATTTGAATCTGAGATCTTGAGATACGGAGGCCAGCAATCTACCTCTGATCCTGAGAGGGCGCTAAATCGGAATCTCTTCAGGGCGAGAAGGTGGTGTTGGGGGTAAATGTTTGAGGATCTTAACTGTGAAATGTTCATAAAACGTGGTTTGATGGTGCCTCGTGTGAATGGGGACAGGAAGATCTGATTTAGGATTGCGATGGCTGCGTATGTGTTTAACTAGTCAATTGCTAGTTAAGCCAGTGTAGAAACTGGGCAGACTCTGATGAAATACAGTCATGTATGGGTAAGACTTGTCGGTGATGCTGTTGGTAAAAGTGGTGCTTGGCAGGTCTTGCAGCGGTTTTGTTCACAGGTTGGTATGGCTTGTAGTGAGTGAGAATGAGGTTAGGTGGACAGTTGGAAGTGACTGCAGAGTTTTTTGGAAGAGTGTAGAGTGATGATGGTGTACACCAGGATGATGTGGTACAGGGTTCGGTGGCTTAGCGAGTCATGGTCCCAGGATAAATGACTGAGGAAGTGGGATAACGTCTCTCTGCTTGCTGCCTCAGTTACAGTATATTAGTGCATGTTAGAATCTTCTGCTAACATTATCATCAAGAATACAAGTTAAAATTAATAGGTATGAAGACGTTTAAAATAAATATTTGACACACGGGCACATTAAAACTTTCTTATAAAAAATCTATTATGATAACTTTCTAAATCTTGATGGTGTTCTCTAAAATGACAAGAAAACATAGACTAGTGCGGTGAACATAACTGTCATTATAGAACATTGATCACACTGTACAGATGTGAACACGCTTTGAGGCAGAAAGACAACCAATTTTTTACACTAACGTTCCTAGCAAGGGAGCGTCAGCCGCAAGGAAAAGCTGAAATTCTAAGAGTTGAGGAGGGTCATTTGATTTGGTCATCATGCCGTAGTCACTAGAAGTATTTTAGCTTGGATGTGATGCCATTTTACTTCTCAAACAGCTTGACATTGGCCTGAAATTTTCCAGGCGTGAGCTTGAGGATTGTAATACATTGGGAGCATAAGAAGTTTGAGGAGACCAACAATAAATGTTGTAAACTAGAGGAAAGTCATGAATACATAAACGTAAAAGCGGAGTGATACTGTAATTATAGCCTCTGTCTTAACTGCATTCATTAAGAGGAAATAGGAATTGACAGTAAGTACTCTTAGGTTTGAGGTCATCTGCATAGAGGTTGCATTACCATTTTCCTTCTTCTGCTTGCGTTCTGGCCTTCTAAGGACCACGTTACAATTTCAATTCTTCCTCCTTAGTTGTTCTTTCCTTTTCTTCCAGTATTCTTTCATTGTTTCACTGTGCTTCTTTTTCCTGTTTTCAGTCCACTTTGTGCCTGTTTTCTTTTCCTTCCTCCCTTGGAATCCTTCCATTTGTAAGACTTTCTTCCTAAAAATCTTTCTTTCCAATAATTCTTCTTTTCGTATGTTGTTCCTTTCCAGATCTTTCTTGACTTCTTGAATCCAGGTGGTAGTTGATTTCTTTTCCCAAAGGTACTTGGATAAATAGCAGAGGTCCAAATACAGAACCCTGTTCCTGTTTGTGAGGTGGAACTTGTCAAATGTGCTGCTGGAGTGTAGGAGAGTTACAAGTACTAGTTTAGAAAATATGGATACTGGACAAAAATATGAAAGGGCTTTTGCAGGAGACTTTTTTAGAATAGGAATGATAAGGGTGTCATTTCATTTAGCTGTAACAAGACAGGCAGTGATATGATATCGGTCATGTAGGAAGATAGGAATGTTGTTGGCTCCCACAGGCAGAAAACTTCCTATAATGTTGGATGATCTACAGTTCATGGTATTCTGCACCGATTGCTGTTCCCTAGCAAAGTGATTGTTGAACTCATCAGACCATCGTGATGCTCGTGGGGTTTATGTAATGATCGGAGTGATTTAGCTATTGATTTGTTACCTAAATGGCGAAAATATTTATGTGGAAGGTTCAATCCTGGCTCAAGGTGTGTTAGGCATCTCGGAAAACTGTAAAAGCAGTTAGTAGCATATAAAACGAATACGATGACCTGCTCTGGCCGCGGACATATTCATAAGAGTTTATTTACTTCCTTTATTTCATTCCCATTCATTCTTTCACAGCCTCTACTTATAGACATTGACATTCAGTCTTGCATTACCTGAGATGGACAATAGAAGCAGAGGTGCCAACTATTATGGATTGTCCGTAATTATTTACAGATTTCACCTCACGATTACGGTTGAAGGGGGAATGATTACGGAAAAGCTGACATTATCACAAAAAAATAATTTTCTACGGAAAAAGAGAAAAGAAGGAAAATGATCGAGCCTTTTCCCTAAATCGTTTTCATTTCAATGCTTGTGAGTTGGCAATGATACTTATTCAATCTACCCATAAGCATTGTAAAATTCATTGTGACTTAAGCAGCTCTCCGCTACAAATCCCTCACTAATCTTGTATTTGCTGTGTTAAGTGAACCTGACAGTTGACAGAAAGATTGAGAATGAAGTGAGGCATACATTAAGCACATCTGCACTGGATTTGCTTATGTTATCACAGTGGGAACAATGCTGCAAGAAAAGCAGCTGCTGCATGAGAAACAAGCTACAAGGAATGAGCAGCATTTAAAGTAACATTTTATGTATCAATCCTTGCGGTGTAGCCTATGGAGTTCTACCTGGTTTATCACAGAACTTACAGGATGTGTGCAAATTTTATTGTGTAATATGATATAATTTCGAATAGATTGCTAGAGGGAAGGGCGAAAGGAGTGTCATTATCGAGAAGGAAGGAGCATGCTCTGGACTTGACTCAAAATTTTTCTCGGGGGTTTGAGGCGATTACTGATAATCCAATTCAAAGGTTCGCACCTCTGTAGAAGGAGGTGTAATTATCACTTCAGTCTGTTTATTCTGCACAGGGATTCACTTACATCAGTTTCAGGTGTAAGTACATGATCCAAATTGTCATTCAATAATAATGTACATTTTGTTTTAATAAAATGTGCTATGTACTTGTTAGATTCTGTGACACCGACACTAGAAACACATGAAAAGGCAGTGATTGAAGTTGTTGGGAGAGGTTGGACAAGTGTGTTCATAGGGGGAATCACTGGAGTGTGCTGCAGTATGTTCATATATCTGCTATCCTCCTGCTTTCCCCTCATCCAGCTCCTGACAGGCACATGCCCACCTTCCTCTTCCATTATTTCATTCCCACCTAGGTTTCTATATTTTTAAACCCTAATTTTGTTGCCAGAAACATTGAGTGCACTATTCAAACAGAATTATTCAGCTCATGATTGTACACCTGTTAACTCGGGTGAGGTATTTTGCACCTTATGTCGAATGCAAGAGCCAGTGTGTTGAGATTGGAAAATTGTTAGGACCAAACACAAATATAATTTAAAGCGGGTTTGTTGATCTTCGCTATACAGAGGTTCAAGTTTATTCATCGTAGTAAGTCTTTCTGAACAGACCATGAGTACCAACTGTCTGTCCTTGTTGCAGGCCAGCAAGACGAGCATCACATCCAAGGACAAAGCGAGGGCCAAGGCAGCTGTCGGCTCCAAGAACATCTCGGCCTTCTTTAAAAAGAAGTAATAAATGTATGTTGCAGCTACAGACTATTCCGTGTTCCTATATTGTCTTTATTGTTCTTATCACATTGTCTTGTGCTCTGTTCTTCTCTGTAGGTCACAGAGGTGGAACATTGCACAAGCAAATACTGTTATTTTTTTATTATCATTATCATAATTGTAATTTTCAGATCTGAGGAAGCCACAAAACACTAGTATTAGCCGATGTTAAAATAAGATGCCTAGATCGTTGTACGTTTTAAACTATTTGTAGAGAGATTGATCTGCAACTTAAGTTATCATGTACAAGCAATATTTTTTTAAGATTATCTTTGTTGTTGTTGGTGGTTTTTGTTTGCTTCTGTGCTTTCTCTTTCCTATGTGACGTGTACCACTGGATGGGAGTTACGTGGTCAGCAGGGAGATAGCTGTCAGTATTTGTACCTGGGTGGTAGCTGGGCCTCTTCATGTAAGAAATTGTGTATACAAGCATTAGAGATGGACAAAAACCTTTTGTTCCCGCTGCGAATCTCGACGGGAGACGTGGAGTCCCAGTTCCATGGTGGGTTACATCCAAGTAGAGAGGGGAATCTTGTTACTATAGTCGAGGAGGAATTCAGTACGGTGTAATTATAAACTTTGAACCGAGATCAATGTTTCAAACAGGGTATGGCAACCTCTTGTTTGTCGACTAAGTCACTGGTGTCTGAGTTTAGCATACAATTTCTTCCAGATTTCGTTTGATGGACAGCAGTGAGAGTTAGAAAGACATCAGAGGTCAAAAAGTATAATGCAGATCTGCCTGCTCTAAGCTGTCAGGACCTGAAGATAGATTGGCATTTTGATGGGCGGTGGCGTTAGTCAGGAGACACTTCTCTCCGTAATTAAACCTCTGTTTGTTGCGAATGTCACATATCTTCAAAGAAGTAACACAGCTTTGTCGTCTAATTTATTTCAAGAAATGAGAATGTGAAAAGAAAATCTGAGTGGAAGAGCTTCGCAGCGGAACTGATATAATCTGGACTTATCAACAGCAGAGTGTTATAACCTCTTAGCTTCTCTGGAGACCAGCCAGTTTTAAAAACTGTTACTAAGTTCTCCAACTGTATTTAAAATGTAGTTTTCCAGAGAAAAATAATGTGCATTTTCTTCCCCTCTAAGAATTTTCCAGAAAACTGCTTTTCTATGTTTTACCTCATACTTAAACTGTGTGTCATCAAAAGGAATGTGCATGCAGGATTAGAATTAAATTTCCTAAGTGTTTTCTTTGTAATTCCAAAGGTTTGCCAGAAAATTGCCCAGTAAAGATCTAGCCTATGGGTTAGAGTACAAAATACCTTAAGAGCTTGGATTGGAGAGTCCGTGGTACCGTTCTCATCGGTATGGACAATGAATCACAATACCTGCTATGTTGTATCTTTTGTTTACCGTACTTGCTGGCAAGTTCAGAGTTACGCTCACAGTGCTATTCTGTGTTGTAGATTTAATTGTTACCAATATGTTCAATGTCAAATAACTTGGCCTAGTGAGTGGAAAATGGCCAGCGTTCATGCAGCTTGTTGACCTGCCAGTTGTGGGCTAACTTCTGGTCACATTTCTCCTCTGCCTGCTTTGGCGAGTATAATTCGGGATCTCTTCTGAACTTAGCAACTTTTGTCTCCTGGAAAAGATTTCTTAAGAAGGAAGCCACTGTCCAGTGTCGACTCAGTTAACCTGGCATTACTCGCTAGTGAGCATAGCGCTCAAAGGCCATAATATGCCCGTATAAAGATGGAACACGACCAAGTGGCTATGGAGGGGAATTCTGCTCTTGGGAAATGCGTAGGTTCGAGCCCTGAGGTGGTTTCCTATGGTTTCCCGTTTACACTTCCAGGCAAATGCAGGGACGGTGTCATCATAGGTCGCCTCCTTATCCAGTGTCATTTCATGTTCATTAGCTCCTCAACTGAGCTTGGCATCAGGAAGGGCGCTGGCCGTAAAATAATCTATATGAATTCATCTCGTCTCATCCCCGACCTCATATCATGAAATGGGTAAACAAACTATTTAGAACACAAATACTTAAATTTAAACAAATTTGACATAGGAGGAGTATGTTTAGTATGAAATAAATAACGCTAACACATAATCCAGCATAATAGGAAATAATCCTTCTACACATCAGTCATCACTTGTGTTGCTTTCAGCATCTTTCCTTGAACATTTGCAAAAAAAAATTTCTGGGTTCGAACATTTGCAGCAGGAGGATGGTAATTCCATCCTTTTCTAAAAGAAATGAAATACAGCCTTCAATCAGCAAAAGTGCTTCTTCTTCCTCAGAACTTGGAAACACTTTGTTTCTGCGTTATGATCATTTTCTTAAACCTCATCTGTTTCATTACCATCACTTTCGTAAAGTCCACTTCCTCCACCGTTTCACCCAACCACGAAAGTATCTGATCAGTTGATGCCATTATAACGTGTATAAATTCACACATTTCCCATTAAACAGGAGCGTGAGACAAGGTGTGGAATGAGAGCACCACATGTCCCCTTCCTAAGAATCTGCTCGAAAGGTATAGAGAGTTTCCAATAACAAACGCCACACTTGCCATGCGAGTAACTGCCAGTTAAATGTAACTCCTTACAGTAAGAAGTGATCACCACAGCAAAAGATAATACAATGAAACCTCGTCAATGCGTTCCCGCTTAGTACGTCGTAAATTTAAAGTCCCAATTCTCATCGTATTAAATCTATATAAAAATACTTCCCTTATCGCATCACAAGTTTTTGCTATTAGCGCTTAGTACGATCACATTTTTCTTAGACTTAGTACGATCACATTTTTCCTAGGCCTGAAAATGTTACTGTATTTGTTATCCCTTGTTAAAAAAAAACATATGAGGCATTGCACAACGTGCTCGCGAGCAAGCTAAGAACGGGACATCAATTGACATGTCCAATGGAACACAACTATGAAGAGGGGAACACTTGCACTTATTAAACCATACAATCAGGCTGACACCACAAAATGAAATAAGATAACATATTATGATGTGGCATAATAACAAATACTCCTCCATACCAGTGAACATACTAGAATATTCTGCAAACTACAACTTACCTACATAATTAATGAAATGTTTTATCAACACAGATCAAAATGTTTTTAAAGTATGCTATAAGAGTGCTATAGAACAATTTTAACATTACAAATCATTATTTTAACAAATCATGTGGCATTTAGGAATAGGTTAAGTGGAGTTTTAGAGACGCACATTGCAAGTCATATGAACATTGACAAACATTTTAGACTAAGAGAAAAACACATTTTAACACTACAATATTATTATTATTTGTATTATGTGATATTCATTAATGAATTCAGTGATGCTTTGAATTGTACATTATGTTAATATTGGGTTCTATGATCAGCTGAAGATGACCCGAACAGGGGTCGAAACCGGTCTTGTATACGATTGTGATATAGATATGTTTTAGAAGCCATATATCAATAAAGTATAGATTAGGTGGAAGTTTTCCATCTTTATAATTGCGTATACTAAACCATCAATATGGACATGAAAGTAATAATTATAATACCCGGGACTCCTGTGACCAAAGGCCAGCACACTAACCATTTAGCCATGGAGCTGGACTGAAAGTGGACTGACATAAGCGCGGCGCGCGCAGACGTCACGAATGTTGAAACCTGTGCCTTCGAGTTTCGACTCAGTCTCAAGTTAGTCGAAATTTTTTCAATTCAGAATGGCGGCCAAAATTTCCTTTCAGTTGCATATGGTCAAATGTGACCTCCAATTCATTGTCTATGAAAAAAATAATGTT
Organism: Anabrus simplex; assembly: GCF_040414725.1. Lineage (NCBI taxonomy): Eukaryota > Metazoa > Arthropoda > Insecta > Orthoptera > Tettigoniidae > Anabrus > Anabrus simplex. Next base: position 100,571,563 of record NC_090278.1, read on the forward strand.
AAATAACCCACTGCTCTGAAATAAAAGGATTCTACTAACATTTGCTTTAGAAATAGTGTGGTCTGCAGTAATACTTGATATTTGTGTTGCCCCTATGGACATGTTTTCATATTTGTTGTCTCGTGTTTTTCATGCCTTTCAGTGTACTTATTTTATAATCCCTACCGGAAAATGTTTTGATACTTGTTCAATCATATTTTTCACACCTTTTAATACTTTAGGAATGGTAGATAGGCCTATAGTTTTCACTGTACCCGCGGATACACGACGTAAAATGCCCTCATGTTGTAAAAAAATCATATTTTGTTTCCATATTGCTTTTAGATAGTTTTTATTTGTATATTCATCAGTACGCTTTCTCGCTTAACACGTTCTTTTTCCTTGTCCCCTGCAGAAACGTGTTAACAAGGTTTCATTGTATATGTTTTCTATTTTTGAACGGAGTTTTATAAAAGCAAAAAAGAAGTACTTTTGCTGTGATCAATTTGTTCTAAAAAAAATCATAATCCCCTGGTGCTACCGGTACCAAGCAACCTGTGGTCAGGTTATGAGGTGACACGTGGTAAGTACGAAGAATCCCCTTGTCTTGGTTTTCTACACCGGGCGACCATCTCGTCAGGTAGCTCCTCAATTGTGATCATGCTGGCGGAGTGAACCTCGAACCAACCCTCAGTGCCAGCTAAAAATCCCTACCATGGCCGGGAGTTGAACATGAGGCCTCCGGGTGAGAGGCAAATACCATCACAGGGCTTGTCAGAACTTGATATGGGTAATAAGTTTGTTTTGGCAGTTATCACTATTACATGCTCATTCATGAGGCAATAAAATTAAGAACTATACTGGATAACTTTATTTAACTGGTAATCTCAGAGTAAGGAAATAGAGGCTAAGTTGATGAATGAAGCTGTATGTGGCTTCATATGAAACAAATGGAAGAGGGTAAGGTAGAGGGAGGTGAAGCGGGGGTAAGAGGCGTGAAACTAAACGAAGCCACAGAGCTAGTTGCAGTTGGAGGAGGCTTGCGGTACTGACACTTTGTGTTTATTGTGGCAACATGTCAGCAAGTGTCGGTGTTGTCTTCAGTATTTGTATTGTTGTTTACTTTTTTGATAATTATTTACAAGTGCTGTATTGTTATTTTGTTACATGTGTATGAGAAGTTTTCATAGTGTACTTATAAAGAACAAGTTTTTGTGTCCTAATGTGAACGTCTCTTTATTTATCCTGTTTCCTCAAGCTACAGAATGAACTCAGACCTCACAGCGCACAGGCCTGAAGAGCTGCAAGTATAGGCCGTGATATAGCAACCCTGAAGATGCTTCCCACTCCTAGCCCTTCCATCGCCAAAAACCTTTGATGTGTTAGTGCAGGTAGGACAAGAACAGTCTCCCCATCCCCCTTAATCTCTCAAATTAACCTCTTATCAAATTCCTCACTCATTGACTGGCTTACGTGTCCTTAAATGTACGCGATTGCTCTCAGAAACCTGATTGTTCTGTTATTCTACTTCCCCTCTTCCTCTGGAAAGTAAGCATTCTTTTAGAAATTATGACACTCACCTGTGACAAGATTTTTTTTTTTGTGTGCCAATGCAGGATGTGCTCTTGTGTATACAAATGCAAATGATGGTGATGATGCTGCTAAATTTCAGGAGCTAGGAACAGCCTATAAGATGTTTTGGGGTAGGCTGAGATTTAATGAATCTCGAAAGTAGCAAACGTGCTCAATTCCTAAAAAATCACAGCCTTATTCTACTAGAAAGGCCGTGTCCCTTTACCCATTAGAGGTCGAACTGCATGTTACTCATACTAGGTATAGAAAAAATTAAAAATAGAATTATCTTAACTAAATTGTATTTTTCTCTTACACATTAATAAGAGAGCAGAGGTAAACTTTATAGCTCCATAAGTGCGTATATAAGTACATTAGTGAGTCCTTAGAAAGTATTATAGATTTTATTGCTATGACTTATGTTTGGCAATTGTTTAAACATAAAAAGCCTTATTTTAAGACTACTAAATAAACGCACATAGAAGGGTTCCCCGATTGACATTGTGAACATGAAATTCTTTTTAAATATATTGGCCCAGTATTGAGTTATGTACTTCAGCAATAATAATAAAGCCGTATTATTGAAAGCACAAGGGTGCGCACATAGTGTACAAGACCAGCACAGGGTTTCAGCTCTTAGAACTGCGATATTTCACTTGATAAGCATTGTAGTATGAGTTGTGGTTCATAAAACAATTTTATCTTGTATTAAACCCTATATACCTTGTTTCATTATACTGTACTGTAGCAACCGGTTCAGCGAACACAAGCCTAAACGCGCATGTTTAGGAGATAATGTGGTCCGTTATTGGACATTATAAATTTTCCAGCTAACTCATTCCTGGTTGCCAGCGTTTCCCCCCAGTGTGCTAAGGTTGGGCTCATCAGTTGGTAAATAGCGCACCCACCAAGACGCATGGCTAGTGCATACCGTGGAGGCCACTGCATAGGCTGTCCCAGTGCATTATGAGAGACTTTGTCTCATTACCAAAAATTGATGCCTGCCTGGCCATCAAATGATAGTCTTGATTACCATAGGGAACCTGAAATATTTATCCCAAGTGAGTAAATTTGTAATACCAACTAGCTGATGTACCCTTGCTTCGCTTCGGGATTCTAAGAAAGACTGTCTTTGTGGTTTTCCTAACTACAGTTAGTCAACTTAGGCCATTACAAAAACGGCAGCAGGAACTTAGGGATTAAAAGCAATGTTATCATATAAAATATTCGCTCAAATGAAAAACCGCACATTTTCTCACTTTTAACAAACAGTACTACAATGCCAGTCTAATAGTCAAAAGTTCCAGTGCTGGTATGACCAGCTCGGAGACTGCCGTGAATACTCCTCTAGCATTATTACGTTAAATATGCACACTGCTCATTCCAATCAGTGCATTGGCACTGCTGGTGGCTCCAAGTAGCCTACGCAGTGGCCTCCACGGTATGCACTAGCCATGCGTCTTCGTGGGTGTGCTATTTACCAACTGATGAGTCCATCTTAGCACACTGGGGCTATTTCAAAGAAATTGGAAATTGGTCATCAAAACTCTGCAGTGAAAAGGTTAAATTCCCAAATTAGTTTTCTTATGCTCTTATTAGTGTATTTGAACTCACGCTCCTTAGCTATTCAGCTCAACTCAGCCCGCTTCGCGCATAAGCAGTAGCAACTACTTGACGGGCGGGGTATTATGGAATGCATATCGCCCCCTTAGCCCCGCAGCCCAATACAGGGTCGGGGATGAAGTGAGATGATATTTTACGGCTGGATGCCCTTCTCAGTTGAGAAGATAATGAATATGTAGTGAACGATGGTGAATGAAACTGGGAAGCGAAGTGGAAGGAATCGTCTGTGGCTTATGAATAGAAACTGTCCCAGAATTTGCTAGGGTGTGCAAAAGGGAAACCACAAAAAAAAAATCTCAAGACAGCTGACAGTGGGGTTCGAACTCACTCTCCTGCCGAGTGCAGAGCTTGGATCCTTAGCTGAACCATGTTAATACGCGCGGCTACTCCGCTCGATGATACTATTACTGAAAAATAATATAAAATTTTTGATCCAAGGACTGGTATTATCAAAATCATCTACATTTGGGAAAAAAGAATTTATCTGAGGAAGGGGTGACAATTCCACATGAGATTCATCAGTACTACTTTGTTCCACACTTTCTTGTAGTTCACTATCGCCAGTTAGATATTTTCCATCCTCATTATCAAAATATAGATCTTCAGAATCGCTATTTATGAGGAAACATTCAATTTCTTAGTCAACAAGAGATGAATGTATACTTCAAGATGCCATGATGGCTACACGTTAGCGGGAAAGATGTTCCACTCCAACGAAGCTGATATAACGCCAGATCACTTTCAAAACACGCGAAATGGACTGGTATATCAGCCGAACAGAACGTCTCATGAGCATTTCCACGTAATCTCAAAGCAGGACACTATCGTGTTCATTTGTGGGATCGGTGAGTACACACTGCACCAAAACTTATGTATACGGGTTAAGGGTAGACTCAGCGTTAGAGCCTTGAGGGAAACTTCACCCCTGATTTTAACATACCACTAACTACTTTATGGTTTTCGGACATGCGATTTCTTTAATAATAATGTTATTTGATTTACATCCCACTAAATACTTTTACGGTCTTCAGAGACGCAGAGGTGCCGGAATTTAGTCCCGCAGGAGTGCTTTTACGTGCCAGTAAATCTACCGACACGGGGCTGTCGTATTTGAGCACCTTCAAATACCACCGGACTGAGCCAGGATCGAACCTGCCAAGTTGGGGTTAGAAGGCCAGCGCCTTAACCGTCTGAGCCACTCAGCCCGGGTTGATTTCTTTAACGGTAAAGCTACAGACACGAGGCTGTCTTATTACCGCCAGACTGAGCCGGGATGTACGAAACACATCTGTCCCGTACTAGTGGTATGTGCATCGCATTAGCAAAAGTAGCTCAGTGATTTGCCCGCCCAACTGAAGATACGGTTAAAAACATCTTATTTGGATAGTGTGCGTTGTACAGGAGCTTTGATTTTGAATGTGCTCTTAACCCAATTGCTTCAGGTATAATGGTTCCGTGCGCTAAATCGTCCTCGACAACCGGTCAGCAGTACCAACAGCAGATTCAACTTTGCAATCATTTCTACCCGAGTTGCTTTCCCTGCGTCTTGCTTGTGGTGTTAACAATAATTTTTGTTCTATTTTCATTTGGCACTCATAGCGGTTTACATCACTGCATTGCTTTCTATAAAAATTTGTGTGTGTAATACGTCAGGCATTGGCAATTTGTTCCATCGAAAACTGACCGGCAAGCTGTAACTTGTCTTCCTAGTGTTATTTTCGCACAGTGGCAGTGTCTGCTTGTCCATCTCCGCAGTACGTCTGCACCTTTCCTCATCTTTTGAAGCACAATCACTGCTTTGATAATGTTGCCTTGTTTGAGGCACAGTTTGCACAACCGGTTCAGTTTTAATATTCGTAAGCCCACGTGCCATTCTCTGCATATCAGACCTGTCCTTCGACAGTGGATAGTCGCAATCTTCCAGCAAGAAATGAGACGAGTAGCCTGCAAACTGAACGCTATCGTAGATGTCATTACCGGTCCCAATGAAGAATAGGTTTCAATGAGAGAAAATAAGTTTTAATGAATAGTGATTATTATAATGGAGTGTGTAACTTGTGCTCACTGTCCACAGCTAACCTGCACCTGTCGCCTGTTAACATTAGCTTGTAAGCAGAAAATGAGTCTTCCACATCAACTGATGTCGTCATGGTAGGAGATTAGGCATTCATGTTCCATATGGCCACAGTATGAAGCATTGATAATCCTGGGTGTTTGTGAACCACACTATCAAATTCTCCACAAATTTTATCCCTAGTAGGGCTAGGGGCCAAACATATTTTTTGTCTTGCCTCTTGCTTGTAGATAGGTTCTCCCATAGATTCAAGGGCAGTGATAATTTGGCTTGATAGGTATGCAATGTTGTCATAAATCCCTCAATACATCTTAAGCTATTTATTTATTTATCGTATGACATACATGAGAATTATTTATAATTGCACATTAGATCACAAACGTATTGAAGTGCCTGTGGTTGTCCCTAGGAAGAAGTTTCTTAATTCACCACTGTAAGATGTTTGTGGGCATTCTTGAACTAAGTGCCTAACAGTCTGTCTTACAGCGCCACACTCACAACACGGTGAAAGTCTTTTCCTCCACTTGTACAGGAGATCCCCACATACATCGAGATTGGTCTAACTTCTATATAATTTCGACCAGATCTTTCTAGGTTGAACGACCCCTGCCACCTTCTCAGTTATGACGGCATTTCTGAACTCTCTGGAGGGGCAGACAATTTCCAATCATGAGACCATCTCTCAGCCAGATTGTATTTGTTAGTTACAAGGTTCTCCGCTGTGCAGATAGGTGAATGTCTTGAACGTAGATGTTTAGCTGAAGTTGATACGTGGACCATCCTTGTCTAGGCTTAGAAAAAAAATGTCTTTACTTTCCTCAAAATGTTTACTGTAATATTCTACGGCCCAAAGCCAAGATCCCTAGCAAGTAAGGATGGGTTCTGGTAGTAGTGGGACATCTGGAATTTTCTCTCAAAATATCTGAATCCTTGTAAGTGCCTTCAGACAAACTAACATTAATTGTGGAAACCAGCTTATTCACTGTGGGAAATTGAAGAGTTGTCTTCTCGGCCACACAATGGAGGGTAGGAGCAAGACAAGTGACATCACTACTTCACTGGGGAAAAGTAGACCTAGTTTGAGGCCATTACATTCTGCTGCGGGTGTAGATAGCGCTTTTCCGACAGTCAAATTAGCTATGTGACGACCAAGTCTGCTTATCCAGCTCAATGTATCCTCATATACTGTCTGACAAGTTTCTGATTTGCCACGACACAACTCTACATGGCACATTTTTAAGAGTGACTATTTGAAACATGATTTTCTGTCCTTTTGCGTTGATGTTTAACCCCATTCACGCGTTCACAGGGTAACTAAGACAATAGACTATTTGGACAGTTTAATAGAACTTCATTGCTTATTAATGGATCTAGATGAATTTAATTCCATCACCACTACTCTTGTGAGAGACAGTTAAAATATCAAATTAACATCTGGTAAACCTGCTGATGTATTTATCACATTCTGCCGTCTGTAGAGGAACTGAGAAATTCTTGCGTCCATTGTCGCATGAATGCAAGACTTCAAATAAATCAACTTGCATTGCAGGAGGTTAACATGCACCATTTTCTGAAAGACAAATGTGCGTTCCGTTACTGTTTGTAGATTTTTTTCGGTCTGCAATAGTTGCCATGGCTGACCTCTGGTCCAAGGGGTCCCAGGTTGAGAATTTTAACTTTCATTAGTTAATTCGTCTGCTATCTTCAGCATTAGAATTACTTTCAGGTAAGATAGATGCGCAGGTTGCCTATATGCCATCCAAGTCAGTTTTCAGACTTTGAATAATGGATGTTTACTTATTTTTGTTCAAAATAAGTTCCAACATCAATTTCAAGTGAGTGTATTGGCCTTGAATTACCTAAATTGTGTATATACCAATGTAATTTATTTCAGTAGGAACAGAATAGGTTTTTACCTAAATCCAAGTTCTGGAACACAACAGGGGTACGTTTGAAAGGAATTGTAGCCTCCTGGGCAAAGGTAGAATTAAGTGTATTTTGAACCTTACTCGAAACCTCAACACTTTGGAGTAGCAGCTTCACCATAAGCTGTTATAGATGGCCTAGGCAGGGTGGGGTAGTTTCCCGTTGCTGTTACACATCAGTCTGCCAAGCCCACCAACCGACCCTATGAGCAAACATTTTCACATCATTCATACCTCAGTCACTTCATGTTTTCAAAGCCAAACAGATGAATGAAAGTAACAAAATTATTCTAGCCCATAGAAGAAACACTAGGGGTGGGCGGTAACACTGAATCTGAACAGGGGCGAGGCGTCAGGGGAGACAAGGTAGACAGCGTGTACCCTTAACATTTTGAGAACGAAATATTGTTTGGTAAATTCAATTACCTTTTACAACATTAATTATATCCACATACATTATATTATTGTATTCCCCGCTTCACTTATTTTGGTCTCACTTCGGCAATGCTCGAGCTCGTGTCAGTTACACGAAGCACGTAGGTGAAAGTAGACGCTGTCCATTATGTGCATGTTCCCTTTGATTTTCAAAGCTTTCAGATAGAGCAACACTAATGCAATCTGTAGGTGCTGACTTTCCTATATCGAGATTCTCCGCCCTGTAGACAGACTTAGCAGCGTCTCTTCTTGCTCTCATTGTTAGATGGCTAGTATTCGGATCTCAGTTATAAAGGTGCTCTTATTGGCTACCATCTCAGGCATGCTTTAAATATAATTAATTTGGCTTTACTTTATGATAAGACACGTCTAAAAGTAAAATAATAATATTCAAGTACGAAGTATAGCAAAGTTACACCTAATAAATAAATAGGGGCCGATGACCTAGATGGCGGGCCCCTTTAAACATGAAGCATCATCATCATCGTCAATAAATGAATGATAGCATCAAAACCCGTCACGTACATGCATTTTCTTGCCCGCCAATATTAGTTACGGTATTATTATAACCAACAACTTTTGACTTACATTCTTAATAATGAACTCCAGTGTGTATATACGGAAACAATGAAATTGCTTAACTTGATGCTGTCTATTCTCTTAACATCAGTTTCTAGTGAGCGCGCTATGAGTATCTTGAAACGATTTAAAACATATTCAAGGAATTCAGTGACCAACCAGATACTGTTTAACTTGGGAACTCTAGCTATAGCGAAGGAACTGCCTGACTTCAGGACAAGAGTAATAGATATACAGTAGAGTCTCGCTCATCCGACCTTCGCTTATCCGACATTCCGTTTTATCCGACACTGGTAGACTTATTTTGAAATTTTGGTGGAGACTAAATTCAGGCACACCCGCTGTGGAGGGTGAGTCTTCAGTCATTGTTCATTGTAGTATTGGTTGGGTGCGGATGTTAAAGTTTTCATATCCTCTGTGAGTATAGCGAGTAAATGGAAGAAAGTGATTGTTTCTATAGAAGACAACTTAAGTGTATTAAAGAGACTGGACAAAGGGAAATTCTTCAAAATGTGGCTTCAGATTATGGATGTTAGATGTGTTACAGTGGGAGACTGGAAAAAACAGAGGGAAGAAATTTAAAAGTGGTGCTCTACCAGAGCAGAGAAAAAAATGAAAAATGTGAGTACGAAAAAGTAAGTGAAGCACTATTTCTTTGGTTATCTCAACACCGGGAGAAGGACCTTCCAATATTTGACCCCATTCTACAGGAAAAGGCTGCGTATTTCCAGAAGGAGTTTAATGAAGGGGACCCTAATTTTCCTGCCAGTGCTGGGTGGCTTGATCGGTGGAGAAACCGGTACGGCATTAGGCAGCTTAATATCTGTGGAGAAAAGTTTCCTTTCGTAAGACATCTGGAATGTTTTCGTTCAGTACTCCATGTACTGTACAACTGAATTGATAATTCAATAAACAGAGTACCGGAAAACACGCCATTGTTTTAGTACTAGAGTATAGCCTTCCTGTTTGTTTCAGTTCATTTTCAAAGTTATTCTGTATTATCCGACATTTTCGGTGATCCGACGTACTCCAGGTCCCGTTTAGGTCGGATAATCGAGACTCTACTGTATTTGCTGAAATGAAGGACAGGCTGATTGAACACATTTACAAGAACATTGTTTAAGGTGACTTGTACGAAAATCTATTTATTTCTCTTATTCAATCTCATAACAGTGAATTATATTGCTATTTTTTTATTCTTAAAGTATGTTCTTATTTGACAACTGCCCGCTGCACCTAGGGTTATAGGTTGTTATAGAGTTTGTCTTCGTTTCAGAGTCATTAATATAATATTGAGAACAGATCTGTATGCGTCGAATACAAAATTCCATACATAATATGATTAAAATAGTTGAAATAAAAAACTCTCTGTCTACCCCCTAACTTTGTTCACGCTTCGCCGCTGCATCCGATAGGCGGTCTTGATGTAGAGACCGGGACCGGTTCTTCTAGTTCACTCCAGTTTGTTGATTCGAAATCCAGATAAAGTAAAAGTGATGAAGAAATTTTCAAAATTCGTGGCTCGTTTAATATCCACGGTATAAAGAATTGGTGCTCTGCACAGTTTGCAAGGAAGGCGAGAAGAAAATGTGAAACGTTTAATCAACCCACTGACTGCATTGGTTGTTACAAATTCTGTATTTATTTACTGCATTTATGATTGGGATCCTTTTCGTAAATACGCGTGATTTTGAAGTGCTTTGGATAATAAAACCATCAAAGAGCTCGCTGTGTGTTCCTTCCTATAAATTCGTCACTTAAAATGTATTGCCGGTAGAAGTCTGAAGATAGATGGAATCACGAATAAAGGGATACTGAGTAGAATTGGTGGAAGGAGAGACAAAACGATGTGAAACGTTTTAGAACAGCCAGGATTTGTCCGGTAGATCAGAGTGAGCAAACAGCCAAGTGACGCAGTGATTGTCATCGCAAACAGGACTTCGTGCGTGCGTCGACTAAAGAAATGAAACCGGCAGAAATAAGGCCAGGGTGTAGAGAGAGCCATGTCTACGTCTCTCAGCTCTAATTAGAGGGAAAAGGGTGAAGAAAGCGCCCCCATAACCTAACGTGGAAAAGAGGGCGCAGACCACTCGTGGTGTCTGTCCCCCAATGAGAAGGTAAGTTGGGCACTCTACAGTATTACTTCCTGCTTTCTACTTAATTACTTGCCTTCGCCCTCAACAAGCTGCCATAAGTTGGTGGCGATCGATAACGTATAATACTGAAATGCTCGTGTTCGCAGAACTTTGTTTATATACGAATGAAACGGATAGCACAAGGCGAATCTAAAATGACTGCAGCACCGCCATCGTGCGCAGTTGCACAAGAAACTTGGGCATTCCTGTTTAATGCCGGACAAGGTAATAACGTTTCTCCCGGACATAAAGGCAAACAAAACAAAAAGAAGGTGAATGGCAACATAACGTACGGAAATCACACGAGTATTTGGGCAAGTGAAGACGGCGATTAAGAAGTATTTTGCAATGAAGTGCCTCAGCTGTTCAAGTTGCAAATGACATCAACAGATGATCTTTGTGAAGCTGCACATTGCCGAGGTTGTCTATCAACAGTCTGGTCAGTCTTGCAGAGAATCCAAAGCGGAAAAGAAGATCTTTATGAATCTGACCAGTGAGACGAGACTAGTCCAGTAGGAGGTCGCTGAAGCAGTGTTGGTATCAGTCGTGAGGGAGGTTCATTATCGGCGAATAACAGCATGTAACGTACATTTATAACATTGCCACATTACTTGTTAACTTCGGTAATAGTGCCATTTGCAAAAGAATACTGTACATCCCCGGCGACACGGTAGCCCTCGCTGAGTCTTCCACTTACTTGTGTCAGGCTACTCGCTTTCACTTCTTTTGGTCAACTCTTCTTCTTTTCGGACCCCGGCGGTATAAGGTGGTGAGGCCTAAGTACTCTTTCATTTTCATGCCCTTCCCTTTCTTTGGCATCGACCATCATTTTTCCAACCGTCGGAAAAGAACAAGTATTGAGGAAGCGATGGTAAGGGTCTGCCAACCCACGAACCCCTGGGACCCCTTTTAGTCAGTGTTAAGAGACTACGGACTTCCTCTTAAGGGGATAATCAATGTGATCTACTCGATGAATTGAGGTGACGCCACTAAAAGTACGTAGCTGCAGCCGTGTTGTAACAATCCATCCATCCACCACTTGTCTGTTTCTTAGGTGCCACAAAGGCAGAAAATCAATGAATACCAAGCTGGAGCTCGATGTGTGGGTGAGACTGGTTAGCCTACTTGGTGTACTGATGTAGCCCACAATATTGAATTTTATTTATAGATGTAGAACAAAATTATACATTTTTCCAGATCAAAATATGTTCTTCATGCAAGCCTACCTCGCATTTATACATGCATTTTTTTCTTAAATCTTTCAGCAGATTAATGCGAATTTCGAAGTATTTTTGTAATAAAATTCAGTAAATTTGTAGTAGTACGACAATCTTTTAAATTAAAATAAGTTATTTTTCACAGAAATAATGCACTAAAAGTTCCATTCTCCGAACGAGACACTTAATCAAATGTATTTGTTGAACGTATTTCACTCAATAAATAGCACTCGTCACGTTTCCATATGCACGGTACTATAACAAAATGTTCACTTTCCTATGAAATTTTAATGAAAGCTTGTTGCAGTGTTAATTATTACTCTGTCTATAATAATAGATAACTTAATATTAGATATCAAGACAAAAGGTTCGTTGTTTCAAAAAGAACAAAATTTTTAGGAGGTTCACAACAACATTTTTGTTCATGTCTCAAATCAGCAAAAAAGTAACATAGGTACATAAATCATTTCACTAACAGTTCCTTGTACGGTTCCTTCTTCACAAATAATTTGGTAGAAACCCTCTAACCGAGGATAAATTTTATACGAGACTAATTTGTAACCGTAGTGTAGAACAAAAGTAAAATTCACAATAACTTTACTACAATGCAAATGTTGAAGGATGCGAGCACTATTCTTGGTTTTTAAACAGCACGAAGTTCACCTGGGTGTTAGTGTGGAAACAAACCAAACTCCATGGCCTACCAAGCGACTGCTGTTCAGCCCGGCGGTCTGCAGATTACGAGGTGTCGTGTGGTTAGCACGTCAGATAGCTTCTCAATTGTAATCACGTAGGCTGAATGGACCTCGACCCAGCCCTCTGATCCAGGTTAAAATCACTGACCTGGCCGGGAATCGAACCCGGGGCCTCCGGGTAAGAGGCAGGCACGCTACCTCTACACCGCGGGCCGGCTGTCTTAGTGTAGAACAATAGTAAAATTCATAATAGCTTTACTGCACTGTGAACACTGAAGGATGCGAGCACTATTCCTGGTTTTTAAACAGCACGAAGTTCACCTGGATATGACGAGAAGCATAGAAGGAATGTGTACCGCATTTACGGGTATTTAAAAAATATATATTTCCGAATTGACCCCAATAGTCTCCTCATTATCTCGGTTAGTAAGGGTTCTACTGTATCACATGTTAATTATTCTCATTTTGCAAATTATAGCCACTACTCTAAACAATTTATAGCATGCAGTACAACCAACAACACTAGATCATGCTTATTTAAATTAAAGAATTTAGATTAGCAACCCACGTAAATGCTGATTGTTTCTACAGGAAAGCAATCCTGTCCTTCAATCGCGCAAATTTCTCAATCACTTTACGATTGAAGTCACTGATGTTGACAAATCTCTTCTCAATAGCCCAAGCATAGCCAGCGCTGACAGTCGTTCTCCAGTCATGGTGTTCCTCAGAAACATTTTAATTCGTTTCAAAGTAGAAAAACACCTCTCAGGCTCCGCTGTCGTCATTGGGGTTGTGACAACAATTCGGAGTAATTCGCATACGTGTGGAAATGTGTCCCTATCTAGTTCATTGTCAAGCAGAAACTGCAACATGGAAATGGCCCCATCATCTTTCTGAAAGCCATTTCTCATATACAATACTTCTAGTTCAGTCTTCAGCTGTGTCTTATTTAGGCAGGGATACATATACGCCACTGTATTTAGTTCTCTTTCTGTAAAAGAGTCTGAATAGACACCAAACGCACGTACATCAACCAGCCAGTAAGTGAGAACGGAATGAAAATCGTTCTTCCATGTGAACAGTTATTACATCACATACTTCTTTAGCAGCTACTGAACGATCTTGAGTTTTTTCGCCTCCTTTGAGCGAGTTGATCATTGCAGGATATATCAGCGTCCAAGTCCGTGGTGCAGTCCCTGACTTTCTCAACATGCCTTCGGAATTCTGAAATATGTTCTTTCACTTTAACTGCATCGATATATCTGTGCTGTAGTAATTTGAAAAGAATGTCTGCATGTGGCATCAAACGGTGAAAGAATTTTAGCCAAAACATAAATTCCGTATCTCTCAAACTGTACAGGCCCGGAGCTCTCCCGCCTCGTAACATCGTCAACATGAGATGAATTTCGAATTTCTTCGAGACATTCTATTAAATTGTTCGTGTTCTCATATACGGTTTGGACTAAACGAGCTCAGAAATTCCATCTGGTGGTTATAGACTTCGAAAGCCTCTTCTCTACCAGCGAATCCGAAACTTTCGTTCTCTGCGCTGATCGAGAAAAGAATGCTGGAAAGGCTGGTAAGTTGGAAAAAAAAAATCCTACACGAACTATTTATTGATGCCGCTTTCCGTAAAATTAAATTGAACTGATGAGCATAACAATGGATGTAATACGCTTGAGGGTAAATCTCCCTTATTCTGGCCTGCACCCCGTTTCTACCCCCACTTAATACTGCCGCTCCGTCGTAGCATTGTCCAATAACCTTCTGTCTGTGACTCCCCACTTGGCGTTCTAATTCTGCATGAACAATTCCAAAAATATACTCCGCGTCTTCAGCTTTCGGGTTGACAAAACCCCAGTACCTTTCAACCGGAACCCCTCCAACTTCATATTTATAAACAATTATCATGTGTTGCAATGTAGAAACATGTGTCGTTTCATCAGCAATAACTGCCAAATAATGAGCGGCATGAATCGCATTAGATATTTCATCTCTGCACACGCTCAACCTGCAATCAAGAAGTTAATTTTGAATAGTGTGGGAAGTACCTTTAAAAACGGTAGCACTTTCTAAATGCTATTTTATTGCATTGTCAACAGAGCTTACAAAGTTTACTAGTCCCCTGAAAATCCCAGGATTATCAGAATTTTCGCTATCGTCGTGGCCACGCAGTGACAGTTCGAAAGCTCCACAAAACTTAACACAGTCGATTAATCTAGACTGTATATACCTATTTGCATCGACTTGCTCATTATGTTTCTTAATCGATTCACGGTAAGCGGAATCCAGTTGCGTGGTGATATTGACACGGCCTAGGACTGAGAATTCAATACTCGCGTTTTTGTGTGCATGAGAATTTTCATGTTTATTTATTTTTCCACTCAAATGAGCAAGGTCTGTGCACCCAGCTGAATTCCATACACTTCTTTCTTTGCTTAACAATAAACAGGGCAAAGAGAAAAGCGCATTCCTAGATCTACATCCACAGAGCCACTTGCGTGTTTCGTACACGTCTCTCTTAAACTTACGCCTATACTCGCGTTTGTCAGTTTTTGTACCTTTTTCGATAATCAAATCCGGTCTGTCCGGTCCAAGCCTTTTAGTTTCTAACTTATCCTGATAGGTTAATATTTCACTGGTTAAAATTACCTGAACCGAATTCATTTCCTCTTACATAAAGAATACCACGGTCACAAACCATACCAACACAGAAGCAAAACACAACACTTAAATTAATTTCACTTGAAAAGATTTTCCAGTCACAAGGTAAAGCAAACTTCTTCCCGCGATTACAAACACCTGTTCACAACCATAGAGTTAGGGTCTTACTAATAAAAAGTCCTTATACCGTTGTTTAACTCTTGTTTTGTTATACAGTGAATAAACCCTGTATAAGCGTTTTACATTTTTCTTACTAATAAACGAGGTATACGCATTGTATTACTACACTGCACGTATACACTCGTTCCAAGGAGTAGGAATCTCTTCCTGCAGTTCACTGACGTATTTCGCACGTTCACCGCCTTTATGATCGCTTCTGCTGGTTATCTACGAGCAAAACTTTCCGTAAAGTCGCATAGTAGCACGGCATATCGAAAAGGCAGTGGCAACACTAAGTGAGACAGCTGGAAATTCGCTTATACTGATATCAACATTTCTTCAGCTTGCTTGTGTAATGAACGCCAAAAAAAGAAATGGAATGGCTTAAGAAAAGATCAATAGCTCCTAACTGGTATAGTACGGAAAACGTAAGCAATTGTAATTGAATCGGCGAGTTGAAAAGGGTACACATTCCAAAATCCTTACTTTTCAGGAGAAAGGAAAACCTGTTTTGTAGCTAAACGAAAGGTTAGATCAAAAAAGTTTCTATTAGGCATTTATACATCATATTTCTACGTATTCAACTACAAAGTATGGAAATCATATTACGTACGGTTTTCAAGTTATACCGTTTTTTATGTCAAGGAATATGTCCCTTATACTCAAATTTGAGAAAGATCTAAGATCTTCGTAGAGGCAGATAATGTATAATAAACTCGCAATTTAAAGTCTATTAAGCAGTAACACCTTATTACACAAACATACGCCCAACCATCATTTCTTTTATAGTTATTCAAATTCATTCCGTGAGACAGCTGGAAATTGACTTATATTGATATCAACATTTCTTCAGCTTGCTTGTGTAATGGACGCTAAAAAAGAAATGGAAAAGCTTAAGAAAATATCAAAAGCTCCTAACTGGGGTAGTACTGAAAACGTAAGCAATTGTAATTGAATCGGCGAGTTGAAAAGGGTACACATTCCAAAATCCTTACTTTTCAGGAGAAAGGAAAACCTGTTTTGTAGCTAAACGAAAGATTAGATCAAAAAAGTTTCTATTAGGCATTTATACATCAGATTTCTACGTATTCAACTACAAAGTATGGATATCATATTACGTATGGTTTTCAAGTTATGCCACTTTTTATCTCGAGGAATATGTCCCCTTGTATACGGTAGGTACTCAATTAAGAAAGATCTTTGTAGGGGCAGATAGTGTATAAAACTCGCAATATCAAAGGTCTATTAAGCTGTAACACATTTTTACACAAAAATACGCCCAACCATCATTTCTTTTATAGTTATTCATTGAAATGTCGTATGGCTTTTAGTGCCGGGATATCCCAGGACGGGAGTTATTCATTGTCATTCCGTCTCTTTAAAGTGTTTTACTTTACGAAGATGTCTAGCTTCCATAACCTCTGAATGGTGTACCGTATGTCTTCTATGTTTAAAATATCGTGAAGATCATCAACGTTATCGTCATTCTTTCAACGTGTGTTCAATGTTAAATGGATAAGTCGAATATTTTACAACGATTATATTACTGTCGACAATAAATACCACGAAAATAAACTGCTCACTCGTTTCTTTTTTCCGCTACACGCTGCTATACAACGCTTATACAAGGGTCGTGGACTGTATAAGCAATTCAGTGAATAACTATAACAGATGTATACACAGGAGGCTTATACACTGTTTATTAGTAACGAATTTCGCGTAAATGGTGTATAAACCTTGTATAAAAGTTATACACCGTTTATTAGTAAGACGGTTAGTATATTATACACTAGAGGTAGCATTGGCGCTGCAGTCGCGTGCTAAGTTGAACGAGCGCGCTGTTTGGCAAAAAGCTGGATTGTTTGGCACTGTCACTACTGGAGCTTCCCGATAAATTGAAGTATATACTTCTCTGAAGGAAAATGCCAGTTACCTGTGCAGCTTATGGCTGCATAGATAGGTTCATAAAGGGCAGTGGGCTATCATTTCACATGTATGTTTCCTTGAAATTCATTTCCGTGCGTATAAAATAGTACTTTGCGTGACACTTATTGTCACGTGAATTGTCCTATTTGGGCTGACTTCGCGACTGATTCCCCTGTCGGCGTGAATAAGATTCTTTGGAACTTTCTTTGAAGACTGAAATTAAAGTTTTAGGAAATATAAGGGATGAAATTTTCCTTTCACTGAATGGCCATGCCTTTGAAAGCGAATATGCAGAAAAATCATGTGCATGATACCGAGCGAGTGGCTACGGGCTTTACGTCACGTAGCTGTCAACTTGAACCCCACTGTCGGCAGCCCTGAAGAAGGTTTCCAATTTTTACACCTTAATTAAGGCCACAGTCGTTTCCTTTCCCTTTCCTGTCCCGTAGTCGCCGTAAGACCTATGTGTGTCGGTGCGACGTAAAGCATATTGGTACCAAAAAGAAAATAAGAAAAGTTGTGCATGATAGCCTGGAATTGTGCTCCGTTTTTCAGTTTCTGTGTGTATTTATAGTATTAAAAGCTAATGAATATATTTTCTGTATATAAGTACAGTTTGTTGCTTTCCCTTTGTACAATACGTGTAGCAGTCCCCATTCATACCTTATCAGACTTTAAAATTTAGAGCCTAAATATGCAACACCGTGTGAACATCTGAGTCCTTTACTTTCGTGGATATTATTTCCTTAAATGGTATATAGGACTATATACAACCATAATATGTAAATTATTGACCGAGCGAGTGGGCAATGCGGTTAGGGCCACGCAGCTGTAAGCTTGTTTTCGGGAAATAGTGGGTTAAAACTCCGCTGACGGCGGCACTGAAGATGGTTGTCCGTGGTTTCCCATTTTCACACCAGGCAAATGCTGCGGATGTACCTCATTTAAGCCCATGTCCGCTTCCTTCCCACTCCTAGTCCTTTCCTATCCCATCGTCGCCATAATGCCCATCTGTGTCGGTGCGATGTAAAGCAAATTGTAAAAATTATTGTATTTTTTCAATTCTCTTCAATCATATAATTTACCACTTTCCCTTTCCATTAACAGAAATCATTTTACAAGTTAAAAATCTTAAAGCAAATCATACATTTCAGGAAAAGCTAAATAAAAATTCCACAATAGGCTGAAACCACAAGCGAGTGTCATATTTCCACTTGTAATCGCATTTAGAAAACATCGATAATAATAATAATAATAATAATAATAATAATAATAATAATAATAATAATAATAATAATAATAACATTACATACATACATTATCATTATAGCCTGTTATGCCTTTCAGCGTTCAGTCTGCAAGCCTCTGAAAATTTACTAAACGTCGCCACAATCCTCGATTTGCAACTAGTGTTGTGGCCTCATTTAGTTCTATACCTCTTATCTTTAAATCGTTAGAAGCCGAGTCTAACCATCGTCGTCTTGGTCTCCCTCTACTTCTCTTACCCTCCATAACAGAGTCCATTAATAATAATAATAATAATAATAATAATTTTACGTCCCACTAACTACTTACGCGGTTTTCAGAGACGCTCAGGTGTCGGAATTTTTTTCTACGGGAGTTTTTTCATGTGCCGGTAAATTTATCTACAAGAGGCTGACATATTTGAGCATCTTCAATTATAACCGTACTGAGTCAGGCTCGAACCTGCCAACTTGGGCTCAGAAAACCAGCATCTAAACCGGCGATGACAATATTTTGTCTACTTTACCCCAAAATCTCGCCAACGCTTTTAGGCCTAAAAACTCTCTCATCCGCTTCGTACGAGAGAGGACATTTTCGGTCATTGGGCAGAATTATAGCAAAGTCCTGGCCATTTACACAAAAGGTAGCGAAATATGCGTGCCCTCCTTCTAAACGTATGTTGTTAGAAGACTTGATATGAACAGAAAATTGATTTTGTAATACTTAACTACAACTGAACACCGTCCTCTTTTATCACTCATTTCTCGTGTATTTTTGCTTTTAGGGCTCTCGTTTTTACTGGAGAGAAGCACGCAAGTATACTGTAGTATCTGAGAATGTTTACATGTAAGAAATTTAAACCGTATCTACATCCACACAGTTTTAAAAGTCCCCAATTTACATTGATGAGTACGGCGGAGCTCCGCTCGCTACAGTGATTCTCTCGTAGACGGTGGCGCCAATGCTACCTCTAGTGTATTATTTAGTAACTCTATGTTCACAACGAGCTAGAAAATGCCTATTCAGAATTAGGGTACTAGCGAAATCTGCCGGTAATGCAATGCAATGGTAGCTCCTGGGAGGCTGTGGCTAACCGTAATAGGGGAGGAGGCGGACCCTTGTGGTCAACTGTAATACTGCCACTGGGTTGAGGGTGGCTCTAGACGACAAGGCACGTACCTTACCGTGCTCCTCGCTAATGGGAATATCAGTACAGAAAACCATGACGTCATCTGCTTTGCGCACGCGTATAGTCTTCAGCAAATAGCGCATTATCCAGTGTGCTCGCTGCACTGTCAGTCAAAACGAATAACTGTCGGTGTAGCGGAGCTTCGATATAAGTCGAGTGCTTTCGATCGATTGTCGAAATCAGGTCGAAAGAAAGGAAAGTTTTAAATTATCCGTGAATGCGTAAATATGTATTAAAACTGGGTGTTCACGTTCTCCTGTGCTACTGAGAACCCACCGCCACTGGTTTGCTGTGAAAGGAAACGAAATCAGAGTGCTACATTGCAAGACTGGCGTGTCGTGTAAGCCGCACCAAGGGCTGACTCGTGTCTCCTCACTCACAAGATTCTTAAAGTTTTATTCTATGTATTCTTGACTTACATTTGTGGCGAAATTAGGGGACCCTTTCTTACACTTGACCACTTGAAACGTATACATGTACATAACTTATAACTACAGATAACACAAATAACAATAGTAATGGTGTTAATAATAACAGAACACTTAATTTTAAAAATATAATTAATGTATACTTTACGCCTATTTTGTTAAACAGTTTACATGTTTGTTTTTTATGCGGAAGCGTTATTTAGAATTTGCTGATTAATTCGGTGTATGATTTATTAAATCTGGTTGACTGGAAATACACAGTTCAAAAAATTAGAACATGTTTTGTAACGTCTGGTATATGAACGCTAATTTGGTAGATGGGGTTCGAATGGTCGTACAGCATACCTTGAGATCTTAGCCACTCAGTGTTTGTCAAATCGAAGTTATACTTCATCTGTAGGCGTAGCTATGCATTAAACCGTCAGGTGACCCCTCAAAAGAAAGTGAATAGCGATGAGTCCGTGTGCCGTTGTGAGGTACACAGACTACTGCACGTTGTACGTCAACCAGCACATCCCATGAGGTTCAAGTCGCACGGGCCGTCACTTTGATCCAGGAAGGATGGACTTTTCGTCGTGTTGCTCGCATCTCAATGTCTCTCTGTCAGTTATTCACCGCTTGTGGAATCGCTACAATGAGATAGGAGGGTTAGACAAGGTCGTGGACGCATGACAACCCCTCAGGTTTCCGATATCTGACCATCTGTGCGTTCGGCGTCATTCAGCAACTGCCAAGAACTGCAACACGACCTCAGGAGATGGATGATGTAGATGTTGATTCCCATAGGGAACCTGAAATATTTGTCCCGAATGAGTAAATTTATAATACCAATATAATGGTCCGTTATTGGACATTATAAATTTTCCAGCTAACTCATTCTTGGTGCCTGCGTTTGATGGCCAGGCAGGCATCTATTTTTGGAAATGAGACATAGCTCTCATAGTGCATTGGCACTGCTGGTGGCTTCAAAGAGCCTATGCAGTGGCCTCCACGGTATGCACTAGCCTTGCGTCTTGGGTGGTGTGCTAAGTCCCAACTGACGAGCCTAACTTAGCACACGAGGGCGAAACGCAGGCACCAAGAATGAGTTAGCTGGAAAATTTATAATGTCCAATAACGGACCATTATATTGGTATCACGACCTCAGGAGTCACGGTACCTGAACAGACAGTAAGGAACAGGTTAAGAGAAGTGTCCTTACGACCCAGACGTCCTGTTCGAGTGCCCCGTTAACGCAGCTCGCCTTCTGTTTGGCTGTACCCACGTCAACTGGTAATTTCGCCAAGGGAGACCTGTGTTCACAGACACAGCGTGATGGACGCCAACGTGTATGGAGACGCCGTGGTGAGTAGTACATGCCAAAAGTTGTCCAGGAAGGTGACCGATTCGGACAAGGTTCTGTGATGGTGATGATGGCCGTACAGATCTTGCCGTCGTCCGTGGTAATTTTACCGCTGCGGGGTATATCGAACAGATACTGCTACAGCATGTGTTGGTTGCTGCATACGGCGCTGGCCCTGAATTCGTACTCGTACGACATTGCCAGGACTCATGTAGCGCGCATCAGCAGAGCTGTCTTGCGAGAACTGGACATTGAAGAGATGGAGTGGGAAGCAGTGAGTCCAGACCTTAATCCCACCGAGAATATGTGGGATAGGCTTGACACAAGTGTTCGTGGACGTCCTCTTCCACCATAGACTCTCCAAGACCTCGAACAGGCTCTCATTGAAGAATGGGACCTGATAACGCAACGTGACCTCCGTCGACTTATACGGAGCATGCCACGTAGGTGCCAAGCTGTGATAAATGCTCGTGGAGGACATACACCATACTGAAACTCTGGAGGACTGTTCTCACTTTGTTTTCGCCCCTATTTGGACATTTCCGTTTGTGTTCTGATAATGAACGCCAATCCCTCTATGTTCTTTTGTATACTTCAACGGTAATAAATAAAGGTTTAGTTGGTAATATACCTGAGTGTGAGGTATTGTTTTGTGGAGCATTGCATACGTTCAAAAACATGTTCCCTAATTATTTTGAACTGTGTATTTAATGCAATTAGTTGCATAGGGCATGTTTACGATTTAATAAAATATTATTCAGTTATTAATTCATATGTCAAGAACCATAAGGCTTAGAAGGCTGTGGTTTATATTACATTTTAGTGGAAACGTTGTTGGTAGGACTGGCGTAACAGTTGTGATTCTTGTTTAAGTTGTAAATACGATATTCTGGGTGTGGACTGAAGTACTGGGTGAACTTCCATTTCAAGCTCACTGGCAACCTCTGATACACCAGTATAAGTTCTGTAGAACCGGTCTCCCTTGTTTTTTACTATATTAAACCCTCCTTTTGTTCCTGACATGATAAAATGTAATAATCAACACACAAGATCAATAGTACAATAAGAAAGCAGCACAAAGAATGAAAAAATTACACACGTTCTTCTGTTCCTTTCTCGTTTGTTGCCAAAACTCTTTGAGGAGTAAGACTTGGACACTTGGACAATGTAGAAGATGAAGAATGCAGTGCTGACACGTGCTAGCTGTTGTTTCTGTTAAAAAGCAAGTTTTATTTTAAATTAATTTTGAATAGCAGTTTCTGAAAAAAAAGAACGTATTTTTTTCAGACAAATAACCCGTTTCCTGAGGAACTATAGAAGACAGACTCTTGATTTTTCACAGTTCATTTATAATACCCTAATGATACTATACCTATAGAATGGAAGAGATAGCTTGTATATTTGCAGAAAAATGCACAAAAATTTAAGGAAAAAATTGTAATAAAAAACAACAGAAAATATTTTAGCCTAACTCCTGGAATATACAGGCTACTGCACTCAAACTAGAAGAGTAAATACCTAAAGCAGGTATAAGTAACCTGCATGAAGTTAGCGCGACGGGCCAATCATACGCCCTCCTTTAACGGTTATCGAGCGAGTAAACTAGCGATCAGAGGAGGACTTGAGGGGTAGACGAGGAGGTCTAGAGCTCTGCTCAGAATGCACGAAGGCGGAGCACACTGGCCTTTTGAACTTCCATATCCAGATTTGATTGAATTCAGTTCATTTCCGGGTTCTCTTTTAAAAACGAATGCACTATTGAAAACCATGTGTCATCAGCGTTCTTGGAGTTCGCAATGTTTCAATTTCTTGATAATATGAAGAGTTACCATCTTCGATGTAATGCTTCGTCCGTTGTATCTCGCTTCTTGATGACCTGCGCACCGCTACGTGGCTCGTACTCGCGCACTCCCCTGGATAACTCCTGTTCTTTTCCGACCGCGATGCGAGGTCTTCACGCCCTTCGTGGCCGTTGTCTTTCTTAGGCCGATATCTTCGTTTTTAGAAGCGTCGGACCCCTTCCCCCATATAGGAGGTGGTTTACAATAATCACCACCACCGTGCGCGAGGAATTGTAAATGTCGATATTTGCCGAGTCAGTGGTATTAAAATGCGTGGTACATTCAGTTAGTGGTAGAAGTACCATCCTTTATTAACACTAATCAGGGAGAGAGAATGGAAGGTATCGCCCAAAGAAAGACAAGCGCCATGATAGACTCGCTAATAGCGTCGGGGCCGAAATAGAACAAGAGAGGCGAGTGAGGAGGCAAATGCCACGACTGTGCTAAGGACCCTGTGATCGACAATCCATGTTCAGAGCTCATGGGACAGGAGATACCGGCGCTAGTCCTCGAACTGGCTATTTCACCCTGCACCTCAATAATTCTAGTGCACTGAGTCCCTGCGCTGTCAGCTTGTTAGACAAGAAATGGCAAATTCAGCTGATTATTAGGTACAGAATTTGTTTAACTTTGAAAATATATTACTTAGCTTTATTGAAAAGTGAATGTCTTCATTGTGTAAAGGACTTCAGTCATTTCCAATTTCGCAGCACCGACTTTTAGTCACCTGATGGCTTGAATTTAATTTTTTTAGCGTCGTGAAGGCGGGACCCTATTTATGATACTGTGCCAACTATAACACTGCCCGTCCCAAACAATCTCTTCGTTTTCAGATGCAGCAAACACAGTAATACAGTAGTGAATTCAGGCCAATTTACGTAGCAAATTTAACTTTCCCTGGCAGATGAAAAATTGTCGATGCACGTATTAACCCAGATATGCCCAAAATATTTCTTTTGAGTGCGTTCATGATTGTCGTAATGCATGAGTTAGTACAGGTAAACATCAACTTTGAAGGAAAAATATATTAATTTAGACAGAAAGAGGTGTCCTTTTAAAAGGCATTTGTCACATGTATGAATAAGGTAACATGTATGGAGTTGTCAGGTATTTATTGTATACTATTGTGTACCATCGCCTTCACACACACCTACAAATATGCATAAAAGGTAAGGGACATCTTGGCCTAGGTATATCTGAAAGGTGGTGGTGGTGGTGGTGGTGGTGATTATTGTTTTAAGAGGAAGTAGAACTAGGCAACCATCCTCTATATAACACTAATCAGGGGGGAAAATGGAAGGGATCAGACACTTCGAAAAAAGAAGATGTCGGTCAAAGAAAGACAAGGGCCACGAAGGGCGTGAAAATGAAAGACTCCCTAGCCCTCGCAAACCTAATAGCGCCAGGGTCGGAAAGGATAGGTCAAAGTGAGGAGCCTGGCACAAGTAAGTTGAAGCAATGCCAGGACTCAGCTATGCGCCCCGTAGTTGCCAACCCACGCTTCAAAGTTCAGAGCCCCTGGGGCCCCTTTTAGTCGCCTCTTACGACGGGCAGGACATACCGTGGGGGAGTATATCTGAAAGTCATCGTTCGTTGTGGTACTGCACTAGAGTACCACTTCAATGATGAATGACATCGCCACTCGTTAGCGCACTTCACAGTGCGTCTGCTTGCCTTGTTTGATCAAACGTGGAATCTCAAGACTACAAGGACGACATCTTTCTTTGTAGTAGTCCACTGGTTTGTTACAACCTGTCTGCGGAAAGTCAGGCGATCCAATTTTCCTTTGCTTAATCTGTGCAACTGCCACGCAATTTGTTCACACACATCAATACAGTGAGATCACGTGAAAAATACCATTTCTTTCCACGAGTGGAAATTCTGTAGAGGCTTACATTCCCCCCCGTTCCAGTGTTGAACTCATTGAAGAGGTGTGCTTGCTTCAGACAGATTCTTGTCTTCTCCCTATGAGCAGTGGCGAAACTACTTGGAGTCATTTGAGGCAATGCCTACCCTATGAAATACGATTAAACATACATATCGTAACAAATTTATCTGCTGTTATTATTGTGTTAAATCAACAATAATCTCTTTTATATGTGCTACATGATGACAGCAGATGATGTGCTTCGCTGATCGCCCCGCTAGATGGCGACAGCAGACCACTTGTTCTGACTGGGAGGCAGTCTGTAAGTTGCCTCACCCAGGATTTTTTGTTTTGTTTCCCTTCAGTCAGCTTGACGACAGGCGCGGGGTGGTGGAGGGAAGCAAATACAGTAGAGACAATACGCGACACTGAGCGAGATATCGAGGGACAGCTATTAGAGCTCTCTCTAGCGGATAGACCTGAACGGTACTGATTCTGTCATAAGAGCACGTGTATTTTTGTGTGAAGGTTTTGGTGTTATTTATGCGTTTTCAGTGAGTTGGCATAATTAAATAGTAGCGTGTGTCATTCCTTGATATCTCCTCTCAACATGAGGGGAAAGGTATGTGCTGTGTTTGGCAGCAGTAATTACGAAGTAGAGAAAAATGCGCGGTCGTTCTTCAGGTTCCCTCGTGACAAGAACATGTAAGTAATATTGTGTTTGCATATATATTCTTCCAGTGACAGAGATTTTTATAGTACTTCATAATCTTCTGACCTGCTCGACCCATGTTTTAACGGGCTTAAAATATAATTCGCATATTTTATTGTATAGTGCAGCAGTTAACCTTCAATACCGATGTGTTGTTGTAGCTGTGATCTGTGGGTTTTGAAATGTCACAGAAGCGATTTGGATAAAGTGTACAAGAAAGAAGGGACGTTACGCTTGTATAAGAATTATAAGATCTGTTCAGATCATTTCCAGGCCAGCGACTTTAAAAATCCTCGACTATACAGCCAAGAGTGTGTTACATTTTTACTCTAATTGTACGTAAATATTCCTCAAAGCATCACTATCGACAACATTTTCAAACTTTTCTTTCTTTTATCCCTCTTCTCAGATTAAAGCCAGGATTTTATAGATTTTCTTTCTGTTAGTAGGCTTCATGTTAAGAGGAAAATTGTCCAGCTATTAAATACATTGTTAATACATTGCATCATATGTGTAAGGAATGTGCCGATATTTTTATTGACAAATGTCTTAATGTGATGATACATTGTTTTTAAATGAGGAAAAAAGACAAATCCAACCGTAAGATTTCAGGCAGGTATGCTAAAGCTAAAAAAGTAATGCATAAATGAAAGATCAAGCCATTTCACAGCAGTCCATTTCACACCTTGTTTATGTGTCTGATTTCAGTCTTTGAATAATAACCTTTTAAATAATTCTTCATTCATTTATCCAGAATTGCTTTAGCAACTTCGAAGTTAATATCTCAATACCACTTTCTTTCTAGACGTAATTTATTTATCCATTTCCGTATATACATTTCCATTGATATTTGAATTTAGCGCGATTTGTTCAGGTCAAGTCACTAGGAGCGCCACCGTCGAATTGTCTCCCATTTTAGCAAGGCGAAATCCGCAAGTGTCGTGTATTGTCTCTACTGTATTTGAGGGAAGATAGGTTTACCGCCCGCACTCCTCTCACAGCAAAGTGTAGACCCCAGAGAGGCAAGCCTCATGTCACCTCATGTGTTATTTCAGAGCGTAGTAATTCCCAGCGCGAAGGTGACTATGAAGTAGCGGTACCATATTGTTAAGTGTGTGTTTTTCTTTGAAATTGGTGGGAAATCCGTGCATTAGGTTATTGGCTTTATTTGTAACAATTCAGACATGGACTGTTAGTTGCGTAAAACGAGACTGACATCATTCGGTTGAAAATCGCGTTGAAATGACATGTGATGTAGGCCCCTTCGGGAACTTAACGAGTCTTTTGAACTCTTTAAAACGTAAACCGTTCTCATCTTGGGCTTACGAAGAGAAGTGTATGCCTAATCTGGTTATTAACTTATTAATTATTTTGATGGTAAAGTAGCGAGAAAATTTCAATTTTCCTGGTATACACGATATTCGTGGTTAACAGCCTGTTCCGAAACCAAGAACCTTTTTCGTTATACGTGTGTTTTGTTTGGTGGTGACACCTTAATTATGCAAATGGAAATACGGTTTGGCGATTTTGAAAGCATCCGGTTTGTTGAGTTGTTAGATCCAAATCAGTTCATAGTTCACAAAGAGAGCTTCCCTGCGATTAAACTGAGCAATCTTATGAACATTTATCCCTTTTTAATAGGGAAAGATTGGAAAGTGAATTGATTAACATTTAGGCCTATTCCGATATAGAAAAGCATTTGTCCCCTCAAAAAATTACACTATATTGTCCTCAATGACCTTGAATCAGTGTATGAGGAAGTGTCAGATTGATTCATTTAATATTAACATTTCCTGTACCGGGCAAGTTGGCCGTGCGGTTAGGCGCGCGCGACTGTGAGCTTGCATCCGGGAGATAGTGGGTTCGAATCCCAATGTCGGCAGCCCTGAAGATGGTTTTCCGTGGTTTCCCATTTGCACATCAGGCAAATGCTGGGGCTGTTCCTTAATTAAGGCCACGGGCGCTTCCTTCCAACTTCTAGGCCTTTCCTATCCCATCGTCGCCATAAGACCACGGCTTCCTCTGTAAGGAGTATGATCACTCTGAAGAGTAAGTCAATGAACATTGAAAGACTCAGCAGTCTTAGTACCATTTCTAACGAGAAAATGCTTCTGAAGGAATTGATGATGTGATTGACCATTTTACAACCAAGAAAACTCGACTTATGGAACTCCTCGCCAAGAAACTTTAAAGTAAGATTTCCTGCCTACCCATTAATTAACTGCCTATGAGACATCTCAGTTTTAATAAAATCGTCATCATCTTCCTCCTATGCACTCACTATTTCATCAAGAGTCATAAACCTGAAAACAAAAACGAAGCTTGTCGTAGACCAATATTTGCCTACTGTCCTTGTTAATGCCGGCCCCGTGGTGTAGGGGTAGCGTGCTTGCCTCTTTCCCGGAGGCCCCAGGTTCGATTCCCGGCCAGGTCAGGTACTTTTACCTCGACCTGAGGGCTGGTTCGAGGTCCACTCAGCCTACATGATTAGAATTGAGGAGCTATCTGACGGTGAGATAGCGGCCCCGGTCTAGAAAGCCAATAACGGCCGAGAGGATTCGTCGTGCTGACCACACGACACCTCGTAATCTGCAGGCCTTCAGGTTGAGCAGCGGTCGCTTGGAAGGCTAAAGCCCTTCAAGGGCTGTAGTGCCATGGGGTTTGTTTTTTGTCCTTTTTAATAGGGTACCTACATTCTCCTGTCATTGGCGTAGCAACCATAAAAGCATACCATTAGGTGATATCGAAATATAATACTTACACGCCAAGAGAATGTAAGGTATGAAAAAAGAATCAGTGAGGTACTTTTGTCGGCGCACGTTGTCTTCCATGATTGTAATATGGTTTTCTTTAGAGACGCATGCCATCCACATACACTCTCTCAGCTGGGTAGTGTGCAAGTTCATACCTTTCCCTCCAGTACCGCAACATTGTTAATCCGAACTCATTCTAGCTAGTAACAATGACTGACAAATAATAAAAGAGTATCAGCTGTCTTTTTAAAAGGTCGGTAGTCATATCTGGGTTAACTACTAGAGAATTAACGGAATGAATATACACACCAAAATGCCACGAGTGGAGATTATTATTATTATTATTATTATTATTATTATTATTATTATTATTATTATTATTATTATTATTATTATTATTATTTATTGAGCAGCCGACCGGATTAGCACAGCGGTAGGGCCCAAGGCAAGTAAGGTGGTGGTGATAACTCGTTTAAGAGGTAGTAGAACTAGGCAACCATCTTCGATGAAAACTAGCCAGAGAGAAAAAAATGGAAGACGTCAGAAACATGAAGGTATCGGCCAAAGGAAGACGAAGAGCATGAACATGAAGGACTCGCTAGTGCTCTAATACCGTCGGGGTCGGAAAAGAACAAGAGTTGACCAAGAGAGGTCGGATAGAAGAACGGCACAAGTATGTTGAAGCAATTCCAGGACTCAGCTAAGGGCCCCGTCGTCGCCAAGCCACGCTCCAAAGTTGAGCTCCTGGGGCCCATGTAAGTCGCCTCTTACTACAGGCAAGGGATACCGTGGGTGTTATTCTACTGCCCTCACCCGCACGGGTTGTTGGCAAGTAATCCGGACTTCGAAACCCATCGTGTTCCATTCTTCAAAGAGTTATTCATTTCATCTCGAGACAAATTCAGCAATGGTACCTTTTTTAAAGACCACGGCTGCTTCCTGCTGAAAAGTGCTTTGTTTTTTCAACTAGACCCAAGTTGGTATTCGCTTCATATATTGGAGGAATGATAGCGGAGTGGTTAGCGTGCTGGCCTTGACACACGCCGGTGCTGAATTCGATTCCCGGCTGTCATGGAGTGTTTACCTTCTTTCCCCTGGGGATCAGGGTGTGCGGGAGGATCACGAAATCGCTCTCGCGGTTGAAATGAGAAGTAGTAGCGCTTGGCACGCCATCTGCTGACTCGGTTGATCACCCCAGGGGCGTGAAATAAACATTCAGTGACATAATACAGATCTGTTGAATTAAGAAGCCTCGAAAGTTGTAAAATGAACAGACTGTTGACCTAGCGGTCGATATGACAGGGGGCCCAGACCTGGGGTACGTAGTAATATTAATATTTTGGAAGATAAATGGCGATTTGTATTCTGCGGTAGAATAACCTGCCTGTTCGTGGGGGACTGACTGTAATACTGACTTTTAAATCATTTTCTTCAAAGAAAAACACCTGACTAGGTTAGATTTTTGCCTTTCCCTGAGAGCTAGTGGGGGGGGGGGCCTTGTATAACAGTAATCAGAGAAAAAATGGAAAGGATTCGACACTTTGAAAAATGAAGCTATTGGAAGGCAAGGGTATGAGGAGCTCAAGTAAGTGGAAGCAATGCCAGGTCCCCGTGGTCGCCAACTCACGCTCCCCTAGGGCCCCTTTGAGTCACCTCTTACGACACGCAGGGGATACCGTGGCTGTTATTCTACCCTCCACCGGCAGGGAGAGAAGACACTGACATCTTCCTGTAATAATAATAATGCTTTTGATGGCAGGATGTAGTGTTTACACTGCATTATGTCTTCTGGTATGGGTTAGAATAAATTTGTTACTTTCATTGACCTGTCTCAGTCTCATCCTTGACTTTGACAATATGAAAGTGACTGAGGTATGAGTGATTCTAGTAATACCGTTCCTTATGCAGACAGTCCCTGCTATGAATGGTGTGAAAATATTGCTCATAGGGTCGGTTGGCGTATGCATTTTAGTGTGCTTGGCAGACTGATATGTAATAGCGACTTCTGGCTCAGTGAGGAAAGCAACGGGAAACTACCTCACTCCTCATTTCCCTAGTATGCCTCTTCAGTGACACCTAGGCTATCTATGACAGCTGTTGGTGGAGCTGTAGAGGAACAAACCAGCCGTTGGGCTAAATACCCAACACAACAACAACAACAACAACAATAATAATAATAATAATAATAATAATAATAATAATAATAATAATAAAAAAAAAACTTTCTTCCTTAATCTGTATACCCTCTAGCGATAATTTTTCCTCAGGCTCAGCGAGGGATCCCACTTCTACCCCCTCAAGGGCAGTGTTCTGGAGCGTGACACTTTGGGTCGGTGGAATACAACTGGGGAGGGGGACCAGTACCTAGGCCTCACCTGGTATGCTGATCAGGGGGGGGGGGAGTGGTCGTAGCCTCAAGTTAGGTACCATTGCGGCATTTGCTTGGACGAGAAGTGGAAAACTTCCAGGATGGCTGAGTGTCAGAGCCGGGCTGGTCACACGGACTGTGAGTGGGTCGTGCATGTTCGCTATCTAACTCAATATCTGAACGATTTCCTTTATCGCTCTCCATTAATGAAGTACTGGGATCATGGCGTGCGCTATCACTACACTTTTCGATGGATGGTTTAGCCTTCAGCGCCAGCCTGCTGTGTTGTCAGGGCTGCCTATGCTCAACCCCTGATCACTGAAGATGGTAGCCGAAGGTTTAGCAAATTAAAGTTCAGCTTTGTGGCTGAATGGATAGAATGCTTGCGTTTCGTCCGATAGCCCCAGATCAATGATCAGAATCAACCCCCTCACACTGTTAATTCCCCTGGCGTGGGGACTGGCTGTTTATGACGTCTTCGTCATTCATTTTATCCTCATGTGGTCACCACCAAGACTATACAGATGCCATGCACCATTATTATTATTATTATTATTATTATTATTATTATTATTATTATTATTATTATAAATAAACTTGTTGAATTTTACAGCCGTCGTATCGATCGTTCACTGGTTAATTAGCTTCAACGGTAGATCAGTGGTAGTGTCTGACCCATGATCACGGATTCGATTCCAACCAACAAAAGAGAACACTAAACCTGAAACAATGCACTTCATTTTTCCAGATCTACCTATAAAAAGAAAACCATATTGCTCCTATAACAGCAGCTCTGTAGTGAAGAATGAAATACCAGCACTCTGATATCTGAGGTGAGGAAGTATATACGATGGTAGTTAGCAGTGGCGATCTGACGGAACGAAGCCTAGCACAGCTATCACCTATGAGCAAGGCGAGAGTCTGGTCTGCAATATCAGTCTCCGATGCCTTACTCTCAGAAATACTCTATTTGCGATGTTTTTTCTCACTGCTTTCAAGTTTTGTAAATGGAACAATGTGCCAGATGTGCCTTAGACTTGCATCATTGAGGTTTGGGCTTCACCGATAGCCACTGGTGCATATAGCCTGTGTCGCACCGAGCGGTTGTCCCCACCTCTGGGCGTTGTCAGATATAAACTTGTCGGTGCTGAGATCGCGGCGTGCGTGAGCTCCAGTGAGAAAAGTAGCGTCTTGATCCCCAACAACACTAGTGGCATCTAGCGGAGATCAACGACAATACGGGGTCTTTTACGGCTTCAAAGAAGGAAACTAATAATTGTTGCCGCTAAATTTAAAAATATTTCATTTTTGTATACTGCCATATTTCTTTATCGGTAGACTATTGCTCAACCGAAATGTGCTCGGATGGCCTTCATTTAAACCGCAGTGGTACGTATAAGTTAGGAAATTTGTTTGTACATTCAGGGAAACGGGATGGCCTAGGGAGCGGTGATAAGGGAACAGGGAACTGGAAATCAAGTAGAGATGACATAAAATTGTTAGTGTTGAACTGTAGAAGTATTGTAAAGAAAGGAATAGAATTAAGTAAATTAATAGATATATATTTACCAGATATTGTAATAGGAGTTGAATCATGGCTGAGAAATGATATAATGGATGCAGAAATTTTCTCACGGCACTGGAGTGTGTATCGTAGAGATAGGATAGGAATGGTGGGAGGGGGAGTGTTCATTCTGGTGAAAGAAGAATTTGTAAGCTACGAAAAAGTTAAAGATGAGAGACATGAAATTCTAGGTGTAAGGCTCATTTCTAAAGATAATAGGCAACGTGATGTCTTTGGAGTGTACAGACCAGGAAAGGGTAGTACTGATGCGGATTCAGAATTATTTGATAGGATAGTCAGCTATGTGGGAAACGACATGGAAAGAAATGTGATTGTAGCGGGAGATCTGAATTTGCCAGACGTCAATTGGGAAGGAAATGCGAACGACAGGAAGCATGACCAACAAATGGCAAATAAGTTAATATGGGAAGGACAGCTGATTCAGAAAGTGATGGAACGAACCAGAGGGAAAAATATCCTGGATGTGGTGCTGATAAAACCAGATGAGCTCTATAGGGAAACTGAAGTAATAGATGGTATTAGTGATCATGAAGCTGTTTTTGTGGTAGTTAAAAATAAATGTGATAGAAAAGAAGGTCTTAAAAGTAGGACTGTTAGGCAGTACCATATGGCTGATAAAGCAGGTATGAGGCAGTTTCTAAAAAGTAACTATGATCGGTGGAAAACGGTAAATAAAAATGTAAACAGACTCTGGGATGGGTTTAAAGAAATTGTTGAGGAATGCGAAAACAGGTTTGTACCTTTAAGGGTGGTAAGGACTGGTAAAGACCCACCTTATTATAATAGAGAAATAAAGAGACTAAGAAGGAGGTGCAGACTGGAAAGAAATAGAGTTAGAAATGGCTGTGGAAATAAGGAGAAATTGAAGGAACTTACTAGAAAATTGAATCTAGCAAAGAAGGCAGCTAAGGATAACATGATGGCAAACATAATTGGCAGTCATACAAATTTTAGTGAAAAATGGAAGGGTATGTATAGGTATTTTAAGGCAGAAACAGGTTCCAAGAAGGACATTCCAGGAATAATTAATGAACAAGGGGAGTGTGCATGTGAGGATCTTCAAAAGGCAGAAGTATTCAGTCAGCATTATGTAAAGATTGTTGGTTACAAGGATAATGTCGAGATAGAGGAGGAGACTAAGGCCAAAGAAGTAATACAATTTACATATGATAACAATGACATTTACAATAAGATACAAAAGTTGAAAACTAGAAAAGCGGCTGGAATTGATCAGATTTCTGGGGATATACTAAAGACAATGGGTTGGGATATAGTACCATATCTGAAGTACTTATTTGATTATTGTTTGGCCGAAGGAGCTATACCAGATGAATGGAAAGTTGCTATTGCAGCCCCTGTGTATAAAGGAAAGGGTGATAAACATAAAGCTGAAAATTAGAGGCCAGTAAGTTTGACATGCATTGTATGTAAGCTTTGGGAAGGCATTCTTTCTGATTATATTAGACATGTTTGTGAAATTAATAACTGGTTCGATAGAAGGCAATTCGGTTTTAGAAAAGGTTATTCCACTGAAGCTCAACTTGTAGGATTCCAGCAAGATATAGCAGATATCTTGGATTCTGGAGGTCAAATGGACTGTATCGCGATTGACCTGTCTAAAGCATTTGATAGGGTGGATCATGGGAGACTACTGGCAAAAATGAGTGCAATTGGACTAGACAAAAGAGTGACTGAATGGGTTGCTATATTTCTAGAAAATAGATCTCAGAGAGTTAGAGTAGGTGAGGCTTTGTCTGACCCTGTAATAGTTGTGAGGGGAGTTCCTCAGGGCAGTGTTATCGGACCTTTATGTTTTCTTATATATATAAATGATATGAGTAAAGGAGTGGAATCGGAGGTAAGGCTTTTTGCGGATGATGTTATTCTCTATAGAGTGATAAATAAGTTACAAGATTGTGAGCAACTGCAACGTGACCTCGAAAATGTTGTGAGATGGACAGCAGGCAATGGTATGTTGAGAAACGGGGTTAAAAGTCAGGTTGTGAGTTTCACAAATAGGAAAAGTCCTCTCACTTTTAATTACTGCGTTGATGGGGTGAAAGTTCCTGTTGGGGATCATTGTAAGTGTCTAGGTGTTAATATAAGGAAAGATCTTCATTGGGGTAATCACATAAATGGGATTGTAAATAAAGGGTACCGATCTCTGCACATGGTTATGAGGGTGTTTAGGGGTTGTAGTAAGGATGTAAAGGAGAGGGCATATAAGTCTCTGGTAAGACCCCAACTAGAGTATGGTTCCAGTGTATGGGACCCTCACCAGGATTACCTGATTCAAGAACTGGAAAAAATCCAAAGAAAAGCTGCTCGATTTGTTCTGAGTGATTTCCGACAAAGGAGTAGCGTTACAAAAATGTTGCAATGTTTGGGTTGGGAAGAATTGAGAGAAAGAAGAAGAGCTGCTCGACTAAGTGGTATGTTCCGAGCTGTCAGCGGAGAGATGGCGTGGAATGACATTGGTAGACGAATAAATTTGAATGGCGTTTATAAAAGTAGGAAAGATCACAATATGAAGATAAAGTTGGAATTCAAGAGGACAAACTGGGGCAAATATTCGTTTATAGGAAGGGGAGTTAGGGATTGGAATAACTTACCAAGGGAGATGTTCAATAAATTTCCAATTTCTTTGAAATCATTTCGGAAAAGGCTAGGAAAGCAACAGATAGGAAATCTGCCACCTGGGCGACTGCCCTAAATGCAGATCAGTATTGATTGATTGATTGATTGATTGGTTAGTACCTGAAGGAAGGCTTGGACTGTTTGGCTTGTGATAGACAACTAGTTGGGGAAGAACATAGCAACGCCCCTTCTTCCTCTTGAAGCAGAAGCAAGCGGATATCGTCCGCACCGCACCACTCCTGTCTGCCTATAGGGTAAAACGTTTAAACTAGGTTTTAGTTTATGCGGACCCGAGTGGTGTTTACTACAGGACAACAATCCTCTGTTGACACTAATAAGAGGACAAAACTGGAAGAAGTCCGACACTTCGAAGGCATCGGCTAAACAAAGACAAGGTCCACGCAGGGGTCAACAAGAGTTGACCAAGGGAGAGGGCTAAGGGTCCCATGGTGTGCATCCCACGTTCCCCTAGGGCTTCTTTTAATCGCCTCCATGTGGGCGGGATTATACACACAATCGTCGCCGCGCCCCATTGTGTAGTTTAGTCTGTCATTAGTTCTCTAACCAAAATCAACCGGGAAAGGGCTCGTGCCATCCTGTGGTGAGTACCTCCATCTTGTTGGACGTGCATTACTGATACTCTGACAATCATGGACCGATGGTGCTGGCGGCGAATCTTACAGCCAGAACAGGCTTTGGGCATGTGATCAGGGAAAGGAAGATGGAAAGCGAGATGTCTCCTCAGCTACGACTATAACGAGTGAGAACAGATATTCTACGGCCTCATTAGCCGTGTTGGTGATGTCTGTACGTCACTGCACGCAGATTGTAGGATCGAACCCCACCGTGGGCAGCCCTGAAGATGGTTTTCTGTGGTTTCCCATTTTCACACCAGGCAAGTTTCCAAGCCTTTCCTATCCCATCGTCGCCATAAGACCTATCTGTGTTGTGTGACGTAAAGCAACTTGTAAAATGAAAATCTTTGGGCCAGTATGCACAGAAGAAGTGTGGAGGTCTTCTGAGACACTGTTAGAAAAAGACGACTGAAATTTTATGGACACAATTGTGCCTTCTCAATTAAAGTGAAGAGTGATTGGAATGTAGCATAACACGGGTCAGAAGCCAAGAGGAGAACCATCAAGGCACGCACGCGATAAGTCAGCCAGTTAAAAATCTGGACCTTGTACGCCTCGTTAAAACAAAAAGCTGCGATCTTGGGATCCGCAGCGTGTGACTACAGACGTGCCCCACACTCAAAGGAACAGGAAGATCCTCACCACCTGACTCACCGAGTTCAGTGGAGCCAATCACCGACACTACACGAATGAACAGTGTGTAGGCGGGGGGAAGATGAATGACGACTTGTATTCCGCGGTACATCCTGCCTGTTGGTAATACCGACCTGAGAGCTTGTTCACACTCTCAGTCCCCATGAACTTGGACTTGAGAACACACGAAATAACAAACAGCGAAAGCAATATCGTGCTTTACATACTAAACAAAAGGAGCACATAAAATATTCCGTGCCCCTGTAGAAAATTAATCCTAGCTTTGCCTGAGGAAAGAGACATTATTATTCGTTATTCGCCTTTTGAGACGTACTGGGTATCGGTAAGAGCACTAGACAGACTGCCTTTGAACTTCACCGCTCACTGTTGCCATGTCCTGCTCCGTGGCGTGCCACAGGGGTCCCGGGTTCGATTCCCGACAGGGTGGGGAATTTTAACCTTAATTGGTTAATTTCGCTGGCACGGGGGCTGGGTGTATGTGTCGTCTTCATCATCATTTCATCCTCATCACGGCGCGCAGGTCGCCTACGGGGGTCAAATCAAAAGACCTGCATCTGAAGAGCCGAACTTGTCCTCGGACACTAAAAGCCATACGCCATTTCATTTCATTTGACTGTTGCCATCACACCGTCATTCTTGTTCCTTATCCTCTTGATACTGTCTTCATTCGTTTCTTCTACTGGGTGCCTCTCGCTATTTCACCTCGGTGGTAAATTTGTAAAAATATAAGGCATCGCTCCACCTCACACGAGGAACTTCAGCGTTTTTACAGTCCGCCTTTAAGTTAATAAAAATGCAGGTCATATATTCTGCTTTTGGCAGACAATTCCTTATCTTTCTGCGGAATAACTCTCGTCCAGAACATTTTCTTTTGGCGGTACTACCATCACAGTTTACAGCCAGGAACGAAACAGTACGATTTTTTCTCGAAATAATAAAAAACTAGTTCATTGTACACGCACCGATATTAATACAGACACTCACTAACGACAATCTTGCGATGCTTCACAAGGCCGTGAAATGCAAGTATTTTCTAGCCAAAACTGCTGTTACGTCTTTCTTCTGCTAGGTGGCAGACCTGTCCTAACAGTGTGTCCTAAATGTAAAGATCTAGTATTAGTTAATTCCTTCAGTTACATTGGGATCTCTGAGCAAACCACAGTACACATAACGGACAGAGCAACAGTCAAACTACCTATGTTATCGGGATTATTTCGGAAAAACTGTCTTTAGTCGATCTAAGAACTTAAGGGAAAACAAAGAGAAGATTTCTAAAGGGAATAGTATGCGTACATTCTTCTTCTCCTTATGACGCCGTCTCCCTCCGAAGGTTGGCGTTCCACACGCGAAACGGCACGTATGTCCATACCACCGCCGCAAGTCTTTCAGCCAGGAATTTCTCCGTCTTCCCACAGATTTTTTCCCATCAATCTTCCCTTGAATGATCAGTCGGAGAAGTTCGTATCGTTCAACTCTCATGATGTGCCCGAGGTAG
The DNA here is from genome assembly GCF_040414725.1 of Anabrus simplex. Lineage (NCBI taxonomy): Eukaryota > Metazoa > Arthropoda > Insecta > Orthoptera > Tettigoniidae > Anabrus > Anabrus simplex. Next base: position 100,609,297 of record NC_090278.1, read on the forward strand.
CTGAGCTTACACTCCTTGATGGTTATGAGAAGCTCTTCCTTCTTGTTCAAGATGTTGAGGACTTCTTCATTTGTCTTATTTTCTATCCAAGATATTCGGAGTATTCTTCTGTATAAGTACATTTCAAAACATTCAATCCGCTTCTCCAATAAAGGGCTGAACGTCCACCCTTCGAAACCATACAGAAGGACAGGAAAGACATAACAACGTAGAACTGTGAGCTGGAGGTTGAGTTCTCGGCTGGTGAATAAGGTCCTCATGGTATTGAACACATTTTTTGCTTGTCCAGTCCTGCATAAGATTTCGCATTTTGAATCACAACGCTGGTTCACTAGAGTTCCAAGGTATTTGATAGAAGATACTTGCTGGATGATGTTGTTGTTGATGTAAAGGGAGGCCTGTTTTGGTGTTTTTGAGAATACAATCAGCTTGGTCTTGTTAATATTCAAGGATAAACTGTAGGTTTCACTGGTCCTCGCGATGTTGTTTATAATGATTTGAAGATCACTAGGGTTGCAGGCTAACACAATAGTGTCATCAGCAAATCATAACCATTGATCTTGATACCTAGATTAACATCTTCCATAGCCTCTCTGAACACAGCTTCAGAGTAGATGTTGAAAAGAGTGGGGACAGGACACATCCCTGGCGGACACCTCTTCGTATAGCTAAGTCCTCAATAGTAGTTCCTTCTGTTTTGACCTCTGCCGTTTGATTCCAGTACAGATGGGAAATGATACAAAGGTCACCAACATCTACACCAGTAGATTTTAAAATCTCAACAAGTTTTGCATGAGATACGCAAGCAAAAGGTTTTCGGTAGTCTATGAAACAAGCGTGCACATCTACATTCATATCTAGGCATCTATGGGTCAAAACACGAGTACCCAGTGCATTCCTAAAGCCAAACTGAGTATGTCCAACTTGGTGTTCGCATTTGAGGTGGATGATACGCAGAAATACCTTATTTATTTATTCGTATCAGAAGCATTAATACTATAAATACATATATACTCTTGCTGAATTATATACATTATATACAAAGTCACACTTATAAGAAAAAGTCTACACTACTTTTGCCCAGAAGTAGGCGACATCCAGAGCATTTTCTGTTGCCTGAAGTAGATCTTGTTCTGGATTGCACCACACTCACCCCACGCCTGCCCGTAATCTCCAAGTACTCCATTTCTCCATGTCACCAGGTGGTAATTCTTCACTTGGTGTCGACCATTCTTCGGCTTGCGCGCCACATATCACTTCGGGATTGCTGAGGTGTCCCATTAAGAGCCTCTGTTGTTCTGAGGAAACTTTTCCTTGATTTGAGTCTTGGAGTAACTGGCCTGTATCCGCTTTCTTCCTCTCGTTTTTTGCTGCAACCTCTCGACGGATATCAGGAGGGGCGATACCAGCAAGACTGTACAATTTGTTCAACGGAGTAGGTTTTAGACAGCCGGCGTGACTTGACTTGTACCATACTGGGGATGCATATTCCGAGCAATGGAAGAGGTTCTCACAGTATTGGGGTGTACCCCCCCAGGTAGTAATATTATTTCTGGCTGCCACTTTTTGCTTGGTGTTCGAGCAGTGTTTCTGGTAAGTGAGAGCGCGATCAAGGGTAACTCCAAGATATTTTGGTGTGATGCACATGGGACATTAGGCTGATCATACGATAATCATCACAATGTGATACGCTACCCTTTTTAAGTAGATCTTAGCCAGTCAGATGGAATTCTACCAGATTTATATAATGCGTTGAACAATGTAGCTAGCAGCTCTAGTCCTCTGCCATGGCCTTCAGCAATGAGTTTGAGATTTTCTGCATGAATATTGTCCGGACCTACAGCTTTTCCATTCTTGTGGAGTTTGACTGTATACAGTACTTCCTCTTGGGTTATATTTTGACTTCTTTCGCTGCCTTCGCCAATAAAAGGTGGTTTGTCTGGCCTTACATCGCTAAATAGGTTTTCAACATATTCTTTCCAACACTTCAACTTGTCTTGGGCTCCTACCAAAATGGTGTCATTGGCATCCCTCAGTATAGCTTTACATGGCCTCTGATATTTCTCTACAAGTTCCTTGATCTTCTTGTGGAGATTAAACAAGTCATGTTTCTCTTGGAGAAGTTCTATTGCTCTGCATCTCTCCACGAGCCATAGTTCTTTTGCTTCCCTACACTTCCTCCTCACTGTCCTGTTTAGTTCTTGGTATTGTACTTTATTCACATGTTTCACTTTCCGTCTTTGGTCCGTAAGCTGTAGAATATCTTCTGTCCTTCATGGGTGTTTTTTTGAACTGTTCGAATGTCCTATATCATTCTCTTGAGTATCAGTGAGTATGTTCTTTAGTGCAATCCATCGTGACTCAGTATCCTCTGTTTCCAAGTTCTTTATTGTATTCTTCGAGCTTCAAGGTTGTTCGAGATCAAAATACGGGGTTGTCAAGGCTTAGGTCTGTCAGAGCGTATGTTCTTGACGAAACGATGAAGTGTTAAGTCCATGACGACGGGATTATGGTCGCTGTTAACATCCGCCCCAGGGTAGGTTTTGACAGCTTTCACGTATCTTTTCAGATGACTCTTGATGAGAATGAAGTCTATCTGATTCCTGACAATATGACCTTCACAATCTGCAGGAGACGTCCATGTATACAAGCGTCGGGGATGTGGCTGTTGTTCTGAACAAAACTGAACTGGCATTTCTCTCACCAAGGCCACATTGTTCAACAATTTCATCCTCTGCATCGAGACCTATCTTAGCATTGAAATCACCAAGGACAAGAGTTACATCCCCTTTCTTTGTAAGGGACATTAGGAGCTCTGTACGGAACCGTAGAGGCTACGCCACAGACGGAATGGGGCTGAAGCAAATTAAGAATTACGATATTCAGTGAGGAAAGGTGGACTTAATGACGTGACAAATACGTCGGATACAAGTATTGCAGAAAGGAAGACATTAGATGCCATCAAGCAGCAACGTGCAATTTCCTACCCAAGGCTATTTTAACTTCTCTCTAGAAAGTTTGTTGTTCATGTTTATTTTCTAGTGTGAGACGTCCAAAGTACTTGTACTTTTCGGAATTCCCAGTCTCAATAGAACTGACCTATCACAATAATAATTATTAAATTAATGTCGTATGATAAACCTTTTCCAATACTATTATTATGAAATATTATTGAATTACATTACTAAACTAGGGACTAGTTTTTTTTGCTAGGGGCTTTACGTCGCACCGACACAGATAGGTCTTATGGCGACGATGGGATAAGAAAGGCCTAGGAGTTGGAAGGAAGCGGCCGTGGCCTTAATTAAGGTACAGCCCCAGCATTTGCCTGGTGTGAAAATGGGAAACCACGGAAAACCATTTTCAGGGCTGCCGATAGTGGGATTCGAACCTACTATCTCCCGGATGCAAGCTCACAGCCGCGCGCCTCTACGCGCACGGCCATCTCGCCCGGTTAGGGACTAGTTTCGGCCTTGCCTGGCCATCTTCAGCCTTAATGTAATACTTGTAATAAGTAAAGAAATGTAAAAAGACACAATTAACATTAGAACCTAGGATGAAGTGAATCGACCAACGTAAATAAAATAAAATGTTTCTGTAGTGCTTGTTAAAATCATGCTGAAATGCGGGGAGAAGCTGGTGTGTGCCGAGTAGGCAGCGTTCATCTCACCGGGTTACGAATCTAGCGGCGAGGATAGGAAATATGCCGGCTGCTGAAGCCTGGGGCTGACAAATGAAATGAAATATTAATGGAGAGTGTTGCTGGAATGAATAGCGGAGTACCATGGAGTGACCGGGATTTGAACCACGATACCCATCTTTACACAGCATCGCCAGTTACAACATTTGCTATTCTCGGTACGTAGCACACAAATGATTGGAAGCTGTATGCAATACTTTCGGATACAACCAATAACATAGGTATTTAAATAATTAATTTTCGGCACGTTCCCCTAAACTACAATTTCATCCAATCTACATTATAATGCCTTATTGCGCGTACACAGACCGACAAGTGCATTTCCTTGTTACTGCGGACACACTTTTAAAATTCTCAGCAATCTACAAGCAAAACTCTTTATTTCATATTTGTATATTTGACCAGTTAATGAAAACAATGCGAGCTTTTCAATTGTTCTGTATGTAAAAGAAGGAAATCGTTGTAATTTCAGTGTAGCGCAGAAATGCTCCGTGACTAAGCAACTTGCTTCACGGCACAAACGAAATCATCCCTCCCTGTCATTTTTTTCGTTTCAGTTAATGAGGCGGAGAATTGCCTTGAACTCGATCGCTATCACTAATTGTCTGCAGTTCAGTTCATTGTATAGCACAGCGTTACAAGTTAATTCTTTGAAATTAAATGCATTTCGGTGTTTTTGTTGCTGCAGTATAAGGAAAGGAGTGCAGAGTCCCTGTTTGATATGAACACGAGATGGGATGTGCTACTGGTCATTGGTGAGCCAAGTATAGCCAGGAGCAATTAACGCGGTGCCGGGTGGTGCCAGCTAGCGCCAGGCGCCCGGCCCGCTCTAGGAGTGTACATATTGTTAACAACACCATTGTTATGATGGCTATTGACACTTCCGCTGACTGACAGCACAATTACTGGGGTCACGCCACCACTCTCCTCCACCGGGCACCCCACCAGTCCCGCCTCTCACTCTACAAGACTTGTAATGTGTGTGTTTCACACCAGCTGGAGCTCTCTCGAAACTAATTAGAGGAGAAGACACGCATTCTCTGTCGCATCTTGGAATGCCACTGCTTTACCACTTTTTTAAACCAGGAGAATGCTCGGGCCGGGTGAGTGGCTCATACTGTCGTACTGTCAGCCTCTTGTCCATAGATTTGCTGGCGGCAGCTCGGCGTCTCCGAAAAATGTAGCTAAAACAATAACATTCTTTGGTTTAAACCTGTAGAAGATGAGTTTAGACATTACATTACATATGTAACCTCAGGAGGCCCCATTCCAGTTTCTTTGTTGAAGTCATTGTTGCCACTAGACGTGGTCGTGTAGTACAGTCCGGACGGGGTCTGTGCCGCTTGTCAATGCGTCCCACTTTTCGAAGAGTGAAGGGAATGAGGGGGAGTTTGGGCGCCCCTCGCGAGGTGTTAATGGGGGTGGGAAGAGCTCTAGCTGATCGACCTGCGGCGGGCGGACCAGTCAGTAGGCGGCGAGACAGAGTACAGTGTGGTGAGTCAAGGGCCTGTGTTGCTCGCTCAACGCGACAGAACCTGCAAATAATAATAATAATAATAATAATAATAATAATAATAATAATAATAATAATAATAATAATAATAATAATAACGTGAATTGTTTTCGCACACGTGTTACAGAACTGACGAAATGTCGAACGACAATCCAGATGTGGAGTCGAAAGTGGAGGACAAGAGAAGTAGAGGTAAGTGACATTCTCACTTGCTGTTTATTGTGCTTGAAGTGATCATAAACGATGATGGGATTCTAATTCACTTATTAAATGTGTCGCAGCTTCCTCCAACGAACCTTCGCTCTGTATACGCGAAAGCTATCACAAGACAACGTTATACTCGCAGATATAACGAGAGAGACCCATGGGGTACTGTACTCAAAGGTTCTAGTGGTAGTGCCCAGCCATGTTCATATTCTCGATATTTACTTACTATCGATTTGATTTGGAACTTTTTTGGCACAACCAACACTGCTGTCATTTTTGAAAATACCCTTGGGAATGATTTATTTTTGGTCATAATTTGAAAATTATCGACATTATTCATAGAAGATTCAAATTGCGAGTCATGCTGAAAACTATGCATAAACTAGTTTAACTGCTTTTATCCTTGTGATGTCACCACAGTAGTGACATGACAGGTGTGCAGGTACTGGTCTACACTCGTCCGTACATTCCCAGTGGTAGCTAACTCCTCCTTTAATGAGAACGATAGGAATTAACCGTCCCTGTTAACACCAGACCGTATGACTGTCTTGGTAAGCGAGAGAAGCTTATGTTTCACTACTTTACAGGCACTTTTGGTGGGTTGCGGACGTATTCGGCGTATGGCCTTCATACTTCGTCATTGACCGACATACAGGGCATTCGTGTAAGCGGTTCCGGGTTCAGTTACCGACCGGCCTGGGCATTTTAACTTGCATTGGTCTGGTTTGTGGGCGATTTCATCGCGGCTGGGGCCTCCTCATCACAAAAGAGCAGGCTGCCCATGGGCGTCATCCATTAAAGATACGCACTAGTCCTCTCCGGAAGTTATAAGTCCGCAGTGGCTGCGCTGTTAACACGGTACGACTGGAAGCGAAGCCCTGAATTTGCGAGAGCAGTGGGTTCGAACCCGCCCGTCGGCTGTGGTGACAATACTTCCCTGTGGTTTCCAGGTAAATACGCGGACAGTTCCATTCGCCATCATGCAGTTCATGTCCAGCAGGTGCTCAACAGAGGATTTTGCGACCTCTTCCACAAATACTCGTTGACTGTTCACGTCACTTTGTTTGAGCTTGTGTTTGTGATTGACGGGTTGGCTATGTTGTAGGTGCTACTTAAGTGACTGAATGTAAGCGAATCCATGCTTATTTTTCTATAATAACATGAATTTGAATATTTTACTAGTTGTTCGTAGTAGAATTTTGTGTAAACACGCAGTCAGATCGTCTGTTATCCTCCATGGAGTTTTAAGCGAGCATGTTGGACAATTTGAGATTTACTCTTGTCTGTACGTTTGTCCACAGAACGCGTGCTGTACGCCCGCAAGCACGTGCTGCCGGACCAGAAGGCGCCTGTCGCGGGCGGGGAACCCGTCACAGAGGCACTGGCCGTGGTAAGTACAGCACAAAACAGTCTCCTCTACTCCCTGACGCTTAACTTTTAAAATTACTTGCATTTAAGGTCCACGCAGGTGACTTTTCTTACACCGCAGCCCCCGGTCAGGGCTCTTACCGGCACCATGGCGACCGTGGGATAGGCGTGCAAAGCAAACGGCCGTGGCCCTAGCGTTTGCCTGGTGTGAAACTGGAAAGCACGAAAAACCATCTTTGGGGCTGCCGACAGTGGGGTTCGAACCAACTATCTCCGGAATGCAAGCTCAGAGTTGCGCGCACGGCCAGCTCCCCCACCCGCTAAATACCCTCATAACCTTATGAAGATCTTTACAGTTTTCGGCATCAACACAGGACTTTTCCACTTGCTGAAGCTTTACCATTGTCCACGTCGCTCATATCTATGATGCAAATTCCTCTGCTCTGTTGCAGGCTCTACGTAACGCGGTGTTTGGCGCGCCGGCCGCAGTCCCCGTCCCCAGGCCCGAGTGGCTCAGAACGGCCTTCACGTTCCGGCCCGCTGAGCGCGAGCTGGGCTACGGACTGACCGGCGGTCGCTCGACGGTGCGCGGTCTGCTTGCTGTGGTGCAGGCCCACGTGGTGCGCCACCTGCTGTTCGGGGTGCCAGCGCCCTTCGCCAACAGCACCGTCATGTCGTCTGGCATGGTGCACCCCTACCACCACGAGAGGTGAGCTCTAACACAAGTCACGGTGCAGCGGTAGGCAACACTTTGAATTACCTTTTGAATCTTGCTAGTATTTTACCTGACAGCGCCGTGACTATCTGGTGGTACGCAACCTGTTCAGTATCTCTGTCGAGCGAATTGCCTTTGTACCCTTGCTAATATATTATATGTGACAGCGCCGTGAGGTACTAGCGGTAGGCAACCCTTTCAATACCTCTGTGTATCCCATTGCTTCCCTTCCCTTGCTGATACGGATGCATGACAGCGCCTTGATGTAGGCAACCCCTTCAATCCCATGGCAGCGGTATCTTTGCGCCTACTCTGAAGCGGAGTAACGTCCATTTCAGCACCGACACACACGGCAGAGCCTCAGCATTTACCTGGTGTCCTGAGACCCCAAAACAAAAATACTCATTCCTCCGAAACCGTTTAACGTTCCAAATGGCGGTATATATTTTTAAATCCCAGATGCAAAATAAGAAATATTTTAAAACATTCCACCCCTAAGGGTGAGCTCCGGAAACGAAATTACTGATCCCTTCAAAACCGTTTGAGGCACGAAGTTGTAATTTTATGTCCTAATGACGTACTTCAAATGTTGTTCATGATATTGATTTATATGGGAGTTCTAGCGACCCACCTTCAAATTGCACGGGACTGAGCCAGGATCGAAATGGGCCTTAATCATCTGAGCCACTCAGCGTGGCTTCACAATGTCTCTCCCCTCAGGAGTTTACTGTGGACAATCACAATCCTTTCACGTATGGACTTCTGTATCCTAGATGTTAAATAAGAAATATTTTTAAAAAGTCTACCCTCCATTACTGTTTGGCGTGCAAATTCAGAATGTTGATCGCATCTACGCCCTAGGGTTCTTTCCTGCGCGTACGCACTGAGGGTAGCCGACAGTGAACTTGAAAGTTCCAATACGTGTCTCTAATTTGTACCTGAACAAGTTTAACTGCCCTTAATATTTCTCATTTATTTACAGGGAGATTGGTGTCTGCAATCGACACTAAATTAATTACCGGATTCCATGAATTTAGTGTTGTAATAAACTTATGAGACGTTATTAATGTCTGCTTTAATAGTGACTTACTATGTATTGTTTATACTTCCGCTAAATACTTACTTACTTGTGTTGACTGCTATTTTTGTCTACTTATTTTTTCGTATTGAACGCGACAAACTGTACACTTGGATCGCCTCTGTACGATATACTGTTCCGCGGCTGATATGGACACCGTACTTGAGATGCGCAATGCTACTGGGGAGCGGATTGTTCACACATTATTCATATTTTGACGTTCTGTGTTCACAAATGAAGTAAACAGTTCTACTTTCGTAATGTGCAGTCATGTAATTTTAATTGTTTTCAGTCAAAATTAATAAAACGGACCATATATACAATTAGTGTGGAAAAAATTGAAGAAACAATTCTTACTTTTGTACTTTTCTTGATACCGTGTCAGTGAAGCTTTCTTTTTAATGACAAACTTCTGGAAGCTTCCAATGCACTTACTAAATGATCAGACGTTCACAAAAGGAGTAAGTAATTTCGCAACAGTGTACTTGCGTAGTCACATGCAGTATAAAGGAGCACGCCGCTGCTCAGAACATAATACCATGCTGCTCCTCACAAGTCCTGGAGCCCGCAGGTTTGAAACGTTCTATCCTAACGACTTGTTTCAGGCTACTGAGACCTACCGCTCTCGAGCAGCAGGACGCGCTGTGCGTCGCGCTGTCGGCCATCCTGTGGCGAGTTGGAGAGCGGAAGCGCTGCGTGCTGACGGTCCCCCAGGAGGAGAGCTACTTGCATCCCAACCAGATCTACTGCCCTGACGGCGTCACCGAAAAGGTAAGCTTTACATTCCCTTCATCATGTCCTATTTGTAGATGAACCATCTCGTCTAAAGTTCCATCGAGGAAGAACGGCACCACACGCTGTTCTCATTACGGGAATAAGAGTGACGCTTCCCCAACAATGAAGGTATCGGCAAGTGAAAAACTCGCTGTGGCACCGTGGCAGACGTAAGCGTGACAGTCAATGAAGTTCAAACCTGATAAAAGTGTCCATACTTCGGCCGCTCAACGGGATTCTTCAGTTTAAATCACCCGACAGATCGCTCAGCAAGTTCTAAAGTAATGATGAAGGCTGATTTGGCAATATTTCTGGAATACAGTTTTAATGTTGTACACCTTGCGGAGGAGGAACGGCGTTTGCTGGGGTCCGACATCCTTCATTTTCCCTTTCGATCGTATGTTTCGTGTTGTTTTAACTGAGTTGCTTTCTGTGTTGTCTTTTGTCGACCAATCACGCCTGATTATATTTACGGACGGTTGTGTCACATTGGCGATATTTCTGATTGATTCTCAAAGTGAAATTAATGTTTTCGAATATCATACAAATTCAAGCGATGACGAGGAAATTGCGGTGGAAGACAGTGACATGGAATACACGCACCATAATACAGAAAAGAAGCCGGTACATTTATCGAACAGTTTTGAACTATATACTATGCAGAAAATACGCCTCTAATCATGTGGCTTGAGCGGGCAAGAAAATGAATGCCGAGAGTGTCCGACGTCAAGCGCTCGTGAGGACTAGGGATTGTGCTGAGCAAAGTGAAAGCAGGTAGAAATGTAGAGAAGCCAGGACTGCACCACACTTTGTTATGTGCAATTCACGTTCGCTGTTATTGTTACATTAAGCACGCGGAAGTAGTTCTGTGAGCTGCCGATGGAGGATCCACCAGCGCTCGGTTTAGCCTCGCGTTACCATCCCTTTCTACATGTTGCTAAAGGCTCATTTGCATGAGCATAAATGCATTTTTACACAAACAATAAATGAACATATTTATTTGCTTTATAATAAAGGCAGTGCATATAAAAATTAAAATCATATTTTTTAAAAATATCACTGTTCTCTATTTCTTTTCAGTGATCTCGAAACTCTCTAAACTACACTCATGATCTCACTAATTTTGTTACCATACAATGGCAGTTTTTATTTTGAACCCAGTATTATGAACCTTATTAAAACATCCAATGCACGTGATTCCTGCTTTGTTTTCTTGTCAGCGTCCTTCGATGTGCCACATTCTCGCTGAGCTTTCTAGCAAGCCACTCATCGTGTTCGAACTTTCCTTCCATCCTTGAGAGAGTGTGCGCACTGTTGACAGGATCTGGACCAACCAGGCTTCTTGAAATTGCAGTAGTGGGATTGTTTTCGCAGACATCATGGTGTCAAGTATCCAAGCATTAACCAACACCGTTCCAGGACTACTTTCCTGTGCCATTTTAAACCTTTCTGTAGAACTGAATAATGAGAAGATATCTGATTGTTAAACCGACCCCCCTTTCTAGCTCCATTGTAATCAAGAACTGACAGAGGCTTCCTTTCCAGAGTCACTGTTGTAAGCGTTAGCTTGACCCACCACCTCTCCCTTCTTCATTTTCTGTCTCACTATCATCGGTAGTCCGCGTCTATTGCTACGAAGGGTCCCACACACAAATGTTTGGTTCCTCTGAAGTTCTTCTGCCAGAGGCACACTGGTGTAGAAATTATCGCATAGAGGGTACATCGTTCATTTAAGAATCCACGTAGAAGGTCCATCACAACAGAATGAACATGACCCACTCAGCTTTCACTCTCACTGGATTTTCCTGCATAGATCTTCATTCTAACAGTGTAGCCTTCTTTCGCACACAGTTTATACACCTTAACTCCATATTTGTGAGTTTTGTTACATTCTGAAAACTAAACAGCCTCTCCAAGGAACCAAAGTTTCATCTATAACCATTTCTTGCCCCATTGTCAAGGCAGTCTCAATTTTTTGGTTTAATTTATCAAGGAGCGGTTAGATTCAATACAGATGATCACCTGGTTGTTGATTAGCTTCACTGTCTGCGAAGTGCCAGAAAGAAGGAAACAATCCCGTGGCACTGCCTGTCTAATAAGTCAACAAGATCCATACACATGATAATTCCTTCATTTCGTCAATATTAGTTTCAAACTTCTTGACTTGGTTACCTGCTGGTTTCCTGAATCATCATTTCTAATAGGCTGCCATCCACGAAGTGACAGTCCCTTTTCTGACTGCTTTACTTCCCCAGGAAAAACAGTGAAGCCTGAACACACCAACTGCAGTCTGTTTTGTTCACTGTGTTGGTTCCAGAGGACACTGGTGAAGATAATGAAATTGGTAATTAAAATTTGGATACTTTCATCTCCTTAAAGATCCTCAATATGTGAGTGCTCTAATCAAGATCTCGTGGCTCGTTGTCAAGAGTCCGAACTGGGACACTCTTTGGGTAGCTGAAAGTCTGCTAACCTACGTTTCATTTAAAAGAATTCACACACATTCGTTCATTTTCTATGATTATAGTTGAGAATAAGATGATGAAATCTGTACATAAGTAACGTTCTCACCGTGGTGCTGTGATGCCCAAATGTATTTCACATGACAACAAGGGTATTCACAGAGATTTCCACCAGCCTATAATGATGGCTCCTATTGTCCACCGCAGTTGTGCAGGACATCTAGTAAAAGTGCGAGGCAAAGCATTTTACTTACTTCCTACCCATAGTTGAACCTGTGGTGACCAGCCAGTGTAAACACTGGCAACTCGTTCAGCTAAGGCCGTCATGTTTGTCTCCAAGTACTGTCACTGTAACTGTGTTCACCTCCACTCTCTATGACCTCGCCTGTTGAACTGGAAGAAATCTGTTACCATTGGTCAAGAGAAGCTTCATTGCTCCTGAATGTGGTGGATCCCAGCCAAGTTGAGCAGTCACACCTTTGGTCAATTGCGCTGTATGCAGACGACCGTCACCACAGAGCCTTAGCTGGTCACTATACACAGCAGATGTAATCGTTATGTTTTTCGGAAGAAGTTGTTGGTGAAGAATACCATCTTTGTTCCACCAGATGCATAATATAATTTTCCGTGGTTGGGCGCTATCCTTGGCACGGAGAGTTGGGCTGAGCCTCTTCTTCATGTCGACACACAGACACCATTTCTCGTCACTGGTGACAATGTTGGTGTCTGGTGCCGGGCAAGCAATGTTACTGTCACTTAGCACATGTGGTACCCAATTTCTGTACCTTACCCATTGAATGCAAATGGCGAACAATAGTTGACTGATCACATTCAAAAACTTGCGCCATTTCCCGCGTTCTTTGACGAAGCAACTCATTCAAGCGATTTTCATCAAAATGTGAAAGTCTTCCAGAACGTGATCATCAGACAAGTTAAACCATCCTGCTAGAAAGTGGGAAAAACCATTTTGTGCTGTTCTTTCAGCAACTGCTTCATTCCCGTTTTCGCAGCTCCTGCTGCACTGGATCCGCGGTTAAAATGTGTCTGAAATATACACAAATAATACGTTCACAATCAAGAAAACCTGTCTTTCACAACACACAAACAACGGAATAACGATAAGCAATCCCTGGACGCCGCATTCTTCACTATCACTATCACTATCAGCCATATTCAATTGTTTTTACGATGTGGCCTCTTTAAGTCCAAAGCAAGGTAGGTTTTCATGAGGTCTCTCCATCTGGGACGGTCTTGAGCGATGTTCTGCCAATTGATCCCAGTAATCTTCCGGATGTCTTTATCCCATCTGTCTGGTGGTCTTCCCCTTGGTCTGAGATGATCTTTCGGACACCACTCAAGCACATGCTTTGTCCACCTACCATCAGTTCTCCGAGCAACATGGCCTGCCCACTGCCATTTTAGGGTAAACACCCTTTCTAAAATGTCACTGACCTTCGTGACTGACCTGATGTAATCTGCTCTCTTCCTGTCTTTCTTCGTCAAGCCTAGCATGAACCGTTCCATAGCTCTTTGGGTTATTCTGAGATTTTGCTTAATAAACTCGCTCAATGTCCAGGTTTCACAACCGTAAGTCAGTACGGGGAGAACACTCTGGTCAAAGACTATCTTCTTTAGGTGGGGTGGCATGTTGGATTTGAAGACTAAAGAATTTCTTCCGTAGGCTTGCCATCCTAGTTTGATACGTCGGAAGATTTCCGGTCTTAAGTCCCCTTTCATGTTTACAAGTTGCCCAAGATAGACAAATTCATTGACCTGTTGTAAAGTGGTGTTTCCCACATGCAGCTTTCCTGCTGGGGCCCACTTGTTAAGCATTACTTTGGTTTTAGAAAGGTTCATGGATAGTCCCACTTTTTGACAGGCTGAGACAAGATCATTTATTAGTATTAAATCTGTATTGAACCGAGAATCTCATGGGAACAAAACATGATGCACACCGGTCCCATGAATAATCAAATGTTATAACATTTTATTGTATTGAATAGCAATTAATGCACCAAGCCAACAATTGAAGTAACTTTATTACACGACAGCCCATTTTCGTGTTTCATTGTTTACTATTTAGTGGCGTTAATTAAGGTACCTGGTTTGAAAATAGCAAACCATGGGAAACAATCTTCAGGGCTGCCGACAGTGGGGCCAAGTTGAAGGGTGCGCCCGAATAAGGCCGTGTTGAGTATTTGTCACTGAAGCTGAGCTGATAACTCGAGACATGCCGCATGCTGGGTGCTATTTTCCTGAAGGGCTTTGACCCACCAATTGATAGGGCTGCTTTCTCATCCACTGAAGGCTCCATTCTTCAGTCTGTCAGAGCTGTATCGTACACTAGCTCCTAATTTGATAAAAGTACTGCACTAAGACATTATCTTACAAACTCATCGAGAAACTGCGTTTAATTTACCCCCAAAAGCACGTTTGTGGTATTGCCTTTTGCGGCTAAGATCGCCATGTACAAGTAAGAAACAGTCTTCTCTCCGAAGTCGAAAACGAAAGCATGCGAGTTTCTTTATTTTCAAAGATATTCCAAATACCTATTTCCAGATCTAACATCTTCAGTTTTCGAGGTATAAGTATCCCCATTACAGAATTCAACCACCTTTTCAGTACTCCCCCCTCCCGCCAAGTGGATTTTGTGGGAAAAAAAATACATGTTTCTTTATTTTTAAAGGAGATTCAAAATACCACTTTTCATGCCTGTAACATTTTAAGTTTTTGACATATACTCATTTAAAAATTAACCCCCTCCCCCTTTTGACCTCTTTAGTGACAAAATATCGTCTCTTAGTGAGCGCCCACACTGTGATATACGTCATTTCTTTTTGTCCGTAGCACACTACAAATACTGTACTAACATTAAAGATGGCACAAACACACAATCAAATTAGCCACAGAAGTAATTGTGACATTGTCTTTCCAGCTGCAGATCTTCGAAGTGACTTCCCTCGAGGATCTCCAGATCGTGATCAAGAGGTATCTCTACCTGGTAAGTGTCTGCTCACACATTTATTTAGTCCCTGCTCTTGCTTCAGTGTACAAAGAGACACATGTCATCGCCAACTTCCGTTCATATGTTCCTATAAATTCACTTTCATTGTCCCAAAGAACTCGTGCGCCAACCAGTGTGACTTCACGCCTTGTCCTTCGTCTGTTCCTTGCAGGTTCGTTTGGCAAAGCAGCACTTCAACATATGTAGCTGTACCTTCATATCTGGTAGTTGGACACATGACTCATCCAGTTGAAAACTTCGTCATCTCCACAATTTATGAAAATTAGTTTCTCTCCACCATTACACAAGATTCCAGGCACAACCATTGTGTTGTTTGATGCAGTGTTCCATTCATTACGCTTACAACTATTCTACTGCTAGTAGGCTACTGAGCCACCCCTCTGTACCATGCAACCTTGCTGCTTGCGTGTCCCAATGAAGCAGATAGCCGAGCCGCAGGTGCAACCATATCGGATGGGTATCTGTTGAGAGACCAGACTAACGAATGGTTCATCGAAAGGGGGGTAGCAGCCTTTCGGTAGTTGCAAGGGCGGCAGTCTAGATGATTGACTGATAAGGCCTTGTAATAATACTCAACATGGCTTAGCTGTGTTGATACTGCTACACGGCTGAAAGCAATGGGAAACTACATCCGTAACTAACTCCCGAGGAAGTGCAGCTCTCTCTGTATGAATGATGTACTGATGATAGCTTCCTCCCGGGTAAAATATTCCGGAGGTAAACTAGTCCCCCATTCGGATCTCCGGGTGGGGACTACACGAGAGGGGGCGATCATCAGGAAGATGGATACTGACATTCTGCGAGTCGGAGCGTGGAATGTTAGAAGTTTGAATGGTTGTGGTAGGTTAGAGAATCTGAAAAGGGAGATGGATAGGCTAAAGTTAGATGTAGTTGGTATAAGTGAAGTACGTTGGCAGGAAGAACAGGATTTTTGGTCAGGCGACTACCGAATTATCAACACAAAATCAAACAGAGGAAATGCAGGAGTTGGTTTAATAATGAATAAGAAAATAAGGCAGCAGGTAACCTACTATGACCAGCATAGTGAAAGAATTATTGTCAAGATAGACACCAAACCAATGCCCACCACAATAGGGCAGGTCTATATGCCTACTAGTTCAGCGGATGATGAAGCAATTGAAAGAATATATGAAGAGATAGAAGATTTAATACAATATTTAAAGGTGATGAGAATCTAATTGTGATGGGAGACTGGAATGCAGTGGTAGGCCAAGGAAGAGAAGGTAGCACAGTAGGAGAATTTGGATTGGGACAAAGGAACAAAAGAGGAAGCTGGCTGGTTGAATTCTGCACCAATCACAATTTAGTCCTAGCTAGCACTTGGTTCAAACACCATAAACGATGCTCTAGACATGCATGAGACCTGGAGGCAGTGGAAGGTATCAAATAGACTTCATTATGATTAGGCAGAGATTCAGAAACCAGGTTTTGGATTGCAAAACTTTCCCAGGAATAGATGTGGACGCTGACCACAACTTGTTGGTCATGAAATGCCATCTGAAGTTGAAGAACTTGAAGAAAGGAAGGAATGCAAGAAGATGGGATCTAGACAAGTTAAAAAAAAAGTGTGAGGGATTGTTTTAAAGAACATGTTACACAAAGACTAAATGAAAAGGCTGAAGCAAACACAATAGAGGAAGAGTGGAGAGTCATGAAGAATGAAGTCAGTAGGGCTGCTGAAGAAATGTTAGGAAGAAAGGAAAGATCAACTAAGAATCAGTGGATAACTCAAGAGATACTAGACCTGATTCACAAGCCACGAAAGTACAAGAATGCAAAACATGAGGAGGGCAGAAAAGAATACAGGCAAATAAAGAATGAAGTAGATAGAAAGTGCAAGGTAGCTAAGGAAGAATGGCTGAAGGAGAAGTGCAAGGATGTCGAAGGCTGTATGGTCCAGGGAAAGGTAGATGCTGCATACAGGAAAATCAATTAAACCTTTGGAGATAGGAAATCTAGGCGTATGAATATTAAGAGCTCAGATGGAAAGCCACTTCTAGGGAAAGAAGACAAAGCAGAAAGAAGGCAGGAACATATCCAGCAGTTGTATCAGAGTAAAGACATAGATGAAATATTTCTGGAACAAGAAGAGGCTGTTGATGCTGATGACATGGGAGACTCAATTTTGAAGTCAGAATTCAACAGAGCTTTGGGACACCTAAGTACGAACAAGGCAATGGTAATTGATGACATACTCTAAGAATTACCGACGGCCTTAGGAGAAACCAGCATGGTAAGGTTATTCCATTTAGTGTGTGAGATGTACGAGACAGGAGAAGTCCCATCCGATTTTCGGCAGAATGTTGTTATACCTGTTCCCAAGAAAGCTGGTGCTGACAAGTGTGAAAACTACCGCACCATTAGTTTAGTATCTCATGCCTGCAAAATTTTTACATGTATTATTTACAGAAGAATGGAAAAACAAGTTGAAGCTGAGTTGGGAGAAGATCAATTTGGCTTCAGAAGAAATGTAGGAACACGTGAAGCAATCCTGACTTTACGTCTGATCTTAGAGGATCGAATTAAGAAGGACAAGCCCACGTACATCACATTCGTAGATCTAGGAAATGCATTCGATAATGTTGATTGGACCAAGCCATTTATGATTCTGAAGATGATAGGGATCACATACCGAGAACGAAGAATTATCTACAATCTGTATAAAAATCAGTCTGCAGTGATAAGAACCGAGGGCTTTGAAAAAGAAGCAGCAATCCAGAAAGGAGTGAGGCAAGGCTGCAGTTTGTCCCCTGTCCTTTTCAATGGTTACATAGAACAGGCAGTAAAGGAAATCAAAAAGAAATTTGGAAAGGGAATCACAATCCAAGGAGAGGAAATCAAAACCTTGAGATTTGCCGATGATATTGTTATTTTATCTGAGACTGCACAAGATCTCGAGAAGTTGCTGAATGGTATGGATGAAGTCTTGGGTAAGGAGTACAAGATGAAAATAAATAAGTCCAAAACAAAATAATGGAGTGCAGTCGAACGAAGGCAGGTGATGTAGGAAATATTAGATTAGGAAATGAAGTCTTAAAGGAAGTAGATGAATATTGTTACTTGGGTAGTAAAATAACTAATGATGGTAGAAGTAAGGAGGACATAAAATGCAGACTGGCACAAGCAAGGAAGAGCTTTCTTAAGAAAAGAAATTTACTCACTTCAAACATTGATATCGGAATTAGATGTTTTTGAAGACTTTCGTGTGGAGCGTGGCATTGTATGGAAGTGAATCATGGACGATAACTAGCTCAGAAAGAAAGAGAATAGAAGCTTTTGAAATGTGGTGTTACAGAAGAATGCTGAAGGTGAGATGGATAGATCGAATCACAAATGAAGAGGTATTGAATCGAATTGGTGAGAGGAGATCGATTTGGCTAAATTTGACGAGAAGAAGAGATAGAATGATAGGACACATCTTAAGACACCCAGGACTTGTTCAGTTGGTTTTTGAAGGAAGTGTAGGTGGTAAGAACGGTAGGGGTAGACCAAGGTATGAATATGACAAGCAGATTAGAGCAGATGTATGATGTAGGAGTTATGTAGAAATGAAAAGTTTAAGACAGGATAGGGTGATATGGAGAGCTGCATGACTCGAACAACAAGAGGTGTCTGCAGACTTCAAACAACTTGGAAATTT
This sequence comes from Anabrus simplex, assembly GCF_040414725.1. Classification (NCBI taxonomy): domain Eukaryota; kingdom Metazoa; phylum Arthropoda; class Insecta; order Orthoptera; family Tettigoniidae; genus Anabrus; species Anabrus simplex. The sequence continues at coordinate 100,627,800 of NC_090278.1, forward strand.
ATCGAACATTTCTTTCTTTTACCCTCGAAGATTGGTTTCTCCCCCAGACTCAGCGAGGGATCCTACTTCTACCACCTGAGGAGCGGTGTCCTGGAGTGTGAGACATTAACTTCTAAGATTTGACTAATTATTCACATGCAGTGTCAAATGAAATCTCTATTCTATTCCATTCAGCAGAATGGTTTAAAGTCTCCTGAATTTATCCTTCTACTCTGCGACTTCTCTCCATAGGTCGAGGAAGTAACGATCGAGATCGACAGCAGAAGAATGAAAAGAATAGTTTTGGATGAAACAGAGGGAGTAGAACACAACAAACTTTCAGAAGAAGCAGTAAATAACCGGCGCGACTATTAACTGTCAGTCACAAAATGTCACCCATAACAAGTGAAGTATGTAGCAAACAATTGTAGTTGGTTTTGCACGGGCAAAATCAAGAGGCTGTGGTTTCAGATCCCACTGGTGTCCAGAACACGATCTAATAGGTTGAAAATTTATTTTGATCCCAATGTGGTCGTGGAAATTCAATATTCACTACAGAAGAGAAGCTAGTTTATAGAGGATTTTGTGGACTGGCTTGGTTTTTGTTGAAGAATGGTGTGTCACGTTCCCTTACATAGGTACCAACATACTTGTAATAAAAAACTAAAACACATTGGTCAACTTTATATGTTTCAAGTAGGCTTGCCACGTATTTTGTATGAAAACAACAAGCACAACGTCCCACTACCTAATTTTACTGTTTTGGGAGATGCGGAGGTGTTTTATGTGCCTGACCTTCAAATATCGATCGAGCCACTCAGCCCGGTTACAATACAATATCCATGTTTTTCAGGAGAAGCGTTCAATGTTCATATCAGAAATACACCTGTTATACAATTTTTATAAAAATTGGTGTGTTCTATACATAATTTATTATAATCTGGAAAAGTGCTTCAATCCCCTTTTGAATTAATCAAAGCAACTAATGTGAAAACATTAGGCATCAATACCGTACATCAGATTTTTTGTTGTAACATTTTCAGAGGTGTGGAAGTTGAGGTTGATGGTAAAATCTCAAAAATGAAATATTTTGAATTGTTTGTTGTCAGCCAACGAATTAACATGACAGAGGGCAGCCATCCCCTATTAACACTGATCAGAGTGAAGAGATCCAACACAAGGGCAAGGGCTACGAAGGGCGTGAAATTGAAAGAATCCCTGGACCTCGCATCCTAATAGCGTCGGGGTCGGAAAAGAACAAGAGTTAACCGAGGCAGGTCAGATAGGAGGAGCCTGGCACAAGTCGCTCCTGAGCTAACGGCCCTGTGGGCCCTTATGACAGGCAAGGGATACCGTTGCTGTTACTCCACTGCCCCCGACCACAGGAGTATCTTTGACATCGGTCTGGCTTCCCTCCTGAGGTGAACAATATTACAGTGATGGTGCATTTGAGTTGAGGTAAACTGTGCCGCTACTAACAGAATACAGTGATGCTATCAAGAGATTAACTCCTCCCTGGCTCTTCCACTCAAATCAACTTTTATTTTAGAAAACTCATGTTTTGATCCTTCCCCACCTTACTCAGACACAGGGAGATTCACTTGTGATATTTGTCTCTGAGTTCCAGGCGGAGTGCGGTCCAGGAGCTCTGCTGCTGCTCTACAGTGCTGTACTCACTCGAGGACTCGACAAGTGAGTGCCTACTAACAGTTCACAGTCTATTTGTAATGAATATACCACAAGGTGTCAATTATCAGTTCTGGACAATCACAAAGGTAAGGATTTGAAGTATGAGCTCAATTTAAGGACAATACCTTCTTGAAGCAACATGACACAAAGTAAACCAAGGCGCGACGTGGGGAAGCTGCATCATTTTATCAAACTATTGGCACTGGATCCACAGCTGTATAGAAAGTGGTTTGCAACTTGATCACTCAACATCCAGACTGTTATTTTTCCTGTATGTTTCTGGGGAGTAGTCTTCCAGCTGTTGCCCTCAACAGCCCTTAAGATTCTCCCAGTCTGGTTATAATTTCATCAGCACATGCATGATATAACTTTTAAAAAATTGTTTTTTTTTTTTTAATTATTGGAGAAAAGATCCAGATTCATAAAAAGATAACAATAACTGATCACATTCCCAAAATATCCGAGACCCATAACAACTACTTAACTTTTAAAAGTACATTGTATATGACAACAAAAGTACTTTTAACTGTTAAAATCTTTTAAAACCCTAATGTGACAGTGTCACTAAGTTAAGGTTTACAAATTTCGTTTTAGAATCAGGAAGAGATGAACATGTCCTTACATGTACTACAGTTTGTAGTTTCCCAAAGGCAGTCAGGATCAGGTGTCTCTCTGGCTTCTTCCATCCTCACAACCACACCTTGTCTTTATTGTCCTAAGTTGCTCAGTGCTGAGGCATCCAACTTCCTCCAAGACTTTGAGGTAATATCAGTTAGCTGTCCCCTTGGACAGAACACCTCCTCACCAGTGGGATGTATTCAACTTTCAAACATACCTTCATTACAGACCGTTATGCCTTTCTGCTTCTGTGAGTTTACTAAACTCTGTTTGTAACTACAGTAGAGTCTCGTTAATCCGAACTAATTGGGACCGGAGTCTGTTTGGATTACGAAATTTTTGGATTAACCGGAAAATATTTTCTAATAATAATGTTCTTGTTTTTACGTCCTGCTAACTACTTTTATGTTTTCTGGAGACGCCTAGCTGCCGGGATTTTCTCCCGCAGCAGTTCTTTTACGTGCCAGTAAATCTGTTTACACGAGGCTGACGTATGTGAGCACCTTCAAATACCACCGGACCGAGCCAGGTTGGGGTCAGAAGGCCGGTGCCTCAACCGTCTGAGGAAAATAGTTTCTACAATACTGTCCATTCCTTAGCAGTTACATTAATAAAATACTGTATAAAATTACAGTAGGGTAGTTAAGAACCCATAGATGAGGAAACCACAGTGAAAATGACATTAGCGGTGGACTGTCAACTATTACAAACATGCCAAGAACACGGTGGAGAAAGAATCTGGAGTTGATGAGGAACAGTGACTACGAGGAAGACCACAATGAACAACTAGTGTTGCGTTCAGATGCCGCGGCCGCCTTAGCTACGTCGAGCAACACTGCGCTGCTACGCCCACTGATGTGATGTTTACGAGACATTGGTTTAACACTGCATTTTCGACTAGGTTCCAATCACTACGGCAAAAGAAACTAACAGACTTTGTAAAGATAAACGACGAGTGAATGATGGTTTATAATGTGTAATTATGTTTACATTAAGTTATTCTAGTAAAATATGACTAATAAAATACAAGTCTATCTTCATTCTATAATGTGTTCTTTCATTTCAGTAAGGAGAATTTTTAAAAAAAAATTCAATATTTCAGTTTAGATTAACTGGACTTTCAGATTTATGGGACTCTAGTGTAGTTGCATGGCCTCATTTAGTTCTATAACTCTTATCTTCAAATCGTTAAAAACTGAGTCTAACCATAGACATCTTGGTCTTCCTCTACTTCTCTTACCCTCCATAACAGAGTCCATTATTCTCCTAGCTAACCTATCCTCCTCCATTTGCCTCACATGACCCCAACACCAAAATCAATTTATGCGTACATCTCAATCCATTAAGTTCAGTCCCAACTTAGCCTTTATCTCCTCATTCCAAGTAACCTCCTGCCATTGTTCCCACCCACTTGCGCCAGCAGTGATTCTCGCTACTTTCATGTCTGTTACTTCTAACTTATGAATATGATATCCTGAGTCCACCCAGCTTTCACTCCTGTAAAGCAAAGTTGGTCTGAAAACAGACCGATGTAACGATAGTTTTGTGTGGGAGCTGACTTCCTTCTTACAGAATACTGTTGATCGCAACTGCGAGCTCCCTGCATTAGCTTTACAACACCCTATATTACCATCCTGGGAGAATACACAAGCTAAATACTACCTGTTCCAGCTTTGTATCACCAATCTGACATTCACCCTTCTTTTGGATTTCTTACCTACTGACATCAATTTAGTCTTGGAAAGACTAATTTTCATACCATACTCATTGCACCTATTTTCAAGTTCCAAGATATTAGACTGCAGGCTTTCGGCACAGTCTGTCATTAAGACGAAGTCGTCAGCATAGGCCAGACTGCTTACTACATTTCCACCTAACTGAATCCCTCCCTCAGTACTCTGTCATATGCCTTCAGTTACCTGATTCCGACAACTCTTCTATAGCCTGAAAGCACAAGATGCCTGGTACACTAATCAACGAGATACCTCGATAGTTGTTGCAATCCTTCTTGTTCCCTTATTTATAGAAAGATGCAATTACTGTTTTTGTCCAATCTGAAGGAACGTAGCCATGTCAGGCCACTTTATGACAGTGGAGTTTATTTACCATTCTTTTCACTTCCTCAAGCGTAATTTTACCAACATTATTGTCGTCCTCCCCAAGTGCAGGAAAATGAAGGAAAAGAAAAGAAAGTTAATTTTTCTTGTTCAGAATTTTGCTTCTCATTGCTGCTATTCTAGATTTCAATTTCATTTTTAAATCATTCACTAAAATCTAAATCTCATGCATCACGAGAAAGAAATATTTGAAATTCGCTGATTTAACACCGTCTTCCCTTTAGCGACAACCCTTGAAAGAGTCGCTTTCTTTAATATTTTGTTCTAGATGTTGCAGTTTTGTTTTGTCTGATGCAGGGTGGTGGCGGACATGGACCAGGCGCAGACCTCGCTGATCGGAGCGGCCGAGGAGGGCTCCGCCTGCGTCGTGATGCTGCTGCTGACAGGACGAGCCACTCCGTACCTGCACAATGGAGTTCTGTACGTGGGAGACGAGGAACACTACGTAAGTCGAAACAATGTCACTGGCTCCTTAGCGTGCTGGCCTTTGGTCACACGGGTCCCGGCAGGGTCGCCATTTCATTTCTTTACCAACGAATACAAAGTCAGCAGTAACTTGTCTTTCTTCATCCAGACTTTTGCTGGTAACACTGCATTTGTCATCGTTAGGGAAGCAGTCTGCACCTGTATGTGAAGAAAATGGAGGAGTAATGGTTGCAGGAAGGACAAAGTACCAGCATAAAGCGTAGGGGAGTATTCTAGGGCTACCAGCACTACCCGTGGTAGCCCAAGAAAAATACATTACAAATAAATAACACTTTATTACAGTTTGAACAGAGCATTCAAACAATCGTGGCATTCATTTGCATTCTTCTTTATCAAAAGAAATGATGGTTAGTGGTTACTGAAAGCGGCACGTCGTAGAAACAGCAACCGGAGAGTGGCGGCACCCATGCAGGCTCACCACTGAGCCAGTTGCCGCTCCAGCAAGCAGTTTCTTACCTAGATAATAGCGTTTAAGCAACAAATAGCCTCCAATAGATATCCATTATCACGCTCGTGTGTTTTAGAAGTTGTAGTTTTTTCGATTTGTGGTTCGTTTAAGTGTCTCAATGCTGAAGAATTTTATAAATTTACTTATAGTGTCTTGTTTTAACTGAACCAGCTTCAGTTTTATGAGAAGATGATGGAACAAACACCTGTGGGGGGTTTAACTGCCTTTCAGCCATCGTCTATAAAACTCTAAACATCCTACTGTGGAATGTAGAAGGCCTAAAAAGCACTTTCAACAAAGCACCTGAAGACATCTGGTCAGAGAGTGACATCATAGTAACCATTGAACCTTTCTTGACAGAACCACTCAGTCTTGCGAACCACTGTCTACTCAATCCACTCACTTACAAAACCAAACCTAAGAGGCAGACCAGAGGGAGGGGTCTCCATATTCTACAAACTTTCAGTTGGATCAATCAATAAAATATTTAAGAAAGACAACACGGTAATAATGAAAACTTCAAAATTAACAATTATAATAGGATTATATATAATGTACGGCTCCTCCTTAGAAGACACAATAGAGATAATAGCTGAGTCCATTGCCCGAACAAAGTCAGACAAGAACATCATCCTGGCAGAAGATTTCAATTGTAGAGTCGACCAGCCCAGCAATAAAACGAGGGCTTTGCTGAATATGCTATACGAAGAAGGTTACACCCTGATCAACAAACCAGACGAAATAACCTACATCGCTCATAACGGCACAGGGTGTGATCGATCTAGTTCTTTATAGAGGGAACATCTCCATAAGGAATCACAGTGGTCTATGGACGGCATCCTCTACACCACTTACCACACATATAGCCATCAGGATGACTATCACACTCAAAGAACCCAAAGAAAATGCGTTTAACAAAATAACCAAAAGAACTTCCAGAAAGATAGACGACAATTCCTTAAACAACAACACTAGAGCAATATATGGAGCTAATCAGCATCTAAAAGCCAACAACATAAACCATGCGTTGGTAACGATACAAGAAGCCCTAAAATATGCAACCATCCCGGTCATACAAAGGACAGCCAAACCATGGTTCGATACAGAATGCTATCTGCTGCAAAATGAAGTTCTGTAAGCCCCACATGAGCCCAAACTACATAAAGGAAGGACCGTTCTGGAAACATATGCAGTCAAACCTAAAGAATACAAAGCCATGCTGAAAGCGAAAAAAAGCCCTATGTATAGAAAATCAAGCCCTTAGGGAGCCAGAAGAAGCACTTAAAGACCATTTTGTATCCGCCAGGAGAAAGTCCAATAGAAAACAAGCAGAAATCCAAATGGAAGTATGGGAAAAGCACTTTGCACAGATTCTGAACCTAGCACAATTGCAAACTGCATACAACACTACCCAGGAAAGGAAAGGAAGGTCCACCTTGCATGCCGTAAGGAATCTATTAAATGACATAGAGGAAGCTCTTAGACATCCCAAAGAAATATTTCACACAGTATTCGTAGACTTCACAAAAGCTTTTGACTTATTGACCAGATCAAAGCTTGTTCAGAAACTAGAACATATGCTAACGGAGGACCACGGATTCATACGGGTAATAAGGAACATTTTGACCTACAATAAGGTGGAAGTATATGACGGAATATCGACCTCAAAGAAATAATCCAGACAAATGGAGTTCTGCAAGGGGACCCACTGAGTCCCATCCTGTTTAACGTCGCGACAGCAGACGTCACAATCATTCTAGAGGAAACAACTTCAGTTTCTCTCTATGTTTACGCAGACGACATGGTCCTGGGTTCCCCAAACCGGCAAAAGCTACAGAATGTCCTAAACAACCTTCACAATTGGGCAGTTGATAATGATCTCAACATAAACCAGAGAAAGACAGTGTACATGGCTTTCCAAAAAGGGGGAAAACTAGCAGCGGAAAACAAAATTACTCTCGGCGAAGAACAACTCACGTCGGTCAATACCTGCAAATAACGTGCCACTCTTTCAGACACCACACAAAGGAACAAGCAACAGCTGCCATCAGAGGAATATACGATCTGAAAAACCAAACTCTCACTACGAACAGCAATGACACTCTTCCGCGCCAAAATAACTTCCACTATCTTATACGGCCTAGAGATAATATGGGAAAGGCTAACCACAACAGACCTCACCACGATAGAAAAAGTGAAAGCACGATTCCTGAAGAAAGCACTGGGCGTGGCAAGATCATCACCGTCCAGACTAATCTATGAATTAGCAAGGGAACCTTTCTATATAGAAGACCTCCGACACCTGCCATCCACCCTGCAAATGGAGAAAGTACTTGAGCAGAAGGATCTGAAGCAACAGGACATACCACTGGATTTTTACGCAATGGAAGCAATGACCGATAGACGATGGACACGGGAAAACAAGGAACTAAGAAACGTTATCACTAGACTCGCCGAACATGGCTTCCATCACAAAATTTGCAAAAACATAAATTATAATGAACCGAACAAAGAATGTATGTTCTCTGTGTGAGAATCCATGCGACAAATATCACATAACACTGTGTAGTAAAAGGGAAAAGAGCACAGTTGTCTATAGCAAAGACTAAACCGCCTCGAGCGTCTGTTGTGTGACAATACTTCATGCTTACTTAGTAACCTTGAAACCTATTGTTGTATCCCATCATATGGCCATCTGGCTGCAATGAATTATTATTAGCTGCCTCTGTGGATCCGTGGTAGAGTGTCGGCCTCCTGATCCCAAGATAGCGGGTTCAAACCCGGCAGAGGTAGTCGGATTTTTGAAGGGTGGAAAAAAGTCCATTCGACACTCCATGTCGTTCGATGTCGGCATGTAAAAGAACTCTGGTGATACATTTGGTATTTACCCGACAAAATTAATTAAATCTCAGCCATAGACGCCCAAGAGAGATCCGGTTTACTCTAGGTCCGCTAGATGGCAGACAGAGTAAACCGGAACGTCGAAATTGACGAGCAGACAGCCAGATGGCGTCAAATCGAAATGTCTGCAAACGGTAGCTGAGGCCATACGATTATTATTATTTATTAAAATTTTAACATGAATTATTCACAGAAGCATGGAAAGACAAGTTGAAATTGAGTTGGAAGAAGATGAATTTGGCTTCAGAAGAAATGTAGGAACACGTGAAGCAATCCTGACTTTACGTCTCATCTTAGAGGATCGAATTAAGAAGGACAAGCCCACGTACATGGCATTCGATAATGTTGATTGGACCAAGCTATTTAAGATTCTGAAGGTGATTGGGATCAGATACTGAGAACGAAGAATTATCTACAATCTGTATAAAAATCAGTCTGCAGTGATAAGAATCGAGGGCTTTGAAAAAGAAGCAGCAATCCAGAAAGGAGTGAGGCAAGGCTGCAGTTTGTCCCCCGTCCTTTTCAATGGTTACATAGAACAGGCAGTAAAAGAAATCAAAGAGGAATTTGGAAAGGGAATCACAATCCAAGGAGAGGAAATCAGAACCTTGAGATTTGCCGATGATATTGTTATTTTATCTGAGACTGCAAACGATCTTGAGAAATTGCTGAGTGGTATGGACAAAGTCTTGGGTAAGGAGTACAAGTAACATGAGTTAAAAATGTATACTGAGTAGTGTGAGTTACAATCTCCTCTGAGCAGGCTTTGCATCAGTAGCAACGTCAGTTTAGCGTCAACCTCGCTCTGGCAATATGTGACAAATGAATACCTTTAAATTTTACAACATTTTCTTCAAATCTGTATTCATAAGGCAACGTGTTCCGTTACTGCTCAAAGGAGATTATAATTATAGTATAAGTCACATTAAAATGTCGTAGGTGCTGTAATGAGTTGGCGTATCCAGCTTTTGTGACTTGAAATTTTGTCTGGCTATAGATCAGAAGTTTATCACCTGTAACACACTTGAAAACACGCCGGGCTCAGATGGTTGAGACGCTGGTCTTCTGACCCAATCCTGGCTCAGTCCGGTGGTATTTCAAGGTATTGAAATACATCAGCCCTGTGTCAGTAGATTTACTGGCACATAAAAGAACTCCTAAATTCCAGCACCTCGGCATCTCCAATAGCCACGAAAAGCAGTTAGTGAGACGTAAAAACATATATCGTTGACAAGTGACAATGCATTCTGCGTTCTCCTAGGCCCTCCCTCGCTGGGGCGTGCTGTCGCGAGGCGAGGTTGGCCTGCTGCTGTGGGACGAGGCTCGGGAGGACGACGCTGCCCAGCCTGGCTCCAGACTGAAGACGCCGTCGCTGCCCGTGTGGGTGGCCAGCGGCGCCGGTCACTTCGGGCTCCTGTTTAGCACCAACCGCGAGCTACTGCGCAACTACCACGCCGAGCGCAGGTACTGTAAGGAGGTCAAGTTCACTTCAGCTCGTATTAATCTGATGTTTTACGAAATACACCTCTTGATTGTAATTAGGTTCAGGAGCACCTGTGGCAGGTGTCTGGATCCAGACATGGTGATTTGGATTCATTTTAAAGATAGGTTTCACCATTTGTCTCATACACATCATTGCCCATTAAATTGCTTATAGGTAGTAACCCAAAGCGGAATGGAATCACAATCCAATAAGAGGAAATCAAAACCCTGAGATTTGCTGATGGTATTCTTATTTTATCTGAGACTGTAGAAGATCTGGAGAAAGTACTGAATGATATGGACAAAAACAAAAGTAATGGAGTGAACTCAGGTGATGCAGGAAATATTAGATTAAGAAATGAAATTTTAAAGGACATAGATGACTATTGTTACTTGGGTAGTGATCACAGAAGTACAGAGGACATAAAAGGCAGACTAGCAGAAGCAAAGAAGGTCTTTCTTAAGAAAAGAAATTTGCTCACTTTGAATATTGAATTAGGAATTAGAATGATGTTTCACTATATGGAAGTGAAACATGGACAATAACTAGCTTAGAAAGAAAGAAATGTGGTGTTACAGAAGAATGCTGAATGTGAGGTGGATAGATCGAATCATGAATGAAGAGATACTAAATGGAATTGATGAGAGGAGACCCATTTGGCTAAATTTGACGAGAAGAAGAGGCCCATCTTAAGACACCCAGGACTTGATCAGTTGGATTTTGAGGGAAGTGTAGAGGGTAATAATGGTAGAGGTAGACTGAGGTATGAATATGACGAGCAGATTACAAGAGAGTTATGTAGAAATGAAAAGGTTAGCACAGGATAGGGTGTTATGGAGAGCTGCATGAAACCAGTCTATGGGCTGGCGACTCAAGCAACACGTATTAATGTTAGACATTGCATTCTTTTGCTTAATGCACGATTATGGAATACGAAGTCTGACTCCAGACGTACATCGTCCAAGGAAGAGACGCACGGACTGCGGAGAAGCGGACCACACAAGGCCAGGAAGAAGAAGATTTCTACACTTTACAGCCATTATTTGTTGCTGACCGTACGCTGGTTGTAAAGAAGGTTTTCCCACTCGAAATGCTAGGCTTTATCCAGAACATTCTTCAGGGTGCCCACACATCTGAGGCCCTGCTGGCAACACGAGAGAAGAAGGTGCTGTTTCCTGCACACAACCAAGTTAGGGATGTGAAGCTACAAAATTATGTTCATATGAGCCAAGTGTTTCCGAGTCTGTCATTAATTCCAGCATTGCACTTCATTTATCTGAAGGACAACATGTTAGTCTTCAGCAAGTTAATCGCTGAAGTCATGGCTCAAGGGCAGCTCAGCAATGGTTTATTTCACAGTCAGTGTTCGGTAGGTGGGACCAGTTTTAGCTTTCTAATTTGGCCTCATAATAGTCTGGGGTCTAATGGAGTCGACTCCTGAGCACAGAGGAAGAGCTGTGGTCAATGATGTCCAACATTTGGGAAGAACAGGCCGTTATGAATGGGCTTTTGCTACCTCTGCATGAGGGTTACCTTGTTCCTGGCTTGTTTATCTTGACAAGTCTCAAGGCAGATTTTAATTTTCTTTCTTGTTTAGTCCTCAAGAGCAATTTTGCTAGAGGCTTTACGTTGCACCGAGACAGATAGGTCTTATGACGACGACGGGATAGGAAAGGCCTAGGAGTTGGAAGGAAGCGGCCGTGGCCTTAATTAAGGTACAGCCCCAGCAAGCAGGAAACTCCAGTGAATAAGTAAAAAATACTTGTAATAAATACGATACTAGCAATGAGTCTCGCAACGCAGCGCGTCCTGATTCCCTGACCATTCCTTGGTGAATTGTCCACAACTCCTTGCAAAAATTAACGTACATGTACCAGACAGACGCACAAGGTTAAAGAATACATTGTCTACAAATTGGCATAGAACTAACTACGCATTCAATGGGCCAATTGAACGAATGTCAAGATCTCTAAACAAAGTGGATATTGATATATTTAACTGCTCATTGTCAAAATTGAGAAATCACTTACATAATCTCCATAAGTGACTGTTACCATAACCTGTGTACATATCTGTACATATTTTTCTATTTATACTCCATTGAACTTTCTGTTCAGTGTGTTTTGTTTTGTTCATTCTTCTGTACTGTTATGTAAAATGGTATTACCGTTAATAAAGTATTATTTTATTTCTTGAGACTGAAATGAAGTCGAGGGGCACATCTTGTTTAGTTATGGAGCCCAGGAAGTAGCTCTGACACTGCTGTAGATGTACAATAACCCTGCTTGAGAAGAGTTCAATCACTTGTATGTGATGGCAGAATGTTGTATCAACTCACTCTCAGGTATTTGAAACTATTTATGTTTGTTTCCATCTAGGAATTAGAAATTGACTTCATTAAGATAAGTTTCACGCCGAAAACCTTGAAACATACTTAGTGGGACGTAAAAATTAAGATAAATATTCATGAAGTATATTTTTGTGCATATGCTGTGTAATTAACACACTCTACGCGTTTCAAAATTAACCTTGACTTTCTTCATCAGGAGACAACAGACAAGTGAAACGAGATAGCAACAAGGAACATAAAATGGTGCCCCAAGAAGTAGAAGGGACGTCATTTTAGCACGATGCTAGAGACATCTTCTACATCCTTGTTGCTTTGTCCTAGCAACCTTTAATGCATCGTTTCACTTCTCTGTTGTCTCCTGAAGAAGAAAGTCAAGGTTCCTTTTGAAACGCGTAGAGTGTGTTTATAATTAATTACACGGCATAAGCCCAAAAATATACTCCATGAATAGTTAGACAGGCCGTGAAAGTCTAAATGATAATAAAATTAAGATAAGTTTGAAATTTCAAATCCCTAGGTGTTTGGATAGAGTGTGACTTGATAGAAAGTGACAATGTGCTTTTAAGAAGGAAACATGTCATTCTTTGTGAAGAACCCGTCCTCTGGCTCCAGTGATTGTTCCCCTCTCACTTTTACTGCTACACTCGTTCTTGAGAGCGTCTTCAGTGTCTCTACAATGCAGATTACTTTTCACGTTACAGATTTGATCTCCACTACTACAGCTGCAACGGCTCTCACGGTCTCCTCAGTATCGACACTCGCTACGACTGTGAAGAGCCCAGGGAGCCAATGGTCGAAGCCCTCGCCTCGCCCATCGAGAAGGTCATTCTCTCCAAGTAAGTTACAACACTACTTTCAACATCTTCGTCCTTTTCGAGTTCTTGTATAAAGTAATCCATACTCTACTATGGGTCTTACCAGGGACTTATATGTCCTCTCCTACAATCCTTGAATCACTTCCTAAGCATGTGAAGACATATATAACCTTTATTTACAATTCCATTTATGTGATTACATCAATGAAGATCTTTCCTGATATTAACATTTCCGTACGGAACTTTCACCCATCAGCGCAGTAACTAAAGCTGAGACAGTGTTAAAGGTCAGATCGTACCATTGCTTGCTGTCCATCTCTCAACATTCTTTAGGTCTTTTTGCAGTTAGTCACAATCTTGTAAGTTATTGTCCTATTCCTCTCAGGGTGCAAGGTTTAAAAGACGACTTCTCTTGGTTGACCAGAGTGCAGACCCCCACTCCTCGATTTGGAGCAATAGCGCTGTCTCTCTTTTTCCCCACGCCTGTCTCCCCCTTCCTCGCTTGCTCCGTAGCGCTCCAAATCCCAGCCGAGCGGGACCGATGCACTGTGCACAGGACCTCTGCGCCTCACTTTACACGCGTGAGATTTTCGGCATTTCAGAGGCCCTGCTCTACGGGGTCAGGTGTAATGTGTGACGAATCTTCGTAGCGACTTCTTATTATTGGATGCACTTCGTGACATCAACCTCATCAGAGGAGTTAACGAGATGAGATTAACCCGGTTCTGGCACGTAGCCTACTCAAGGTTTAACATCACCATCTGACAGACGAATCACCATGTGCGGAGTGGTTTGGAATTGAATCGAGGCTTTTGGCACGTACTGCAGGGCTAACCACCAATGTGTTTGTTGTGTTTGCAGGTGGCAGGACGCTCACATCACCTGGATCAAGTCCTCGCATGCAGTGTGATGGCTCTCTCACCTTCTTAGTCGATGTGCTTCCTTGTAATAAATAAAGCTATTATTTTGTGACAACTTGTCGATACCTTTTCTGTTCATTAATTCCAGTTGTTTCTGCTCACCCATAATCTGGAATGTAGCTCTGACGACAATCGGGAGGGTGTCACGGTCACTCCCACATCTGGTGAAGCAGAAACAACAAGGATAGTTATTGTCCACACTGAGTAGACCTGACCCCAACTTGGCAGCCTCGTTTTGCTAGATTTACTGTCTCCAAAACCTGAGATGTAAGACCAATAACACCATTATTATCAACAAACAAAGTTCAGCAACATCATGTTACAGGACTGAGCTTGATAGCTGCAGCCAGTATCCGGGAGACTGTCGGCTGGTTTTCCATTTTCATACCAAGTACCTTAAATAACCACTAAAGCAGGTTTGATGTACGGACTAGGCTAGCGATGTGTGCCATCTGTTGACTATGAACGTGAACTTCCCAGCACAGGGTATCATTCTATGTAGGAGAGTATCGGGGCATTGTGTTGGCGTAAAAAGAATTTGTTTCATCAACGTCGATCGTTGTAAACAACATGGCGGTGTCCTCGCATGGTCTGTATCTTGTGGAGCTCTTGAACGCATATTAGGTGAATGTAATGATGAGAATAATCCAAGTGATAATGATTATACACAGCAGGAAATTACGTGTTATGTAAGCAATGATAGTAATATAAGTGAATGCTCATTGACACCTGTTAATTCAAATTTTATTCTAACAAGAAGGTAATTAGGCATGCCACCTTTTTGTATGTAGATACATCTCCATGATATGAAATGCATATCCACTTAATTTGAACAAGATGTTATAGCAATGTTTGTGACAGCATGTATTATTACCAGACCAGCGCTACTTCCTGCTCCATCGTCGCCATAAGACCTATCTGTGCCGGAGCGACATAAAAAAGCATCTTATAAAAAAAATAGTAATAATAATAATATAATAATGTTAGATGTTATTCTACTGCAGCGGAAGAAGAGCTCCAAGAATGTCAGACATGACCAGGACACAAGTCGAGCACTCGCTTATGCCTTCTTCCCTCTCTCAAGTTTGGACAAAATGTTTCGAATGTCATAAAGCCAAAGTGAGTAGTGTTCAGTCTTGCAGATCACACTTCAGAGTGCTGTAGCTTGTTCGCAAACAGTTCAAAAACAGGCAAAATATTATTTCCAATGAACTAAGAATTGCTTGTTTTATTCATCAAATCCAAAGTCGATGTCTCATGCAGTGAGAGATTTCCAGGTAACAGAAAATAGTCGGGTTGCTCCATTATGTCTCAATTTTATATCCACATTTTGTGACTCGATGTGGAGGGACATTTCAAGTGCTTGTTTCAGTCTCCACACCAGTAAATAATGACGGCGCTTCTGTGATGATGGGACCCTATCTAACGTCACAAACACAGAGCCCTCGAGCCACAGGAATCGAACCTGAGATCCCTCGAGCTGAAGTATTGAGCCACACCTCGACATCCTGCTGGCTTTACTCTTCCCAAATATTTAAAATGTCTCACCATAAATGGAAATGTTCACGTCACTTTTTTCTGTGGATTATTCATTTTCACTCCGTACTTTGCATATACATCGGATCATCATTTTGAGGGTACTGTAGCTAGAATGGGTCAATCATCTGCACCTGCTGTGTTTAGACCAAAGTTTGTTCTTCCCAATGCGTCAGTTAGGATTGTATCTGCAAAATCATAGAAGAAATGTGGTGACGGTAAGTATCCTTAGCGAAGGCCCTTAAGGATCTGAGCAAATACTGGCAATTGTGAGTACTCTTATACAGATCTGCTACCAGCACAATGTCTTTCCTTAGGAAACCAATCTGTCCCTGGGTATGTCATCAAATTGTTTTTCAGTTCTATACGTATACGATAAATAAATAAAAAATTGTGATTCAGAGAAGTATGAACCTATTCTTCTATGTGAATAATAAATGGGTTTAAAAGGACTGAAAAGGTGGTCACAATCCCAAGATGTTCATAACCTTCAACGTTGAGCAGCAAAAGGGTTATTCGAAGCATCTGAAGCAGATCACCACGAGCTACAAATATGCTGCAGAGTTAAATTTCACCCGTAAGCCGTACTGGCTACGCATATGCTGCCATGGAACTTCCACCTTCTTCCTTTGGGCAAGTTATGTCAGAGCAGAAAGAATTACTTACAGTAAAAGAGGAGAACACCCCCACACTGCACTCCTTTCCCTGTGACAGAGCCAAGGACACTCCAGTTTTGTGTGTTACAGGGCTGTGATTCTCCATTTTTTAAAAGACAAGCATTCACTGGGATTTGAACCACTGATGCTTTGTTTAGAAACCATCAGCAACGTCTGCCTAGACACTGTTCCAAACAAGTTGTAAACCAGATCTCAATCTCCTAATGTGGTTGGTTCATCTCTAGGCTAGTTAGTACACAAAATTGTTCTAAAAGTTGCATGACACTTTGCTAAGGTTTCTGTTTCTTAGCCATAAACTCTCTCAGTGGACAAACATGTGCTGGAATACATCCACAATCTTCACTTCATCTTTCAAAATACAATAAATAATCCCCACATCACCTATATATATAAAATAAGAGTTTTGTCTGTACATTGCTCAGAATTTGAAAAGAATGGTATTTCTGTATCGATCATGTTCACATTAACAAGGAAATCCACTTTTTACTTTTCTGTAATTTCTGTCTGTCTGTATGTACACGCATCACGGAAAAAGGACTGAAGAGAATTTAATGAAAATTGTTATGTGAAGTCGGGTGATGAGCCACTACAATGTAGGCTATAAATCATTTTATTCGCGCTGAGTGAAATGGTAGTTTAGGGCAAGGCCTAAAATTTAATTCTCAAATATTTATTTTATTAGTGGTCCTATCGATAAATACTACATAACTAAATTTATATAGAATTAAATTTGCGATCATTTATGTCATACATTGTTACCGTACTGGCTTTGATAACACAGATATTCATGAATTGTATTTTTGTTGCTAAGTCCATGTCAACGCCGACCCACGAGAAAATGGGTTAACAGAATTTAATGAAAACTGTATAGATTCGACGAATAAGAAACTACGGTCTAAGCTATAAACAATTTTATTCACCCTGGTTGAAATTGTAGTTTAGGGGAAGTCACCTAAAATGTAATTTTTAAATACCTACATTATTGGTCCTATCGAAAAGTGCTACATAACAAAAGTTATACAGAATACAATTTCCTATCATTTATGTTTTTTTCAGTTGTACCGTACCGACTATGATAAGAGTGGTATTTGAGAGTTGGAAGGAAACTAAATGCGAAGGCCTACAATATTGAAAGCGCATAACATTGATCTACAATAACATTACATTGATCATTGTTTGTGGTGATGTTCTTTGTCTCTTATGCTGCCGCTCAACTCCGATAGATGGGATTACTGCTGCGTACCGGGTATAACAGCCTGACTGAATATTGGCAGGAAATAGCTGGGGAGTTCGATAACTTTCTTCTTTAGCATGTCATTCCTCTGGTTCATACATTTTCTGATCTGCTGGTACGTAACTCACTGGTTCATCATAGTATTTCAGCTATTCCATCCCTGCTCTGACGTGCTGTTTTGAATGAGCAGTGGGCACATTTAGGGCAGAGGCTCAGTAGTAGTAGTAGTAGTGGTATGACCTGGTCTAGAATTACTATGTAGGGCTATTCCAGATTATAGCACCACAATTCACTACACAACTGAAAATTCAATATTGGAAAGAGCCGTTCCTTAAGAAGAGCTTCTTCCTCTTCATTTTTATTAAATTCTTCATTCATTTTATTCGAAATTAGCAGTGAAGGAGGTTTTTTTTTCCCCCTCTGTCTTAAAGAAAAAATTTGCCTCAAAGTCAGATAGATTTTCCCGCCGTCAGTGTAGTGAATTGATATTTTCTGACTCATCGCTTACTCCTAAGAAGCAGATTAGTAAAAGGGCATAGTTTTTGTGCTGGGAGTCTCCACTATTCGACCCCCCTCCCGAAAAGAGATGAAGAGTGTTCACGGATCACGGTTGTCTGCGGCCTGGTCATTCCAGCTCTGGAACTTTGGACTGTTATATCAGCAGCATAGTATTGTTCGTTAAAAGTGAGAAAATGTTTAGTTTTTCATTTGATCAAGTATTTCATATGAAAGGATTGTTTTTACTCGCACCATTCCTACTGACATCATTGTAATAACCTATGTTCATTTCATTTGGGAAAACCACTAAGACAGTTTTTCTGAGGATGTAAAAAGGCAGGTGGAGAGTGAGCGTCTGCCATTATAATGAAATTCCCCAACCTGATTGTGACTTATGGTAGGCAAGCAGTCCTACCATTAAATGAAAATTCCCTAACCCAGTCTTCATATGAGAAAAGACGTTTGGTGATTTTCCCGTCGCGTATATGGGGTAACGTTAAGAGCTATGCAATTTAATACAGTCTTGCTTACAACGTGCACACTACCTAACCTAGAATTCTGTATATAATGTAGAATTCCGTAGCGAAGCACGGGTACATCAGCTAGTTTCTTTTATAATTTGGCACCAAAAGTGCAGTATGGGTTGGTTGGTCACTGCTCATTATATACAGAAATCTTGAAGTTTGTATTTTTGCACCCACTCTGCACGAAGCAGCGTCACCAACTGGTGTGGGAAGATAGCATCATGTGGACAAGAGTTGCACCACGTGATGGGCGTGAAACGCTGGCCATTTTGTGAACAGAAAGCAAATTTCCAGAAATCGTAAACAGGATTCACAACTGAAAGGAGTTAGTTCGGAAATATGTTAGTGAGTACAAAGCATGAGAAAACTAGCATAGCGAGTCGTTTCCCAGTCAACTGTGGAAAAAGATAGTGAATTTGCTATCAGCACCAGACGCGAGTATGTTGTGAAGATTATGATGCAATTCACTGTACTGTAGAGTGTTCAAAATAAATATTTTACAAACCTAGTTTCTTTTTGAAAATTCTCTTCCTAAAATTATGCTGCGGAGATTATTGATGCACATAGAGTAACTATTAAGGTGAAATGAACAGCGTAGGTATGGAAATGTTCTTTATTAGCTAATATCACAATAGTTGGTAACATTGCACGTTACAATAAATAAGACATTCACATCCCTGTCCTGTTTTAAAACAATATTCTCAACACCTGATAACATTTGGACTTACCGCACAGATGGTTTGACATGGCTACTGACACTTTAACAAGTATTTTTTAAATGGTTTTTGTTAAATTTCTGCACCACATCTGCTCTGGACATTATAGAGCTGCACTGGTTCAAGTAATTATGTTGCTTTTGATATATTCTAAAACCAAACTTGTAGATTTCAATGGGTCCTCTTCACCTTTTCAACCTTGGTTTGGGGAGGCTCATCTCAGCAAGGAACAAGTATAAACTGTACTAAGTGAATGTCAGTGTAGATGGAAGAAGCCACTCAAAGTGAAGGAGAAAGACATTCTGCTGCTAAAAGTTTGAAGACAACAATTTATATTTAGAAATTTCATGATCTGTATTGAAGTGGGATTACAATAGGGGTCCTCCTATTCAATACAAAGACATTTGTTAATGTGAATTGATCACATGAGGTACATCAGGCAAACACAAACAACTTCAAAACACATTGTAACACCTGCATGCACTTAAGTATAAAATCGTGACCCCGTTGTTTTGTACACGTGGTGGTTTGTCCAGCTTAGTTCTTTAATCTTGTTGAAAATACGCTGCAGAGTTTTAATGTCATATGAAATAGACACTTTGTTTGATCGTGGTTTGGTTCCAAAAGAATAAACCTTCATGTAATGGACTAATTCTCACTTCAATATGGGGTTTTTGGAACCCTGAGCAGCCACAGATCAAACAAAGTATCTACTTCACATGACATTAAAACTCTGCCGCGTATTTTCAACAAGATTAAAGAACTAAGCCGCACAAACCACCACGTGCACAAAACAACGGAGTCATCATCTTTTTAAAAGGATTTTATACTAAAGTGCAATACAATCATGTTCCATATTTTATTTAATGTTCATTTATGCAGGTGTTACAGTGTGTTGCCTGATGATGGCACGAGTTAAGAGCCGAAACCAGTGAAGAACATGTGATCGTTTCACATCTTTGTATTGAATAAAAAGGACCTCTATAGAGGTCAACAATATTACAAACATTTCCAATCACAATCACAAAGGACATAATCAAAATGCTAAAATCAAAGAAGAACCTCCTCTGATGAAAAAGGAACTTGGTTAACGTCTGGATATGGCCATTAAGGCATCAACCCTGTCATCACCCATTCACCATCAATCCTCTCGTCAGGGTTGCCAGTATGTGACCCAGACTTTCTGTAACACTGCAGTCTTTACGTATACTTAAAGAATTTTCCAGGATTTTTGCCTCGTTAGAAATCTCCCGCCGAGTGGTCTTGCCACGACCCATTCAACCCTTTTGTCAAGATGTGTGTTATTTTCCCTTTTTCATATTGTGAGCCATCTCAGCATTCTCTGTTTGCAAATGGTAAAAAGATCACTCATCCTGTTTCATGCCAAGCTTGTGCTAGGTAGAAACGCTGGTATTCTCCTACAGCCTCGACACAGAAAATTTCTAGATAAATACAAATTCCTCAAGGACATGTTCCACCAAAATAAAGGACAACAAGTAGAATTGTGCACAAATTTCTGTGTTTTCCTCGGCCAACAACTGTTCTGTCAAACCTTCAGGTACTCAGTTGTTGAAAAACAAAAGAGGCAACTGGTAATTTGTAAGTTATGGGAAGCATCATTCACTGCACATATGGCAGCTGATAAGCAATCAGGTTGGAGACTTATCCCTATATTTCAGGATATGTTTCTTTATCATAGCAAAAAGTAGGAAAAATGATCCTCGTAGAGCACAGAGTATCCTATACAATTGCATTACTACTTCAGGCAGTGTCCAACAGCAATTCTAATATGTGGAAGTTACTCTGTCTGTGCCAAAGTCCACCATTTGGTTCGCCTGCCTTGTGACCCATTGTATGGTTCTCTATAACGTTTCCCTCTTGTTTCACTGGATATGCCAGCAATTCCATTTTGTACCACGGTCGATGTAGACTTAATAGAGATGGCAGTTTATTGTTTAAATTCTTCAGTTTTGCAGCGGCACCAATCTCGAATATTAAACCATCATCATAGCATCTCTATCTGGACCTATGTTTGAGATACACGTAAAATAAGTTTTCTAGCCCCTTTTGATGTTATGAATTTAGGAGTTACCTCCATTCTGAAATTCTGTGGAACTGAGATTCTTCTGACTCTCAAGCACTACTTAATGGAAGTAATTCACATTGTAGAACCATAATGAAATTTGATGTTTACTCATTTCTTAAAGTACAACAAAAAGTCTGTGTTACATTTTGGTTGGGCATAGAGACATTGAGCCTCGAGCTTGGTCCATCTTGTCCAGTACAGGAACATTCCCTTCATGAGTGAAGTCCAGTCACCAAACGCACACTGTTTTAAATAGTCTTTAACAGCTTTAGACAAGCGAGTACAAGTATTACTTTACTATGGAGCTAACTCGTGTGATGTGATGTGTGACCCGTAGTTAGTCTCCTTCCTCAAGCGTTACACTTCATTTAGAGCACTGTTCTCTGGTGTATCGAGAACTAATCAGGAAACACAAAGAGGATGAAGACAGATGTATTTGTTTCTGCTTCCTGGCTTCATCAGATCTTCAGTCTTAATGTGGAAAAGAAACACAAGAAAAGGGAAGTCCAGTGGATAAAGGTCGAAAATTCCACAAACGACACTGAACTTCAGCCACAGCCTTGTCATCAGACACAAGGCGATGCTTAAAAGTTTCACACAGAGCGAGTTGTCCACGCAGCCATAAGCTTGCATCCGGGAGATAGTGGCTTCAAACCCCACTGTCGGCAGCCCTGAAGATGGTTTTCTGTGCTTTCGCATCTTCACACCAGGCAGGTTGTACCTTAATTAAGGCCAGGGCCGCTTCCTTCCTAGTCCTGGCCCTTTCCTATCCCATCATCACCATGAGACCTGTCTGTGTTGGTGCGACGTACAGCAGATTGAAAAAAAAAGTTTCTCAACCATTCCCGAATAATGCTTTGCTCGTTCTCACTCGTCTGACACGATCCTGCCTTCCAGGAAGTTTGTAGCAAACACTCACCATGGCAATCAATGAAAATAATTTGGCAGTTACTACAGTCAGTCTTCATTAATGGTACACAAAATCGTTTGTGGCAGCTAGTTTCACTTCCAGTCTCACTGTATAGTGTAATGGAAAGCCATTCCCATTTGGAAGTAAAATCATTTTGGCCTTGAACAAGTGGAGCGCAGCACATTCAGACACAAACTACTGAGTGGCTTCTCAAGGCCAGTCTCGTTACACTTGCACGACAGCGATTCCAACTCCTTGCTCGGATTGGAAATACCACAGCTGCAAACCAGCAACTCAGATGAACTTGAAACACTTTTGCTTGTCATGAGGGATCCTCGTCTTGAAGAGGATCGAGTCTGCCCGGAACTGCGTGTTGAGCAGTGGCATATAACCAAATACCTGTAACAACAGAGATGTCATCACAAGAGCCAATGTGCTTGCAAGCGACAGAAGTGAAGACAACAATGCGCAGGACTCACCTCGGTGAAGAAGTTGATGCACTTGTGTCGCTCCTGGAAGTGGGTGTCATCCTCCGACAGGGATACCGGGCACCCAGGGCAGCGGAATGTCCACCGAGACGTCACCTGTACACAAACGACATTTCATGAGATTAGTACAGTAAGTACTAGTGAACATGACATTCAGCCTACACAAGATTTGTGGCAGCCACTAGGGTCGCGTCATAATCTGCAGGCTTTTGTAATTCAAATAAGTCAAGTTTACTAAAGCATGTGAACAGTTCTCCTGTATTAGGCTACAGAAGGTATAACTTGTTCTCTAGCAGACTCGCTGAAGCAATTCAAGGTTTATTTTATTTGCGACTGAAATATTGTATGAATGATTCTCATATCGAAGTTTTGATGACTTTCTTGAAAAGATTCCAAGTTCAAAGAGTTTTCTAAATCTTTATATTCTATGAGGTCATATGAGATTAAAATTTCGTAAGAAGAAATATCGACGGCTCCAGGTATTAACATCGTAACTATGGTTACAATTCTATTATTGCTGTTAAGTTAGGGGCGCAGTAGATACGATTCTCATACTGAAGTAATGACTTTGGTGTTGATTGTAACTCATTTTGGCTATTCTTGGACTTACGATGTTAATACCTGGAGCCGTCAATACGTAAAAAATTATGTTGGACAAAAATGGACACAATTTAGTGCAAGTGTTGCAACATATTTGTTCAATGTGATAATTGAATTTGAAGATACACTTCTGTTCCACAACTTTGGAATAGTTGAAGAGAATTTAGCATTTTCTTTTCGAAAGCATATTAACCTGGCTGAGGAATGGGCAAGTTTAACAAGAGTGCAGCTAAAAACGACCAAATGTTCAATGTAGGGTGTGAGCTTTCATCCATGCTGACACGATTTTCTTCCACAATGTTCAGAAAAGCTGCAGGCAATGAATAAATTTACGGTAAATTTGCCTTTGGGAAAATAAAATGCGTGACATGATGTTATCTGTCATTGATGGCCGTGACACATACATACACAAACTTTTTCGTTACAGCTTTGTCAAAACAAGAGGAGTATTTCAAAACACGTTTAAATTTATTCCATGAAGCTGGTTGTTGTAGCTAGTGGTAGTCTCAGCCCATAGTACGAAAAAAAATTGTGGCAAGCAGTTGTGTGTCAGTGCCACATCCCACTCTAAAGATGGTGCACACTCCACCAGCAGACGAGTAGGGTGCGACCATTATACCAAGAATTCTTAATATCAGTATTTGTATTACTCAAAAAATTTATTTATAACTAAACTGTATCTGATACAAATTTAAGATGCACGTAATACTCGCGTTTATAAATCAAAATAATTAAAATAGTCTAAAACAATTCGGCGACCGTTTTTCCAACCTGAAAATAAAAATCAACGTATTAAGTTAATTGTCATTAATTTGAGTATTAAAGTTAAAATATTACACTTGCAAAAAATTATCGCTTTGTTGTGAAATACACAATTTATTCCAAATCTTGTGTGTCGCTATCTGATGCCCAGTCTCTCTGCCACACCGTTGAAGCTCTTGGAGACTAGTTCAAGTCGTATCTTCATCACCCACGAGCATAACAAGTCCAAGGGTGGACGTCTGATATTGCTGATCGCCGCTCGTTGTAAAATCGACGTAAGTGGTTTATTAATGCGTACATCTAGTGGCTGCAAAGGCCACCAGGAATGACTGTCATGTTTTATTTTTACTGAGAAGTTGCTTCACTTCGTGATCTCGGAAACTATCTAAACCAAGCACAGAGCTGGTTGTTTTAGTAGTGCACTGGGTCTTCTATCCCACACAGTTTTAACCCAGTCCAGCATGAGTTCTGCGTCCATCCATCCAACCCTTTGGTTGCACTCGTATATGAATTCCACGGGGAAACTGTATATTCTTAGGCATCGTTTTCCTCTTGAAAATGATGTAAGGTGGCAACTTTATTCCGTCAGCTGTAATGGCTAGCATTGCCGTGCATCTCAACTTCTCACTACCGCTGGTTTTCATTAATACACTCCGTGATCTTTTTAGTGCAATAGTGCTGCTGTGAGGCATATCAAAAAAGATCGCCATTACCGGTTTGAGAAAGCAAGTACGAAGTTTCCTTGCGCAAACTTATGACAAATCGGTGAAAATTTACAATCTTGTCCGTGTAATCAGCAGGCAACTTTTGGCTTAGTGTTGTTCTCCTTCACATTGACAGATCGTGTCGTCGTAATCCATCCACGACTCGCCTTAAACTGAGTTATGTTGTGTTTGCACGCTACCTCCCGTCCCTTAATTTGTAATATTTCATATGATACACTGCACCAATTGCTACGTATTTCATTGACGTACATAAACACTTTGTCAATTATAGAAAACTTCCCTGTTTTAGGACCCCTAAATGCGCGTCTAAAAGGGTTTGTGCTTTTTAGCTTGTTTTTTAATATCCGCCAGTCCCGCACCAACATTTCACTCACTGAAAATCCTCTCTCTGCAGCTCTGTTCCCGTGCTGTTCAGCGAAGGCAATTATGCTTAGCTTGAAGCCTGCAGTATAGTTTCTCTATTTACCCATAATCGCTTATAAATGCTTCACATGTTAATGTTTTGCAATATAAATGACTTTCCGTAATTGTTCACTATTAAAACAAATTATTTCTACAAACACCCCAAACACAAACTCACGCACACATGTCTACAGTAATCACATCAGTCACAAACAAATAAATGCATCTGTGATCTGTCCATTCCAGAGCAGCCAATACTGTTACGCAGTAAGGAAGCATGCAGTAATTTGTTATCAGTTGAGCTCGTTGGTTGCGACACACTAGTGCGCTTGTGCAAAGCTCTCAAACCGGAGCACGGATGTCTTCATACGTCGAACTAGCTAGTGCGGTACAGACCTACTGTAGTTGACCGTGTTCCGAGACGTCAGTAACAAACATTCATTTTTTCAATTTCTTTTAAACATACGGTAATTAGATTAATATTTCTTCCCAGTTATTGATAATTTTACATTACATTACTGACAAGTTTATAAAATAAAACTTTAATACCATTGGATAATAATTATCTTGACTGCTTGGGTAAAAGTTTTCATCCCATGCCCAGACACTTATGACGCAGTAGTAAGATAAGGGTCTAGCGATGACAACTGAGACATCGTAAATAATTCGGCTGAATAATTCCGTGGAAATCTGCGTTCTCATCTTGGATTTCACTTCGTCCACAATAACGCAGGAGCCGGCCCCATAGTGTAGGGGTAGCATGCCTGCCTCTTACACGGAGGCCCCGGGTTCAATTCGCAGCCTGGTCAGGGAATTTTACCTGTATCTGAGGGCTGGTTCAAGGTCCACTCAACCTACGTGATTACAATTGAGGAGCTATCTGACGGCGAGATGGCGGCCCCGGTCTAGAGAGCCAAGAATAACGGCCGTGAGGAATCGTCATGCTGACAACACGACACCTCGTAATCTGCAGGCCTTCGAGCTGAGCAGCGGTCGCTTGCTAGGCCAAGGTCGTTCGCGACTGTTGCGCTGGTGGTTGTAATAACGCAGAATTCTATCAGACCTCTTGTCTACTAGAAGACAAGTGTGTGTTGGTACTGGTATTTCCTGGCGACGTTGCCGATAAGCAATAACTTACAGCCTTACGTATTTCAAATGAGAACTCGTAATATGTAGGTGGTGAATAAATTGTACACTGTCTCGCGACCACATTGTCAAACTGCCGATAAGCCATGCGTCGTACATATACCGGTATTATTTATTTATACATCGTGCAACATCTCGCAAATGTGACTGTGTTGCCAAATTGCCCGTAAACCATACACGTATTTAAATTGCGCATTCATGTGCAACTTACATTGCAGTTCCATTTACCTTTTAACCAGATTGGTGAACAAAATTTGGACGTGCGACGATTATGCGATTAAATGTTTAAAGTCTTATTTTTGTATTGAAAATAAAGGATGCGACGATTATGCCGGGAAATACGGTATGCCTAGGAGCTTTATAACCCTCTTAGTGCCGGCTCCCTTACTGCCGTAGTTGCTAAGATTGCCAGAGAGAAAATGCCTATTATGCAGCATCGAAGATAAAAGCATATCCTAACCTCACTTTTCAAGATATCTCATTGTAGTTTACATTTTCTTGTAGCTAAGTGATCCCTCTTTTCACTTATTATATTAACATCACAAAAATAATTCATACTTGACTGAAATAATAAGTTAACTTATTATTATTTCAATCAAATATCATCAATACGGATAAAAAATGATATTTATCACATGTATTAATTCATACTCATCATCATCATCATCAGTTTTCCACTCCAGTTGCCCGGGTGTGGTTTACGAGCACTCTCCACTTCTGTCTGTCCATGTACCACTCTTCTCTCAAGACGACATCCCAGCTGATTCCTCTTGTTCCTATGTCCTCTTTCACTTGGTCCAGCCACTTCTTCCTAGGTCTTCCTACCGGTCGTTATCCGGCCACGACTGTGTGTAGCCATTGTTTTGCTGTCCTTCCATTGTCCATTCGTTTGACATGGCCAAACCATTTCAAACGGGCCCTTGTCAATTTTTCATTCAGGGATGGGTACACACGAGCTTGCTCCCTTATTCTTTCATTCCTTACCCTGTCCCTTTTTGTCTTCTGTACCACAGTTCGTAGGAACTTCATTTCTGCGGCTTGTAGTTTGCTGTCCACTTGTTGGGTTGTTGTGCAGGTTTCTAGGCCATATGTTATTATGGGGGTGAGTAGCCGAGTAAAATTAAATTTGTATCTCACTACATCCTAGTATTTTGATTGTACTCACCTAAATTTGGTATTCCTGTGCACACTGTTTGTAAAATATCAATGATTTAAGAATAATAGTTCTTGTAAAAATAGATTAAAATACTGACTTGGTCTAGCATCAGGATGAGGTGCACGTTTAGGGCCAGGCGTCTCAAGGAATGTAGGAGAGGGTTGAAATTCTACGTTCTGATCGGACTGAATTTCATGGAAAGCGGGAATCTGGCCATCATCGTCATTACTGTCTCTGTCAACTCCATCATTATTCCCGTCACTATCATTACTGTCTTTATCGGAAATTTTATGCATCACTGTCACATAAGTAAGTCGGATAACATAACCGCTATCGTCATTGTTTGGAACGTTACTGGCATTATTATCACTCTCAGTATCATCTGAATCATCGTCTGACTCGATATAATCAGAATCTCTTTTTTTTCTTTTTTGCTAGGGGCTTTACATCGCACCGACACAGATAGGTCTTATGGCGACGATGGGATAGGAAAGGCCTAGGAGTTGGAAGGAAGCAGCCGTGGCCTTAATTAAGGTACAGCCCCAGCATTTGCCTGGTGTGAAAATGGGAAACCACGGAAAACCATCTTCAGGGCTGCCGATAGTGGGATTCGAACCTACTATCTCCCGGATGCAAGCTCACAGCCGCGCGCCTCTACGCGCACGGCCAACTCGCCCGGTATATATATATATAATCAGAATCATCACTCAATTAATTAACATACTGTACCAAATCGTCATCAATTTCAAACACATGGTCTATAGGTACGCGCCAAACAGCTAAAATAGAAAAAATCATAACATCAACACAACATGTCACACAGAGATTCTGGTGGTAGATTTAGCAACTGTGTAGTATCTACTACAGAGTGATGCCGACTGGAGCTGCCATCTGTCAGATATGTGCAAACTATTACGACTTACATAGATAGCTGCAACATGGAGCGCGAAGGCGCTGCCCGACACTCTAAGAGATAATATCCCGCACCCTAACTGCAAGTGATTACTGATTAGTTTTGTGGCCGCAAATGGGGTGCAGCTGCCAATGTTTAGCCCACACTTGCTGCCCAGACACAGGACCACATTGTCGAGAATTAGCCTGCTCCCATCGCTGTTGGACCTTGTGGAAGATAAAAACACAGAATAGGATACACATAGTGAGGAGCTCCCACTGTACCTTGACGGGAGGTTTCCGAGTGATGTGAGACACGAGGAAGTTCATGGCGATGTCCTCGCAGTTCATGTACTCGTCCACCTTGTCCCTGATGGCCTGCGGCAGCCAGTACGAGTACAGGTAAGTGTAGTACTTGTGGAAGAAGGCTGCACCTGTCAGCACCATCGACAGCTCGCACGAGTAGTTGCTGTTGTAGAGCCAGCCACCGTGGTTCAGATCCCAGGCGTGGAAACGGCCGGGGAACCCCACGACGCGGTCCCTCTGTTCCCGCCACACGCGGAACCCGAACATTATCTCGTCGTGGCGCAGGTGGGCGTCATCATCCACGGAAAGAACGGCCTCTGTCTCGATGGCATCGTAGGGGAGGAAGCGGTTGTTGAGGCTGTTCCTGCTCGCCTTCACTACCTGAAAAGTAGACACATGACTGATACAGTATATAGCATGTAACATCGACACGATAGGTTAGTTTTGTGTTACGCCAACGGATAACAGCCATTAAACAGTTCAACGCATTCAAAGCATGCAGCCTGTAATGTTATGATTCCAGCTGCATGGCGATGCAAGGATCTAAAGAACCAGCAGCAGATGGCGTAAGAGCCTTCTGTAATAACTTTGAATATAGATTGCTGTATCTGCACCATTTAGATCATTGACACAAGATTCATATTAAAAGAGGAAATCCATTTTACAGTCTCATTCAAATTAAATTCCAGGAATGATTTCCTCTAAACAAAAACATTGTTCTGTATACTACAGAGATGGAAAATGACTACTCACGATTCCCTACTAATGAAAATTTTCCTGTATCTCTTGTAAATTGCATGCTAGTGATATTGGTGCCTTCAATGATTCTTCATGCTTTCAAAATATAATTTCTATTTCTATATATTATTCTAAATAGACATATATATATTCCTAAAGCCTACCTGGTGGACACGACTGTTAAGACATCCAGTCCATATGATCCGATATCGTGCTTAGTTATATAAATCCATTCGACCAGCTCTTAGGTCTTAACAAGTGTAATAATTCAATGGTATATCAGTTCATAGTGTTCCTAACGCTTAAAGTGGGCTGCAAGAAACATTTTATCTTTGATTTTTCCAAGGAAACCAGCTAACGTTTTATATAACATAAGAAGAACCAACTAAGTGTTCCATTACATAACAAACATCATCAAGAAATGTTTATTGTTTAAAAATAAGGTTATATAGCCCTATAGGTGAAGATATGGGGGCTAATGAAACATGCACGAATGAAGTTGGCGGAACAAACCTGGTCGAATCTGAGTCCTGCTGGCTGGCGGGTCGGATGGAACCCCTAAGCCTTGAGTAAGCTACCTCATTGAGCAGGTTGCCCATGGGAGTAAATAAAGTACAACACAGCTGCAGTGCTTCACAAAACTCTGAATTATGAACGTACACGAGTTCCAAGTGAATCATACTGTCAAAATGAAATGGCGCATGGCTTTTAGTGCCGGTCGTGTCCGAGGACATGTTCCGCTCGCAAGATGCAGGTCTTTTGATTTGACGCCCGTAGGCGACGTGATGAGCACGACACTTACACGCAGCTCCCGTGCAGGCGAAATTAACCAAAGATGGTTTAAATTCCCGACCCTGCCAGAACGCTAACATTAAGAATATCATGTAGAAGAGTATGAAGGAGGGCAAAGAGAATGCAGAATAAAAAGTAAATGACCTCACCATTTTGAAATTTCCTAGGGAAAGAGGGTTACATATTTTATTGGCAGCACTGAAGATGATAGTAATGATTACTTTGTCTTTCTGGAAATTGAACATTAAATAACTGACCGAGAAAAAAGTGCTAAATATTAAAAAGACTGTGTCAGGAATTGATCTGACATGGACAGCGTCGAGCTTCACGTTTAAGAACGGTTCGAGGAGGTGTGTTAGCTACGTCATACGGGACAGTCTTACTTTTTATTTTTATTTTACACGTTGCTTTACGTCGCACCGACACAGACAGGTCTTACGGCGACGATGGGATAAGGAAGACCTGGGAGTGGGAAGGAAGCGGCCGTGCCCTTAATTAAGTTAAGAGTTTCAACATTTGCCTGCTGTGAAAATGGGAAAGCACGGACAGTCTTATCATAATCTACCAGTTTCATTTCCATATTGATATTATACACAGTTACAATGAAAAGGAAGCTTCCACCTAATCAATATTTCCATATTTGATCTACAGGACCGGTTTCGACCTTTCTTAGGCCATCCTCAGCTGGTCACGCAATCTGATATTAACATACATGCAATTAATCTACCAAGGAATGTCACATGACAATAACACCATCAAATTTGTTGTTTCTCATGATTAGGGACAATCGTCGAATAGCTGGAAGCTTCCTTTTCATTGTAATTACAGACAGTCTTACGTCAACGAAAGAGAACAACTGGCTGCCGAAGAACAGAATCACGCATGACTTCTCAGACGAACATCGCTGATAGGTTTGTTTGGTGTATGTTTTAAGTTGCTCAGCATCTAACAGAAAGAGATGAGCAGCATGGATCTAGTTTTCTTTTGCAACAAAAGCCATACTGTATTTACCCTGAGCTGTTACACTGAAACAACTACATCTGCTCAAAGAATATTGGACCCTATTTGCACCAGAAACCTACCCTCCAACGACCCTGTTCATCAACAGTGCAATGAAATACAGTATTTAAGGTGTTCATAACAAATGTGTGACTTACCAGATAGCCTGGGACTGTGCACCACCTGACGCTTCACAGAAACACTTTATGCACTTTCATTAGAACACTAAAAAATAAGGATGTGGGAAAGTCTGGTAGAGAAAGAAAAATACTGTTAAGAGCAGAAACAGATGGGCAGTAAGAAGAGAGAGTGTTTGACAGTGAACACAATGAATAGAAGAGAAGTAAACAAATAGAGGAAAACTGACTCGTAACATGGCAAAAATAGACTGACAATTTTAGAACATATTAAACTCACGAGTGAAGAAACAACACCAAAACAGTATATTTGCAAAAATCCTGGCAACGTGCAAGCTAAAGTTAGTGGATACTGACGTGCACGGGAACTCCGATGTCTGGCCAGCGCAGGTCTTCCAGCGGAGGTTTAGGCGAGTTCCACACGACCACGACCTTGTGAAGATAGGGCAGTCCGTAGAGGCGACCGAGGGAGTTGATGAGAACCTGGAGCACAGGACAAAGGGGGTCACATCATCGTACGATGCTCCCACACGCCAGAGTAGTTGGTGAAGCCTACCTGCTCACGTTCGTAGGTCAGCATCACTATGGTGAACTGTTCTCGAGGATTGTTTCCGCCCAGACTCTCGCAGAACTCCTTGCCCGCTCCCCCGGCACCCCGGCCGATGGGCCGGAAGCCCACGCCCGAACCCATGAATTTGGCATCCGACGGTAGGACCAAGTCGAAAGGCAACTGCGGATAGAGGCGGAACGGATCGCCCCAATCGTTCCACACTTCGTGGCCCTGCAATATAGCAAGTGAATCGCCATGTTAGGATGCAGATCTGAAGATGATTAGAGGAGTCAGTAGTCGTTTACCACCAGCTCGTGAGAGAAGTACACTCCTGTTCCCACATTCACCTGCATTATTACATTTCCTATAAATCACATAACATGATTTAAAACACAGACACCTACAGCATGATTGCATCATGGCAAAGAAATAATTACAAAACGTGGAGTAATGTCTGAATGTAGTATTGATAGTAGATTCTTTTGCTTCTATTATTAAGTATAGTTTCATGATTTACTAGTTTAAGTAAAAGTTCTGACAAGAAGACTGGAATCAATTAATGAGCAAGCGATTGCAGCTATGTAAATAACACGTTTGAGAGAGTCATACGTATTAAAATAAGAATAATAAAGTATTTATTTGATGTTATAAATCCTAATAGTGTCACAAAACGCAAGTGTCATCATTAATGGTATTGGCATACAATGATTATAATTTGAAGAATCGTCATTGTTGCAGTGACGAAGCAAAGAAAGAAGTGTTTTGGAGGGAACAATCCACAGCCATAGAACAAAACCAGCAAGAGATGGTAATACCCCTTATTCCATAATCATCATCATTTCCCATTATCCGGGTAGGGGCAAATATGGTTCCTCTCCACTTTCCCCCACTCCTCCTCCAACACTGTGCCCCAGTCCTGGTTTCTTTCTCCAATACTGCGTTGGATTGTGTCCTTCCATTTCAACCCTGGTCGTCCGTGGCATCTCCTTTCTTGCATTTGCATCACCTTTTTTGGCACTCTTTCATCCCTCATTCGCTTTATTTGCCCAAACTATCTTAGTCGGCTCTTCTCTATTCTATCATTCATTTTTTCCACTCCAATTTCTTCCCAGATTTTCTCATTCCTTATTTTGTCTCGTCTACTCTTCTGTATCATACTCCTCAAGAACTTCATTTCGGCTGCCTGTATTCGACTCTCATCCTTCTTTGTCATTGTCCAAGTTTCTGCTCCGTAAGTTGTTATGGGTACATAATACATCTTGTACATAGTATCCTTTGCTTCCGTTGGCACATCTTTGTCCCATAACATGTTTCTTACACTATGATAGAAACAACTTCCAGCTTGAATCCTTTTACTAATCTCAGCATCCAGTCGAGCATTCTCCATTAATTCACTCCCCAGGTATTTAAACGTTTCCACTACTTCCAGGGGCTTGTCTGCAAGTTTAATCTGACCTTTCCCTTCTTTCTCCCCTCTAGTCATAACAAGAGTTTTACTCTTTTCTACACTTATTTTCAATCCACATTCTTCGATCTTCCCATTCACCACATCCAACTGTTCTTGAACCTTCCTGTCGTCTTCTCCCCAAATCGCAATATCATCTGCAAATAACATCATGTTCATTTCTCTTCCTCCATATGTTGCTTTTGCTGTTCTCATGATGTCATCCATTACTATTGTAAACAGGATTGGTGATAGAACATTTCCCTATCTCAGCCCACTAGCTATTTTGAACCAAGTTGTCCTGCCAACTGGTGTTTGCAGGCAACTACAACATTCCTTGTACATTGCCATGATCATTTTTATTAATCCCTGTCCAATTCCTTTTTGCACCAGACTGTCCCAAGCTTTTGTCCTGGGGACACTGTGATATACCTTTTCAATGTCAATGAATGTCATCACCATATCATTCCCGTACTCCCAATGCTTTTCCATTAGTTGTCTCATAATGAAAATGGGCTCTATTGTTGACCTTCCACTTCTGAAACCAAACTGATTTTCATGTATTTGATTTTCAACCCTCAACCTTATCCTACTTTCCAGTATCTTAGCAACACGGGATATCAGAGTAATTCCCCTGTAGTTCTACAATACTTTCTTATCGCCTTTCTTTAAAATTAGGGTGATTATTCCTTTTTGCCAATCCACAGGGACCTTCTTATTCTCCCAGACAATCCTGAGAACCCGATATGTCCACTGCAGGCCTACAGCTCCAGCTGCCTTTATTATCTCCACTGGAATTTTATCTATTCCAGCAGTTCTTCCATTCTTCATCTTTCTTACTGCCATTTCAATTTCATTCATTGGGGCCGATGACCTTAGATGTTAGGCGCCTTTAAACAACAAGCATCAATTTCATTCACTGTAATTTCTTTATCTATTTCTTCATCAACTAATTGCCTTTCCTGGTGGTCCATTGAATGACTGTCATTAGTTCTGATATTCAGCAACTTCTGAAAATACTCTCTCCATCTATTTCTTATTTCTTCTGGCTTTGTTAATATTTAGGGGCTGCCTGGCCGAGGCAGTAAAGGCGTGCTTGGTTTGCCTGGACGTCGTAAAATTTAAGAAATGAAATTTCCACTTGCAGAGGTGCACATGGCGCATCAAGTGGCAAGGTTGCGGATAATGGAACCCCTCCCAGGGCCTTCATGGCCTGTATGGAGAAGACTTTGCT
This sequence comes from Anabrus simplex, assembly GCF_040414725.1. Classification (NCBI taxonomy): domain Eukaryota; kingdom Metazoa; phylum Arthropoda; class Insecta; order Orthoptera; family Tettigoniidae; genus Anabrus; species Anabrus simplex. Next base: position 100,662,157 of record NC_090278.1, read on the forward strand.
TTGCTTTGTTAATATTATCATCCTTCACAAATCTGGTGTTTACTTGATCTCTCTTTTTATTTCTTAAGATACCATACAGTAATTTCTTGCTGCCCTCCATATCATCTCAATTTCTGTGTGAATAAGGCCCAGCTTTTCCTCTTCTCTTCCTCCAATTCTTTGCCTCCATATATTTTCTTCAGTGTTCGATATTTTCCATGCTTTCCACTACCACATATCTTTTCTGCACATTCAACCAGTGCTTCCTTAAATCTTTTCTATTAATCTTCAACATTCCCAATCTCCGTCCTGTGTACCAAGGGTATTATTTCCCTTTGAAATTTTTCTTGTATGCTTTTTCTCCTACAACTTCCTTACTTTAATTCTTTTCTCTCTTCTTAATGGGGGTTTTTCAATCTTTCCCACTTTCAGTTTTCCTATCACAACTCTATGATCTCCACCAAAGGCTTCTTCAGGCATGACTGCAATATCTAAAAGGTTCTTTCTCTATGATTATATAATCAATCATGGTCTTTGTTCGTCTGTCTCCCCAACCATACCTTGTAATCTTCTGACTGTTCTTCCTAAACCAGGTGTTTCCAACAACCATTTGGTTCCTCATGCAAAAATCCACCAACAACTCGCCTTCTGGATTTACATTTCCATATCCAAAGGGGCCCTACAACATCTTCCTTTCCAACTTGTGCATTTAGATCTCCCATCAATAGCACTTTCTTATCTTCTGTCTGTCTCTCCACATCCTCTAAAAAGTCCTCTAGATGTTCATCTATGCAACCCGTTTGTAGAACATACAACAGGAATAGATCTTTCATGTCATTTTTAAACTGGAGTCTCATCAAAATCATCCTATCGCAGACGCAGTTTTTTTTTTTTTTTTTCAAGGTTGCTTTACGTCGCACTGACACAGATAGGTCTTGTGGCGACGATGTTATAGGAAAGGGCTAGAATTGGGAAGGAAGAGGTCGTGGTCTTAATTAAGGTACAGGCCCAACAATTGCCTGGTGTGAAAATGGGAAACCACGCAAAACCATCTTCAGGGCTGCCGACAGTGGGGCTCGAACCCATTATCTTCCGAATACTGGATACTGGCCGCACTTAAGCGACTGCAGCTATCCAGCTCAGTATGAGCGCATTTTATTCCAATGTAGGTTAATTTATGAATGTACATATTTGTTTTTGGTAATTTTTCTTTTAGTTGTCTGCACTAAATTAAGCAGGGATTGAACAATTTGAAGGGGTAATGGGATTGTGAACACTATGAAAATTTTATAGGGATGGTATCTTCATAGATATTATCATGTTTGATGGCTGTGTACAAAAGATGTTTTTTGAGATCTGATGAATAATGTGGGGCAATGAGAACTATAGCCAATGAGGATGACAGAGATGTTCAAGCTTATTTAAAATGCAGAATTAGGAAGATATAAGGTAAATGAGGTAATTAAGGATCTTCAACATTAATAGTGGACTTACATAAGAAAAGGATTTCAGTAATTGAGAGTACAACTGACGATAGTGAGTTATGCTATGTTCAAAATGAAATATCACTGGAACTAAATTGTGTATGTAGAGATGTGAGTGGTGATAGCACCCTCCTACTTGCTGGTACATCATTATTACTTATGTGATTGGTATTTCAGTTCATTTGAATTTATTTTGTATCAGGTAATATTATCAACCCATAATGGGAAGAATATTGTCCCATGTCCATAGTTTAAACCATTGTGTTCAACTTGCCTAATGTAGGACCTACACCATTTGACTGCTCAGAAAAGACTTATGCAGTAATTTTAGGCCAATTGACAATAACTGCAAAAGAAATGAACCAATTTTGTCTATAATATATTTGATGTATCTTTTAAAATGCAAATAAATTGCAAATTAAATTTTTGTATATCTGAATTCCGTGAATAATTAATGCATCTGAATTTTTGGCTGCATTTTTAGTCAAAGAATTATTCGATAAAATAAAATAAATAATGATGTGTTGAGGAGTACTCTAGTCATCAGCTGCAGGCACTCAGCAATGTAGGACCGCCACACTGCTAGTCGCTCCGACTCCCAGGTGAAGGAGAGACACAACATTACACATCAAACCATTTAAAACTCTCACAAAAAGTCTACCTGCGTCAAGAAGAAGGTGTAGTTGCGTTTGAACTTGGGCGACGGGTACGGCGGTTCCATGGGACCCAGGCTTTCTTCCGGCTCGGCTTCGGGGACGATGGCGTCCGTCTTGAGAGGGACGAAGCTAGCGTTGAAGACGCTGGGGGAAGGCTCGTCCTCAGCAGGTAAGGGAGGTATGCCCAGACGGTCTCGCACCAGGGCTACAACTGTATCCACGGTGCTCTGGACAGACGCACAGTACCGCTCCCACACCAGACGGCCCTGGCGACGCAGAACCAGCAGGTCTGCGTCCGGCACCGTCCGCAGGAAGAAGTGGAGCTCCGTTACCCGAGCCTGAAACAGTAAATACGTGGTTCTCACTGTTGTGCTTGTGGTGATTATTGAAGTTCAACCATCCTTTAAGCTCTCTCACTTCAGACGCTGGAAGTCTCTAGTACAAGCTTGATCAAAGTTGGATACAGAAACACTGATATTGAAGTCTCCGCTTGCCATTAAAATGGATGCTACTGGATATTTTAAAGATTAGTGGGGCTGTAACAGGTTCCAAACAAGCTAAGCCTTGTGAAGAGAACCAAAGAGGTATTAAATATTATGGTTCCATAAGAACTTCGTAAGGAGCCTGCGTGGGTCAGGCCTCCCACCGCTGGATACAGTGGTTCAAATCCCGGTCACACCATGTGACAAAGCGGAGGCGGGACAGGTTTTTCTCCGGGTACTCCGGTTTTCCCTGTCATCTTTCATTCCAGCAACACTCTCCATTCTCATTTCATAGCATCTATCACTTTGGGAGTGGCGACCCCATCGTACTAACAACCTATATCTGCTTCATTCACACATCCCTGACAAAACAGGTTGTAGGTTTTCATTTTCAAGAACTTCGTAACACATTATTAAGTAAAACCAGTCAAGTTATTGGAAAAATAAGATACTAATTAGTATATATTTTATTGGTTTGTCTCCATTTACAATCATCACTGATCTCCACTTGCTACAGTCGTCTACAAGGTAACTGTAACTCTGGCAAGGAACTACCATAGCCTTGTCTTCCACATTAGACCAGTAATTAATAGGAGGAATTAAACATAAAAATAGCAGATCTTATGTCAATCCTCGGTTAATCAATCCTCAAAAATGTAGCAGACTGTTTCGATTTCCATCTTAAACTTCCTCGTTTCAACTGAGGGGGAAGCACACATATCCGGTCAATTTCACGAGTCCTTCAATTTTTTTGTCTTAACTTTAAACCAACACTTTTAGTAGGAATTACTGTGAGCGCATACAATCTGCTCTAGCTGGAACATCAGCCAGATGGCAGGGTGGGAATACTACGTAAAAAGTGAATATGATAAAATTTCAATTTATTTTCCTCAGGGCATTAACAATAATATCAGACAACTAAACATTGAACAAGCATAATACTGGGCTTAGCACTCAGTTGCTGTGCGTTTGTGATGTCATATGGAACAGAGTGCTCGCACCTGACACTAATGAACACTTTATCATTTAAATAAACAGTTTTCAGTATTTACATTTGAATTTAGAGCACCCAATGACTCATGTAACTACCACATATCATGGTTATGTTAGATGGGCAGGGTGGTAAAGATATTCCTGTCACAAACATCAATACAGCCCAACACTTTTCTTGACGTGAACACAAACAGCTGCTTAGTGAAATTACCAGCATTTCGCCTTGGTGTGGCATTGAGCACTGGAAATTTCACAAATGAAAAGCTTGAATCCTTTTATATTTGCAATCGTGAAATAACATTTTTGATATAAAAGCCAAGAGCAGGCAATTTATCCACCTTAGTGCACTGTCAATGCATTAAAGATGATATCTCAAAAGGGCACAAGCCTCCTGCCAGACTGCGGCAAAATGCTAGCAATGTCATACTTTTATAGTAGTCGTAATTACTTGAGTTAGCGAGTTGACCACGTAGCTGTCAGCTTGCATTCACGAGACAGTGGGCGAGTCCTATCTCTTCAAACTGGTACTGTGACTGCAACAGGAAGATACAGAAAAGGTGAAAGAAACTCACCTTAGGCAGGAAGAGAGCTGCACGCCTCCAGTCAACCACCTCGGCATACGGCAACTCTACTTGATCCCCTCCCAGAAGTACGGGGATGGCTCCGTTCTTCAGAGCCTCGTAAATTCTCGTCTGCAGTGCCGTGGTCGACACGACATCCACTTGCGTGGGCACTAGTACCAGAGAAAAGGTCGACTCTCTGAGGACGGCCGCCCTCGATGATTCCGTCCCGCAGAGTTCCCATTCCCCTCCCGCGTCGGGCTGCAGTTTTACGAGTCTTGCCGTCCCCGCGGGGCTAGTCATGCCCGCAGAGCACTCGAAGTGGAACAAGAAACGGTCGGAGGTGCGTCTAAACACCATACCCTGTAGATGTTCCACCACAAACGAATCTATATCCTGTTGATGTCTATCTGTCACACTGGCATCGTCTTCTCTGTCCGTCTCCTTAGACCGGTGAAGTTCTCCTTGGAAAGACAGAAGAAACTTGCGGCGGGCAGGCAGCAGGTGCGGACACTCTTGCCACACGTCACCTCCCGGCTGTCCCAGAATGGGCGGCACGATGATGTCGAAACCCCGTCGATATCTGGCACGCGAAAAGAAGGACTGCACGACTAAAGCTCGACCAGTATCCACTCCTCGGAAGACATCACGGGCACCCGTGCTGGTGGCCCTGCTGTCCGGTCCTACACTGCTGCTGCTCCGAGCCAAGTTCAGCAAGACGTGGTTCCTGCCGTCACCTCCCCAGTAGGGCAGCCCATGGAGCAACGTCTCCACAACCGTCGACGAGCTGTTGCCTCGCAGCAGCAACGCCTCTCCCACCAGCACCAAGAAGATACACGAAGTGTTAGGGTCGGTGGAGAAGTGTGGGTTGTATCTGCAATAGACAAATAACTGAACTTGAAGACACTTTTTCTAAAGCTGTGCTGTTAGGCCAACAAGCATCATCATATAAAATTGTGATGTTTAAGGGCACCTGGAGGTGTTTTTCACTTCTTACAATAGAGCAAGCTTTCCTGAATCCAAAAATGCATCATATGTCTGGCACCACACACCTTAGTGCAACGGCCCTGTAGGGCAATGGCTGCAGATTACGAGGTGTCCTCTTGACCGTCATTCTTGGTTCTCTAGAATGGGGCCGACATCTCACTCTCAGATAGCTTCTGAATTGTAATCACATAAGCTGAGTGGTGCTGGAACCAACCCACGGATCCAGGTAAAAATTCCTGACCTGGCAGGTTAAGCTACCCTACACCACAGTACATTTCCGAAAGTGACACTTTTCTCAGAAGAGTCAGAGCCATCAAACACTTCTTGATCCAACTAGAAAGAGTACGTTTTTCCCTAAAATATAAACACTTCCAAATTTTGGAAGGAAAAAAAGCTTTTCTTTTCAAGACCCCATTTTAATAGCATTACTTTGTATAAAAAGAATCCTCTACTGAAAGTTGTGGCAGTAACTTAAATCTTAGTATTTCCATCCCTGTTGATGGAGTTGAAAGGTGCAGGTTTCACGTCCAGTTGCCCCGAACTCCCAGACACCAAGTTCAAAACTTACCCCAAAGTCTGTTTAAGCGTGGTCTTGACGAACCCCTCGATCTCCCACTCCGGCGAGATGACGGGATGTTGGTCCGGATTGTAGAAGTAGACAGGGAAGCCCGACACGAGCGAGCACCGGGAGTGATCAAAACAGTTGTGCATGCGGCAGGCAGATCCGGACCCACGCGGCTGAGCAGCGAGGGTGGCAGGAGGGAGAGATGGCAGGAGACGTTTGGGCAGGGCCAGATCCGGAGTATTCCGCTGAACGGCTTCCCGCTGAGCAACCTGGGCCTGTGCAAGGGCAGATGATAGGTCAGTGTGGAGAGAGAGAGAGAGAGAGAGAGACAATGTTTGACAGCTTTTAAGTTTTCATGTGGGAACTCATCCTGCTTTGGAGCAGAGTGCAAGTCTAGTTGTGCTGTGTGTTACCTGTCTTTACCCAAACCATAGCTACCTGTGGATCAGCGGTAGAGTGTCGGCCTCCGGATCCCAAGATAGCGGGTTCAAACCCGGCAGAGGTAGTTGGATTTTTGAAGGGTGGAAAAAAGTCCATTCGACACTCCATGTCGTAAGATGTCGGCATGTAAAAGATCTCTGGTGACACATTTGGAGTTTACCTGACAAAATTCATTAAATCTCAGCCATAGACGCCCAAGAGAGTTTCGGTTTACTCGGTCTGCCATCTAGTGGGCCTAGAGTAAACGGAACGTCGAAATTGACGAGCAGACAGCCAGATGGTGTCAAATTGAAATGTCTGCACACGGTAGCTGAGGTCATACAATTATTATTATTTTTATTTTTTACCCAAACCATAATTATATAATGTTTGTATTATCCTTTTCCTACGTGTTCTTGTTTTCATTTCACTTACGGATTCTGAAGAGCTTTAGACTTTTGATACCATAGCTGGAAAAAAGGGGGGATGATAATTATAAGTCCAACGTTTATTTTACTCTGGAATCTCCATAGTTTTATGTATTAGTGAGATGAAATGTTCCGTCCAACGAGTGGAAGGTGCAAACGTACTTTGACGGACACTTCCATCCACGCACATGGACTACCTACAAACACAGTGAGGTTTGTTCTGTAAGTTTCAAAATCTAACCGACAGATGTGAGGAACTACCTGAACTTCATTTTTATATCATAAATGGCAACTCAATAAGAAAAATAAAATGCACCTCATTGCCTGGCTTGAGATTCACAACAGTTGGATAATATTGGCGAAGAGCAACAACATCAACATGATGTCCTATGTTCCAACAGAACTGTAACAAAAGAAACCTTGACGCCTCATACGCCCACCAAAAATTAGTCCAACTCTGAAGAAATCAGTGCCATGCAATGTAGATATCTGTATTTTTTTGTGTTCCATACCAAAGAGGACTTCACTAAACCACAAATGTAGGAAGGAAAAAAAGTAGTTCATATGTGTGAAACATCTCTGTATATATATTCCTCTGCATTTCCTTAAAATAACTGAAAAATAAATAGTACCAGTAAGTATGGACATAATATTTTCCAAAAAAGAAAATGTAAGTCAATTTATGTGTTGGTTTTTGTAAATTTCTGTTGTGAGTTCAGAGATTTGAAAGCTATCAATTACCTGCTCCACAGAGATCTTGAGGCGCTCCAACTCAGTTTGATGATGAAGCAGCTCCTGCTTCAACTCGTCGATCCTCTGCGTGAAGCTCGCCACCTCCAACTGAAGGCGCTGTCGTCGAGCTTCCAAGACCCTCAGCTCTGCACTGACTGAGCCTGTCACAAAGAAAGCTATTCATCATTGAGAAAAAAGGAGGTTCCTGGAGTTTATTCGATGTAGAAACAGTAACTATTGATAGTCAACACCCCTCCCCCAAATTTTAGTCAAGATGAAGAAAGGAAGAGAAGAATGCCGAAGTACAGTGATGCACTGTCGTTCCATCTCGTGAGTTTCCTTCAAACTATGTCCGAGGTCTTTTCACAGCCATCTAGATAAAGCTCCATTATTTTGTTTCATTTATCTATCGATCCATTTTAACCTGATTATTGATGTGTAAAATTCATCAATTATTCGTTCGTGTACTTTTCCCGCAGCGGCATCGGTAAACAAGGACTATTTTTCTAGCAATACTATACAAGACATGTTAAATGAATGTTTTAGTGATTATGAGGATAGCAGTAATAATTTTAGTGATGATTCTCATGACAGAGATGATGTTGCCGTATTACACCCTGATGAAGCTGCTAGATGTGGTGTGCTGCGTGTAATTTTTACTGGAATTTCATGGGTAATTATGGAAGAAATAAACATTTTGTAAGGTCTTTCACCCCAAGGTTTAGCTCTAAATGCCGTGCAACCAGTAAAGTCTTTCAGAGTTTATTTTCACTTGAACTCGTCCAGCCGAGTGTAACGGAAACAAGTCACTAAACTACACTACATACAGTCCCCAGGAATGTTATTTCCATTTTGATCTAGAGCAAGGGAAATGATTCCTCTCAATGAAAATGAGATGTATTAGCATGTTGATGGGAACTACATTTTAGGTCTTACTTCTCGGAAAATTGTACCATTGTCACACACCTATTTGATTCATATATTTAGACAAATTACCTCACTTCAATGAGACTATTTGGTGGAGCAGAATGCTATTTCCAATATAATCAAAATTGGTTGGAAATTGACAGAGATAAAACAGTTTGGTGCTCCTCCCACATCCAGTGAAGGCTAGATTTTTAAATGTTCCCAGTCAGAAGGGTTAAGAGGTTTCCAAGCAAAAGTGAGCCTGAGAGATTATTTCATTGTAGCAAACTTCTTTTTTAAAAATCAGTAATTAAAATATCATGACAATGGTGACATTTCAATTTTTGTTTTGAAAATCATGTGGGGAGAACAGACAAGCACGATGAAAACAGAAAAGCTGTCTATTCCGAATATTGATAGAACAGAACTGAATAAGAATTTAGTTTCAACAGTTAGGGTGGTAAAGTACTCTTGAACTTCGGCGACTTCCATACGAGAGTAAATTACTTCCGAAGTATTTAGTCCTTTCAGATACTCCAAGAGTAAAATGTTGTACTAAAGAAGTAGAATATAGAGTTTACTCTCACGTCGTGCATGGAGGTAGCTAGGATCAGACCGCATCGTATGCGAGAGGATTATATCGACGATCTCGACTAAGAAAACGTGCGTACAGTGCGTGAAAGGCGAGGTCCATAAGGTATGTACATGGAGAGAGAGTTTAAGGAACATTTTGGCCTTAGGAAGGAATCCATTACCTTCCTTATAAATCTACTTGTAGATCATTTACAACAAAATTCAGACGTATCTCCCTAATTACAGTTGTTGTGTGCCCTGCGAGTGTTTTGTACTGGAACATTTCAGTTAGTTGCTGGTAATCTAATAAACATTCACCGCACAACTGCTGGCCGTATCTTTCATCGCGTGGTTAGAGCAATAGCAATATGCCTGCAAATGACGATGAATGTTCCGAAAATAAAAGGAAATTCTTGAGTTGGCAGGTTTCCCCACACACTGTGGGTGCAATTGACTGTACACATGTTCCCATTTTGTGCCCTCTCGGTGACAACGGTGAACTCTTCAGAAATCGGAAAGGGTATTTTTCTATAAACACATAAGTTATTTGTGATGCAAGTATGAAGATCATGAATATTGTTTGCCGATGGCACGAATTTGGGACAATACTGCCGTTGTAGTGAACTTTGAGCATGGTTTGTATAATGAAATGTTAGTGGGAGATAAAGGTTATGCCTGTAAACCACTCCTACAACCAAATACACCAACTGAGCACTGGTACAACACTGCTCATACAAAAACCCGCAATATTGTGGAACGCACTTTTGGAGTGTGGAAAAAAAATTCCAAATCCTTGAAAAGGAAATGCGCAACAACGCAATAGTAGCTACGGCAGTCCTCCACAATTTTGCTCTGGATGTAGACGATATGTATGAAGAAAGAGACTTGTTCAATAATAACGAATACATTCAATTTGTGAATCACAAAGAAAATATAGCAGGAAATGCCATTCGGTGACCTATTATAAATGATTACTTTTCATGAACGTGGAAACAAGTTAGTGCATTTTTACATGTTCCCTCGTAAATAAAGACAGTATGAGAAAATTTTGTTTTAAATTAAACTAATAAAATGTGAACTAAATAAAAGGATAATATTTAAACTGTAAATAAACATACTTTATATGAAATTACTTACAAAACTGGTAAACGATATGGGGTGAAAATATTTACACATTGTTCGAAATTTCAATCCGCCGTTTCCAATATAATTTCACATACTTCACTCGCGTGATCTAAATAAGTTACAAAGTTGACCGAGTTTTCTGCAGGCATTGAACATATTTTGTTCTTTAATACTTCTAAAACGTTTATTTTCATTTTGTGTACTTCCTCTTGCATTTCTCTCTCTCTCTCATCATGTTCTGTGCAAAGGAAGTCCAGACGCATCTTTTGTAGCCCTTCATGCCGCTCTCCTCTCTGCTAGGGCGTCAGTACTTCCAACATCTTTAATACCACAGCATAGCCATAAGAATGTCAGCATATACATCTAAGAGGTTTGTAAACAATTTCAACAATAAGAGTTAATTTTACACTTACCAACTTTCGGACTTCCAGCCGCATCAGTCAACGTCATGATCCACTTGGGCCTACTTCATTATCAATATACAGATTATCAGCTCCATGTATAGGCTTATTATTGTTGTTGTCTTCCATGTGATTAGCTGCTATCGCATCATTGTCATGAACTGAATTAATACCATCAAAAACCTGGGGCATTATTTCAATAATTACTTTTGATACATCATCAACGTGCGTTATCTGTGGACCACCACCAGTTAATTTTTTCCCACGTGTCCATGCTTCTTAGCCTTCGCTTTTAGGTCCTTCCACAGAATTTTAAGTTGTTCTTCACTGCGTTTTTCATCACTCGAATCATTGAATTCTTCTGTCATGGCTTTCCATTCATTTATTTTTTTATCGAGCATCTTTATGTCATATTTCTTACACTCTATATCCTTTGTATATATCTTCATTATCTCTACTAACAAGCATTTATCTTTTTCGCTTACGTTTTCCCCCTCCCGTTTCCTATCGCACATAACCTTATCCATTTAGATTTCTTTAAAGAAGACGCGCGAAAACAACACTACTCCGCGAGTATTAGTAACTAGAAGAGTAAATTGTACTTCAGCTCTCTGACGTTACTTCCAGAGTAAATAACTACCGTAGTAGTTTACTTCTGTAGTATGGACTTCTTTACTGGACGCTACTTCCGGAGTAATTTACTCTAAGATTGTGCATGCCACCCTTACTGTAAATAAGAAATAACTAACTATTACACCATGAACACATTAGAACAATATACAAAATTATAAATCAAAACTCATTTAAGAGTACAAAAATGTGAATGGCTGTATTAGAAGGAACATATCCACAGAAGCTGCACCAAAAAAAATATAAAGCATGTTTTATCATATTCAGTGGATCTGCCGAGAGCCATACGTACCTTTGATCCTGAGCATCTCCTCTATCCGCAGCTTGAGGTCCGATGCCTTAAGTGTACTGAAGTCTTCAAACGCCTCCAGCTTGGAGCGAGTTCGATGTATGTCACCACTCGGAGCATTGCTCTCCACCTGGACAGACAAGAAACTTGTTGTAAGGAAAAGTAATGTACAGAGGGAGGTGAGGAGACGTCATCATGTGGGAAGTATGCGATAAGAAGAGAGGAAAAGAAGGAGTTTAACATCGTACTAACACGACGCTAGGAAGATAGTTGCTGTGGCCTTAATTAATGTACAGCCCCAGTATTTGGTTGGTAGGAAAATGGGAAAACACGTAAAACCATCTGCAGGGCTGCCGACAGTGAAAAGAAAAGAGTAAAAGATCACAAACACAGAACAATCCTCCTTCCCTTTTCCTACAGTTATCACGCTCTCTTCTTACCCTACACTTCCTCAACCGATGTCTCTCCTCGTGGTGAAGAAATTACCTCTTTGGGGGCTAAGAAAAAAAAGAGATGAACAACTGGAATTGATGAGGGGCATATGGAGATAGCCTTACTGACTTGTGCTGTCCACGTTACTTAGCAATATATAACAGTCCAACAGTGGTGCGTGGATTTCTCACAACAGAGGAGATGGTGTTCATTGGGAACATTATTTCCGACCATATGTAATAGGGCGTCAAAATGGGCCGAGTTTGCACGAGGAGCGATTCAATGAGGAGGCAAACAAATAAGATGACAATGTTGAGAAGTTACGTCATATGGAATTGATCTTAAGTTCCGGAAGGGGGCAACAGGGCGCCCAAGAACCGATACCATAAATGAGAATCGTGGAAGACTTTTACTCCAATAGGTGTTACAGTCCCCAAAGCGCAATCTACGACAAACATTGCTGAAACTTTGTGCGAGTGTTAGGACTGTTTGGTGGATGTTCAAAGAACCAGATAGATTTCCATACAACATTCAAGTTGCACCAAAAAGTTACCCCCTCTAACAATGGATGGAATAAAGCCCACACCATGGGAACATCACCAATAGGGAACATGCATGATCCAGAGTTTTAATTAAAAATATGCTAATCTGATTAAAAAATGTGATCAGAATGTGCAAATAATCACTCCAAACATGATAAAAAATCTAAAATAAAGTACGAAAATGTCACGTGCCGCAAGTACATGATCTCATTGGTCAGGCGTCATCGTACAGGTTGACTGAATTAGCACATAGTGTGCTGTGAGAAACTTCGTGTATTTCTACTTCATGTTAGTGTCTGGTATAGTTGAATTCGAGGTCTATACATTGGGTATATTTTGGACTTCAAATGAATCCTGCGCAGACAGTGAGGCAGAAAACTTATCCACAAACCTACTATGCTGGCGTAGCAGGGGGAGAGGTGATACTCCCACGTGGCGGATAGGGGGAGGGGGTCCTAACCGGCTTGCTGGCGGACTTGAGGGAAATAAAATACCTCTCGCGGACCAAACACACTACCCTCTGCGGGTGGGGGATGCACATGTAGAATACACCCGCGGTATCCCCTGTCTGTCGTAAGAGGCGACTAAAAGGGGCCCAAGGGGCACTCAACTTGGGAGCGTGAGTTGGCGATCACGGGGCCCTTAGCTGTGTCCTGGCATTGCTTTCACTTACTTGTGCCAGGCTCCTAACTTTCATCTATCCTGTCCAACCTCCCTTGGTCAACTCTTGTTCTTTTCCGACAGTGGCTCAGACGGTTAAGGCGCTGGCCTTCTAACCCCAACTTGGCAGGTTCGATCCTGGTTCAGTCCGGTGGTATTTGAAGCTGCTCAAATACGACAGCCCCATGTCGGTAGATTTACTAGCATGTAAAAGCTGCGGGACTAAATTCCGGCACCTCGGAGTCTCCAAAGACCTTAAAAAGTAGTTAGTGGGACGTAAAGCAAATAACATTATTATTATTCTTTTCCGACCCGACGGTATTAGAGCATTCGAGGCCTAGGGGGTCTTTCATTTTTACGCCCTTCGTCCGTTACTTCATTTTTCGAAGTGACGGATCCCTTCTTTCTTCTTTTTCTCTCTCTCTACCCCCTGTGGGTGGGGGACGCAGACGAAAAGTACACCCATGGTATCCCCTGCCTGTCGTGCGAGACGACCAAGGAATGATTGTCTTAGAACCATGAAACTACTTTTGATTAGTAACATCATGCAGGGAACACCATGGGTCGCCTTTACTTGCAAGTAGTACCACTATATTAGGTATGAAATAGGTTTGTGATTAGTAGCAGCAGAGAGTTGGTTCCCCTGTGGGTTTCCAGTACCCGTGAGTCGTACCCATGTGAGCAACACCGCGGGTCTGGGTGTTGCCTGTGAGTTGTACCACTATATGAGCGACACTGTAGTCTGCATTGCCTGTGATTAGTACCCACTATGTGAGGAACACCACGGGAATACCGGTGCCCGTGACTAGTACACCTAGGTGAGGAACCTCATCGGTTAGCGTTGGCTATGAGTGGCGCCATTGTGTGAGAAACACCATAGGTCTGCGTTACCTGTGCGACGTACAATACTTGGGAGAGTAGTACCATCATGTGTGGAATACCGTGAGTCTTCGCTACTTTTGATTAGTACCCCAACATGACAAATAAGATGGTTCTACTTTACTAGCGATAAGTACCATTCTGAGGGGCCGTTGACCTGTATTTTGGACCCCTTTAGACATCAAGCATCCTCGGTTCCGTATTGTGCTTTATAAGTGGTCCCTTGGTCAGTAATACTATTATTTATGATCTATTTTTTTAGTCGGATCCACTGTTTTTTTTCATGTCATTTTTTATTTTGGTCAGTAGATGATTTTGAACTTTTAGTTTGTCATTTCATTTCGTACCATTAGGGGCCGATGACCTCGATGTTAGGCCCCTTTAAACAACAAGCATCATCATCAGCAGAAAACTTATATATGGTGTATAGTTCCGATGTGCAAAAGCACATGGCATACCATCCCAAACAAATTGTTTATAAATGTTCCAAAGGACGCTAAAACTGGGGAAAAATGGATTTTTGGCGAGCCGGAGAAATGCTGGTGATATATCGGAAAAGTCTACAGTTTATTTCTTTGAAGATCATGTTAACGTAAGTTGAATTTTTTGAATTTTCAATCACTTTTCCATGTCAGCTGTTCTAGTGGTAAAACTTCAAATTTTAATGTATGATGCTATAATTAAATGCTTCAATTACATGTTGGAATATGAAAGTAATAAACAATGATTATCAAAGTATTCTCCAAACCTAACCTACAATTTTGTTGATCCATGTCAAAGTAATAAATCAAAGGGGTTATGAACCATATTGACAGCTCTAATTATATTAATTTATCTTGGCATGCAACAGTTATTTATGCCTTTATTGAAGAGCTTATATTTGTAAATAAATTTAGGCTATAGCTAAATACCCTATAATATAACAAAAAGTAGACGTGTACGTCATGAAAACGTGGATTTAACAAATGTATATCTCTACAGAAAACCAATCCTTGTCAGTTGGAGTGGTCTCAGTCTTATTAGTTAACTATACTCAATTATAATAATTATCATAATATTAATGAAATAAATAACATAATTGCACACAGGTGAAAATACATTACTGGTACTAAAAATAACAGTGATGTTGGTGTTCAAAATATTATCCAAACTTAGCCTAAGTTTTAGGTTATACAAGACAAGTCAAGAAACCTAAGGGTAAAAATCACAGCATCCAAAGACATTCCTATATTGAACGACTAATATGTCACCAAGACACTTTTCTTGCTTGATATGCACAGCTTGTTAAAAGCCAAATGTAATTAATGTTATTGGCATTACGCCCCACTAACTACTTCTACTGTTTTTGGAGACGCCAAGGTTCAGGAATTTAGTCGTGTAAGAGTTCTTTCATGTGCCAGTAAGTCTACCGACACACGGCTGTCCTAATTGAGCACCTTCAACTACCACTGGACTGAACCAGGATCGAACCTGCCAAGCTGGGGTCAGAAAGCCAGCGTCTCAACCGTCTGAACCACTCAGCCAGACTTGTGAAAACTAGATGAAATCATATTTATTTTTATCTTTATCATGTTTAACTTTTTTCCTCCACCAAGATATCAAATGTTTCTCTTTCATGGGCCTCGGAAGTGGGTAGGCCAGTTGCCCCAACCATAAATATACATTTTTTCAGGAATGATAGGTTATAGACCTATAGTAAGTTACTATGATCTTCCTTCCTTTTTTTCTTTCTTTCTTAACCAGTTTTCCCTCCAGGGTTGGTTTTCCCCTCGGACTCAGCAAGGGATTCCACCTCTATCCCTTCAAGGGCAGTGTCCTGAAGCGTGAGACTTTGGGTGTGGTTATACAACTGGTGAGGAGGGCTAGTACCTCTCCCAGGTGGATGCACCTGCTATGCTCAACAGTGGCCTTGTGGGAGGATGGGAAGATCAGAAGGCATAGACAAGGAAGAGGGAAGGAAACGGCCATGGCCTTATGTTAGGTGCCTGGAGGAGAAGTGGGAAACTATGGAAAACCACTTTGTGGATGGCTGAGGTGGGAATCGAAACCCTTCTACTCAACTGACCTCCCAAAGCTGAGTAGACTCCTTTCCAGCCTACGTATTATTTGTTTTCAACTTTCATGGCAGAGCCGGGAATCGAAACCGGGCCTCCGGGGGTGGCAGCTGATGACATGAACCACTACCTCACAGAGGCTGACTATAGCTACCTATATGTTTATGTTAGTGCTGAAATTTGATTTGTTACTTTAGTAATGTTGAAAGCCCAAAAATGTAATGTTATTCTCTAATATGGGAATCAGTCTAGAAGGAAATATGAAAGTGATGTGCTTTCTATCCAGGTTCATTGTTACCCTAATACTAAGAGTTACAGTACATTGCACATATATAGAAGATGCCACTTACCAATTTGCTTTTGATCTGTGAATTTGTACGGCCACAAAAGTCACTATTTTTCAAGAATGACTACATCTATACATGGTAGATTGTCTGACTGTGCTGTTTTGAACCCTTCTTCTGTCATTTTGAAGTTATTCGCGATAACGTTTAATAAACAATTGCCTTTTAGTAACAGCAAATCCACAATGGCTGGTAGAGCTGCATGCGATACTGGATCGTGACGTCACAGCGTGCCGATTACGTTAGAGGACGTTTTACTCGCCTTGTGGAGAGGGACTTTTAAATATTTTTTTAATGGTAGAAAACAAGGCAACTTACCACAATGTAATAGTTCACGTACTATTACATTGGTGTACTTTAAAAAAAAATATATCTACAAGATCCTAGTTACATACTTTAATTATATTAAATTGTATTTTATATACATAAATATATACATTTTCGCAACCGGTTGGTCGGTTCAATTCAGCTTTTTACCACTCGCGAACATAGAATGTGCTGCTATCACATGGCAAGATGTTGCTGCATATTGTATTAACTGATAATAATATGAAACAGTTTCTCATAAAGTATTGACAAGAAGAATGTATCAAGTTGGCCATAAATATTATTTCCTTCCCTAATTAAGCCTTTTTAGAAGACCATCATCGATAAAATTGCAAACCAATTCACGCAACTTTTAAAAGGAGATGAGGAAGTAAGGGAGATGACTGACGACCCCATCCCCAGAAGTATTTATTTAGCTTATGGTATGTGCACAAATTGAATGAAAGCAACAAATAATTTACAAAATAGTAAATATAAAAAGTCAAGGTAAAACATAAAGCAGAAATCGAGACAGATACAATACAGAAAAATAGAAAGAAAAATACAAAAATAAGTAAATACATTAATTAACAAATGAAAACTAAACTAGGATGTCTGGTTGTTGCAGCTGTCAGGAGGAAGGCTCTAAGTGGGCATCTGAAGCACATTTACTTTTATAACCTAATGAAGATTATTACATGCCATGTTCATTTCTGAAGTAGGTACTTGTATTCTTATTGGCCAATGTAACGTAGCACGTGATCACCTTCCCGTCAAGTATGTCGATGATAATCCGTTACCAACCGCAGCACAATAAAAGCGCAAGTCGTATATGAAACTAGGGGCCTAACGCCGCTTCTAACCGTCCACACCAATGGTCTTGTCCACGGCAGGAATCTTAACCGTCCAGACCAATGGTCTTGCCTAGATCCTATCCTAACTGTATACGAAACTAGGGGCCTAACGCTGCTTCTAACCGCCCAGACCAATGGTTATGTGCACGGCAAGAATCCTAACCGTCCAGACCAATGGTCTTATCCACGGCAAGAATCCTAACCGTCCAGACCAATGGTCTTGCCAAGATCCTATCCTAACCGTATACGAAACTAGGGGCCTAACGCCGCTTTGCGGCTTCTAACTGCCCAGAGCAATGGTTTTATCTACGGCAAGAATCCTAACCAATGGTCTTGCCCATGGCAAGAATCCTAACCGTCCTGACCAATGGTCTTGTCCACGGCAAGAATCCTAACCGTCCAGACCAATGGTCTTGCCTAGATCCTATCCTAACCGTATACGAAACTAGGGGCCTATCGCCGCTTCTAACTGCCCAGACCAATGGTTTTGTCCACGGCAAGAATCCTAACCGTCCAGACCAATGGTCTTGTCCATGGCAAGAATCCTAACCGTCCAGACCAATGGTCTTGTCCACGGCAAGAATCCTAACCGTCCAGACCAATGGTCTTGCATAGATCCTGTCCTAACCATAAATGAAACTAGGGGCCTAAGTCCGCGAAGTCCGCTTGGCGAATGGCAACAACAGGGAACAATTCGAAGCATAGTTCCTAAGTACAGAGGTTGGCAGCACTGAGCACTGCTGCAGAACATCCTTTCCAAGAAGGCAGTGAGCGAGAAAACAAACGACAGTCATTGCGCGTCTGTGTGAATAGCAGTCCACGGGCTGGACTAATGATCTTAATTAATTAATCTTTTTACCACTAGCAAGAAAAAAAGGTATTTCATCTTTTCACTGCTAGCCCACAGAATGCGCTCCTAATGTACAGCCAAAGAAAAAGTCATTTTCGTACAGGGACCACCAACTTCAAAGAAAAAAGTGTTTATATAGATTAATTCAGCTTTTTACCACTAGCCCACATAGAATGCACTGCTATCGCATGGCAAGGAAACAGGCACTAAGTAGACAGGATGGCAGCATTGTGCACCACGCGATAACGTCGCCAGCAAGAAATTAACCTATGACAGTCATAGTACTGCGCAAAGAGGTTGGCACTGCAAGTAGTGACCGACAGTACCAATGTTGCGTGAACAGGACTGGAGTAAAGATGCATTGTCCCCGTTTAAAAAATGTTTAGCATAATAAATTACAATGTACTGACCTTGGACAAATAATAGTGGGTGATGAGAGGCACAATGACCAGTACAATGGAGACAAGAATGATGATTCTTGACAACTTGATGTGGCTCAGCCAATGACACACTATCTCCCTGCCTCCCATGGGTTGATACAGACCACCAGAATCAAACACCATCCTTAACTCATCACCTCTTTATATGATGGGAGAGTTGCTGCAATCGTAAACCTGTATGACAAAGGAACTGAATTCTCAATCAATATCACTTATCAAAAAAATCACGTCAAAAACTCTGTTAATCAGAATGAAAAAAATACATCTTATGAAATAACCAAATATTTTCTTCAGTTAGGTGACCAATTGGGTCGTGTAAACAAGCACCGCACAACTTAAAATAAGCCAACAACTCCCGTTCAAGTAGTCATTCTTCTAAATACATTAATATTCAAGGAGCACCGACCAATATTCTCTAGCACACAACGAAACAAATGTTATAATCAATATGATTGCACATAACCTTTTCACTTAAAATCAATAGCCTGCGATAACAGCGTAACTGCCACAAACTACGTACGGTAAGAAGACAATCGAAGTTCATATTATTACCTTCTTCATGTTTCATATTTTATCGGGATTCCTAAAATTACGACATAATACAGAAAAGAGTAATTAAGAAACTGAAATACTGAACTTCACTTTGGCTTCGCAATGCTTCAAGTTTTATTTTTATCAACTGTCAACTGTTCTGTTTCGTGTCAAATAGTACCAACACTATCCTGCTAAATTCCCCCTTTCGCGGTTAGTTGGCCCATGAGTATTTCGTATTTCGTTGGCTATGTGAGATATGTAAATTAGAACTCACCTTGCCACAGGAAAGGGAAACTGACGAAGAAATAAAGGAAGCTATCTCAGAAAATAAGAAGTCATGTGAGGAGCTGAAGAAAACGATCGACGAGATGGGTAACATGCTCATGACTAAAATGACACTCGTCCTAGAAGCACAACTCCAATAAGTGGACTATCTCGAGAGCAACAGGAAACTATTAAACTATGCCAGAGCAGTCTCTCAAACTTCAACTACAACAACAAGCTTCTTCTTCTTCTTGGTTAGTTGTTGGACATCGTCGTAAGACGCTACGTCCAGCTTAGCCTACAAGGAATACAAAGCCTGCCCAATAGCCACTCATAGCTGTCCGCCCTGTGGATGCTATATTTGCCGCTAAAGGCGCTGCAATTCAACCTCACATGAACACCTCGGTTGGCGGTATTTCTACACGTTGTATGCTTACTGGTGACGTTTACTACGAAAGTTGAATGTTAATACTGATAGAAATAATGAAACTCAATAATGATTTTATTTTGTCCCAATCCTTGGCTGAATGGTCAGCGTTGAGGCCTTCGGTTCAGAAGGTCCCGGATTCGATTGCCGGCCGGATGGGTGATTATAATCACGTCTAATTAATTCTTCTGGCTCGGGGACTGGTGTTTGTGTTTCTTGATATAGTGATTACTAGACCCCGGATTTTTAGGTACTAAAATGTTATTTTAGCTGCCTAAAACAGACTCTCAAATAGGCTCTACAATATTTTTAGACAGCTGCAGTTTTACGTATCTTAATATGCATTATTTAAAACACCGTGTTGATTTTGCTAAATTGATAATAATTCTTTATGGGGAAATATAAAACAAGTTTCACTCACCACTTGCTGCAAACGTCACAGAATATAATTTGACCATCCGATGTGAAATGGGTAAACTCTTGTAAATTGAGGATGAATTGGAACCTGACACTTTCGGCTTAATTCACACACTAACCAAATGGGAATCAAGGTATTGTTAATACACGTATATCATATTACACTGGTGTACTGCTGCGTTCCGTTTTGTGAACAAGGCTCTAGAAATAAAGTTCTTGGAACTAGTTTCCATGAATTCCCTTGCTAAGAGCCAACTAGGGAATTATGGATTAAAGCAATAGGCCTAAGCAGACAAGGTATGGTACAGTAAATACACAGACCATGTGACGGCAAAAATTAGGTTACTTATTATTATTGCTCCTGTTCTGATGATAATAATTTCCTTATTCTGTTGTGTAAGTGGTACCAAGGATAAGTTATGGAACCCTAGTGACCGCTCCGTCGAGTGCTGATTGGCATATACTGGAGGGTATTTTGTAAGAGTTGTCAAAGACCAAATGCCATGTGAAGATTGTGTTGAAAAAATTAGTAGTATCCAGAGTCCATCTCCACTAACGTCATTAATAAAAATCAAAGACAGAGGTGGTCTCACGTCTCAGGTATCCAGAGCCAAGTTTTGTTTCACTGCTGATGAAACTGGGGCAAGTAAGGGACGAAATGTTATGGGTAACGCTGGGCAGTCCAAAAATAGCACAAACATTAACCGAAATACTGTTGCCACGTGTTGCTAAAAGTCCTATTCTACAGTGTGGGATAAGTGATCATCCTGAGGAACAAAGCAAAATAATACTGCAGAAGTTTCTGCATCCCTCTGTCACTAACTACGCGAATGGCATGGTAGATGAGTATCGCCGAGAATACTTCTCGAGAAGAGAAACAATTTATGAGAAGAAAATATCAAGGAAAATAGCTAAAGTCGTTCCTTTTTACTGAAAATCTACGGTGCGGTAGTAAAAATATCTAGTGCAGACCTTATATCCTTTTAAATGCTAGACATAAATTTCGACAGTTATGTGTGCCATCTGAAATGAAAATACACAGCTGAATTGAACTCCTAGGGGTAAAAGGTGAATATTTATTATTTTCTGCTCAGTAACATATATAATACACAGGAAGTATAGTGTAGAGATAAGTTTGTGCTGGTTTTAACTGCCGTTAGCAATGCTAGTGAGTGCTGATGTGAGGTGGTATACTAGCGCTGCAGTGGTCAAGGCGCGCACTGCCAGGCGGACACTGTTTCTGAAGAGAGCACTGCGAATGAGCAGGCTTTGTATTCCTTGTAGGCTAAGCGTCCAGTCACTGGTTTGCGGGTTAATTAATGTCTGGGAGAGGTGCCAACAGTAGAAGAAAGTAGTACACTACAAAAGAGGATGAGCTATGTAAAGAAGCGAATTGCAAAGGTTAATGATGAAACTGAGGAAAATACCAATGATATATAGGCTAAATGATCAGGGAAGAACACAAAAACACTGGGACACAGGGTTCTAATTCTTCACGTCTATGTGGTCTGTCACGACGTCTTACTACAAACAAACAAGACCGGACCACATATAAGGGTGAGTATGTGCAAGTCCGTACCTAGAGGAAAGGAAAAGGTTACAAATGGATGTTACATACAACGAAAAAATTGATGATTAAGTCGACAACGTGAAAAGTCGGTGAGGACACTAAACACGAAACGTTTAACGGCAGTTGGTAACCCTCATGAAAAAGCTTACCTATGAATTCGCAACGGTGATGTTCATATGTCTGACAGTGAAAAAAGATGGGAGTTACAGTACTGACTGCTCGGCCACATGGACAGAAGGTACTGTCAAGAAGAGTAAGGCAAGAGAGATGTGTAAGCTTACAGACACGATTTAGGCGGAGTCGGATGTGTGGAGAGTGCTCCTACAATTCTGTTACAATAGCCGTATGTTTTACTTGGAAGGAGTGGAGTGTTCCAAGAAAAGAAGAGTATCATCCTGTAATGACTTTAACAAATGTTTCAAGCGGACATTTTGTTCCATGTCTGCTATGAAATCTTCAAATTTCTTAGAAATGTTGCGACATTGGTCGGTAAAAGTAACATTTGAATTACCGTGTAAAGCCGTGACAGAGGGAGATGCTGATAGTGGTGCATGGGAATCCGAAGGTTGCCCGTGGGGACTTGACTTCCGTGATGTAGATGCAGGCTCGTTAGGAGTAGCAGGTATCAAACGCACGACTGTAGTGCCAGAATGTTCTGGAACCGTCTTCGGATTACTTATCAAATTGAGATATGATGCCCGGTCATAACCGGGTTTAACGGGTGGGCGGGAAGGGTTACTAACCACCATAGTAAATTTACGCTTTCGAGGGAGAGTTTCTTCCGATTGAGATGGTCTATTGGGTAAAGGAGGGAAATGTTGTGGCATCAGAAGGGGGTTGGATAGGGACTGTAATGGGGCAAAATAGTTTTTCACTTCTAAATATGATTTGTTTTCTACACTCATAATGCGTTTAATTTCTTTCTGTTGTTTGTGGATTTCACAATGATCTGCTCCCGCAGGATGATTTCCGCCACAATTAGCGCATTTAACTGCTTGGTGAGTGCAATCTTCAGTAGAGTGAGTAAGGGAACATTTTCCACATCTCGGCTCCCTGGAACGACAATTAGTAGCGGTATGTCCATACCGCTGACATCGTTTGCATAATAAAGGAGAGAATATAAAGGCCTGAACCTCTGAAATGACTTTAAAAATGGACACACTTTTCGGAAGTTGTTGACTTTCGAATACAACCTTCACAGTACCTGTAGGGATATATTCAGTTTTTCCTTCTTTGGATGAACGTCTATTTAGACGTTGTACTTTCACTACAGGATATGGTGAGTCTAAATAGGCGAGAATGTCGGATTCGGAAATAGTAGTGTCTACTCCCCGTATTACCCCGACTCGCTGAATATTCGAGGACGGAATAAAAGCTGTCAATTTCTTTTCTTTAAGAATGGGATGAGAAAGAAAGGCGTTTGCAGCCTTACTAGACATGAAAGTAACTTGGATCCTATTTCTTCCCTTCCTATGGATGGCCTTGACGTCACCAATGTGCCTCTCGTAGAAAATCCGACCCAGAGTCATAGGGTGAATATGTCCTATTTTATTTTGAGATTCGGTCGATTCGACAAATACTATGTAGGGGCCAAGATGAGTGTTAGAATAGGTAGATACAGGAACGTGCGGACGCTGATCCATGTCACGTATTGTATCTTGAGAACTGTCTCGTTGGGTATCAGTATTACTAGCGTCCATGTGTAAGTCCTCACTCACGGCATCTTTACCAATATCAGGAGGTCTTCCTAAAGGGCCACCGCCACTATCTACAGACATAGTACTCCAAAAGGGGATTACACTATACTAGCACCGAAACAAACACAAAAGAAAAATTACTAGGATACAAACACAAACATAAAACACTCTACTTATCTACAGACGGGAGAAAGCCGCTGCACCAGTGACCGGAGCGAGACATGTGCACTGCACAACAGCCGAACACCGAATGTCAACAACAAGCTAAGTCATAACGAACACACATTCAACAGTCATTCAGAATATTCTTCTTCATCTTCTTCTTCCTCTTTTACTGCTTGTATGTTGTTGGGCTTAGTTTTAACTCCATACCCAATAACCACACCGTTTGGTAATGCACTTGTTTGTGTTGAAATAATATCCGTAGGTCCTAGGTTGGTAATTTGGGTAATGCAAGTATTGGAAGTTGCTTTTCGTGGTTAAGGAAGAATCAGAGGAGTAGGCTTGTGCCGGTAAAGAATGATTAAAGTATTAGTTTAAGCCTATATTGGGTTGTAATAAAAAGTTGAGCTTCGCCGATATGTGATATCCATGATAGATATGTAAGTTCTTCTATTATCGGTGAGCTGATTTGTACTGTTGTTAACATGTGCAGATTAAAGGAATAGTCAGGTTATGTGATGTAAGTGTGAGAATATTAGTGACATGTGTAGGCAAATAAAAGTGACTTATAAGGCGATTTTACATTTATCAAGGAAATTAGTGAGCATATTAACTAATGGTTCCGTAGGAGAGTAGAGGATCTAGAAGAATTCTGGACCAGCTTTTCGAGACAAGAATTCTGGACCAGCGGCAGCCACTGCGCATGCCCCCCCGTGCGCTTCACTCCCTGAAGGGGCCTCTCACTTGCCAAGGCGTGTGTGGAATGTTAACTACACATACTGCAAGGTCTTAATGTGAGAGGTAATTAATTCTTGAAAGGTGTGGGGGGGCAAGGTGCTGTGACTGGATTTTGCTGGAGTAGCTTTCACTGCCTAAGGGGGTCAACCACATGTAGAATGAGGACAACACACTCAGAGGTCTTTATGTAAGAGGTAATTAATTTTCTTGAAAGGTTACTCTTGTGTCCAAGGTACAGTAACTATGTGGCAACTGGATTTGCTTTAATAGCTCACTTGCTGGTGAAAGCTGAACAGGATGTTAGTTTATGTTAAAAAAAATGATCCCTCACTCCTCTCTTACTGGAGGGGTGAGGGGGAAACACTAAGGAGTGCTACAGTGCAGCTGTTACTAGGCAAGATCCGCTTTCTAACTTGTTGAAGGTTATCTCTGTCACGAACAGGATGTTTTTTGTAGGTTGTAATTTTGAGTGAAGGTGAACTAGTGACAAGTCCAGCCTACTGGTGAGGAGTGAAGGTGGTGGCAGGGAGTATTTAAGGAGCAGAGCGCAACATGAAAACTATCATCTAGTTGGAAGAGTTCTCTACTACTACTACTACTACTTTTCTTTCCTCTTCAGTAAGTGTAAGTTTATTTAGTTTGTTAATTTTAAAAAGATATAACAGTTTCAACAGAATGGATATGTTAATGAAATTAAACAAAATTGCCAAGGCACCACAATATCATAATAGAAAGTTAAGTGAGTTGCAACTTAACCATCCATTTAAGGTTAAAGCGCTGAGAGCGGTAGAAACAAGATTTGGGAGGAAAATAATCGTTGATATAGAAGGGGAAGATGAGGAGACTGTGAGTGTTTTCCTGCCGGCGCAATTCTCAAAACTTACAGCTGAAGAAATAGAAGAAATAAATTCTTTAAAAAACAACTTGAAAATGATGTACAGAGGCATGGAGAGGGGCTACCATCAAGTGTGCTTCCTACAGTAGAATGTCATCAGTTACGACATCTATTTTAACTAAGTAAGTATGCAGAGAGTATTTTCGTTCTTAATGTAACTTTTTTTTTTTCGCCGTATTCGCATAATTGTTTTGTTAATTGAAAATAGTATGTGGTGTTGTCTTTTCAGGTCCGAGGTGGTAATATGATGAAGTGGAAGAAAGTTGAGATTAAACCAGGAACTGAACATCAAGCATATCCAAGCATACAGAGTCGTCGTCTTCAAGTACATCGAGAGGAGGATGTGGTCGCTACTTCACAGCCCGTTGAAGATGAAGCGGGACAACTGAGCGCACAACAAGAACAAGAAGTGAGTGCTAATTGTATTGAACTATGGAACAGAGGGGGTCCTCTTTTTAATTATACAGTATATGTGACGAACCTGAGTAAAGCTTACGAAAGCCAGCAGGAAGTGACAGCTGCTGTAGTGCGATTTCTTTTGAGTGAACTTTCAAGTAATGAACATTTTCTTTTATTTCTTGGCTATAATACATTCGAAGAAATTTATAAAATTGAATTTTCCTTTTCGTCACAAAATTCAAATAACATTTCCTATTACCGTAATACATTGCTAGGGAAGCTTCAGGAGGAGTTTCCTAGCGAAGCTGTACACTGTTCACGCGATGCAGAAGGTAGTGACCTAGCTCGATGGTTATACTGTGTAATGACGGATTGTACATTCTTGATAAGTCGTTGCTACAGCAACTGCTGGACTTGTCTTGAGATTGCTGAAAAATTTAGCACCAAATCGTAATTTTTTTTTGTAGTCATGGAGTCGAGCAGCAAACGTAGGAAACTAGACATTAATTTACAGACAGATGAAGATGCGGGTAGAATGCAAACTCATTTCGATAGAGCGTTTGAACGCATTCGCGCGTTTATGAGGGAGGTAAATGGATCAATACTAATTTCATATCGGTTCGAACCTAGCGACGAGCGAGAAGAAGCTCAGTTCAAGCTGATTGAAAATCTTAACGAGCTAGAGGAAATGCGTAATCAGATGTTAGAAATTTATTTTCACGCTCGCGCTGTTAATGGACTAACTTTTCAGATAGAAGATTTGTCTGCTTTCCAGTGTAAACAAATCGAGGAAGCTTTTCGGCGCAGAGTGTACACACTAGCGGTGGTAAACGTTAACAATGATTTCTTACTCCCCGAAGAGTTCCTAGATAAATCTTACGTGTGGTTTAATAAATACGTGAAGGAAGCACTCAAGACACAAGCATTAAAAGTAAATACCGTTCTCTGCACACAACATGTCCGTCACGAGAAAATCGATAACAATTATTTTCATACAAGGAACGCTGAAATTACTGACGGTACTAATTTAAGAGAATGGTACAACGAACATGTAACGAGACCGATTCTGAAAAAATTATCAGAGTTCGAGGCTCGTGATTCGGGATGGTCTCTGCTACGAATTCGCGAATTGCGGATAAACATTAATAAAAATGTAGGTTTTCACGTGGGCAAGTCGCCAACTAGTCTAACGTTGCCTACAGCAATTCGAAACAAGAAAGCAGTTATTAATCTGCGGAACACACGAGATGCTTGCTTTGCGTGGAGTGTAGTTGCTGGCTTAATTCCAGCTAAACATCATGTAGATCGCATTTCTTCTTATCCACATTATAATGCAATTTTAAATTTAAAAGACATACCAATCCCGATGGAAATGAGATACATGAGAAAATTTGAAGATCAAAACGAAATCTCCGTGAATGTATTCGGAGCGCAGTATGACGAGAACAACTGGGTGTGCATAGGACGGAATAATGACAAAAAAGAGTTTACTCTTGTACCTTTGTACATTTCACATAAAACGTGTGAAAAGATCGTAGATCTTCTAATGCTTCAGATTGTCGACAGTGAGAAGTATCACTTTTGTTTGATTAAGAATCTTCCACGTCTTGTGCGCTCATCTCTTACGAAGAACCATAATAGAATTTATATTTGCAGACGGTGTTTGTCTTACTTTTCTAATAAGGAAAAATTAGCTTTGCATACTAATAACTGTATACAATTTCCGGTGGGCAAAAGTATAATGCCTTCGGATAGCGAACGGCTAGTGTACTTTACCGAGTATAAGGTTAAAGAGCCAGTGCCTTTTATTGTGTATGCTGACACAGAATGCATACTGAAACCTGTGACTACTTGTTTTCCAAGTGATGACACCTCACATTCAACTCCAATTCACGAACATGTGCCATACAGCGTAGCATATTATTTACACTGTAGTTTTGACAGAGATTTGTGCTCTTTCAAACTCTATCGAGGTAGTGATTGTGTAAAATGGTTCGTAGATGAGATGTATAACTTGGTGGACACGCTTGCGCCCTATTATTTTGATACGAAACCAATGTTAGCATTAACTGTTGAGCAAGAAAATGAATTTCTTTCGTCTACATTATGTCACATATGTGAGAAGGAAATTGCAGATAATGAAATTAAAGTTCGCGATCATTGTCATTTAACGGGTGTTTACAGGGGATCAGCACATCAATTGTGTAACTTACAGTATCGTAAAATTTCTATCTTGCCGGTAGCATTCCATAATTTGACAGCCTATGATGGTCATTTCATAATTAGAGAACTGCATAGGAAGGGAGGGGATGTTGTGACAAATCTCAGAACGAACATTAAACTATTAGCAGTGAACATGGAACGATACAAAGGATTTTCAAACTTTATACGTTATAACCAAAGACAGTGTGTTGAACTAAGATTTATAGACACTTACAACTTTATTCCTTTTTCGCTGGACAAAATGTCGCTATTACTTAGTGACGAGTCAAAGCTTGTAACGAGACGGTATTTCACCGATGATTTACAGTTTAAACTCGCTTCTCGGAAAGGGATATTTCCATACGAATATGTTACTAGTATGGAGGTGTTAGACGACACTAGTTTACCGTCAAGGAGTTCATTCTTTAGCTCTTTAAAGGGTGAAACTGTTTCGGAAGAAAACTACGCGTTTGCTCAGCTTATTTGGAATAAGTTTAACTGTAAATCGTTGGGTGAATATTCTGATCTTTACTTGAAAATCGATACTTTACTCTTGGCCGATGTATTTGAAAACTTTAGATTGAGTGGAAAAGAGACATATGGTATTGATGCCGCTCATTTCTACACGGTACCGTCTATGGCATGGAGTGCTATGAAGAAAATAACAGCTGTCCAGCTAGAATTACTTCAGGATATCGACATGCTGCAGTTTTTCGAACGCTCCATACGCGGTGGTAATGTGCAATGCGTTACGCGGCATGCAGTAGCAAATAACAAGTACATGGTAACATACGATGAGTCCAAACCGGAATCATACATAATGTACTTTGACGTGAACAATTTGTATGGATTCGCTATGCAACAGTTTCTTCCAACGGGCGGCTTTCAATGGGTCGAAAACGTTGAGAATTTAGACATTATGAATGTAGGAGATGAAGCAGATGTTGGGTTTATGGTAGAAGTTGATTTAATCTACCCGCTAGAACTTCATGATAAACATGCCGATTATCCATTGTGTCCTGAAAAATCTACGAAACTAATGAGCACTCTTTACAACAAGGAACGGTATGTTCTTCATTATAGGCTATTAAAACAGTGTGTAGAGTTAGGTATGAAAGTAGCTCACATTTACAGAGCGATTCAGTTTAATCAGAGCGCATGGTTAAAATGCTACATTGATTTGAACACAGAGAAACGAAAGTTAGCAAAAAATGAGTTCGAGAAAAGTTTCTATAAATTAATGAATAACGCAATTTTTGGTCGTTCATTAATGAACGTAAGGAAGCTGCGCGACGTCAGATGGGTCACACAGTGGAAGGGACGTTATGGTGCTGGTACGTTGATCTCAAGAGCAAACTTCAAACGTCGTATTATAGTAGACGAACAGTGTATGGTTATCGAAATGAAGAAACTTCAAATTCATCACAATCAACCGGTTTACCTCGGTGCTACAATTTTAGATTTGTCAAAAATGAAAATGAACGATTTTCACTACAACGTTATTTTGAGAAACACAGAATCAAACTCACAACTACTCTACACTGACACCGACAGTTTAATATACAATTTTTCATTTGATATCTATGAGTTTATGAAGGAAAATTCAGTTTTGTTTGATACAGGAAATTATGATGAAAATAATCCTTTCCAAATTGAAAGAAAAAATTCAGGTGAAATAGGTTTGATGAAGGATGAAAACGGTGGAAGTATTGTTGAAGAATTTGTAGGTTTGCGACCAAAGATGTATGCTATTAAGTTGTGTGAAAAAGAGAAACCTACATGTAAAGCTAAGGGTGTCAAAAAAAATGTTGTCGATCACCTTACAATTGATCAGTATAGACGTTGTCTGTATGAAGGTGAACAAGTGACCAAACTACAAGTGTGCATTACTTCCAATTCTCATTCTGTGTTCACGGTTCGTCAATACAAACTAGCACTCACAGCTAATGATGACAAAAGGTACATCACAGATAACAAAATTAATACATTACCATTTGGACATTACAGTCTTGCAGAGAAAAGAAGTATAACTAATGTATAGCTATCTTGCAAAGTAGGTTTGCTTTTTTTTGTGAACACCTCCTCCACTTTGTCATCAGTTTACCCCTCTGTATGTAAAATAATGTAATTTTCTTGAATATTAAGTAATAAGAGGAGAAGCTCCTATGATTACTTTAATCATTTTTATTTTAGAGAAACTTTTGTTTCATTCTGTAATTAATGAAAAAAAAATGTAAGCTTATAGAATTTCAAACTAGATAAACATTTCACTCGCTGTTTCTTTTATTCAATGTATTGTACTGTATTTATACTTTTAAAGTACATTGCATACTATTATTATAATTATTTAATTATGAAAAAAAAAGGAATCTTATACAATTACACTCGCTGTTTAAGTACATTGTATACTATTGTACTAACTAGTATTGAACTGTAAGTTAATTTTCTATCATTTATATATTAAAGTGCATTGTAAACCTTTATTTAATCTTTTTTCTTTCTCGAAAAAATAAAAAACTCTACACTAGATGATCAAAAAGTTGATTTTCTTTCAAACTATCCTGCGCAGCCTCTCCTTTTATTCCTTGTACTCTTAACTAAAGTAGGAGTAGGAGAATGAAAAAAAAAGAGAACATATTTCTTTTTTACAATCAAGTTTATTGAATAGGAAACTACAGAGGTTTTTCAAAATATAAACTTCTGATTGAATTTGTAACTGCAACCACGAGGAGAGATCTGCAGAGACTGAATCTTCGACCGCCACCAGAGGAGAGTCCTGCAGAGGGAAAAAAAAGAAAGAAAAATTAGTTGATAGCAGCATAAAACAGAAAAAGCAAGCAAGAAAGAAAAAAAGGAAACTATTTTTTTTTTACCTTAATAATTGATGAAATAGTATCTAATATCAAGCTCAGACGTTGTTGTTGTTGTTGTTGTTGTTGTTGATCCCACTATGAGGAGACAGCTGCAGAGGAGAAAAAATAAATAAATTAGTTAGAAGCAGAATAAAACCGAAAAAACAAGCAAGGAAAAAGGATGGTATTATATCTTTTTTTTTTTTTCACCTTAATAATTGATGTATTAGTAGCCG
Organism: Anabrus simplex; assembly: GCF_040414725.1. Classification (NCBI taxonomy): domain Eukaryota; kingdom Metazoa; phylum Arthropoda; class Insecta; order Orthoptera; family Tettigoniidae; genus Anabrus; species Anabrus simplex. The sequence goes on from NC_090278.1 coordinate 100,693,121, forward strand.
ATATCAAGCTCGCACGATGTCGTTGTTGTTAGCTCCTGAATCCTGACAAGCCTGGTGTAAGTTCGCCTTCAGATGATCTGGTAGATACTGCCAGAGCGCACTTAACTGATGTTGTTCGTAAATAGATAATATGTTTTCAGGGAAGAAAGTCCACTCAAATTTATTGAATCTGCTCACACCTTCTTTCTTAAATTTGTTTATCACTGAACACACTATTCTCATCACACCATCTGACGATTTTAGCCAACTATGAACTGCGTGAACGTTGAACATAGCACAGCTGCCTGAATGTCTTGCAACATGTGGTAAATGGCGCGGGCACTCAACAGGGAAACACTCGTTACGCATTGTTCTTAAATCAGGTACACCTTCTATAGTGTTCAAGTCAATTATGCATGTACGAGGATACTCTTGCAGTGCTAATAGACGTAACTCATTAACACAGTTGCACACAACCAGATATTGGTATTGTTGTTCACTGAGAAGATTGAAAAACGACGTAAGCGTGAAATCTAAATTAGGTACACTCATACCTAATAGAGCAGTAGATAACACATTTGTAGACGAATCTATATTACAACAGGCTATCTCGTAACCTCCAGTAGGTAACCTCTGAATGTCAACTATCACTCCTCTGGGTTTTGCACTCATGGTGTGCTTGATATCGAAGAACTGAAGCAGAGAATCTTCACTCTCTCGTTTATATACACTATTAGAAAGAAAAAAAAAGGAAGAAAAACTCGCGCAAGATTATTGGAAGAAAAATACTTCATTCGTTAGTGGTTTATAATTTATTATGCGATCGTGAATAATAATGCAATGCAGAGTAGTGTTGGCTGGAATAGGTTCGTTTGTTTCAATTTCAACGCGAACATCTACAGAGGAAGATTTTATCGATTCAACCTGTTCCATGCAATTAACAACAACAATAGGACAATGCGAGTGAAATTCACTTCGTGATATGTTCGGTTCGGAACGATTATCATCAAGCTGATAGTACGCATTACGAAACTTGATGAACATATCATACAATTCACTGTAGTCGCCATTGTTAAAATTAGCTACAGCCTTTTCATAGGGATAAAAGTTTGAATTTAAGAATACACCAACGGATCGAATATTACAGTGATCGAACAGAGAAGAAGAAACATTAATTTTCTTACGATCGGTTTGGAAAGCAAGCATAAAAACTCTCGGTTTTTCTATTTGTGACGTAGTCATAACAGTCCAATTAATTTTCGTTGAATTTGGAATAGTAGGTAACTCGTGATAACTCCACGATCGAAATGCTACAGGAATAGAAGGATTTTTTTGGATTAACTTTATGCGTTTAACTTCTTCCTCGTCGGACAGTATTAGAGTTGGTAGCTTTATATACATTTTTCGTACTTTGACTTTAGCTGTATCTTCCGCGTTGGCTGAAAACAGTGCACATTTGTCATCTCTAGAACGAATAAAGATAAATTCAAGTTTACAGTTTATGAATGGTTTCCTGTAGTCTTCAAATAATCCGCAAAGAAGACTCAGTGGGATAATTGCATGGAACAGCTTTGTAGTCGCGTGGATAATATTAGCTTCGTTTGGTGGTGTAGAAATTGATAGAAAATAGCCTGCATTTTGCAGCGCTAACATTTCATTTTTAGAATAAGAGGCGAAAGTTTTTATAGCACTAGTCGTGCCTACACGTCGTGTTCTTTCAATCTCTTTCCCATTCAATTCAATACGCATTTCATCGAAGAGATTTGCTGCAAAGTTTTGATCGGGAACGGCTGTAGCTGAAGGTGTATTATCTGCGCTTGATCTAACTATTTCACCTTCGATGTGAACATCAGCTTCAGAGGGTAAAAATATATGTTCTTGGTTGTGTACAGGAACTCGAATTTCATCGTTGTTTTCATATTTCGTGCCAGCATATGGATGATAGCTCCTTACTTCCCGCCTAGCAACTCTGTTGTCAAATATAACTTTGTCCGTTACGTTGAACATATTTCTCCTTGATGTTAGCGTGATTGTACACAAAAAGAGACTAAAGTAGTTTTTCGTAGAGAATTAGAATTTATATGCTTTATCCTAGGGGGGCAGTCGGTAGCATTGTAAAGTGATTTCACACAAAAAGAGAGTAATGTTACCTTGATTACGCACACGAAAAGAGAGTAAAGTAGTTTCTGTAGGAGAAATAGAACTTATAGTAGTCGGTAGCCTAGCGATTGTAAAAAGTCTTTATTGTTTGAGGTTAATTTTTTCTTGTCGCGTACACGATGAGATTGTTTTTTTAGCTTTACTCTATATTTTACTACTCTAGCTGCTGCCTCTTTTAATCCTCGGTTTTTTGACTGGTTGTTGTAAATTACTACCATGATGTTGATGATCAACTGTTCCTTACTCGAATGATAGTACATAAGTGTACGCTTTATGTTATATATGATTACTGTATTTTTACTGGACGAATAATTAACTCTACTGTTACATCCTCATTTTGTAAGTCGATTGGGTTTTCGAACTGATCTTCGAGTACGACAGATATATGTTGAATAACACTAGTGTTTACCGGTAAGAAGCTTATAGTTGACGGTTGAACTACGATAGGATAGCCTGCTGGAACAAGCGGTTTAAAATTGTATAACGAATGTGTTTGTTTACCGTTGAGGTAGGAACCGGAACCTAACACGAGATTACAACATACACGAATCGAGTTCACGTTATTAATTTTAATAATCTCTCCTGAAATATGTAATTTATTAGCATCATATTTTCGGCGTGAAAATCCTAACAAATCAGCAATTGAATCGGAAACATCAAAGTCTACGTCTAGGTTGGAGGACATTTTACAGCGAAGATAGGTCTTTTCGTAAGTAATAGTAATAAGTTTACTATCTCCATCTAGAGGGTCATTCTCCTCTTCGAGAATAGGAAAGTTGTTAATTATTGCTTCTTGAACTAGAGCTCCTATTTCCGAAAAAGTGTAACTACCTTCCGGTAATGTGAGTACAGTTGTTTTGTCTCCCTTCATTTTAATACCAATCTGGTTATTTGTGCTATTAACGATTACGTTACCTATTTCATTCAGCTGTGATTCATGGTTAGCATATTTCTCATATACATTTAACAGATAACCTAAGCTAGTGCCAGTAGGTTTGTTGTTAATAGTCGAGATAAAAAAACTAAGTTTTGGAGTGTACTCCCGCAGAAATAGTTTCACATTTTTAATAGTTAGCAAACTTTCTATTTTTGCAACAAGATCTTCGAATTCATAAATGCCTTCTGCTACACTCAAAAGAATTTTTTTACCATTCAAATATATAGCAAACTTATTATTTTTACTAGTGACATTACGAATACTATTAGATGTAAATAGTGCGGCAAGACCTATTTCATAGAAAGAGGCTCTATTCAAATAAATCGGAGTTTCTAATACTACATCAATCTTCGAGCCTCTACCCTCGAGTGTAATCCGTCTTTCATACGGCATCGTGCACACTGAACACAAATACTAAGGTCTTGCTTTATTTATACAGTATAAAAATAGTAAACACAGATGACCACAAATTGATGAATTAAAAGTTTGATAAGAATGAAAATTATATCGAATGTAACAGTTTCTTAAATATTCTAATACCTCTTTTGGGGGACGTAAATTACCAAAACTATCGAAGTAGTAGACATACGCACCTCGTTTACTGAACGCAACCCAGTGCGAACCAGATTTACTTATCGGATCTAAATTCAAAATACAACTCTCATTTTTACGAGAAATTTTCGGTAACGTATCTCGCATAAACACACCTCTGAAGTAGGGAATTTTTAAACGATATGCGTAACGATACAGATCTATGTTAGTTAATGCTCTATTCGGCAGACCTTCCATTATCTTTTGTATGCTGGAGGATTTAAGTAAATGCCCTTTCCTTTGTTTCGAGTAGAAAGCCCTTTCCCACGCATCGCTTCTAGCATTCGATTGTGGCGCTTCATTTCTTTTAATTCTTCCTGTGCGGCTTTCGCCTTGTTTACAGCCGATGCTATGCCCGCAGCTCCACTTGCTAGACCGCCCAAGCCCGACAAGGCTGCAAATATCGGAAGGAGTGGAAGAAAACCACCTTTCTTTTTTTTTTACAGCATGTTGTCTTTTTTTTGGTTTTACTCGTTCTCTTCGATGTTTTGATTTTCTTCTTCGTCTACCGCCACCAACTTTAGTTTTCGCTTTCATAATACCCGTAACTGCTAGTGCAGCTGCTCTTTCTCCTAATGATGCGTCCTGAGAGTTTACACGAGACCAAGCCTTAGAGGCTAAGATTTCATCTGCTTCTTTCCTTCTGTTCTGGTCTTTGTATGTAGCGTAAGCGATATCGTGTTCTTTACATGCCTTATCTAATAGATTTATTCCTTGATCACCACGCTTAAGTCGTTTTTCTAACTTTGTCCCAGGTCCACAGAATTCATAACCTGGTATGTGCAATTCTACTGGTAAATTATCTATAGCTTTATTAAGAACTTTGCCTATTATTCCTCCTTTCCCTACTCGTTTACATGGAGCTGCTACAACGTTGCGTCTTCGACGCAGCATACTCAAATAAGAGCTCCTGCTATCAAGTGTGTTATTATATACGAATTACATTTTTACACGATGTGCAACTGTTGAGTACTAAAAATGTATGTAAGTTTTTTATCTTTCTTTTTTTTCTGAAAGGTTGAAAGATATATATAAATAAGAGAGATATTTTTCTGCTCTCCTCATTTTACCGCGACATGGCGTACATTCCTCGTCCGTTAAATTTAAAATCTGAGGTAGATCGGATAAGGACTTTCGCTAGATGGCGTGTACCGTGGATAGACCCCTTAAGTTTAGCTAAAGCTGGATTTTACTTCACGGGATACCTAGACGCAGTTAAATGTATTTTTTGCGGAATCGAATTATTTTCGTGGGATAAAGATGATGATCCGTTAACAGAACATAGAAAATGGTCGCCTTCTTGTCGGTATATGAGAGGTTGTGAAGTTGGCAACATAGTATTAGATCACTATAACAGGACAGCTCTTCCAGCACTTCTTAATACTACGTGTAGTGTGATGCACGAACCATTTTGGAACTAGATAAGTAAAAACAGAAGGTAAAAAAAAGTTCGTGTTTATTTAGTAATCAACAATAACTTTGAGAAAAAAGAAATCCACTGTGCACTCGATCGTTGAAAATTATCAACATCAAAAGAAAGTGATGGTGAAGACAATAAAACAATCGATATCTTTACCTGTTGCAAATCTGAACGACACAAAACGTTCAGTAGGAAAGAAAAATAAACATAGTAAACTGTTGCCGGACACAATACGCTGTCTCATATGCGGACCATCGAATGCAGGGAAGACTAATGTAATGATTAATTTGTTATTGCAACCGAACGGGTTACGTTTTGAGAATGTGTATGTTTACTCAAAATCATTGTCGCAGAAGAAATATATTGAGCTAGAGAAGCTTTTAAAATCTATTAAAGAAATAAAATGCGAGTTTTACTCTGATCGTGAGCAAGTAATACCGCCAGAAAAAGCTCAAAGAAATTCCGTGTTTATTTTTGACGATGTAGCAAGCGACAAACAGCAGCACATGAAAGACTACTTTAGTAGAGGTCGACACCATATCGTGGATGTTTTTTACTTATGTCAGACCTATTCCTGCATTCCCAAACAACTTATTAGAGACAACGCTAATTTCATTATTCTGTTTAAACAAGATGCAAGAAATCTTCGGCATGTCTACGACGATCACGTGAACACCGATATGAGTTACAACCAGTTCACTGATTTATGTTATCGTTGTTGGTCACAGTCGAAATTCAGCTTTCTCGTTATCGATAAGGATAGCGAAATAAGCAAAGGTCGATATCGAAATGGATTCGATATATTTTATGTGATATAAATACGAGAGTGTATACATTAACGAACTCATTTTCGAATTGTTGAGTAGAGAAAGAACATCACGATGGCATCAAACAACAGAACCAGTAACGTGTATGTAACGCGACCATCATCACGTCATGATATTGCTACTAAATCATATGTAGATGAAAAAATGATGGTTAATACAAATTACGTAACATCAACATCTGACGGAAACTTAAGTATTCATGGTAAACGTTTAAAGAACGTCGCCAATCCTATAAACATGGAGGATGCTTGTAATAAAAATTATGTGTTAAAAACCGTTAAGGACAGTATTAATAAAGAAGAAATACAACGTGACATTTTAGATCTTAAAAATGAAATACATGACATATGTGAACTAGAAGAGGATGCAGTTGATTTTAAGAACAAAAGGCTGAAAGGAATAGCTCCAGCGATGAATGGAAACGAAGCAGTTTCGCTTGACACAATGCGTACGCACACTAACCATGTGCAGAGAAATTTAGAGAAACGAGTTAACGACGTTTCTGCACGCATAGAATATGTTGATTCTCTTTTACGTGATATTGTGGATGATCACCTTCCTGTAACTGACAATAACCTCAACATGAACAACAAGAGAATATCGGGTGTGGCAGATCCTGAAGAGGAACAAGATGCAATTTCGCTTTTATTTTTAGAAAAGCATACAAAAGGTAGACTACTACAAGTGAATGACGATGGATCGATAGATATGCAAAATAAACGAGTAACAAACATCGGTAAACCTATTCATTCGACGGATGCGATTAATAAAGCATACCTAGAAAAACATTCAGCAGCGCGTGAAGAACTCGAAAAACTGAAGAATGAAATAAGCAATCAACAGAAACTAAACGTTGATGTAGGTGGTACTTTGAGTATGGAAAATAAGCGAATTACTAACGTACATAATCCGTTAAATGAGAAAGATGTTGCAAATAAAGTCTTTGTAGAACAGTATGCAGCTGCGCGGAGAGAAGTTGACGAGTTAAAACTTGTCATATCTAAACTTCAGAAAAATTCTCTACCAGTAGAATCTAACGGAGAATTAAATATGAAGAACAAACGAATTACAAATGTTGATTCACCTATCCACGAGCAAGATGTTGTTAACAAACAGTATTTAGAAACGTTTGCTACTGCAAAAGAAGAGTTTGAAGTGATGAAAAAGGAACTGCACAAAAAACCAAGAAAAGCTCTTTTTCAAATTAACAGTCTACCGTCAAATCAGTCACCAATATATATGCTACAAAACTCTCGTCTTATGTATAAGCTTCCCTATACGGGTACACTTACACCGTTAACAAGTACACGTGGTTCTCTGGTATATGCGATGATTAATCACGTGAACAATCCAATCGAATTAGAAGTAGGTACACCAATTGCTGTAAAGGAAGGTGATGAAATTCAATTCCGCCTAAAAGACCCAGAACAATGGAATACTAACGATCTTCCGCTCCATATACTCTTTGAATATACTATATATGAGTAAAACAATAGACGTTACGCTTCAGTTTAAAAAATGCAGGCGAACATAGTGGAAAAAAGTCGTGTAAAGGATAAACTAGCAAAATTAAGAAAAGATGTAAAAAAAAAATATAACTCTCTTAAAGCAGATATGGCTTTAAACCAACTAAAGTTAGAAGAAACATTTAAACCAATAACTGCACCATTAAATAAACTACAGCAGCTTACAGTTAACTCGAATGGATTAATTGCAAAGAAAAATCGAAAATTGAATAGTTATATAAGTGATGAGGAAGAAGAAGAATCAGAAGAAGAAGAAGAAGAAGAAACTCTGGACAGAAAGGTTACAACTCTCCTGCAAAATTATCTTAACCCACAATTGAGACACAAAGTTGATAGAATATTCGGGGTTCGAGTAGTTCATGGAGAACACTATTTAGGGAGTAAAAAAGTACTGTTTCGCGATAACAATCTTATAATTGACAATTTTAACTATCCTTTAACTGAAGGTCTCCTTGAATTAATATTTCAGAAAGATCCGGACGCACAGTTGTATGATGATAAGGATCTGTCAACTTACAGTCATATATTAAATTACACTAACGTGCACAGGAAACAGTATGACGCAGGCAAGCCAATGAGAGGCACGAAATCGCTCAAATTTCAAAAAATTATCAAGCCATTAGTAGAAGATGCAAAAGTGAAAAAAGGAAGGAGCACACCAAAATTTGTAAGTGTACACAAATACAAACGTACAGGAAGAGGATCAAAAGTAGCCAAGTGGAAAAATGAACAAAGAAAGAAGATCGAATTAGTTCACTGGAATGATCCAAACAGTCTAGTGGAGAGACTGAAAAAGTTAATAGCATCTAGAAGTGCTGGTCATTCGTCACACGAAAACGAAATCTTGTCAATCGAAGAAGAACTTCGAAAGTCGAGGTACATCGAATAAATGAACACTGCGCGGTGGGACGAACTTCCGTTCGCAAATATATTTAAAGCGGTTAGATTCTCAAAGGATATTTCAGTAATCTATGAAATTGGATGTGAAGACAGAAGAAGCAACTGGCAACAACTGGCTATAGATCGACTGCGATTCAAGAAACGAATAGACGACACAGAACGAATTCTTTTACCTATACTTTATGAACAATATCAGAGAAGAAATAGCGAAAGAACTCCACGCTCCAGTGCGAAAGAATTTTGAAAGACGGAGCGTTATTAGCCGGGGGAGAGATGATTTACATCAAGCGGATCTTGTTGATATGTCTCTGTTTTCGAAAGTTAATAGTGGATATAAATACATGTTAACTGTTATTGATGTTTATTCAAAGTATGCCTGGGCAGTTCCACTTAAAACAAAAACAGGAAACGAAGTAGTGGAGAATATGGAACGCATCTATTCAAAATGTAAACGCTATCCAAAACATCTGCAAACTGACAGGGGAAAAGAATTTTATAATAAGATTTTTCAACAGTGGATTACAATAAGAAAAATTAATCACTATTCGACAGGGAGCAGCTTGAAGGCAAGCGTAGTTGAACGCTTCAATCGAACACTGAAGCAGTGGATGTGGAGGAAATTCTCGGCGTGCGGATCATACCACTGGCTTCGCATGCTACCAAAACTATTAGATGAATATAATAATCGAAAACATCGTACGATTGGTATGAAACCTATAGACGTCACAAACAATCTACAACAACTTGCTACTGTGTACAAATTACGGGAAATGAAGAAAAAGAAGTCACCTTATCCACCAAAATTTAAAGTAGGTGACACAGTACGAATAAGTAAAATTAAGCGATATTTTACAAAGGGCTATACTCCTAATTGGAGTAATGAATTATTTACTGTAAGAAAAGTAAAAGAAACATCACCGAGAACTTACTTGCTTCACGACTATCAAAATAAACCAATATTTGGTGCGTTCTATGAACAAGAACTGCAGAAGACAAAACATCCTAAAATATACCTCATTGATAAAATTTTAAAAAGAAAGAACGACAAAGTTTTCGTATCGTGGCTAGGATTCGACGCCACGCATAATTCATGGATTCCGAAGGAATATGTATTCTAAAAAAAAATCAATAGTAAGTACGCTAGTATAATATATTTTTAATTTTTTACTCTAATGTCTGATAGATTTACCATCTTATAGTGTCCTCTCTCTATTGTTGCAGACTTCCCTTGCTCAAGAAACTGTGCTGTTTGTTTTGTTGATGACAACGTTGGACATTACCTCAAGCAAGAAGATATTTCCACCTCAACTCTGCATAATTAATTCGAAACATTTGTGTAACATGTGTCGTAATAAATTATAATAAACAAAATTTAACAAAATTTAACTCTTATAATTTTTTAAATAAAAAATTAAACTCCATCCTTTTTCCTACTCCTTTACGTATCTGTGTTAGTGTGACATAAAATAAATCTCTTTAATTAGTTTATCTTCCTAAGAGCAGAAAAAAAAAATGAAAGCAAAAAAAAATATTTTTTACACTCACCTACATCGGTTCAAAGAAATTTAATTCTTCTGGTCTTACAGGCTCTTCTACTTGTTGTTGTTCATATACTATATTAAAGAAAAAGATAATGTAAAATTAAAATCTTTCGCAATCCTACAGTAAACGAATTTCTTAAAATTAAACAAAAGTTGAAACTCACCAATAACATCTTCGTTACTTTCTTCTTCTATCATCGCTCGTAGCTCAGCTAATATCGCGCAGCAGAGAAAGTAATTAAATTTATGAATTAAAAATAGGTGGAAATAAGGGCTATTGCGCCGTGATATAATGTCGGAGTACACACTAATAAAGAGCTGAAACTCTTCGTCAGTGAACTCCCTCATTCTATTCACAATGGCGCGTTCAAAGCCACCCTCTACTTCCACAATATTATTTAATTCACATTCTTCTTGTAGTCTGATTACATCCCTGAGCGCCACTAGCTTTTCTACAAGGCTACGTTGTACAGCAGTCATTTTTCTAAACTTTAACGTACCTACAGCAACCGATTCGCAGTATATATACCTGTTCTAACGGCGATATGTAATTTGAAACAACAACTAGTTTCAAAAAAAACCTGCCTGGTTACAACATCTGCTAGTAAGCCGCGACCCGGATTTAAGTTCAAGCATCCTTTTTTTTGTAGCCTTGATGAAACCGTGGTCAAAGCACGACCATGACCAGCAATGACCGCGAAAGAAGTAAGGCGTTAACCGGTTTATGCGAAAGCTGCTTGCAGAAAACATCCGGGATAGATATACACTACAAAGGAATGTTCTACTTCAAACATATGTCTACAAAATAATAATTTTACACACAATAAAGTCGCGTCTGGTAAATATAATGTGAGATTATCTTACACCTAGCATTAAAATTTATATATAAAGCAAGTGAATTCGCTCACATCTAGAAGAGTACAAGTTCGATCCTCCTCGTTGGCAATCATAAAATTATTCTCTCTAGTTCGCTATTTTCACACTAGGCAACTGCTAAGAGAAGTGTACTTTAAAGCTAACTGGAGTATACGCCATGTCAGTGTGACGTAACGTAAACTGTAGCACACTATTTAAAAAAGTGTGTGAATAAATATTAAGGTAATGTCTTTGTTGACAACAGTGTGTGCGTGTCATCAGTCATGGAGCGACAAGTAAAGAATGAGTTTGGTGAGAAGAGAAACCGTAACACCCAGTGTAAATGTGAACTTTGTACACCAAGTATTAAACCTGATCCTTTACGTACAATATATTTCTCACTAGTAAGTGAGGCTATTACATCATACTATACACATGGCAGTTTACTTCGAATGCCACAATATCTAATTCGCTATTTACCATCTGGGTTTCTCTCAACATATGCCGCTAAAGATTTAGATGAAGCATGGGAGAAACTACCCTACTATGTAAAAGCAAAACTGGAAATAGCAGTATGCAGCCCGTGTGTCAGACATTATTGCTACAGAGGACAAGACGAGGTTGATGGTTTTGACGGAGCGAATCCAATGATTAAAGACTGTGAAGCATGTAAGAAAGAATTTAATCATGTATTTTGAACTAACAGGTAAATAAAACACTGTGATGTTCCACTTATTATTCGAGTTGCTTGAATAATTCATCCTAACCTATATATGCATACACGTATTTTTTTTACACCAACCAAATGCTATAACCTTGAATCCTTTACCAGATTTTATTTTTTCTATCCTCAAATCAACAACCTGTGTAGGTGTGACAAATTATAGCTTTCACTCACACACTGTCTCAATTCAGAGGTTGATTAAGAAATATTCCGTAATATTTTATTTTAAAAGAAACCATGCTTTACAGTTTTTCAACCAATATTTCGGCTACGTAGCAGCACGTTCTTTTGTTAAAACACTGTCGTGTTTGATGTCTTTGGTCACTGAAGTTCTTTGCTGCTGTTCTTTGCGGTGAATTCACGCGCCCCTAACTGATTCATTAGACGATTTATTATTTCATCTTCCCTGCTAAACATATATATTCGATATAATTTTTGATGAGATGACACATCATGTGTTAGCCATAACTAATTTATTCGTTCGGAGATCATAATGCATTTTTTTGTGTTAGCCATCTTGGACAAAGATAATAAGAAATCACAGACATGCCACTCTCATGTATGGGCTGTTTGACCTCGATGAGTATAAACAGTTGCCGACGTATCCAACAAAAATGGCGAGATGTGTTTTATTCCGTATGTAAAAATTCATACTATCGCGTTCGTAACAACGGAATGTCTTAATCAACCTCTGATTTCAGACTTTATCCGAGTTTTTTTTTTTAATTTGTTTTTTACCTAGTACAATGATATTTCATTGATGACATTTATTGATGTAAGGTTAGTAAACAATGCGTGTATCTATCGTCATGAAATACAGCTAGATGTGCATCCTGTCGAAAAAATAATTCAAGGTAAGTAGTCAAGAAAAATATTTTTATTATTTAGTTAAACTAAGCACTTTTGTGTTGCGCTTTCACTCATCACCAGTTGGTTAGAGTTGTTAGTACCTAACCTTCACTCCGCTGAGCAGGAGGAGGGAGCGATTCTTTTTTACAAAAAAAATCTCATATCCTGTTCACCTTTCGCCCGCAAGTAACCTTGTGAAGCAAATCCAGTTGCTGCAATTATTTAACATGTAGCTGTCTCACCTTGAGCAGTGAGAGGAACTCCAGCACGTAACTTTTAGGAGCAAATCTACTCACAGCACCTTGTCTTTCAAGAAATATTTACCTATTACATAAAGACCTCTGGGGAAGTGTAGTTAACATTTCCTACATGCACCCTAACAAGTAAAAAAACATCAGCAAAAAAAAAAATTATTACCATATCTAACATGATGATTTTTGTCTAAATGTCTTTCCTGTCACCAACATAAACAATTCAAGAGGTAATCACATAGACAAGTAGGGTAGAATATATATATATATTTGATAATTACAATAATTAATTACACTCAATAGAGTTTTTTTTTTAATCTCTACTAGAAGAGTGCGGTTAATAGTGAACTTGTTTTGCTCTTACAATACCTTTCAGTAAAAAGATACTCAATTACGCACCAAAACAAGTGATGTCACCTATCACCCCCCCCCCCAATGCATAGCAGTAGTAAGCTACCGCAAGGAGCGACATTCCACACTTGTGTGTAGCCTTGACAGCGAGAGGCGCCTCCCCGCACGTGGCTTGCCAAGTGAGAGGCCCCTTCAGGGAGTGAAGCGCACGGGGGGGCATGCGCAGTGGCTGCCGCTGGTCCAGAATTCTTGTCTCGAAAAGCTGGTCCAGAATTCTTCTAGATCCTCTACTTAGGAGTATGAATAAGACAAGCGACACTAATTGGTAGAGGAACGTTATGATTTATTAGTGCTTGATAAAACGTTTTTCGTTGGTTAGAATAGTTACAACATTGGAATACTATGTGATGAATCGTACTACTTGCTTGCTGACAGGCGCAAATATCTGTGTCACTGATATGAAATCTATATTTATATTCAGGTGTAAGCTCATGATTGAATCGTAAGCGAATTAGTGTAGTTATATGTCTCCGAGAGTAAGTGCCCATAGTGAACCAGGGGGTTCTTTGCAGTTCCGGTTGTAGTTGATAATAAGCTTTACCCTTCTCTTTTGCGGAATTTTTCCAGAGAGAAGACCATTTTTGAAGTACGTTCTGTTTGATAGTAGGGGAATAATCCGTGTGTGGAATGGCGAGGTGATAGGGAAGACCTTGCCCTGCAGCTGCTGCTTTAGCTAAACGATAACCTGAACATTACCGGGTATGCTGCAATGACTTGGTATCCAAATTAATATTATATCGTGCTGATTTACGGAAAGGTTGTATAACAATTACGGATGTTCCATATATACCAACTAGAAGATTCCTGCGGAGTTTTGATACTTTGAAGGACACTTAATGAATCGGTACAGATGATGGCATTGGGAATATTATATTGCCGTAAATATAAAAGAGTTTGTCGAATAGCAAAGGTTTCAGCAGTGTATATGGAAGCGTTGGGTGGTAACGTAAATTGTTGTTGAATGTTAAGGGGCCCATAGACGTGCAATATTATTGTGCAATATCGGGGTTTGTGCAATATAATTGATAGTGTGTACTTCGTATTGAAGGGTTGTGCAATATATTGTACGAAATCAAAGAAGTTTGAAATATATTGCACAAACCACAAAATACTGTGCCTTGTGTTGGCAATATTGTGCAATATCCCGTCCTCCCGCCAGTTGTTATCAACAGGTGGGGGAGAACGTATCGCGATGGCAAACAGGAGGAGAAAAAGTTTCTTTTGGAGTTTATCGAAGTGAACCATGACCTTCCGGCTCTATGGGACGTTAAGAGAAAAAGATTACAGTAATCGCGTTAAAAAAGTGAACAGTACGAGGTGCTTATTGATAATTATCGCGAAAAATACCCGAACGCCGATAAAGAAGAAGTTATTTAAAAAATCAATTCTCTGCGTACAAACTTCCGAAAGGAAGTGAAGCGGCTTCGTGATGCAGAAAAGAGTGGTGCGGGTGCAGAGGATGTCGAAACTTCACTGTTGTACTTTGAAGAAATGAAGTTTCTTCTGTGTCAAGAAACACCAACTGCTTCAATCAGCACGATGAACACATTTGAGGACTCAGTTGAGACGGGAGACGAGGATCGTGATAGAAGTGACACTGGTGAAGGCGCTGTAACTATTGAAAATCATTACTACAATTTGATTGTGAGTTTTTTACTAATAATTTTGATACATCATTTTTACTTGCATTCATATGGTGAAGCATACAACATATGGTGAAGCATACAACATATGGTGAAACAACTTGTTTTACTTTACATTTTTACTTATGGTATTAATTTCACTTCAGTTTTTTTTTTCAAATCATATTTAATTGCCATGAAACCTGCCCTTCATTGTTAAAGAAATGACAATAAGTATCTCTGATCATCTTAACACTTGTTGATGCATTTCTGGAGGTACTTGGCTGAAGAGGCGTTGCCTTATTACCCACATCTCTCCATGTTCCACTTGTGACAATGCCGGCCTTCAAATCCTCATTATCTACATGATTCCTAGTAATGTAAACTCGTGGCTGGCGTTTTCGTAAAAAGTTATGTAAATAACAACATGCCATGACAACCTTTTGAGCCTTTTCTGGAGACAATGCTATAGGATTTTGAAGTACACCAAATCTGCTGACCAAAATGCCAAAGGTATTTTCTATAACACGACGTGCACGACTTAGTCGATAATTGAAAATTATTTTCTCCAATTTTAATCCTGCTTGGGGGTAGGGTTTCAGGAGATTGTCTGTCAGTGCAAAAGCCTCATCCGCCAAGAAAACAAATAGCACTAGTCCCTGACTATTCGGCAATTGTGAAGGTTCCGGAATTCTAAGTGAATTATCTGAAAGTGCTCTCGCGAACACCGTGTAACTAAATACACCACCGTCTGATATTCGTCCATTGATTCCCATATCAACTATGATGAACTCATAATTCGCATTCGCTACCGCCATCATCACAATGCTGAAGAACTTTTTGTAGTTGAAGTAGAGGGATCCTGAATTAGGGGGTTTCTTTATTGCTACGTCTTTTCCATCAATTGCTCCCAAGCAGTTTGGAAAATTCCACAGATCATTGAAGCCTTCAGCAATTTCTTTCCATTCTTCTTCTGAAGTTGGTACCTGCAACAATAAATGAAACTATTCCAGCGAAAAAGAAAATTTTAATTTTTATTATTTATTTTTATATTATTTTTATTTTTATATTTTATAATTTATGTATTTTTTTATTTTTTTATTTTTTCAGGCTCAAAGCAAGCATGGACCTGATAAGAAGAAAAAGAAGATAGCAGGTTCGAATGAGGAGTTGGTGAAAATGGCTTGCGAACGCCTTAAGAGACAACCAGATGACTACGAAAAAATAGCTGCAGCTTGGGCAGTCGAACTTAAAAAATGGATCCACAACAGCAGTTGTTTGCAAAGAAAGCGATTAACGATATTATATTTGATGGACAAATGGGGACCTTACACCGCAATTCTGTGGAAATTAACGCCTCCCGTGCTTCCACCACATATAGTGTTCAGTGTATCCCTGCGTGCGTTGAGTATGATTCCACAGTAGAACCCCGTCCGCAAAACACAAGCTCCTATTTTTCTACTTTTCAATAACATGCCCAAATGTTAATATATATGTCATATACAGTAAATGATTGAAATAAATTGCTGAAACTCATAAAAGTGCTTACCTTTATGAATTCCTTGAGGCCGTTGATCAGAGCTGTGCAGATTTCCATAACAATGTGACCTATTGATTGTGGTGAAACAGCAGTTAAAAACTTGAGGTCTTCAAAGGTATTCCCGGTGGCGAGGTAACGTAAGGTTATAGACAAACGTTGTCTTACGGGAATAGCATCTCGAATAATAGCATTCTTTTTCTCGATTTGAGGCGTAACCAAAGCGATAAGTTCATCAAACAATTCACCATTCATGCGCAGAAAGTTTCGAAAATAACTTTGCTCGCATTTTCTCAGTTCAGTGAGTAAATTTTCATGAGTGTACCTTTCTCTGTCCAGAAACCACTGTTTGGCCCATGTCCTCCTTTTCCGTTTCTGCTTCTTTTTGGCACTTACGCCCACGGCGAGCAAAACGCAGCAAAGATCAGTGTCATTCAACATGTTCACCAAACAAAATAACGGCATGGACCGACCATATATTGCAAGGCATATTGTACGTCAGTGACCGCTTTGCACAATATATTGTACAACCCTTCAATATTAAGTACACACTATCAGTTATATTGCACAAACCCCGATATTGCGCAATAATATTGCACGTCTATGGTCCCCTTTAAGCTGGGGGATGTAATAGGCAGATCCAGTTCCCTCTGAAGTCTTAGATCCGTCTGTAAAGCAATTTGTGTATTGTTTATGCGGATTGAGAAATGCTTGTAAAGTTTTATTAACTATAGTAGGATTATTCTTCAGATTACCCGGAAGGTGTTCGAAAGTAGTAGGTATGATGGAAGGGTGGTATGTAGATAAGTTGTATTCGTGAGAGTATACCGGTAATGATCTTGTCTGTACAACATTATTTCTTAAGGGAAAAATTACTTCATATGCCTGTAGAAGTGCCGGTATGTTGTTGGCTTTCAATTTTTGACATATTTGGTACTCATTTAAAAGCTGCAATTTAGGTAAAATGGGATGGCGATTTAGAGCTATCTTTTTAAGTAAATATTTAGATGGTAGATATTCTCGTCTTATAGCCAAGGGTAGTTCTGCTGCTTCAACCAGTAAGGCATTGGTGGGTGTTGTCCGTAATGCACCTAATATGATTCGTAAAGAATTGAATTGTAACGTGTCTAGTTTCTTTAGGTTGGTCGTTGACGCCGTATCGAAGAAATGGCAGCCATAATCTATCCTTGCCCGGATTGAATTTTTATATAAAAGTAGTAACGTGGCCGGATCCGATACCCAGTTTCTACGAGTTAAGGACTTAAGAATTTGGAGTGTATTTTCAATGTTGGACTTCAGTCGGGCAAAATGTGTCTTCCAATTTAACTTATTGTCTATGAAGATTCCTAAATATTTGGTGTAGGGTTGAATAGTAATATGATGATTGGCATATGGTAGTGCAGATTTGTCATATGTTCGTTTTTGGGTACATATAACCGCGGCACTTTTGGAGTGTGTAATTTCTAAACCGTGGTGTTCCATCCACTCATGTATATGGGAGAGGGCTTGGGTGATGGAGTGACGACATTGGTCTACGTTATTTTGTGTGGTATAGATCAGTGTGTCGTCTGCAAATTGCAATATACGTGCATGAGGAGTTACTACTCGTTCCAAATCATTGGGAGATTAAGTAAAAAGTATGCCCCTAATATATCCCCTTTCGGAATCCCGACATTAGCCTGTCGTGCACAAGCGTTAAGTCTATAATTTTTCAAATTTAATGTTCGATTTAGTAAAAGGTTTTTAAATACATGAATAAGGGGTAGTGGGAAGTTTAACTTGTGTAATTTTTGAAACAAAATGTGAAGGTCAACATTATCGTAAGCCCCTTTGACATCGAGAAAAATCGCTATAGTAGCTTGTTTTCGGCACCGTGCTAATAAGAGGTCCGTTAGAAAAATATTTAAGGCATCTGTGGTACTTCGTCCCTTTATGAAAGCAAATTGACTTTTCGGTAAATCATTATGATACTCTAATTGCCATATTAATCTGCGGAGAAGGTTGCGTTGAAAGGTTTTGCCGAGACAGGACCCTAATATAATACCTCTATAATTTTGAGGTTGTAAGGGATCAGTGCCTGGTTTATGTATCGGAATGATGTCAAAATTATTCCAGTCTGATGGTATTAAAGTATCTGTTAAAATTTTATTATACCGGTTAAGAATAACGGATTTAGCCTTAGTTGGTAGAGAGCTGAGCATCTTGTAAGTTATAAAATCTGGCCCTGGGGATGTAGTTCTTTTTATGTAGGGCGACTTCTAGTTCCTGATATGTAATAGGATTCATCAAAGTTTGATATTTATTAGATGTGTATGAACAACTTAAGAGATAATCAGGCTGAACAAAAACGGGTGTTAGATTGCAGTAGAATTTATATAATTGGGACGGAGATAAAGCTATAGGTTGGGGTGTGTGCCGAGAGTTACTAAGAGAGCGAAGTTTGGCCCAGATGATCTTGCTGGATGTAGTACTGTTAATACTCTCTACGAAGGTTTTCCATGCGATTCGACGTTTTGTTGTTAAATAAACATCTATTTTTGCACAGATTCGTTTATATTGCATGTAATTAGTAAAAGTAAAATGTTTTCGTAAATTTTTCAGCAGGTTTCTCCGTCGTCTAATCCAGACCTCACATTCTTGATCCCACCAACGGATTTTGAGCGTTGGATTATGATTGGTTGAGGTTTTGTAAATGATTGGATGATAGATGTCGAGATACGATTTTATACAGTGTAAAAGCGAATCATATTCCGCGGATGTCATTTTAAAGGTATGACTGAAATAATCCTGAATAAATCGCGAAAAGAGATCGTAATCCATATTATTCAGATTGCGTATAGGTATCCGAGGAAGCGTGTGAGTTGAAAAAGGCTTGTGGTTAGACAATGTAACGAGAATTTAGAAGTGATCACTACCATGAAGATCCTTAATAGTTTGCCAAGATAATTTATGCGCTATATCCGTGGTACATATAGTAAGATCCACCGCGCTCGGAGCATTTGTAGGGGCTGTTAGCCGGGTGGGTGATCCATCATTAATTATGGTGAGGTTGACTTGAAGAGAAGAGGTTAAGATATGAGTTCCTTTGGAGCTATTGCTCTTGCTTCCCCAAGTTATGTGATGAGCATTGAAGTCGGCAAATATATTATTTTGCTTCGCACCGTAAATTGGTTAAAAAAATTGGAACAATTATGGAAGGAACCATGTATATCGGGACGACAGTAAAAGTTAGAAAAGATAAAATCTTTTATTTGTATGCGCTGAAAGTAAATGCCTGCTATAGCCTGTTCCGATGGTAGAAGATGATAGGGTATGCAATTCTTAATGAAAATTGCAATTCCACCATATCCTGCACCATCTAATCGTTCGATAGTATATCCCTTAATGCGAAAGTTAATATAATTTGAAAACCATGTTTCTTGTAAGAAGATAATAACTGGTTGGAATTCGTTAATTAGTAGGATTAACACATGTCGCTTGTTTACCACACTCCTACAGTTCCATTGCAGTATCTGCATATTTAGTATCTAAAATGGGAAGGATTTTATCAAGTATCAACTTTAATAAGTGTCGCCATTGGACATTTGGTCCCATTAGTTCCATCAGATTAACAAAGTCGTCCTGGACCTCTTTTCGTATATCTTTAACAGGGGCTACTTTTGATGTGGGATGGGTTATTCCCTGCTCGTTTTCGCTAGCAAGATTAGTAGGGACAGCCGGTGTAATAGTATGGGTGGTCGGAGTTTGTTTAGCTGGTGATTTTTCCGTTGGGGGGGGGTTCGTATTATATTGAGATAGGTCTCCCTATCATAGCCCGGGCGTGGGGGTGGAGGAGGTTCCCGGTGTACATAGGTAGTGATTTTACGTTTACGCGGGTTGAAATTATCAGGTCTGGTTCCCACAGTTTCAGCTAAGGACGGAAAATGATGGGGTAGTATGGTAGGATTATAGGTAACGGGTTGAAGCCTATTTTTGGCTTCTTCAAAGGAAACGTTTTCAGTACACATATGCTTCTTAATGGCCGTCTGTTGTTGGTGTACAGCACATCGCGAGGATCCTACTTGGTGATTCTGATCACAGTGGAGGCATTTGACAAGGGTTTATTGACAGTCCTTGGTGACTTGGTTATTGCTGCATCGGCCACAACGAGGAGTTTTCGCCTGACAATTGAGAGCTGTATGTCCGTAACGTTTGCAAATAATAGGCTTAAAGATGAAAACCTGAACGTCCAAAATGACGCTAAAAATAGAAATCTGCTGAGGGAGAACTTGAGTTTCAAAAGTGACCTACACAGTTCCTGTCGGAACATACTCGAATGAATCAGCGTTAGATTTCCTTCTTTTAAGGCGTTGGGCACCTATAACCGGCACAGGTGAATCAATAAATTTCTTAATTTCATCTTCAGTTAACGTCAAATCCACTCCCCTTACTAAACCGACCCTGTAGACTTTGGAGGAAGGTATATAAGCTTTCAGGTTTTTCTCACTGAGAATGGGGTGTTGCATAAAATGATTTGCAGCGTCAGCTGTGAAACAAGTTAATTGGATCCGATTTTTACCTTTTCTATGAATAGCTATGATACCCGGAATGTTTCGCTCATAAAAGAGCCTACCCAATGCCATTGGGTGTAAGGTGCCCACATTTTTGTTATCATTTGCTTCAACAAACAAAGGATAGGGGCCATATGATTGCCAGGGTATCGTGTCGCTGGTGGAATTTTACTTCTGGGAATTCTGTTCAGCCCCAATTGGAGGGTTGTCAGACTGTTGAATGGCGGTACTGGTGTTTGTGTTGGGTTAGGCGTGCTATCCTCAAGAGAATCCATGGAGTCATCTTCCCCATTATCTGAATTGAGAATAATTAAGTCAGTCATATCAACTGGACCATCTACCAATAAATTGTCACCCTCTAGAAGGTTCGGACTACGGTTAGTTCCTCCTCCCCCACTGTCAAATGCCATAGTGAATACATTACATGGAAAAACACAATAGCACTCAGAATATAGCACACGATATTTAATACTAAGTCACTCTGCTACCAAGGCAGCAACTTGCACACGCTAAGATGAATAACACTCGTTTTCGCTGGGAACAAACGCACTCAATGAGAGCTCGAACACGACTGATTCAGAATCCAATACAAATTAAGGAATCTGAAAGGAGCGAAACACCTAAAGACAAACACCGAAGAGAAGGAACTAGACAACGAAAAGATGGATCAGTCATCAGAGGGACCAGAACCGATGAGGACTTCTATTTAAAATCAGGACAAGCACGGCTCTACGTAGGAAGCATTCACCACAGCGCGGAAGAAGAAATTCTCGTAAACTTTCTGAGGAAAAATGGGATAACTAGCGACATTCAATGTGAAATGCTGGAAACAAAAGGGATAAATAAGTCGTTTAAACTTGGCCTCTCCTTGGGGGAACTCGACAAAGTAAAATCACCAGGTTTCTGGCCAAAAGGAGTAATAGTCAGAAGGTTCAATTTTCGCCGAGAGAGCCGAGTTTGGGCTGAACTTTGACATGTCGATCAGTACAGAAGGTGAACCGGCAAAGACTAAGGACACGAACCTTCTTGAAATAAACGTTATGCTATGGAGCGTAGAAGCCTTACGAAAACTAATCGAAGCAACACCTGATGACTTATGGAACGGACTAGATGTAATAATTACCACAGAAACAATTATCACAGAAAATTTAGACATACCTCACTACTACAGCAAACATGCACTAGCAATCCAAAAGAGCCAGGGAAAACCAGAAGGAGGCGTATCCTGCTTCTATAATGATAAAATAGGAGTGATCAAAGAAATCAATATTGAAGAAAATACAATTGTTGTGAAAACAGCCAACATATCTTTCGTAGGAATTTATATCAGCCCTGCAGAACTATGGATGACCCGGTGGAACAAGTCATTCGGGCAATAACATATGAAGCAAGGGAAGAAAATGTTATACTTACCGGCGACTTAAACTGCAGGCTCGACAAACCGAACAGCAAGACGGATCTCTTCTTGGAAATCTTAGCAGCTGAAGGATACAATCTGATCAATAAAAAAGAGGAAGTTACATACATTGCACCGAATGGAACTAGCACTATCGATCTCATCTTCTTCCGAGGCAAAGGGATCACCTTTATGGATCACCAAATAGCAAAACGACAAAACATCTCAGTACTCAAGAAACATTTACCAATCTATGCGACTTTCAGAGTAAGAAAGAACTGCCAAGACAAAGTAAATCTGTCACAAACAGGATCAAGAAAACTAGACATCGATAAGCTACAGGCAAACCAAACAAAGGTAGAATTAGCATCACAGCTCATTGAAGCAGACCAAACAGATTGTGCTCTAGAAATTATCAACCACTACATTAGAAACGCCATGATACCCAAAACAGAACGGACCTCAAAAATTTGGTTTGATCATGATTGTTATGAAGAACGAAGGAAGACACTTCAACTACTGCGCCAAGCCAGACTACAATCGAACAAATCAAACCTTCAAATGTACGCTCGTCAAAGAAAACTCTATAAGCATCTGTTAGCTCTCAAGAAATCAGCATGTACGGAAGACCACGCAGAGATACAAGCTAAGGAAGCTCTTAAAGACCCCTACATAGCCTTGAAGAAAATAGTACAAAATCAATCAAATCATATAACCATTGAATCTTGGGAAACCCACTTCACAACAATTCTCAACAAAGAAAACAGAACCCGGGCTCTCTACATCAGAGAACAGAACAATACAACAATATCTGCAATAACCCTTACAGAAGTAAAAGAGACGGTATTTACCATGAAAAAGCGGAAGGCTGCAGGGCCAGACGGGATATATACTGAAAATCTACAAGACTCCCTAGAAATACTATGTCCCGTATGGACAAAACTCTTCAATAGAAGACTTGAAAGCGGATCTATCCCAGAAAGCGGGAGGCAATCACGAATGAAAATCCTCTGTAAAGGAAAAGGAGAAACCGATGATGAAAACTCATACAGAGGAATAGCGTTAGAGAACAACTCCTTCAAGATTTATACAAGAATTCTCGCCCGGCAACTTGAGAGGGAAATTGAAATCCACATCCCGGAGGAGCAATTTGGATTCAGGAAAGGGAGAAGGACCCTGCACGCAATTGCAAATCTACTAAACGACATACATGAGGCACTAAGGCACAGAGGAGGAAAATTTCACGTTGTCTTCATTGATTATACGAAAGCTTTCGGTTTCCTGAACAGAGCATAGCCTCGTCCCCCATCACACAAACAAATGGGGTCCTCCAGGGTGATCCAATAAGCCCAATCTTATTCAATATCGCCACAGCAGGGGTAACGAAGATAATTGAGAACTCTCCAGTCGTGCTATACGCCTAGGCTCTAGAAACAGTGAGGTCCTCCAGGAAGCAATGGACAAGTTACAGTTCTGGGCTGACGAAAATGACCTACAGTTAAATAAAGACAAAACTGTTTACATGATATTTCGAAAAGGAGGAAGAGTTGCGGCACAAGACACAATCACGTTTTCAGGACAGACCTTGAAAAGAGTAGGTAATTTCCGATACCTCGGCATCACTCTTCAATCTAATGGTACCTCTTACAGAATACACATAAGAGAAAGAACGGCAGCAGCCATTCGAGGGATATACGACATAGAAAACCCCACCATGATCTCGCTAGAAACAGCAATGCTTCTCTTCCGCAGCAAAATTCTCCCTGCTCTCTCCTATGGTATACATCTCATTTGGGACCACCTTACTAAGACCGACATAGAAACCCCAGAAAGAGTAAAAGCCAGATTCCTGAAAATAATACTGGGGATAGCAAAAACAGCGCCGTCAAGACTAGCGTATATGCTTGCAAAGGAACGCTTTTTCAAAGAAGATATGAGGTACATCCTACAGCTACCATCTACACCACAAGCAGAAGAAGTCCTTAGGAAAAGAAAGGAAAAACAAGAAGAAATATGGCCGGAATTTTTCACAACAGAAGCCATGCTAGACCGAAGATTGATTGGACCAACCAGGTTTTGCATAGTGCCATTACTAGACTATCTGTGCATGGATTTCATCATAAATTGTGCATGAAAACATACTTCCATGACCCAGATGAAGACTGCTTATGCAAACTATGCAACAAAGTGTGTGAGCGTTATCATTTTACAATTTGTACACAGAGACCCAAGACTCTAAAGGAATACAGCAATGAATAATGTATTTTGTATCTATTTGATCAGTGTATACTAATTTTATGCACGTTTGTGCGCTCTTTCCTTAATAATAATAATAATAATAATAATAATAATAATAATAATAATAATAATAATAATAATAATAATAATAATAATAATAATAATAATAATAATAATAATAATAATAATAATAATAATAATAATTTCGTTCTGTTTGGTATTGGTACACCTGTAACTAATCAGAATCTTGATCAGAATCAATCGGAATCAATCATCGAGCACTAGTCTCGTCCGCGACATCGTACTGTACGGTTCGTTGTGTTCGAGGTTTCGTGTTCGGTGTCTGAAGTTTCTAGAACTTACCCCTGCGTTCGAGTGCTAGCTTGCGTGTGATTGTGAAGTGGTGGCATGAGTTCTGATAGTGGAGGTACTCGGGACTTTCATCCCGCGTCAAATAGTAATGTTGAACGGGAAGAAGAAGTGAAAATGGATACAAACGTTAATGATAGTTCTCCTCCTACCCCTTCGTTGCAAACTTCGACCCAATGCAACACTAACCCTCCCCTTCCTGCTCAACCTCCTAATACTAGTGCATGTAATTTATACCCATTAAACCACCCAGGACCGTATCTTGTTTTTGTTTCATCCAAACAAGGTAATAACATTGGCAACCTACACCCTATGGCTATAGGGCGTTTACTCCATGAAAGGAACTTTCCTGTTAAATCCATCCAGTATAAAGGCCGTAACAGGATTCAGGTAAACTTTCACTCTCCTAATCATGCTAATGATTTTCTGCAGAATAAGTTCCTTGATACACACAAGTTGCATGCCTTTATTCCTCACTCCAATATCTTCCGCGTAGGCATTATACGCGGTGTTGAGAAAGATCTAACTGAATCCGATATTCTTACTTTACTTCAGAGTGACGTCAAAGTTCATTCTGTTCATCGCCTACGCCGTAAATCCCTCCAAGATGGTCAGGCAGTATATCTACCTACCGGCTCCGTAAAGATTCATTTTTGCTCCAAAACGTTGCCCAAATATGTTTCAATCTATCATGAAATGTTAGAAGTCAATCCCTTTATATTCTACCCCATTATTTGTTCCAAATGCCAGCGTTATGGTCACACCATACGCAATCGCCAGTCCACTAACTTTCGCTGTCGCAACTGTGGTTTGAATCATCCTACCTCAGACTGCCTTGCTAATGTCAAATTATGTGTACATTGCAATCGGGAACACCAAACGGGTTCATCAGATTGTGCTGTTCATCAGAAGCAAGTGGAAATCAAAAAACTCATGTGTACTGATAACATTTCCTTTTCTGAAGCTTCTGCTCGGCTATTTCCACCTACTTATTCTGAGTACAAGAACATTCAACAATTTCCTCCCCTACCCTCTCAACATCCTTCTCCAATACCAGACGCCCCTCGCAAACGCAAATTCACACAAGTGATTGTTAAGGATTTGCCACCTAAACCTTCTCCCGGCTATGATAGAGCTAGGTATCTCCAGCTAGTGCAATCCACTACATCCTCTCGCCCCTCTCAATCTCTGAGTTATCAATACCCCATTCAACCCAGTCAGCCCACTCCCTCAACATCGAGCCCGTCAATGCCTCTGCAACCCGCACAGCATCCTCAAACAGGTACTACACTCCCACAGCGAGAACATGTTCATCAGTGTGTTCTCAATCTTCCCATGCAGCTTACTCAACTAATTGGCGATCACCCCAATATCTTACCAGTTATTAATCAACTTCGAGAAAGTTTACACCTTATCTTTAATAATGGTAGTTCGCATCCTTCAATGGAATGCTAGGAGCCTACAAAATAAACAATACGAATACAAAATTCTCATGCACGAAACATCTCCTCATATAGTCGCTTTGCAAGAAACTTGGTTTTCTCATACAACTCACTTTTATTTTTTGGATATTCTATCGAACGCCATGACGGGCCAGGATTTGATGGTGTCGCACTTCTGATACATAATTCGTTATCGTACACTCCCTTACGTCTACAATACATAATACCACATACCTATTCCCTAGGTCTTATATATCAGAACACGTATGTTATAAACTTGTACAATCCCCCTGATAACTACATCTCTTTTGCCCAATGGTTCAAATTTTTTAATCAGTTTCCACCTGATACCCAACTGTTGTTTTTGGGCGATGTCAATATTCATCATACTCAGTGGGGAGCCCCGCTCAATACCTCCAAAGGCACACAGTTCTTACATGCTGTAACTCAACATAATCTCTTGCTTCTGAACGATGGTTCCCCTACCAGGCTCACTCATCCTGGTTCGTTGCCTAGTGCAGTCGATCTATCACTTTACCGCAACTCCATTGCCTCTATAACCACGTGGCGGGTACTCAGTGACACTCATACAAGTGATCACTTTCCTATCCTCATTACTTATGGCCACGGGTATATTACTAAAAACCCACTTAACGACCATTATATCGCTCCGCTACGTTCCCTGAAACAGTTCAATGCTTCGTGCTTTAACTCCTACATGGTAACCCAACTGTAGACCTTCCCTGTAACAGAATTATCCTATCACTCACTGCTCAAAATAATAACACAGTATCTGGACCTATACCATCCTTTTACACCACCATCAAACTCCATGACAACTGGTGCCTCTAAATTAAAGTGGTGGGACAGTGAATGCCACCAATTAATCCTTAAACGCAAGAGACTCTTCAAAATTTATCGTAAAACTCTAACCCCTTCACACTCCTTTCACCTCAAACATCATATTGCGCATATCAAACGTGTATTCAATCAAAAACGACGACAGGCCTGGAAAACTTTTATATCCTCTTTCCATAACCTTATTTCTGCATCTCAATTATGGAATGCTATCCGTGCTCTCACCCGGGCTTCCACTCACGTCCCACGCCCTCAAATCCCGCCGACTATTCTGAGTGACTTTCTAAGGTCCCTCACTCCAGATCATGCACTTCCACCTTATACTCCAGCTATCTCTGCTTCCACTCGTCAGTGTTCAGTCCTTTCACGTCCCATCACTCTCCCTGAGCTCACGTCCGTTCTTACTTCCTGCAAATCATCCACTCCCGGTCCTGATTATATCTCTTATGCTATGTTACAACAGTTGCCGACCAAAGCCCTACAAGTGCTTGTTCAGTACTTTAATTTTGTGTTACATACTACGACTCCTCCTCCCGACTGGAACACTTCTTTCCTAGTCCCGGTTCCAAAGCCTCGACGTCCAATGATCTCCCCTCACAATATTAGGGGAATAATTTTGCCATCTTGTATCCGCAAAGTATTTCTTAAACTCATGCTCCAAAGGTTTCTCTGGTACTTAGAATATTATTCCCTCCTTCCCAAGTATCAGTATGCTTACTGTAAAGGCCGAAATGCTCAGGATGCCATCAATATGCTTATCATAGACATCTTATTAGCTAAATCTCGAAAAGAACACACTATTGCTGTCTTCCTCGATATACGAGGTGCCTTCGATTCCGTCCCCCTGAATATGTTATGGGATGTGTTATCACAGAACGGCATCCCAACCACTTTCATAACTCTTCTACGTCATCTGTTAACGTCTCGCACTCTAATCTTCAAACCTCCTCTCACTACGCCATCCCCTCGTCAAGCTACTGTCGGCGTCCCTCAAGGTGATATCTTCAGTGGAATACTGTTTGCTTTATATTTATCCGGCCTCGAGCAACTTGCCCTCCAATCTGCCCGAATTCTTATGTATGCCGACGACATAGTTCTGTACTTTTCCCATAAAGACGTAGATGTTGCTCGCAAATGCATAACACGGCTGCTCATTCAAGTTCAGTCCTGGTTACACACTCATGGGTTCTCTTTATCACCCGATAAATGCTCTGCAGTAATCGTTACTACCAAGCGGGTTTACGACTCCGAGCCTTTACTGTTCGATACTTATGAAATTCCCATACGTTCGCACCATAAATATCTTGGCATTATCCTTGACCGTAAATTACAATTTTCCCAACATATACAACACCTACGCAACTGTACTGCCACGTATATTAACCTCCTAAAAGCCATTACACGTCGTTCGTGGGGAGCTGATCCTGCTACAGCAAAATTAGTCTACTGCTCCACCATCCGTGCTCGTTTCGACTACTGTGCAAATGTAATTGATCTTGCATCACCATCTGCCCTTCAATCCTTCAACACAATTCAAAATCAAGCACTACGAGTTTGTTTTGGTGCGTTGTCTACCACACCTACTAATGCCTTATTAGTTGAAACTGGTGACCCTCCTCTTCTCCTTCGACGCAGATTTCTAGCATCTAAGTATCTCCTCAAACGACTTCTCGTGCTCTCCAATAACCTTCTACCCAAAATACAATTACTCGCTCAATCCTTCTCAACACCTATCACACATCCTTGCTGAGCCCCTGCCTTAATTTGGGCATTTGAGTCTGTCTCTTCTTTTAAATCTACTATTATTCGTAGTCATGTGCTACCATACTATTCTGTGGCATACGACGTGATTCAATATACTCCTCCTATTATTTATTCTAAAGAATCTTCTTTTGCTATGCTCCCTTACCGGCTTTCATTTTTTCCTCTACATTCTAAAAAAGTTCGCATTTCATCCACTAATGCCTGTCCCAATTTTTATACTGATGGATCGAAAAATTCTTGTTGTGTCGGCGCTGCTTTTTATTACGAACAAACTGAGTATGCTGAATTGTTTCACTTGTCGTCCCACTTTTCTATTTTTTCGGCTGAACTCCTTGCCATACGACAAACATTACTGTACATCAAACATTCATCCATACAATCTGCTAATATATTCACTGACTCTCTCTCCGTGCTCCAAACACTAAAATCTACCAAGTTTACGCTGAACTGGTATGTTTATAATGTCAAACACATCCTCTTCCATTTACACCAATCAGGTGTCCAAATAACCCTCATTTGGATACCTGCACATAAGAACATACCAGGCAATGAACGAGCCGATCGCTTAGCGAAAGAGGCTTCCCTCTTATCTACAACCCCAGCTACATTTTCTGTTCCAGCCACAGATTTCATATCTCTCCTCAAATCACAACAACAACAAATATGGCAAAACACATGGACAACATCTGCATGTCAGAAGGGCAAATTCTATCATAGTCTCCAACCCATACTACCTACTACTTTCTGGTATCAACACGCCACCTACACTCGTCGTCATATCATCAATATCATACGTCTTCGCTTTAATCATTCCCTTACACCTCTCTATAAATTTCGATTTCGCTTACAACCGCATCCCCTATGCCATTGTGGATCTGTCGATGCTGATATCAATCATCTCTTTTTTCAATGCCCATTGTACAACTCTCCTCGCCGCTGCCTGTACTCCAACTTAATACAATACAATTATCCACTCCCCTCGTCAATTGCATGTCTCGTCTACAAGCCCTCTCCCACAATCATACGTATCTTAAATCAGTTCTTAGGTCACTCTAATTTACAACTCTAACCCCACTTTCCCACAATACATTGACACTACTTACATATTTCATCATATTCTCATTTGCCTCCCCGCCCTCCCTAACGCCTCCTCTTCAACCAAGACACATATATCGTTTATTCTCATCTCCCCCTCCACCAATCGCGTGTACATTTTCATTGATGTTCCTATCAACACACTGTCGCCCCTCTTCATCTTTTGTTTACGATTTCACTGACACTTTGCCCTCCCTACATCCCCCATATACGTTGCTCAGATATTTCTTTCCATCTGTCCAAAGTCCTACACTCTCACATATATCCACCCCTCCGTCGTTCCCCTGCCCTCTCCTGCTTATCCCTTATATGTTGGCCCGGTGTGTATGTTTTGTAGAAGTCGCTGAGACGGCCACTCTAGCGTGAAGATTAGTATACCTTGTGTCCCTGTGTTTTTCCTCTATCTCCTAGTCTTGTATACGTATTTCCTCACTCTCAATTGTCTAGGTGATTCGTCTTTTCCTGAACTACTTCAAGTGCTTTGAACCCATTTTGTGAGTTTGCTGCATGGTCTACTTCCCTCAATCTACAAGTACTTCAGTGTCGTGCGAGCATTCAACTGAAGCAGATCGTTGACAGTGTTCGCTGTTCTTGCCTGGTGCTGAACTGTTCGGAGTGTGCGAAGCGACTACGTCCTGTCACTGGCTACCTATAGATAAGTAATAGAGTGCATAGTTTTAAGGGATGTCTCTAGATAGTGGAGGTGGTGGTTTGGGTAGACCTCCAGATTCGATTCCGGTATCGAAAGAAAACCTAATCCTGGAACAAGTTTCTTTAGAAGGGATGATTGTGGATAAAGATATACCTACTCAAGAAGTTATGGATAGAGACAGAGTTACAACTCCTAACACTAATAATAATACAGTGTCTCACAATGATAAACCCAACACTTATTCAGACATGCACATAGGGCCGTATATTGTCTATGTCGAATCGGATGATCCTGAAAAAAAATAGGATACCTACACCCGATGGCTTTAGGCAGACTTTTTTATGAACGGCAGATTCACAACATCAAAGCCATTCATAAAAAGGGCCGAAATCGAATTCAAATTACTTTTAGCACTCGAAAGGATGCCAATAATTTTCTTTCCAACCCGATTCTTGAAGAGAAACGCTTGAAGGCCTTTGTACCTTCCTCAAATATCCACAGAGTTGGTCTGGTGCGGGGGGTAGATACAACTATATCAGAGACTGAACTATTACAGTACATTGATTCACCATACCCAGTGATCAAGGTTCAAAGAATGAATCGCAGATCGTCCAAAGAGGGTAAGACCGAATACATCCCTACCGGTACGGTAAAGGTCATCTTTCAATCTCAACAACTACCAAAGACCGTTTCCATCTTTAATGTCATTCTGGAAGTCCAAGCATTCATTTTTGCACCTCTCATTTGTCGTAAATGCCAAAGATATGGCCATCCATCGACAAATTGCAGAGCTAGGGAACCTCGCTGCGGGAAATGTGCATTAACTCATAACACCCAGGAGTGTACACAGACATTGGTGAAATGCATCCATTGTGACGGAAATCATCCGGCAGGGGATGAAAGGTGTACCAAACATCAGAGACAGAAGGAAATTAAACGGATCATGAGTGTTGAGAATAAGTCCTTCTTGGAAGTAAAAAATTATTTTGCTCCTTTGGAACAGGATTTTAATCCTTTAACATTACCGCAACATTTCCCCTCGTTGGTACCTTCTTCTAGTACGTCTGACCCATTAACCCCTCGTAAAAGGAAGTTTTCTGCTATTGTAACTAGCCCACCCCGAAAACCATGTAGACCAGGTTTCGATAGAAGTACCTACATGAATTTGATAAGGGACCCTCCACGAGACCAACAATCTATTCCGGCAATCAGATCTCAGTTACTTTCTAACTCTGGGCATGTACCCCAAATTCATAGTTCTACTGGTACAGACCAAGTCCGTTCTGGGACCTGTGTTCCTGAGGCTTCTGTCTCTAAGAAGGGCGAATCTTCTAATGTACGCATTCAGTCTGAGGGGAAATTTCAAGAATTATCGAAAAAATTTGACTTCATAATGAATCAAATGGGACAAGATGTTCAGTGGCGTCATTTACTTAAAGTTTTACACGATGAAGTTATTACTCTATTAACACATCACAAAAAATGAGAATTTTGCAGTGGAACTGTCGGAGTATTTTAAACAAGAAACACGAGTTAATTCAGATTATACAAGTTTTTGATCCACAAATCGTCATCCTTAGTGAAACATGGCTCAAACGAAACTATCACTTCCGAGTCACTGGTTTCAATGTCATACGTTTAGATGGTTATGTTGCGAATGGTGTGTGTATCCTTATTAAAAATAGTATCGATTTCCAAGTCAGAGAGATCAAATATGAAATTTCCAATGTTCAAACAATTGCAATTACTATCAATAATTTAACCGTCGTTTCCTTATATTGTCCTCCTAAAATTAGACCGACATATGACCAATGGACGAATTTCTTCGCATAATTCCACACGTCCACTATTATTGGGGGCGATTACAATGCCCATAATCTAATTTGGGGAAGTGTTTCTTGCTGCAAAAAAGGCCGGGATATCGAGAACATCGTAAATAAATCCCCTCTTACAATTTTGAATGATGGATCACCAACACGGATCACTGCGCCCAATACTAATCCCAGTGCTGTCGATCTGACTATTGCAACTATTGATTTGGCTCATAAGCTTTTGTGGCAAACAGGGAATGATACCCACCAAAGTGATCATTTTCCTATTTTTATTACTATCACATCCAGCGAGCTCCGAAAGCAAAACAAATTTCCGAAGAGTGTACGACAAATGAAACATATGGATACTTCCTTATTTCAAAGGTATATTCAGGATAACTTGTCCCTTGTCGATAACGAAGGGAATAATGATCAATACCAGACATTACTAAATATTATAACGCTGTATTTAGACACGTACCATCCACCTGAAATTAAATACTCGTCTCAATATTCCCCACACGTTCGTTGGTGGGATGAAGAATGTTCGGCATGTGTACAGCGTCGAAAAAATGCTTTAAGGAAATTCCGGCATGACGGGACAGTGGCGTCTTATCTTCAATACAAGAAAATAGCCGCCCAGATCCAAAAATTATTCAATGAGAAACGACGATTGGCTTGGAAAATGTTCACAACTTCATTAAATAGGCAAACTCCTCTTCAAGACGTCTGGTCTGCAATTCGAAATTTATGCAACTCCAACCGCAATAATCCACCCCATAACGACTGGGATAGTATGACTCTCCTTCAATTTTATCAAACTCTAACTCCTGATTATGTCGTACCTCAGCTCCAATATCCTATAACTGGTATTACGCATAAATTTCAAACCTTGCTGAGACCTATCATCCCATCGGAATTCGATGTTGCTTTATATCATACGAAAACCACTTCCCCAGGAATGGATTATATATCCTATCATATGCTTAAAAGTTTACCCCCACAAGCTAAGAATATCCTCCTTCACAAATTTGACTATATCTTGGAATTTGGTACTATACCTATGGAGTGGAACTATTTCGTATTAGTACCTATCAAGAAACCTGGGAAACCGAAATATGATCCAACTAGTTACAGAGGAATTTGTCTAAGTTCTTGTATTCGGAAACTGTTTCAAAAGATCTTACTCAACAGAATAATGTGGGCTCTAGAATATTATGAATTACTACCGAAGTACCAGTTTGCATTCCTCAAAGACCGCAGCACGACAGATGCTTTGAATATCTTATTAGTCGATATATTGTTAGCAAAATCCAGAAAACAACACGTTATGGCTGCCTTTTTAGATATTAAAGGTGCTTATGACAATGTTCATATTCCCATCCTACTCCAGAAACTAAGTACTATGGATTTTCCTTCCACGTTGCTTAATATCTTAGGACAATTATATACGTATCGACGCGTAAGTCTCCCTCAAATCGCTCATCAAAGCAATTGCCGCTCTGTATCCGTTGGGCTTCCACAAGGGGACATTTTAAGTCCGATTATGTATATGTTGTATACTGCGGATCTTGAAAAGGAAATTGTCAAAACGGCTCGGATACTGCAATATGCCGATGATATAGTAATCTACTGCACTCAAAATACCATAGAAGAATGTCGTCTTACTCTAGAGAAGACTTTAGAATTCCTGCAGACGTGGATGATACAAAATGGTTTAGAGATAGCACCGGCAAAAAGTTCAATCCTCATATTTACCCACAAACGTATATATGATAAGTCTCCCATTAGATGCGGTGCACAGGAAATCTCCGTCAAAGAAACCGTTAAGTATCTAGGGGTCACGATTGATAATAAACTATCGTGGAAAAATCATATTGCCGAGATCTGTCGCAAAACGGAACAAAAGCTACATGTATTAAGATCCTTAACGAACAGAACCTGGGGAGCTGACCCAGCTACCCTTTTAACTGTATATAAAAACATTATCAGGTCTGTTTTTGACTATGGTAGTCAGTTTATAGATATGGCTTCGTTGGATCAAAAACAGCGATTAGACAAAGTACAGTACAAAGCTGCTAGATTGATTACAGGTTCAATGAATTCGACTCCTACAAATGCTTTACTAGCTGAAATTACCGAACCACCGTTACATTTACGACGCAGACATGTAGCTACTAAATATATTCTCAAGAAAATGGCCCGATATCATCATCCGATTCTTCCCAAGCTGCAGTTATTATCTGAATATTTTGGAAATGGACCTGTAGTACAACACAAATATCCGGCACTCCTGTGGGCTTATGTTCAGTTTATATATTACGACCTCACGTTGTTCAAACAAGAACTCACCCTAAGTACTCTATCATGTTTCCTGCGACTGTACAGTTACCTAATATCATCCGTATAAAATTCGATGATTCCAGTATCTCCGAGAATTTAAACAGACTGATAGCAACTAAGTCATTCAAAATTATTATAGATCAATATAATCAATACATTCCATTTTATACTGATGGATCAAAACATCAAGACACATCCGACGTAGGAGCTGCTTTTTATTCCCCTCTGCTGCAGTTATCCAAACAATTCATCCTACCCCAATACGCATCCATCTACACAGCTGAAATATTTGCAGTTATTCAAGTATTAATATATATTAAACATTCTACGATCCAAAAGGCCCTCATCTGTACAGATTCTCTCAGTGTTCTTCAAGCATTAGAAAATCCTACAAAGGCGGACAATTGGTATATAGAAAATCTAAGACAACTATTGTATGATCTAACTATACTAAATCGTTCAGTATTATTTACATGGGTGCCAGGACATTCTGGCATAACAGGCAATGTCATGGCCGATAAACTGGCCAATGAGGCAGCTGATGGACAAGGCCTACGCTACCATATTGCACTCCCACACAATGATGTATGGACAATTTGTCAGAAATTTCTCCGAGAAAAGTGGAACTAACATTGGCGTCAATCTGCACAATTTAAAGGTACACATTTCTACAATATTCAAAATAACATTGCTATTAAACCATGGTTCGCAAAAGGCAAGTACACTCGACGTCATATCACTACTCTAGTCAGACTTCGCTTGAATCATGCCTGTACACCGGAACATCTGTATCGTTTAAAGATTAAGGAAAACAACTTGTGTAATTGTGGTCACTATGTCGGCACTATAAATCATATTTTGTTTCAATGTGAGCAATATCCCCGACAGCAACAACATCTCATTTCCACTTTACTATCACTCGGATTTCAACTTCCTCTCACTATTTCTTGTTTAGTATACCATCCGACAGTTCGCTTAGCTGAGTTACTGACTAACTTTTTTCGCGCATGTAATATCCTGATTTAATCTGTACGATCCTGCCTCCCTTATTTGTGATCTGGTCATGTATGTCTATAGTAGTAAATCGCCGTGATAGATCACACTGGCGTGAAGATGTAGAACCCTGTGTCCTCGTGCTAAATCCCTGCAACCTAACACATGTCAACTTGTTCTGTTGTACATATCTGTAGTATTAGACGCCTCAAATATTCCTCATGTCTCTTTCCTACACAACCTCTCTCAATACACTAGTGTGTACTTCCGTTTCCCACTACCCTCCAATCTATCCCTTTTTGTAACACACACTTTGATTGGTAAAGTTTAAAACAACCCAGTGACTGGACGTAGTGCGCTGCGCAGAGTCCAAAAACAACCAAGGAAGAAGAAGAAGAAGAAGAAGAAGAAGAAGTACTTCCTACTCAGAAAACATTGTCAACTGCATTGGTGTACTCCTTTATTGAAATTGTGTGTACAGACCGCTTCGAACAGTGGTAGTGTGCGGTTCTATTTTCCTACTTAGTTCGTGTGCGACAAGTGCAATATTCTATAGTGCCAGCATTACAGTATATGTATGGCTCGCTTCGACAGTGGGGGTGGCGGTACTAACCGTTCACCGGACATGGACATTTCTAGTGATATTGATCACGAAGAAACAGTGCAGTCAACTACTAATAGTGTCATCACACCTGCTCTCGGTGGTGAAAAGTCTTCATCCAATAAACAGTCTGTTAAGACTGATACAACTAATCCGATTTTCTACTATTCCGGTCACCGCGGGCCGTACGTAATCTATGTTGAGTCAGCTGATGATAAAAACACTGGAAATATTCATCCCATGGCGCTTGGTCGGCTCTTTTACGATAGTAAAATTGTCGGTATAAAATCTATCAAACCGAAAGGTGCAAAGCGTATTCAGATTCTATTTGACTCTGCTAACAATGCCAACAATTTTCTCAAACACCCCAGTTTGAGCTCTCATAAACTTAAAGCTTTCATACCGGAATCCAACTTGTATCGCATTGGATTGATTCGGGGAGTTGATAAGAAATTAACTGAGGAGGACATTATCAAGTACATTGAATCCCCCCTCCCTATAGTTAAAGCCCAACGTCTCAACCGACGGGTGACAGTTGATGGGGAAGCTACCTTTGTTCCTACCGGAACGATAAAATTAACCTTCAAATGTCAAGCTTTACCTGAATTTGTTACTATTTTTCACGTAATACTAGAGGTTCAAGCATTCATTTTTCGTCCTATTATCTGCGGGAAGTGTCAACGATATGGGCATACAGCCAAAAACTGCAGAACAAAATACTCGAGATGCGGTAATTGCTCTAAGAATCATGAAACTAAAACATGTTCTGATGTATTACGTAAATGCCTTCATTGTGGGCTAAATCACAGTGTCGGATCTGAACGCTGTGAAGTTCATCAGCAACAAATCGCAATCAAGCGCATGATGTGTGTGGACAATATTTCCTTCCAGGAAGCACAAGAAAAACTCCATCCGACAGGATTTTCCCCCTTTAGTGTTCCACATCTATTCCCGCAGCTTAGTACAAACAATTCGACGTCTCCACGTGAGACTCCTCGTAAACGGAAATTCACTGAAATAATTCAAAGACCAATTCGATCAGACCCCCTGCCGGGCTTTGATAGAGCGGGCTATCATGCGATCTTACGCAACCCTACTTTGGACAATGCTCCACGGGCATCTATTTCACAGTCTCAACCACCAAAGGTGCATGTGGAACAGTCAAATAGCACGGCTCCCCCTTCAGAAGGTCCTCAGACTTCATCTGATCGACCTATACTCCCGCGATTAACAAAGAACGTTCAAGCAGACATACTGCAAGACTTCAAGCGATTAGCAGACGTTCTGGGTGAACAGCCTCAATGGGCCCATTTGTTAAAAATCCTCTTTAACAAGGTTAGTCAGTTTTTAGTAGAGGAGGATGCGCATACTGCAATGGAACTGTAGAAGTATTACTCCAAAAAAACATGAATTAATACTTCTCGTCCAAGAATATCATCCCCATATTATTATATTACAAGAGTCATGGTTAAAACCTGACTCCACCCTTTCCGTCCAGGGTTATAATGTTGAACGACTCGATGATTGTGGCTACGGTGGTGTACTCACTTTAATTGCGTCGCAAATACCATATACTAATGTCTTGCTACCTTACACGATTCCTAACACATACTCCTTAGCTGTGAGAGTACAACATTTCCTTATCGTGAACCTCTACTGCCCGCCCTCCATACAAGGCAATGCCTTTCATTGGCATCACTATTTTTCACAGTTTTCAGCCCAAGACAGTGTGATAATAGGCGGTGATCTCAATGGACATCATACTGACTGGGGATGTGTCGATATCACAACAAAAGGACGTCATATTCTTAATGCAGTCTTTAATAACCATTTGTTTATTTTAAATGATGGCTCTCCTACGCGGCTATCTCCACCCGGACGCCCTAACAGTGCCGTAGATCTATCAATTTGTTCCGAAAATATCGTCCATAAATCAATGTGGTGTACGCACAAAGACACTCATCTAAGTGATCACTTTCCTATAATTATTGACATAATAACACAGCTCCATCCGCAGAATATAGTTTTAAAACTTCTGCGTAGAACACGGAATCTGCACGATTTTGATTTTGGCCTCTTTCATGATTATATTTTAAATCGCATTAAATTTGCCTCACAAACAGCTTCTGCCTATACCTTCCTATATCAACACATTCAACACTACCTAGACATATATCACCCTTTTCATTATCGCAAATGTAACAATACTACTAGACGAATTAATATTCACTGGTGGAATAAGCAATGCGCTGCTATGGTGAAACGAAGACGCAGCCTGCTCAGAATTTTAAATCAAAATTTCACACCTGATAATTATTTGCAATATAAAAAGTACACTGCCCATCTGAGAAAAGTATTCAACGAAAGACGAAGAGAATCTTGGAAATGTTTTATTAACTCCCTCCATAGAAACACCTGTTTGAAGGATATTTGGGCTGCTATAAAAAAAACTAGCTCATACGGGATGCAATAAAATCGACCAGCCACAGTTCGAAAGCATCTCCCAATTTTACGACACATTAACTCCGGACTTCGTTGTTCAAGAATTTCAGCAGTATACTACAACGCCACTTTCCGATACATTTCTCACACTCTCCCAACCTATATCTTATCCAGAATTTTCTAACATACTCCAAAGGAAACCCACTTCTGCTCCTGGACCGGACTATATTACCTATAAAATGCTCTCCCACCTTCCTTATCATGCACATGCAATAATCGTAGCGTATTACAATAAAATACTAAACTCAGATGCTCCTCCTTCTGCATGGAATACATTTACGCTTGTACCCATACCGAAACCCAAACTCTCGACTACCAATCTCATCGAATATAGAGGAATCGTTTTAGGATCATGTTTAAGGAAAGTCTTCCTCAGTATTCTTTTGGAAAGGCTTTTATGGTGTCTAGCTTATTACAATTTGCTACCAGTCTATCAATATGCCTTTATAAAAGGGAGAAGCACTGCGGATCCCATTAATATATTGTTAACGGATTTGCTGCTAGCAAAACAACGCAAACATGGAACAATTGCTGCTTTCCTTGATATCAAAGCTGCCTATGACAACGTGCCCATACACATGTTACTGTCGAAGCTTCATAACTTACACCTCCCTGCTAATTTTATTAAAATACTCCAACATCTTTTATATTTTCGGCGAATGGAAATTACATGCCAAACCTCTATGTCTAATGTACGATACGCGTCTAATGGGTTGCCTCAGGGCGACATTTTAAGTGGCCTATTATTTGCTCTATATTTAAAGGATTTAGAAGGTGTCGTGCTTCGCGATGCAAGAATATTACTTTATGCGGATGATATAGCCATTTATTCTTCTCATGAAAGTTTGGAGGTCTGTAGAACTCATATCACTCGAGCATTAACTGCTGCTAAAGCATGGTTAAACGAGCATGGTTTGGAACTTTCCTCTACTAAAAATGTGGCCATGATTTTTACGCATAAACGCAAGTATAATACAGACTCTTTCAGAATTGCGGATATTACAATTCCGATCGTCCGGGTGCACAAGTATCTTGGTATCTTTTTAGATAATAAACTGTCCTGGAAACCCCATTTTGAATACCTTTCAAAAAAAACCCAAAAATTTACTAATATATTAAAATTAACGATTCGACGAAATTGGGGTGCTGATCCCGTAACGGCTTTATTACTTTATCGACATACAATACGCTCATATTTAGATTATGGATCCTTTTATTTTGATGTCGCATCCTCCACTCTTATTCATAAGCTCAACGTAATTCAACATCGCGCACTCCGATTATGTATAGGCGCTTTACCCTCTACCCCAACTAATGCGTTACTTGTTGAAACATGTGACATGCCTCTCCACTATCGCCGTTTGTATTTGGCTTCTCAATTTTTATTGCCCCGAATGGCGCTAGCTAGCCATCCTATTCTACCCAAGCTACAATTAATGGAGAAATATCGTCAACGTTCTCAACAGCAATCACGAACTCCAGCTTTGCTAGATGCATTCAACTTGACGCGACAATATCATCCTGGCATTCAACAAAATGCTTCGCTTCCATACAATACAATGCCA
This sequence comes from Anabrus simplex, assembly GCF_040414725.1. Taxonomy (NCBI): domain Eukaryota; kingdom Metazoa; phylum Arthropoda; class Insecta; order Orthoptera; family Tettigoniidae; genus Anabrus; species Anabrus simplex. The sequence continues at coordinate 100,733,430 of NC_090278.1, forward strand.
TACAATATTATGCACTTCAAACCAAATATTGTAGTGTCTCAGCACATTTTCTTTAATAACGGCACAATGCAACTTTCTGAAATGCCTCAACTAACACTTAAAATGGCAATAAACGATCTAAATCCTACTCTCATAATATATACAGACGGATCCAAACAACATGTAGGCACGGGAGCCGCATATTACATTCCGCAGTTACACGTCCGCGAGCAATACACACTTCCAAACTATGCCTCAATTTTTACTGCTGAGGCTTTCGCTATACGACAAGCTTTGATATACATAAAAAATAATCATATCTCCAAAGCGATCATTTTTACCGACTCCTTAAGTGTACTTCAAAGTTTAATGCCACACAAGTCCTATACAAATTGGTATATCTGCAATATTCGACGCCTATTATTTGAACTCGATGAAACTGGTGCTGATATAACTCTAACATGGATAAAAGGTCATTCGAACAACGCAGGTAATGATCAGGTTGATAAAATGGCCAAACAAGCTGCATACGGAACCGGAATCAATGCTTCCATAGCTCTTCCCTACACAGATTTCACACCGATTATTAAACTTGCTGTTCAACAAAAATGGCAGCACAATTGGACACAATCAGCGAAACTCAAAGGGAAATATTACTATCAGCTGCAACCAAGTATTGCTAGTCGCCCATGGTTTTCAATAACCAAATATTCACGCAGGCATATTACAACACTTATCAGATTACGCTTTAATCACGCTTTGACTCCGGCTTATAAATTCACATTAAAGCTAGTGGATTCACCCATGTGCCCATGTAATAATAGTATAGCCGACATTAATCACATATTCTTTCAATGTTCCCATTACGCCCTACATAGAAAACGTTTTTTCCACACTTTACGCTCGCAAAACGTACCAGTACCCACAACAGTCACTCGACTCGTTCAACATCCTGCACCTTCACTTGTTCTTGCTATTCAAGAATTTTTGGATAATTGTAACATTAAACTCTAACTTCTTTTGACTCGAGAGTATTATGAAGTTAACTCGCATCCTCCTCTACATAACTGTACCTCACTCTCTTTGCTGTAAACTATGAAGACGTCACGTTCTCGACCTGTAACCCTAGTGTTTCTTGCGTGTTTTTACAAGTGTTGATCAACTCTATCAGTCATAAGCAAATCGAAGTATACATTTCTCTTGAAGATTTGTGATAAAATAAGAGTTGCGACTGGGTAATGGCTTTTTTAGCAGCGCCCAAGAAAATCCCAAGAAGAAGAAGAAGAAGAAATTGTGTGTGTGTGTGTGTGTAGAACTAGTACAAATATAATGCAGTATTGTGTCTGGGTGAGATAACGAGCCCAAATCAACTTCACGAACAGAACAGAACAGAACAGAACATTATTGGAAGTGCGTATTTATGGACCCTCATTAATAATAATTGAATTGTTGTGTTTTGTAAATTTTCCCTTTGCACATTTGTGCGCATTTCGTTGATTACTAATAATAATTGAATTGCATAAATTCGGTAACTGACAATGGAAGCCGCAGTACCACTGCCGCATAAAGTGTTGCAGTATGAGAGTTTTGTGAACGATGTGTTGAGACAAGATCTAAAGAAAGTGCACATGAGAAGGGATAGATTGCTTAGTGAACTTGCCGAATACATTCAGTTAAAGAATGTGCTAGAGACTGTTGTTGAACTGAAACTAGACAATGGTTTTAAGACAAAACTGAATCTGGGGTGTGATTTTTATGTCCAGGCTAATATCCGTGATGCTTCGAAAGTGTTTTTAGACGTTGGTCTAGGCTACCATGTAGAGTTTACTCTCGCCGAAGCTTTGGTGTTTATTGAGAAAAGGATCAACTTGCTCACTCAGCAAACCGCCAGCTTGAGAAAGGACAGCGCTAAGACTAAGGCAATGATAAAACTTGTTCTTGGTGGTCTCAGCGAACTGCAGAAGAATGTGAATTAATTCTCATTTTGTAAATACTTCTGTAGCATACACGTTTAGATAAGATTTATTAAATACACTGTGTACAGAGTACTGTAATTATACATTTTTCTTAACGTTTGCATAAAACGTAATGAGGTGATTCTTCCAAATATGCAGTCAAATAGGTGACAGCATGTGTACATGCCACAAGTGTTAAGTTTTGTTCCTTCTTTTCTTGGTGTTCATGGTGGGTGTTATGATCCATAGCCTATGCTTTTGCCTGCATTCTATAGTGTATGGTTCATATTTTGATATATACTACACTGTCGTTCATTGCTCTCTCCCTTGTGAAAAAGTTTGCATTAGCTAGTTGATGCAGTCTGGGTCTTGTGTAACTGTACACAGCTTTCACTGCCTCTCATCTTAGTTTTTTGGAATTGAAGTGGATCAAACGAACGAACAATGTTATTTCTATTCCTACCCGATTGGGCCATCAGCCAAACCAGTGGCTCTTGGGCCATTGTAAGGGGAGTGTTGTTGTTTTCTTAATTTTTATATTTTATATGTTTGTACGTACATTTTATCTTCTGGCGCAGAGATCACCACCCGCAATCAAGGAGCACCCCAGTGCAAAACCATTCAACACTGCACCCACTATAGTGGACGCTGCTAGCCCCCTAGTTTATTGAGTAAAAAATTCATATATTTTTACAATATATTTTATATATCCAGACTAGCTGATGTACCCATGCTTCACAACGGGATTCTCAGAAAGACTTGTCTTCGTGGTTTTCCTAACTGAAGCCAACTTAGATTACACAAACTTCAGTAGGAATGTAGTAATTAAAAGTCATGTTATCATACAAAATACTGGTACTTGATCAAATGGAAAAGCTGCACATTTTAACACTTTTAACGAACAGTATTACGGTGCCAATCTAACAGTCCAAAGTTCCAGTGCTGGAATGACCAGGCCGCAGACAGCTGTGAACACTTCTCTGCCATTATTCTGTTAAATATGCACACTGCTCATTCCAATCAGTGCCTCAGAGTAGGGATTGAATAGTTCAAATGCTATGATGAACCAGCGTGTTACGTACCAGTAATATTAGAAAATTTATGAACCAGAGGAATGGCATGCTAAACAAGAAAGTTGTTCAACTCTTCATCTACTTCCTGCCAATATTCAGGCAGGCTGTTATACTCTGCACGTCTAGGCCAGTTGGCCGTGCGTTTAGGGGCACACAACTGTGAGCTTGCATCCAGGAGTTAGTGGGTTCGAATCCCACTGTCGACAGCTGTGAAGATGGTTTTCTGTTGTCTCCTATTTTCACACCAGGCAAATGCTGGGACTGTTCCATAATTAAAGCCAGGGCCGCTTCCTTTCCACTCTTAGCCCTTTTCCTATGCCATCTTCACCATAAGACCTATCTGTGTCTGTGTGACGTAAAGCAAATTAAAAAAAACACTGTATACAGCAGTAATCCCATCTATCGGAGATGAGTTGCAACAGGGACAAAAAGCACATCCCAACAAACAATGGTCAGTGTAATGTTATTGTTGATCAATGTTATGTGCTTTCTCTATTGTAGGCCTTCACATTCAGTTTTCTTTCGACTCTATGATATTAGCAACAAGTATAATTAAAGAAACACCTAATTGATACTTTATTTTTTCTTTAATTATACTTGTTGATTATACTCATCGATACGGTCATGAAGTGGACAACTTGCAATCTGTGATATTAGGGCGTTTTACAAAATTATTTATAGCATAGACTGTAGTTCCTTTATCCCCGACTTTGTATACCGATTTTCATTAAATTATGTTCACCCATTTTCTCGTGACTCGGCGCTGATATGGACTTAGGAACAAAAACCAAAATTCATTAATATCTCTGTTATCATAGCTGGTGCGGTAAAAATGTTTAAGACATAAATGATTGGAAATTTAATACTATATAACTTTAGTTATGTAGTATTTGTCGATAGGACCACTAATAACGCAAATATTTGAGAATTAAATATTAAACCTTCCCTTAAACTACCATTTCACTCAGCGTGAGTAAAATTATTTATGGCCTTGATTGTAGCGACTTACTACTGGACTTTACATACCGATTTTCATTAAATTCTCTTCAGCCGTTTTCTCATGATGTGTGTACATACATACAGACAGACAGAAGATAACGGAAAATTAAAAAGTGCATTTCGTTGTTACTGTGGACACGACCGATCCAGAAATACCATCCTTTTAAAATTCTAAGCAATGTACAGACAAAACTCTTATATATATAGATACGTACAAGTTTGTATTTATTATTTGTTTTCTTCTGAAAATGCCTTTTGCCTCTTCGACTGTTTCATGTTTGATATAGATGTTGATTCCCATAGGGAACCTGAAATATTTGAGTAAATTTATCAAAATGTACATATATACACACTTGCTATTGAGTTATATACATTGTGGTATTTGATGAGGTAATCTGCACCTGAGCCTCTTTTTCGGCATTGTTATTTTATAACGTGTGAATTGTGTTTCAATTATATATATTTTTTATACATTATTTACTTAACATATTATTGACACAGATAGAATTCAAAATCGAAGGATTGAAGAAGAACAAAAAGCATAAGAAAGAAAGAAATTTCAGTCTGAGTCAAAAGGAGGGTTTGCTGTTTACATAGGTTTGCCTGAGGGGAAATAGGGATTTTACAATTGCTATATATTGAGCAAATTATTTTTCATTAAATGGCTGTATAATATTTTAAATATTGGCACTGCTTTGTAAGATTGTTACTGAATATATTGCTTACTATTGAGGTATTGCCACTTTGAGATCTTTATTTGTGACAGCAGTACGTTGGCCAGCACAATAAACAGGTGATGTGTCCAGCATGGCAAGGTGCATCTTAAACGTTTGCATTGTTGTGATGGTTGAAATTTATTGAAATGGTTTGGGACAGTGACAATGGAGTATAGGTGGAAGTTATGTGATGAGATTATTCTAGTGTATACAGCTATCGCTTAGGATTGCAGTGTCTATGGTGAGGGTGTGAGGGCTTCTCCTATTATAGGATTGTTATGGAGAGTGCTTCTTGTCAGATATTGGAGGTATGTAGATGTATGTAGATTTGTGTGTAGTAAGGAAGGAAATTGGTGGAAGGTGTGTGATAAGGTACACGATGTGCTGTACATATAGCGTGATGATGGAGTCTGTTGAGTCTAACGTATTCAGCTGGTTGAGCAGTAATTCATGTTAGGGAGGCTTTGGGTTATTAAGGGTCGAATGAAAATCATATAAACGTTAGTTTTAATCCGCAGGTGAAACCCGTCAGGGATCGAAGGGTTCCGAAACGGTTAATAGCTTTCCTGTGGATGTCTGCAAGGTGGTGGTTCCATAGCAGATTATTTTTAAGTTTAATTCCTAGATATGTTAGTAGGTTGGTATCCATGAAAGGTATTTTATACATGGTTATATGGATTTTGTGACGTGGAAGGCAGAGACAGGATTTATTTTGGCACGATTGATGGAGATGTACCACTGAGGTTCAGGGAGGTATATGTATGGCAAGGTCATCAGTGTATTGATATAGACATGGTGGTGGTGCTGGCTGTGTATAAAGGAAAGGAGAGCCTTGCGCAAGACCGGAGTTTATGGGGAAGGGCTATGAATGGTTTCCATACGTCTTTCCTAGATTTAAGGTAATTAAATATGTCTTATAATGGTGGTGGGGAGAGGGAGGTGACTGATGTTGAGTAAAAACCCTTCATGCCAGACATGGCATTTTTTTTCTTTACGTTGCATCGACACTGATAGGTCTTATGGTGACAATGGGACAGGAAAGGACTGGAAAGGAAACGACCGTGGCCCTAGTTAAGGCACAGCCCCAGCATTTGCCTGGTGTGAAAATGGGAAACCACAGAAAACCATCTTCAGGGTCACCGACAGTGGGGCTCAAACCCACCATCTTCCGGATGCAAGCTCACAGGTGCGCGCCCCTAACCACACAGCCAACTCGCCCGGTCCAGACAGAATCAAAGGCTTTGTTAACATCTAGGCATATTAAGGCGGCTGGTTTACGGGATTTGATGGAGGTGTTTACGGAGGACGTGATATGGAAGAGAAGGTCGTGGATGGAAAAGTGGGCACAGAAGCAAGCTTGGGAGGAGATTGAGAGAATATAGATATCCCAACATTATTTCTTCAAAAATGTTACTGAGAGCGATGAGGAGTGAAATAGGTCTACAGAAGTGAATGTCAGATGGGCGCTTGTTTTGGTTGCAGGAATAATAAGATAATAGAGTTAGCCCAGTATATAGCATGGTATTATAAATTGAAAAAGGATGTGGAGCTTCTTTAATGTGTCGGCAGGTGATGTTATATGAGCCGGGGGGCGGTATTATTTTTGTAGCGTAAAAAGTTTTGAATATCTTGAGGAGTAATTGGAGCGTTAAGGGGGTGGGAGTAATCTACTTCATGGAAATGATTGAAGCAAGGTTGTAAGGTATGGTCAGAGAAGGGGCAAAAAAAAGTTCTGAAAATACATTGCAAAAAGTGTTGTTGAAATAATTTTATTAAGTTTTAACTTTCTTTATCATATTTACTGGGTACTTAATCAACATGTTACATTGTATTACACGTCAATGTTCCAAAGTTTTTTACAGCAAGTGCTTTGAGCTCAGTAGATCCTTATATAGCGAGAAACTCCACTCCACATCTACAGTGTCAGCACTCGTAAAGGGAGTTCAGTTGAAGGTTTCCTCGTGTAGATTGTTCTTGAAATTTAATTTGAATTTGTTTTTAGCAAATGTATCGGCGTTGTCCGCTGTTCTTCCTCCATACGTCCTTGTTATTTTGTGTTGTGAACAATACGCTAACACGGACAACAAGAGAGTACATAGTCGATAGGTGGAACCATCAAACTAACTGAGCTTAGTTTAAACTGCTGCACCATCATTGTTTAAATTTAAATTTGGTTTCACAGCGGTAGATTGGCCATTGTTGCTGAGATATGAATTACTGGTGGTTTCCATAAATTATATTTTAATATTTATTTTTTGACTAGTGTTGAGTTCTTATAAAACAAAATGTTAAAAATCTGTTCAAGAAAGAAAAAAATGTTTTAATCTTTAAAAACGCAGTAAAATATGGGGTGAAACATGAAATAGAAGGAAAGTACAAAAAGGTGCATCATTCATACAAATGTTGAGTTAGAAAAGGTGGTGCACCATTCACTGGTTGTCCAGAACTTCTTGAACAAGCGATAATGCTTTAATATATGAGTGCTCTACTAGTGTGGGGAGGGGAGTGCCAGTGAATGTCCGGAGCATGGTCCAAGTCTGTTACTGGATTAGCTGAAAGGGAGTACATCATGAGTGCAGGTGTGGAAGGGGAAAGGAATCTGTACGCCCCGGAATTGAGAAATTACTTTATGAAAATCATTATCAATGTTGGCCACAAAGCTGTAATAACGAAAGGTTGAATCTGAAATCAATGAGTGTTGCTATGGTGGTATTCTTAGGAAGGAATGTTTCTAATATTAAGAATTCTGTTAAGTTATCTATAGAATTAAGATTTGGCTGTTATATGTTTTCTGATTCCTATGGCCATATCTCGTCTATCCGCTATATGAAGGTGGAATAAAGTGAATAGTGGTCTTTATTTAGGAGTTAGAAAAGTTTCACTTAAAATACATATATCCGGGTCGTACACTGTAAGGGAAGTGTCCAGTAGAGCAGGGACAGCATTTAGCGAGGAAATGCATAATGTCTACGTGAGTGTCACGCTGCCAGAATATGGAGGTGGTTGAGCGGAAGGACGTTCTGTAACACCATACTTAGGAATCGCATGATGTTCTCAGAGCTGGGGGAGGCGAGCGGGAGTGGGGAGATAACTGGAACGGGGCAGGCTTTACACTTATAAGAGAAGGAGGGATGAGAAGACACTTTGGAGACGACTTATTGGCACAGTTTTGGGTGCTCACAAGGAATGCCTGGAGCATGGTCATACCTCTGGCTTTGATAGCACCTGATCTTGTGTGGCGTTGACGATCATGAAGGTGGCCCCCCCCCCCGCATCGGCCATCCAGTGTGTTTGCATCCCTGGATAGTATCCTAACTGATCTTGTCCTCTATCCAGTTCCGTTCCACCTGATGGGCCACCACAGGTCACCTGCTGGGTGATGTTTACTGCTGACCAAACTACTGAACTCCGACAGGAGAGTCTAGAACAGCTTTGATGTGCGTATGTTGGAGTAGCCGTCCCAAGTTTGTTGTCGTAGCTGGTGAAATTCTGAGTGAACCTCGTTATAATTTGTTGTATACCTCTGGTATTCGCTTTGGAGGGGTTGATATGCATCATCTTGATGACTTAGAAATTTGGTGGTGGCGTGGGTACCGCAGTCAGAACACTTCTCTGCCTGATGGAGGGTGCCAACGCAGGATTTTTAGCCGGTTGGGCATAGCTGCGGACGTTATTTGGCATGTAGTCCAGTGTTGTCTGTGGCATATGGAAAGGAGCAGTAGATGATGTTGGATGCCTGGGACCAGTGAGCCTAGTGGAGTCACCGAGCTAGGCGAAGTGTGTGTTGATCCGCTTGCTGATGACGCTGAGTCATTATAACGTCTCTTTCGTTCGGAGGTGGGTGGTGGAGTTCCCTGCAACGTGATGTTGGCTATAATGGTGGTGAAGTGTTACCACCTGACCACTTAGATTTGAATTTGAAACTTTGTCGTTAGAACGTTGTTGTTTCTCTTCCACCTGCTGGTTGAATGCTGAACTTAGAGAAGTAATGAAACTGCTGCATAATGACATCTACTGGTACTGACAGGAGTTTTTTTTATTTCATAGCAAGTTATGAGCAAGATTTAGATGTGAAGGAGATGCAGAGCCATTTTAAGATTTATATATCGAAAGTGGTATTAATCACTCTTCGAGTGGAAGGTAAATAATTCTGTGAGATGATGTACGTTGTAAGATGGCTAGCATGACTGTACAAAGGGAAAGTGAAAGTTACCTTAATAATGGCATGTTGGTCTTATTGTTGTAAATGCACAGAAATACAGTTGACTTTCTATAATTCGGCCACCTCAGGATTGGACTGTAGGCCATACTAACAGTGTGGTATAAATACCAATATTTAGCTTAAGTGAAATACAGTACATGAATAAAGAACCAATTATAAGTCACGTAGTATTACCAAGTGTACTCACACTATTGAAGTTCCATTCCTGATGAGAGAGAAACAGTTGTGGTGGAAAATTAAATACAGAAAGATGTATTTCAAAAAGTCAGAATTTAATGTGTAAAGGTACACTAACACTTTGTATAAACGTCACAGACTGCCATAAACAAATGGAACTCACATTAGAGTGTAGTATTGTGTCATAAACTCTGCACAATAAAAAAACTAAATGAAATTGCTTATCTTTTTCTGTTTTTTTGTGACAATTGCTTTTAAAAGGAAGATCTTCTTTAGGAACATTCCATCAACTGCCGGTGCTCAATATAAGTCACTGCCGATTGTAAAGCTGCACCTCACTTTTTCCTCTTCATTCAAGGACAGGTGCCGGCTTGCGACCAGTGGCACGTGCCGTACACGGTAGCCAACGGAAAGGAATTGAGAAATGGTGTTTACATGTGATGCGAGCTGACTTGTGCTCGTTCCTTTACCGACCAAGTGGCCGTGCGAGACAAAGCTATCAGCTTATAGCCTACTGTTGGCAGCCCAGGCCACAGCTGCTTCCTTCCCATCATCGCCATGAGACCTATCTGTGACGTAAAGCAAAGAAAGTATCTATTAGAGGTGTACCTTCTACTCTGTATATACTTTGTGAAGACTTTCCTCAAAATGATAGGTCTACTTGCGGGAACTCCAGTCCTCGTTGCTGTCTGCCAATGAAAGGTCAGTCAAATGGTGAGTCAGTGTAGCTTGTAAACAGGGTGATGGGACAGTTCATCTTGTGTTTAACACAATTCTTTACTTTGGGTCAAGACGCCAGCTCTACCACAGGGGTCAATTAAAGGGTTCACAATAGACCCCCACAATTAAAAATGAGGCATCACCACATGAGAGATATCAACGTACAATTCACTGAAATATCATCTGGATGATAGGAACAAAAGGCACCATTACCATTTGTAAGAAATTTAATTTGGATAACCAGGTACAGCAGCCCCAAAAGGCTCAATAACAATAGTGAGTTCCTCATGGCTTACAGAGTTATTGACTGAAACAAGTAATAGGTAGGCTATAATACACAGACGCAGCCTCGAAATGCGGGAAGCAGAAATAAATACATTTCTCTCGCTGTATATCAATAACACATGTCAGTCTGTGTAAGAACAACATTTAGAAGTTTCAAAATCTCTTTTTGGCAGACACATTTTGAGAATATGAAGAGTTTTGTGCTGGGAACAACTTGCCAGCTTAGTCTCGCAACAATAACATTTAACAAATTAGTTAAACAATAGCTGACAGTTACCAAGCAATAAAAATGAAGTTTTTTAGGAAGCAAGAAGAAGAAAGGTAATGTGACTTCTGCTAATTATTGTTGTTGCTTGAATCATCAGTCCATAGACTGGATTGATGCAACCCTCCATGCCACCCTATCCTACTTCTGCTTGTCATACTCAGAGCTTGCTCTACCCCTACCATTCTTACTTCCTACACTTCCCTCAAAACCAACTGCACAAGTCCTGGGTGTTATAAGATGTGTCCAATCATTCTATCTCTTCTTGTCAAATTTAGCCAGATTGATCTCCCCTCACCAATTGGATCGAGTATCTCTTCGTTCGTAATTCGATCTGTCCATCTCACCTTCGGCATTCCTCCATAACACCACATTTGAAAATCTTGTATCCTCTTTCTGAGCTAGATACAAAGGGCACTAGGAAAGTTTTGCAATATGCAAAAACGATCGGCTGGACACCTCTGTTATGGTGAGGGGTGAAAACCGGTCTAGAAGACCGCAAGGCGCGACCTTAACATAAGTTGTTACCAAGCATTGAGATTGAAAGTAAGTAAAGATGTCAGTGTGGTCTAAAGGTGAATATCGCGCAATTATCCACTACAATTTTGCTCGTGGATTAACTGTTGACCAGTGCCTGGAGGAAATGACTCCTGTGCTGGGAAAAGACTGTCCACATCGGACAACAATTTTCCACTGCTACAAAGAGTTCCAGAGGGGAAGGTTTGGGGTTGAAGACGATCCTCATTCTGGGCGACCGTCTGAGTCAGTGACAGGAAAACATTGGAGCTGTGAGGAAAATGTTGCAGCAAGAGAGGCAGTTGAGATATCGGCAGGTAGAAGAGACCCTCCAGGTCCATGCACCAGCTCTACACGACCATCTCCATGTTAGAAAGGTTTGTTCCCTTTGGGTGGCCGATTCACTTTCAGAAGAACAAAGGGCACATCGAGTGAAATGGTGCCGAAAAATGCTTAAACAGTTTGAAAATGGGACTTAGCGTAACGCCAATAGTATCGTTATAGGTAACGAAACTTGGCTTTATTATTACGATGTCCCAACAAAATCCCAGAACAAGGTGTGTCAGTTTGAAGATGAGGGTACTCCTGTGACTGTGCGAAAGTCAAGGTCAGTGAAGAAGAGGATGATTGCAGTATTCTTCACTAAACGGGGCATCCTGGCTCGGGTTGTGCTAGAAACACAAAGTACAGTTACTGCGAAGTGGTGTACCACAGTGAAACTTGTCTTCCTCAGGTCATCCAAGCTCTCAAGCAGCTCCGTTCAAGGTCACGGCTCAACACTTGGCTCTTGCATCACGACAATGCTCCAGCACATCGTGCTAATGTAACAATGGATTTTCTTGCCAGATCAGGGTTGACTGTGCTTGATCACCCTCCATACAGTCCTGATCTTGCCCCATGTGACTTCGGACTCTTCCCAGAAGTGAAGATGAAGCTGAAAGGGCGGCGTTTTGCACCCGACGAGGAGCTTCTGGTAGCATGGGATCAAGAGTGTGAAAATGTAACCGAAGAAAAGTGGCAGAGCTGGTCCAGTGACTGTTTCGATGTATGGAGAAGTGTATTGAGTGTGGTGGAAAGTGTTCACTCACGTTGCAAAACGTTCCTAGTGCCCTTTGTATTGTGCACGTTTCACTTCCATACAATGCCATGCTCCAGACGAAAGTCTCCTAGAAAATCTTTCTAATTCCTATATCAATGTTTGAAGTGAGCAAATGCCTTCCTTGCTTGGGCTAGTCCATCGTTAGTTATTTTACTATCCACCTACCATTCAGCAGTGATAGGCTCTCCGTCCTGGAGTGCAGTGTACTAACCGGGCGAGCTTGCTTCTGTTGGCAGCAATCGAGATGGTTTTTAACACCAGGCATTAAGGCCACGGGGGATCCACGGAACTGGCATATTGTTTCTTTTTTAATCCGTTCATCCTCCAAGGTTGGTTTTTCCCTCGGACTCGCCAAGGCATCGCACCTCGACGGTGTCCTGGAGCGTGAAACTTTGGGTCGGGGCATGAAACTGGGGGGAGGACCAGTACCTCACGTCCTATACTGAACAGGGGCCTTGTCAGGGGATCGGAAGTTTGGAAGGGATATACAAGGAAGCAGCTGTGGCTTTAAGTTAGGTACCATCCTGGCATTTGCCTGGATGAGAAGAGGGAAACCATAGAAACCCACTTCCAGGATGACTGAGGTGGGAATCGAACCCTCGGGGCTGAGTGCACCTCGCACCACTTTTGAAATTTCATGGCAGAGCTGCTAATCACACTGACCACTAAACCACAGAGGCGGACTTCCCTGGCATCTTATTATTATTACAATTCCTTCTCAAACTTCAAGTTGGTTACCACTTCAATAACAAAACCATTCACCAGAGCATTACTGTTCGGTAGCAAATTTCTATCGCTACGAGTATTTGATTATCGTCTACTAACTTATTATTATTATTACTATTATTTAACGTCAAACACAGACTATTCCAATACAATATGGTCGTCAAAATAATAATTGAAAATACTGCAAACTCCAAGGAATCCAGAGCCTCTGCTGATCAAAGGTATCTGGGGACCAGTGCAGACTAGTGAACACATCGTAACAGTGCAAAGGGAGGGCGACTACGGAACAGCAGCAAGGGCTTGTCAAGTGAGCTTGGTGGGGTAAACATTGCCTTATGAATGTACTCAAACTGTGTGTGAGTGACATAACTGTGAAGAAGAAGCTTGAAGGCTGCACTCAGGGACCAACAAACATCAAAGAGGGTGGTTGCTTGTTTGTAGAAAAAACCACCAGCCTATAAACCAAACATTTCCCCTCTTGCTTGGTGTGGCGATGTGATCCAAGGAGAGGGAGGAGGTGGCAGGAATGTTTCTCATGGTGCAGACCAACACAGATAGGTTTCTGAAAAAGGTTTTGGTTTTTTCAATTTTATCCATAACAGCGGTTATCAGCTTTTGTAATGATGAGATTATTGTTTTCTTTTTAAGCTTGGAAATGAGTTCTCTTTTAGTATTTGTAATTGTCTTGTAAATCTATGGGCATTTTACTGATGGCTATTTCACATTGTGTAACTAAATTTAAAAATGTATTAACTTTATTTGTGTTGGGCCATAAGAGTTATCATCATCTAGAGTTGTTTTAGATAAGTTGACTACAGGTGCATGGAACTTCTTTATTATGTTGTCAGGATTGTTCCATTTTTTGGTCACTTTAGTAACATTTCTGCTTAGCGCTGAGTTGTTTTTGAGTGTGTTGAGCTTTCTATCTAGGAAACTCTGTTTTTTGGATAGTATATTGAACAATCTGTTGTCAACGTGGGTCTGAAATATGTCCCATTGAGCGCTTGAGAGTCGTTGAGCTGCTTCAAGCTAAGACTCGTAGAGGCGGCTGTTTAGAAAAGATTTTTTCTTATGAAGGAACTTAATTTCGTTATTTAACCAAATCTTGTTAACTTGGGCTTGGGTTCTAGAATGGTCAGCAGAAATGTGTTTTCTGTTATAATTGGGAGTTAATTTGTGTGCGATACATTGTTGCCTATTTTTGCTATCTTAATTTTTAGGTTCATGTAATGATAGACGTTAGATTTTGCCTGGTAAGCATCATCATTTAAAGTTAAAAACTTCATCACTGATCTGTATTGAACTAATAATTACAATGCTAAAAAGAGAAAGATGTGGCGGAACAACAAACTAGCCAAAATGAAAAAAGAGGTTGGGATGTTGTATAGAATATCATCCAGAAATGGTAAGTGTGACGTATATCAAAGGGAACTCACTGAGTATAAACCTAGAGATACAGAAAGCAAAAAGAAAATCTTGGAGAATGTTCCGTGAGAAAGTGGAATCACACACTGAATCAGCAAGGATCCAGAAGGTTCTGAAAGCAACCCATATAAATAAAGTGGAGATTTCTCACTGGAGAAACCAGATGGGTCATTTACTCAGCGGGGAAGGACATGCTGGAGATGCTAATGGCACAGCACTTTCCTGAGGCTGACGATGACAGAAGAAGAAACGGTTGGAATAGAGACCGGAGCTTGAAGAGCATACTGGAACTGTGCCAACAGAATAATAAAACACAACCATGTAAAATGGGCATCCTATAAAGGCTCCGGGGTCAGATGAGATAGTTCCGATACTCCTACAGGAAGGACAGGAGATACTCGTGAATGCCCTGACGGACCTTCTCAGAGCTAGTCTAGCTTTAGGGTACGTACCAAAATAATGGTCTGAAGCTAAAGCAGTAATCATACCTAAAACTGCAAGGGCAAATTATGCCCAAGCCAAAGGATACAGACCATTATGTTTAACCTGCTAAAAGCCATGGAGAAAATTCTGGATAAATATATCAGAAGAACGGTGCAACTGAACTCAACGTTACATGAAAATCAGTTTGCACATAGACCTGGAAGATCCACTGAAGTAGCACTCCACCAGTTGGTTTGTAAACTAGAGGAAAGCCTAGAATATAAAGAAATTGCACTGGCAGCATTTGTAGATATAGAAGGACCCTTCAGCAATACAACGTATCACTCTATGATCAAGGCATTGGAAAAGAGCAAGGTGAGTGAAACCGTCATCAAATGGACTAAATCCACGTTAGACGGAAGGAAGATAAAAGCAGCCCTGTTTGAAGAAACGCTGATGGTTAGGGCCAGCCGAGGCTGTGCTCAGGGAGGAGTTCTTTCGCTTCTGCTGTGGAACCTCTTGAGCTATGCTCAACAAACAAGGATACGCACATGACCTAGTGATTGTGGTACGAGGTAAGGTGATGAGTGTTATCCAAGACCTCCTGCAAAGATCACTTAACCTTGTGGAGAACTGGTGTCAGGAAGAACAACTATCAGTCAACCCGAACAAGAGAACTCTGGTCCCTTTTACAAGGACGAGGAAATTAGAGGGAAAGAGATCACCGAAGCTCTTTGGGCAAGATATATATATAAGGAAGAACAGGCACTGCACCTAGGTGTAGTGTTAGATAAAAATCTAACCTGGAATCCACATATAGAAAGGAACATAACCCGGGCCAATAACTTGCTGTATGCATGTAAAAGAGCCGTCGGGAAGACAATGATCAATTGATGGCCTATGCTGCAATCATCTGGTGGCAGAAAGTGAGTCAAGGGAACGTCAGCAGTAGATGAGATAGCCTACAGAGAATGGCATGCACAGCCATAACTGGGGCTATGAGAACCACACCACTAGACCTCCCGTCACTATGCAATTTCATAAAAGGACAGGCTAGACTGGCACAATCAGAGTGCTGGAATGCACAAAGACCCAATCTAAGACACAGTAAAGTTAACAGAGTTCTACACATGCCTTCTGATCATATGATACCAAAGTACAACTTTGAAAAACCGTTTGAGACTCAGACAATAAAAAAAAGAAGACTAGGATTTCAACAAATGGAATACTGAAAAAAGAAGATATAGTTTGGTGGACTGATGGCTCAAAGACTGTGGATGGCACACGATGTGGGATCAACGGGGGAAGACCTGAGAGATCAATCCAGATGAGCCAGGGCAGACACACTGCAATCTTTCAAGCTGAAGTGATACATGTCTTGAAGAAAATCCGAAAATGAACTATAGGAATAAGAACATTTTCATTTTTACAGACAGCGAAGTGGCCATTAAGGCACTAGAGGCAGTCCGGATAATATCCAGAATTATCTGGTATTGCCATTCACTCTCCTGAACCTCTCAAAGTACAACATTGTCAAAATAATATGGGTACCAGGGCATGCAGTTATAGAAGGAAATGAAAAGGCTGATAAACTGGCCAGGAAAGGGGCAGAAGCACATTTTGTAGGCCCAGAACCTATATGCAGGATTTCCTATGGACAAGCCTGACACTACATAGGAAAATGGGTGCAAAAGAATCAAATAGAGAACTGGAAAAATACTCCAGGATGCAGGCTTGCAAAGGAACTGATAAAAGGACCAAACAAGAAGCATACTAAAAAACTGTTGAAACTCAGCAGAGATAATATACAATGGGTAGTAGGATTGTTGACAGGACACTGCCATCTGAAAAAACACCTACATAGAATTGGAGTAATAAGAGACAATGTATGTAGGAAATGCAATGAAGACTCTCCACTCTAGGACTACCAAGTAAAGAGAGAGAAAAAAAGATCCAATAAGAACAACCTGCAGCTTTGTAAAGGGAGCAGATATATCTAGGTGGGAATGAAGTCAAAACATGGTAGCAAAAGATCTTAGAAGTCCACGCTAATAAGGAACTAATACTTAGAGGCCCCATGAAGAAAAGAAGAAGAGTCTACCAAAAAGTATATAGAAATATTCTTGTCATAACCCCGCGTTACAGCTGAGTGTGGAGCAAGGAACTACCACTCTAGACAGTGTTTGTCGAAGTAACTGGCAAAAACTCTGGATTAGAAGATGATTATATTTGTAGGTAATAGATAAGGCAAAGACATTTTGTTAAGATTGTAAATAGAATAGTGTAGTTTAATCCTCATTTATGACACACATTAACTAAGAGATGTTTAGAACTAAAGGTAAAGGTTACAAGAAGATTTGTTAAGAATAAGATTGGTGTTTTTTAATAAGTGAATAGGTCCAAGTGATTTTTGGCACGGCGGAAGGGCACAATACGGTCCTCAGAGCATATCCGGTATATTAATTAATTAAATTGACAAGGCTGATTTGAAAATGAAATGTGTCTTTATTGTATGCTCTCGTCCAGCATGTGAACCTCCTCCTGATATGGGAATGTGTGCCAGTAACCTGCTCTGTGTTGCAGGGAGAAGAAGAACAAGTGTCTGCAATGTGTAGTGACAATGGATTTCAGCCTCGCCTTCATTCTTGCCCTCGTGCTACCTGCCTTAGCATTGGTCTTCATCTCCTGGACCATAGAGTTCAAGTACCATCCGGTGAGCCGACTGCAGAAGTCGAAGGTGCAGTCGAGCGGCACGGGAAACATAAGTCCCAACTTCACTTACTACGAGAAGAGAATGAACTCGATGGTCATCCATCCCATTTCGATGAGCGCGGGCTTCTTCGTACTACATGCATACAGTCAGTTCCTTCCTACAGTAATAATTATTTCAATTTGATGTCATCTAAGCTGCTTCTTTTTTTTTTGCTATTGGCTTTACGTCGCACCGACACAGATAGGTCTTACGGCGATGATGGGACAGGAAAGGGCTAGAACTGGGAAGGAACCCACTATCTCCTGAATACGGGATTCTGATGATATAGATGTTGATTCCGATACGGAATCTGAATTATTTGTCTTTTCCATTATTGAACATTATAAATTTTCCAGCTAACTCATTCCTGGTTACCAGCGTTTCGCCGCCATGTGCTAGGTTGGGCTCATCAATTGGTACCTAGCACACCTACCAAGACGCTGGCTAGTGCATACCATGGAGGCCACTGCATAGGCTAATTGTAGCCACCGGCAGTGCCAATGCACTATGAGAGACTCTGTCCCACTACCAAAAATTGATGCCTGCTTGACCATCAGATAATATAGTTGTTGATTACCATAAGGAATCTGAAATATATGTCCTGAATGAATAAATTTATAATACCAATATAAATGGTCCATTAGTGGACATTAAAAAAAAAAAATTAACATATTCATTAACTGCATGCTCCATTACAATTTAAGTAGTACTACATGCATTAGTGTTCTTTCTGTTATGTTACCTATACCTACGTGTTTGATTTTAGTGCGTCTAGCCTAGATATATCATGTTACAGTTCTTTCAGTGATAGTGGTCTTTCTTGACATAACTATGCCCTACATCAGATTATCAAAGTTGATGCACTTCACAAACGGTTTAAAGAACTTTAAGTATTTATCTATAAGTTCATTCTTGCTTGTAGGCCAGTGGCCTCCTGAGTTGATTACATTTGTCTTTAGGTTTATCCTTTCGTGTTTTAATAATTAACACTTATATAGGATGCGGTCCAAACTTTGCATTTCTTCGCCACACCGACATGTTGCATGCTCTTGGATTTTAAATCTATGTAGATAGGTCATTATTTTTCCATGCCCTGTGATCATAACCATCATATTGTGGCTTAAGAGAGTTTTTGCTTAACACTCGGAAAATAAGCTTTCGTTATTGATCCATTGGAAGTTTGTCTCCACTCTTCTTCCCACGGTCCAGGGTTTTCTTACTGTCAGTGTAAATAATTGCTGCTCTATTTTTGTGGTTGATGTAATTTCCCCAGTGCCTTCAATATTGAGTATTGTTCTACTTGATTACTGGAACAGGTATTGTGTAATTTGAATTGATATTGTTGAGGAGGTTCATGGTGATTATACAGAATTCTTCCAGATCCAACTCCAGCCCACGGTTTGTGGTTCCAGTGAATGAATTGATTTCTCCTTATTCTTTATTTAATTCATTAATTCTTATTTATTAAATTTTTATGTAGTTAAAACAATTTTGTGTTTCAGGGTATTTCACATGAATTGCTCTATCCTATTTCCTTGGATCCACCCTCTGTTGAGGTTCCTTTTAGACCTTTGGTTCTGCCCAGATTCCATCACTTCCCAGTCCTGTGTCTGTGTTTTTATCGAGGTCTACCCTAAGTAGGCCTAGTTGGTGTGATTTCACGCTTGGATGGCCTCTTGTCTCTTCTATGGTAGTACTGGCAATCAAAACCAAGTTTTTTTTTTTTTTTTTTTTTTTTTTCTATTTGCTTTACGTCGCACCGACACAGATATGTCTTATGGCGACGATGGGGGTAGAGAAGGCCCAGGAATTGGAAGGAAGCGACCGTGGCCTTAATTAAGGTACAGCCCCGGCATTTGCCTGGTGTGAAAATGGGAAACCACGGAAAACCATCTTCAGGGCTGCCGACAGTGGGGCTCGAACCCGCTATCTCCCGATTACTGGATACTGGCCACACTTAAGCGACTGCAGCTATCGAGCTCGGTAAACCAAGTTTTTGCGGTCTTGTACCACTAGTTGTTTGATTGCCCTTGTATTTGGTTGTTAGTGTGCCACAAATTGATAAGTTAAAGAATTCTGTATAAAAAATGCTACTCCTGCACTACCGGGTCCATCATGATGCTCAATATTGAAACCTGGAAGGAAAAATAGGGTGGAATCTGAAAATCATGTTTCTTGGATTACAAGTATTTGAGAAAAAGTCTCTTGTATGAGTAATTGTATTTCGTATTTTTTAGGAGGTACTCTCCTTGCATTCTATTGTAATGGATTTATCATATAACTCGGACATATGTGCTATACGATCTCGTAGTTTGTAGACATTGTGTGAAATGTGGGATTCTCCGCCTACATTTTGTAGGAGGAGAAATATAATTTGATGAATTTCCTTTAGTAAGTAATCCTTTTGACTTTGTAAGCGGGCATTCTTGCTGCGATGCCTGATCATTTGGTCCCACAGTTGGAGGAGCCGATGATGCAGATTGCGGAGGTGGGGGTCGGTTGGTAAAAGTACAGTCCTCTCTGACGGCATGTTCTCATAACGGATGATTGCTTGATAACCCTCCCTATCAAATCCTGGAGTAGGGATGGGGCGAGGAGACTGTATTACACCCTGTGTAAATTAACTCTTTCTGAGTTTTTCGCTGGAGGGAACAGGGGTTTCTGGGGGAAAGCAGGGGGAAGTGCTGTAGGTGTTTATTCGGGTAATAAACGGGAAGAGCTACTTTCGATTTAGCTGCTTCAAATGTGATATACTCAGTACTCATAAGCTTTTTTATTTGGTGTTGATATTTATGCTCTGGACACAGTCCAATGCACACATTTTCAAAAAGATCAGTACATTGAACATTTACCATACTCTATGTCCATATCCGACATGTAAGTAAACACTACTTGCTCAGGCAATGGAGCCAGTGGGGGATATATTCAATATATTCAATTTTGTCATTATTTACATCTTTTCGGTTGTACCGACTTAATTGGCGCTTAAAGTAAAACAATAAAAGTTTGATTTCCACCTATTCAATACTTCAAAAGCAATTATAAGATTAGGATCTCATCCTTATTTTATTGCTAAATTATTAAAAACATAGGACATGTTATTGAACATCTTCAGCTATATACAACTGCAACTTATTGTTTACTGCTAACAGACTTAATCATAATAACTATTAAAATTCTTTTGAATATAAAACATTATCTATTACGTCGTCTTAAATATTACTATTTGTAGTGTTTGAAACTTTAAAATCTTGTTCTAAATTTGAATACAATGTCACAAGTTAGTCAGATATAAATACATTTATAATCTGTTGAAGTTGTTGAATATCTTAAAACTTCGCCCATAAGCATACAACATGTAGAAATACTGCCAACCGAAGTTGTTCATGTGAGGTTGAATTGCGGCGCCTGTAGCGGCTATTGGGCAGGCCTTTTATTACTTGTAAGCTAAGCTCTAAGTTCCCTCAACAGATTTTTATCCTATTGTTAAAAATACAGCGACCGAGCTCGATAGCTGCAGTCGCTTAAGTGCGGCCAGTATCCAGTATTCGGGAGATAGTAGGTTCGAACCCCACTGTCGGCAGCCCTGAAAATGGTTTTCCGTGGTTTCCCATTTTCACACCATGCAAATGCTGGGGCTGTACCTTAATTAAGGCCACGGCCGCTTCCTTCCCACTCCTAGCCCTTTCCTGTCCCATCGTCGCCATAAGACCTATCTGTGTCAGTGCGACGTAAAGCAACTAGCAAAAAAAAAAAAAAAGCGTATCGTAATTGGCAAGAGGACTGGAATATTTCTGCATTACATAAAAGAAAATTATATTATAATATACAGCTGGTCATTCCCTCTAAACCTTCGTATATGAAGGGTATCTATTCTGAGCGTCATATCACCAATGCTAATGCCTCAGTATATAGATTTTGATTCACCAATCTTTCCTCGTGCATATGTGGTGCGAGTGATCTATTATTAGAATGCCCTGCATATCTCGTCTCGCTTTACAGTCCCTGTCATTTCAAGTGTTGTGTCCTGCTTTCTGTGTTGTTTGTGTTCTCCCTACCTTGTGGCCTTGTCAAATAAAGGAGCCCAAGGAGAAGAAGAAGAAATGCCGGGAAATACGGCCTCCAGATACTTCCGACACTAGAGTTCTCTTTACTGAGCCATCTTGCCTGTTCATTACCACACATTCGAATACGAAAAACTATAATAATTAATTAAAACTAGTAACTTCAGAAGACACTAAACAGATATGAGATAAAAAATAGACCAAGAGCAATTGTATCACTTAGTTTCTACAACGTATTTCTCACAATATGCTAAAACAAAATAAGCATTCCCGAAAACTTTGTGATAAATTATATATCAGGAGCATCATTTCATTTTGTTTCATCTCATAGAAATACCTGTATTGTATATATTGTGTGATGTACCGATACATAAGATGACATTACCTGAATTGCAGGAAGCAGCATTTAGATGTTCAGGGATTTCGTTTTGAAATTCTTGAAGTCTAAACGAAAATTTCCTTGGCGTGATTGTCTAAAATCGCTTTTATAAACATTGTTAGTATTATTTTTACCTAGTATTTCCTGCTCACAACAACCAATACAGTGGAAGCGTTGCAGGAATTTGGCACAGCATAGTTAGCTTCTTTTTGTTTTTCCCAAGTAACGCAAAGAGGAGCACGTGAATTTTAAAATGTTCCTCGGGAAATACACAGAAGTTCTTGATGGATATCACATTCTAATTAGATACGTTGGAGGACTTGTGGACAGGTTTCATTGCCAGGGAGACAAGCTCCTAAATAACCATTTTCTACCATTCTTTCCAGTTTGGGGAAGTTCAGATACTGATTTAATCAGCCATATCTTACTTCTCAAATTAAAGATTGTTTTTCTTAATCTGATCTTAATTTTCTCATCAATATATACTTAGATTTAACAGAGCAACTAGCCTTTCTCTGACACAGAAACGAGACTTGTATTCCCTCTTCCTTTGTGTAGAACAGTTATTTGCTGAAAATATGACACGTTCATCGTTATCTGAATCGGAAATTTTACTGAATACGTCATTTCTGGGAGCTGGGTCCTTTCTGAGTTAGACACTTTCCTGTTTGTGAACAGGATACACATTAAAAACAGAGCTAAAATTTGTTGGGAAGAATTTGTTTGATTGAAATCTGACGTGTTAAAATGCAAGCTACGGACTCATTTCTCTTTTAAAATATACGACGTCACATTTTCTTGCGATATCCACACAGTGGCAGGTTCAATCCTGGCTCAGTCCAATGGTATTTGAAGGTTCTCAATACGCCAGCCTCGTGTCGTTAGAACTCTTGCGGGACTAAATTTTGGCACTTTGGCATCTCCGAAAGCTGTAAAAGTAGTTAGTGGGACGTAAAGCCAATATTATTATCATCACCTTGACAGACACTCACGACATCAATACAGCACTGCACATCACACCTAGAACAGAACAGGAACCTGATGCGATAAATGAGACAAGAGCGTAGCTCCTAAGGGAGCATAGCATAGCGCTGTAAGAAAATAGTTGGAAAACTTTGGCGAGTTTCCGCCGCGTAGCGCAGTAGGAAGGTAAATGTAATTCTTTGAGGGAGCATTGAGGTTACGGGCGCACATTCGGGAGCCCTGTTTGCCGTAGTTTTTCATTTTCACACCAGGCAATTACCTTAAGGCCACGGCCACTTCCTTTTCACTCCTAGTCCTTTCCTGTCCCATCGTCGGCATAAGACTTATCTGTGTCGGTGCAACGTAAATACATTACGCAGTATTTTAATTTCTACGAGGATACGAACTTTCCAGTCGCAGCATGAGCTGTGTGATATAGAAATATAACTTTTAGACTCAAAACGCATTTTTAAATCTTGCCAGAGCTTGGGTATAGCGGAGACTTTGTTTCAGTAGCAATGCGGGCATTCTCGTAATGCTGCTGTACTTGAGGCAACATCCCGGTACTTGCCACAACTTGATTACTCTTGTACGCCCCGGACTTGTAAATTGTACAATCAGGTCTCGCGGCACAATGCCACCACCAGACAGATAAGCTTGTATAACTCCTTCTCCATGAGCATTAAGACAGCATGCCATCTTATTTTGTCCTTCAAATGAGCAACGGCTAGTACTTGCAATTTA
This sequence comes from Anabrus simplex, assembly GCF_040414725.1. NCBI lineage: Eukaryota > Metazoa > Arthropoda > Insecta > Orthoptera > Tettigoniidae > Anabrus > Anabrus simplex. The sequence continues at coordinate 100,756,912 of NC_090278.1, forward strand.
CAATAGATGGTCTTTGACCTGTAACATGCTGTATGCTTGCGTGAACAAACTCGTACCAGTTTAAATAAGCGAGTCGAAGAGAGAGAACTAGTGGTTCGAGACATTGGCTGTACGTGCGCCCTCACTCCGTTTTTAAGCGTATGGTAATAGGAATAATTATTTTCCTGAATAAATTATTTTAATAATGTGAGGAATCGATGTGAAAGTTATCCTGAATTTAGATGACTATATTTTGCATTCCCAGCGGAGTTCCATTCTGTTTTCCATTAATGCTGCCTGGCACTTTTAGACCTCACCTTTATATTTTCGTCTGGCATTTAAAATGTTAAGACCGGGCAAGTTGGCTACGCATTCGGGAGTTAGTGGGTTCGAATCCCACTGTCAGAGCTCTCAAGCTGGTTTTCCGTGGTTTTCCATTTTCACACCAGGCTGTACCTTAATTAAGGCCATGGCTGCTTCCTTCCAACTGCTAGCCATTTCCTGTCCCATTGTTGCCATAAGACCTGTCTGTGTTGGTGCGACGTAAAGCCACTAGGAAAATAAAATGTTAAGAAAGGGCACATATCCAAAAATGTAATTTCTCAGGAGAAGCACAAAACTGACATGGTATTTACGTTGAATGTGTATGTCAGTGTTGATGGTTATGTATGGAATAACCATATGGAATTTGGACATGTGCTTTTTCTATAATGATGGCAGGATTATAATCAGCATTGAAGCAAAAATACATTGTTTACTCAGATTATTTGGACTTACTGTGTCGTTCTACAGTAATAATAATTTGAATGATGACACAGTCACACAAAAAACGTGTTTGTCCTCTCCTGGAATGTACACATCTACACGTTTTAGGCCATTCTCTTATTTCCATCAATAGAAAATGGCTAGTTAATTAAGAAGGCCATTGATGAACTGTTTTTGTCCGTACGCTTCCTGGATCTTCAACAGACTAAAGGAAGTGCTGGGTAGCACTCCCCTTCCTTGAGATTAATCTGACCGTTCTCCCGTCATATAAAATTTTGGCCACCATGCAGTAAAGTTGTTGCACCTTTTTTACGTATTTTACAGCCACTAGAACACTCAGGAACCGCAAAAACTGATGTCTTAATCTTGCTAATTGAAGTTAGTAAACAAGTGAAGGTGTACTTAGCTGTTTGACCAATGAGCAGGCAGTAAAGTCATTCATGAAAGTCCACTTCTCCATGACTTTGAAACCACACACAAATAAACTGTTACTGGTTTGGTAGGTGTAGAAAAGCTGCACCAGGACAAGAAGTATGTTAATCTGCAATCGACGATTTGGACGTGCCCTTTCTTAAATGAGTGAGGTTCCATGATTACTCGAAAAGATCTAAATGAAAGCATCTCGATTTGTACTGGGAGATTTCCAACAAAAGAGTAGTGCTTCTTGGGGGAAGTAAATGGTATGACATGTGATATGGATATAGGGAACCTGAATTATTTGTCCCAGATTGGTATTTTATAATGTTCTGAGCTGCCACTTGAATTACATTAGTAGACGAATAAGCTTGAGCGGTATTTTTAAATTAGGAAAGATCACAACATGAAGATAAACTTGGAATTCTTCTTCTCCATTGTTACGGAGATTTCCGTGGTAGGTAGAGGTGAAAGAAGGTGCGGGTGTGAATAGGTCTCCAACTACGGAATTAAAGTTAAATGTAAAATTTAACAAGGTTATATTTTCTTTCCAAAATTCAGAAATAACAAGAATGGCAGGTACGGAGTAGCAAGACAACAAAGTACAATTACAGTATTTACAGGATTTGGGCTTCGAGCCCTGAAAACACAATTCTTGAGCAACTAGCCCAACTTTACGATATACAAATTTCAACAACGGGGCAGAAGACCCCAATCAAACCCTGGAGCACTTGCTCCAAATTACACCGTAAAGCCTCCTCGAGGCATACAAGACTCAGTTTCCGGAAAAGAGCCACTCGCTCTCAAATTTAAGCCTCTCCCAGGCCACACCAAACTCCACCTTCAAGCTGTCCTCAACGGACATAAACACAGGGGTAAAATACCCAATCTACTGAGGCCTATTAAGTGAGAAAAGGTTAATTATATGGCCTCTAAAATACCAACTTGAAAGGAGGCTCTCCGCACTCCTAATACACTTTATTTAAAACCTACTTGGCACTAGGCCGTTAATGCAAGGGCTAATCCCATACTACAGAGGTGACTTCAGAAAAGAACAATTTACATTATATTAACGAAGAATAGGTTGAGAAATATAAGTTCACCTCAAAACAATATGATTGGGAGCTCGAGAGGGTTAAGCACTCTCTATACCGATATGCAGTTTAAAAGATGAAATAGATACAAGTTTCTTTACATTTTAAGGAAGGTTACATAATGGAAAAAGCTTCGGACCCGCCCCGAGAGTTAAACTGCTGAGCTAGCAAGGAAGAAGTTATTAATTGGCCATTACCTTGTTGTTGACCGCTGCCGAAGAAAGAGGCGCTTCCCGCCCCCTGCTATGTACTTTACACACTGAAAGATGGAACAGAAGTGGCGCAGAGACCCTAAAATCAGCAGTTTATATACTCTCGCGGAAGGTTCTAGGCGTTAGGGGAATGAGAACACCCGCCCACAATCACTTTATTAAAGAATAAAGAGAAACCCCTACACCAGATGAAGAAGAAACACATTATTGGTGGAAAATTAATTTCAGAAATTCGGGATTGGCTAGATTTAAAACAAGGGGAAAGAAAGGGGTAATATTGCCAACTTAACCAATGACTGAAAGAAATTTAACAAAGAACAAACTTTTGAAATAAAATTTTCTCCAAAGAACAGTTCTTTTTCTTCGCACTAGGGTGCACTATTGTAGTTCTTCAGTAGTGTCCTCTAGAAGAGAAGGTTCACACTTCTTACTTCAAGCAAAACAAAAACACATCAAAAATGACACAGTTCTAAAACTCCAAAATTTACAGGTAGTGACATCTTCTGAGAAAGTAGAAAATTAATACCGTCAATAAAGTTCAGACTTCCTCCAGCACAGGAGTTTCAACTGGCGCACCTTTTGAATTAGCGGCGAGGAGGCGTACCGCCCGGTACAGACCTCCCCCCCCAAATGTTCCTCCAGGGGTGACACATGAAATTTGTTTGAAAACTAGGTCCAAGTTTTGATGTAGATGTGGAGATTAATTGCAGAAGTATTTTTAAGATTTTCTTAATATGGTTTGATTCAGTTTCAAAATTTTTGTTGTTGCAGGTGAAGTAAAGTCTTTATGCTTGTAGAAGTTGAATGCAGAAGATAAATTTTAGTTTTTAAAGTTGAGAAAAAAAAATTTCTAAGTCCACCAGGTATTGCAGAAAAATCCAAGAGAAGGTAGTAATGTCGAACTGGAATGTCCATGTAGTTGATGTAGACTAAGTTGAATGGCCCGATCGGCCGTTGCCGCTTAAGTCCAGGAGAGGCCGCTCGGACCCCTCAAGTACCCTGAGATACCGCTCGCCCGCACCATGAGGGGAGCAGTGGTGTTGAAACACGCCGCGCCCGCGGTGAAGATATACAGGCTGCGGGCAAGTAGCAGGTCGTGCGCCGCACATCAGCCTTGGCCGGGAGGAGAGCTCCGGCTCGCCGTGCACATGTCGTCCTCGCTGGGGTCGAGGGGGCCCATCCTCAAACCCAGTCGCGGCACAGCGCCGCGCGGCTGCGGGGGCACTGAAACATTAAAGCTAGGCGGCAGAATATTGTTGGACCATCATCTTTTTGAGGGCACAGACTTTGTGGAGAGGTTGAGGGGCCAGCGGCGTGCAGATATCCATGGCATTTAATATAAGCAAGCCACAGTGTGTATAGCAGGAGACGGGAGCGTGGTAATGGCCGTGGTAAGGACAGAATGGCAGTTTAACAAATCGGGGGAGGTTTACAAAAATGCTTAAATATAGAAGGGGCAGAATGCCTTAAAAGTGAAAACTCAAAAAAATATAACCTTCATATTCCTTTCAAGATAATATGAAGCTCGTTAACACAGAAATTACACCGGTTTCACCTGGGACAGGTGAACCCTAAATATCCTCTCGGTGGCTGGATTACTTAATAATAATGTGACCGGCGTAAGGAAATCGAGAATGATACAAGGCCCATGAAATCTGGGGGCAAGCTTGCCCGCGGGAACAAAGTTCTTGACCATAACTTGGTCACCTACCTTCAAAGGGGTGGGTCTCCGTCCACGATCATACCTTTCCCTAACCTTTTCATGAGAGACTTTAAGATTGGTTTTAGCCTTCTTCCAAAGATCTTTGATGTTGTCCGGATCTATTGTCTCGGGTAGAATGTCACTCAGAGACCAGAGGTTAGAGAGCGGCGTGTTGGGAACAAACTTGAACATCAAAGAGGCTGGAGTAAACTTATGTGATTCATGAACTGCCGAATTCAAAGCAAAAGCTAACCAATGCAAGGACGTGTCCCACCTGGAATGATCTTCATGATGATAGGCAATAAGCGCGGACCTGAGATTACGGTTAACCCGTTCAGCCAGCGATGGTTGAGGGTAATAAGCAGAAGTAGTTACATGAGAGATAGACAAGTCAAAACAGAATTTACGAAAAAGGTTTGATGTGAACGCCTTAGCATTATCAGACACAACATATTGGCACGGACCAAAAGAAGCAAAAATAGAATTTAGGCAAGTAATGGTGGACTGAGCGGTAGCCAGCTTAGTCGGAAATAACCAGGAAAATCTTGTAAAACCATCTACGCACACAAAGATGAACTTGTTGGCATTTCCCTTTGACTGGGGGAAGGGTCCTACATAATCAATATACAGGCGTTCCATGGGGCGCGACGCTTGATGCGAAGACAGAAGGCCTACCTTGGTGGACATAGTGGGTTTACTAAGCAAACAAGGTTTACAAGCTTTTACTAGTTCACGGATTTCACCGTCCATACCCTTCCAGATGAACCTTTCACGAATCTTTTCACGAGTTTTAAAGATTCCAAGATGCCCCCCTAATGGGGTCTCATGATAGTACTTGAAGATCATAGGTACAAGAACAGCTGGAACGACAACTTTCATCATCTTATCCTGCCTCGAAGGGCAACATAGAACACCATTCATCAGAACATAAGGGACCACACATTCCCCAGAAGAAAGGGTTTCCATTATCGGAGCCAGCGTCGGATCTTCACGTTGGTATTTCTCGATATCCCTAAAAAGCATGGGGGCATCTGTTAAGATGGCATTAACATCAGATAACATGGACTTGGGAGGAGATGAACTATCGACCGGTTCATGGTTCTCAATGTCGTTGGAAAACATACGGCTGAGTCCATCAGCGACAACATTTTCGGTACCTCGGATATGCCTGACATCGAATTGGAAGGCAGAAATACGGATAGCCCGACGGGCTATACGACCAGTACGACGCGGCCTACCTAAGACCCAGCTTAAGGCTTGATTATCTGTCTCCAGGTCGAATTTGACATGTTCCAGATAGAGACGGAACTTCTCTAAGGCGAATAAGACTGCCAAACCTTCGAGCTCATATATGGAGTATTTTGCTTCTTGAGCCGATAGAGTCCTAGATGCATAGGCGATGGGTCGCCTCCCTAGTTCAGTCTCTTGAAGAAGGACTGCAGCTACTGCTGACGACGACGCGTCCGTTTGGACGATGAATTTCTTTGAGAAATCAGGCATAGCAAGGACAGGGGCATTACAGAGAGCTAATTTCAGATCTTCAAAAGCGGCTTGTTGAGAAGGTCCCCACTCGAATTTGATGCCTTTCCTACGAAGAAGGTTCAAGGGCGCCGCTCTATTACCGAAGTTAGGAATAAACTTCCTGAAGAAATTCACCATACCAATGAACCTGGCGATACCTTTAATGTCCTTGGGAGGTTTAAAATCACGGATGGCCTGTGTTCTAGAATGATCGACTGCTACACCATCAGGTGACACAATATGCCCTAGGAATGACATAGAGGGCTTAGCAAAGGCAACCTTGGACAACTTGACAGTTAACCCAGAACTTCTCGCAGATGATCTAGATGTTCTTCAAAAGTTTCTGAAAATACGACGACATCATCCAAGTAGTGATATAAGTACTCAAATTTGATGTCGGAGAAGACCCTATCTAGTAGCCTAGTGAGTACAGCTGCTCCCGTGGGGAGCCCGAAAGGCACGCGGTTGTATTCATACAAATTCCAATCCGTGTTTAGACTCTTCGGCAAGGGGAATTTGATTATAGGCCTGATTCAAGTCCAAGATAGTAAAGAACTTGGCCTTACGAAACCATGAAAAACAAGAATGAAGGTCAGGAAGGGGCACAGATTGCAACACCACCTTCCGATTGAGAGCCCTATAATCAATGACAGGCCTGAAGCCTCCTTGGGGTTTCAGGACTAGAAAGATAGGTGACGAATACGCCGACTTAGAGGGCCTAATAATACCGTCCTTGAACATCTGATCGATGATTTCTTTCAGAGCCTTCATTTTAGGTGGAGATAGCCTATAAGGTGGAAAACGGACAGGAATTGAATCCGTGACCTCAATTTTGTATTCAAAAAGGTCAGTAACACCAAGAGTATCAGAGAACACCTCTGGAAATGACTGACATAATTTACGAATACTATGAGCCTGCTCCTCAGGTAGATGTCTAAGGTCTAACAACATCTCATCCTGGGTAGGCGAAATAGATGAGCATGATACAGAATTACACTTTAACAAGGGAATTTTACAATTGAACGCAAATTTGAATGTGCACGACTTACTCTGAAGATCGAGCACAAGACCAGTGTGAGAAATAAAGTCCGCTCCCAGAATGATGGGGCAAGACAAATGCTTAGCCACAAACAGTTTGGTTTTCCATGTAAATTTAAAAATACGAATTTTGACCTGTACGGAACCTAGAATTTCTAATGGAGATGAATTAGCCGAAACATATTGAACAGGAGATGAGACATAGTCAGGTAGTTTACAAACAGATTTCAATTTAGAATACCATTCAGCCGAAATAATCGAACAAACACTGCCTGAATCTAAGAGAGCTGTTACAGGTTCATTATTTAACTCAATCTTAAGAAAAGGAACCGGTGCGGGGGTATCCGCCGCAATCCTAAGACACTCCTTGGGGCATTCAAGGGATGGATTTGAAGATAGAAATTTCCCTGATTTTTCGATCTGTTTACCCGGGGCTGAGTCTCGGGAAGATGGATTAATCGACTCAGCCGAAGGCACTAGTCACTTTATATTGTTGTTGGAAGTTGCACCAGAAGTTGAGCAGGAGGGGGTGCTATTCGAATTGGGACAATTCTTGGCAATATGTGAGAAAGCCCCACATTTAAAACAGCCTTGTGATGAACCAGCTCCATTCCTTGTCACACTAGATTTGAGCAATGGGCACTTGTTCCGAAGGTGGTCGGGCGACCCGCAAGCATAGCATTTACGGGGTGTGACTGATCGGCGAGGTGGAGGCCGAGTATTACTAAAAGAAGGCGGGGGTTCTTTCGCGACACGCAATGAATCGGCGTATCTAACTCCTTCCGCTGAGACGGCCAATGCCTCAAGTTCAGAGAAGGTTTGCGGGCACGCCGCGAAACACAAATATGACCTATAGGATGGTGAAATGCCTTCCACAATGGCTTGTACAATCTGGTCCTCCGGAAAGTGAAGAGCAAACACCCTAGTATAGAATTTAATATCTTGGATGAAGTCAGCCAAGTTTTCATCCAAACGCTGTACACGATAATAGTACTTCTGAATAAGGGAGGACCTTGCCCTAGCCGGGATGAAGTTAGCTAGCAAGTGGGCGTGGAAGTCTTCAGTTGATGATCGCTCGGCAATGGCTCTAACTATTTTGTCTGAGAGAATACCTATTGCATAGGGATAGATGATTTGCAAAATCTGACATGGGGAAAGAGAAAACACAAGGGCATGATCCTGAAATTCAACTAGAAATCTTAAAAATGAAATTACTTCACTGGTGGTATTAACTGAAAACTTAGAGATACCCCTGAGCAACATTGCCAATGGATGTGGCAAACTACTGAACCCAGGTGACATAATCGGTAAAGGTTTAAGTGGCAAAGAAGTTAATTCAGAACGTACATTATTCAATGAGTTACGGCGTTCAGACTCGTTGTCTAATGGGGCAGAGATAGTTTGAGCAGCAACGGTTATCCTATTGACTTCTCCCTTAGGAGGCTCTTCCTCGCTCCCAGCATTCATCGTGGCAGGTTGATCAGTTTTGGGAGGAACTTCCCCAGTTAACAATTGAGTGACCTTGCTAGATAATTCAGAAATATTTTCAAGCAGCGTACTAGCTTCCTTCTTCTGAACGTCATTCAACTTTAGAGACAACAGATCGTTAACTCTATTTGAAAAATGAAACAGCCTGGCTTGCACACGCTTAATTTGATTAGGAGAAGGATCATTTTCATCAAAAAAACTAACTACCGATGCTAGCCCAGTAATATTCTCGACGATCGTGGAAAGAGAGTCGTCAACTTCTTTCTCTCCCAAATTGGGGATGGAAATGGGCAAATCAAGGGACTCTCTAAGCTTGTTTGTGTCTATCGCAACCGTGCCTCCAGATTGCACATTTCTGATAGTTAATTCATAGATTAACTCCTCCTTGCGCAAATAGTTAAGATGGAGAACATCGCGAGGGCCGGGCATGATGACAGAACAATTTTGAAAAAATAAAAACAAATTCCAGCAACTGAGAAAATGGTTAGAGTTCGGAACAAAACAATGTTTAGCCGTCAAAAGGGGCTAAAATGAGACCCATTCAACCACGCTCTGCTACCACTTGTTACGGAGATTTCCGTGGTAGGTAGAGGTGAAAGAAGGTGCGGGTGTGAATAGGTCTCCAACTACGGAATTAAAGTTAAATGTAAAATTTAACAAGGTTATATTTTCTTTCCAAAATTCAGAAATAACAAGAATGGCAGGTACGGAGTAGCAAGACAACAAAGTACAATTACAGTATTTACAGGATTTGGGCTTCGAGCCCTGAAAACACAATTCTTGAGCAACTAGCCCAACTTTACGATATACAAATTTCAACAACAGGGCAGAAGACCCCAATCAAACCCTGGAGCACTTGCTCCAAATTACACCGTAAAGCCTCCTCGAGGCATACAAGACTCAGTTTCCGGAAAAGAGCCACTCGCTCTCAAATTTAAGCCTCTCCCAGGCCACACCAAACTCCACCTTCAAGCTGTCCTCAACGGACATAAACACAGGGGTAAAATACCCAATCTACTGAGGCCTATTAAGTGAGAAAAGGTTAATTATATGGCCTCTAAAATACCAACTTGAAAGGAGGCTCTCCGCACTCCTAATACACTTTATTTAAAACCTACTTGGCACTAGGCCGTTAATGCAAGGGCTAATCCCATACTACAGAGGTGACTTCAGAAAAGAACAATTTACATTATATTAACGAAGAATAGGTGGAGAAAAATAAGTTCACCTCAAAACAATATGATTGGGAGCTCGAGAGGGTTAAGCACTCTCTATCCCGATATGCAGTTTAAAAGATGAAATAGATACAAGTTTCTTTACATTTTAAGGAAGGTTACATAATGGAAAAAGCTTCGGACCCGCCCCGAGAGTTAAACTGCTGAGCTAGCAAGGAAGAAGTTATTAATTGGCCATTACCTTGTTGTTGACCGCTGCCGAAGAAAGAGGCGCTTCCCGCCCCCTGCTATGTACTTTACACACTGAAAGATGGAACAGAAGTGGCGCAGAGACCCTAAAATCAGCAGTTTATATACTCTCGCGGAAGGTTCTAGGCGTTAGGGGAATGAGAACACCCGCCCACAATCACTTTATTGGAGAATAAAGAGAAACCCCTACACCAGATGAAGAAGAAACACATTATTGGTGGAATATTAATTTCAGAAATTCGGGATTGGCTAGATTTAAAACAAGGGGAAAGAAAGGGGTAATATTGCCAACTTAACCAATGACTGAAAGAAATTTAACAAAGAACAAACTTTTGAAATAAAATTTTCTCCAAAGAACAGTTCTTTTTCTTCGCACTAGGGTGCACTATTGTAGTTCTTCAGTAGTGTCCTCTAGAAGAGAAGGTTCACACTTCTTACTTCAAGCAAAACAAAAACACATCAAAAATGACACAGTTCTAAAACTCCAAAATTTACAGGTAGTGACATCTTCTGAGAAAGTAGAAAATTAATACCGTCAATAAAGTTCAGACTTCCTCCAGCAGAGGAGTTTCAACTGGCGCACCTTTTGAATTAGCGGCGTGGAGGTGTACCGCCCGGTACATCCATTATTGGAGGTTGGCCACAATCACAGTGTAGTCCTGTCCAGTCCCCTAAGTTTCCTTCAAATTCAAGAAGACAAATTTGGGCAAATATTCATTTGGAGGCAGAGGAGTTAAGGATAGGAATAACTGACCACTAATGTAGATGGATTGTGACCAGGCGTGGTGCTGTACCGAGTCTGCTGCTGCTGTTCCCGGCGTGCCATCTGCTACTTCCACTCGGTGCTGTCGCTCGTTTCCCTCGCCTGTGGAGTGCTGGGCTACGTCTCTGTCCGGCCCTTCTACTCGAAAGAATATCTCACAGAGGTGAAGCCGCTCCAGACATTCCACAGCGTCATGGGGATCGTCGTGATAGCCACCACCTTTATACAGGTTTGTTGCCCTTCTTCTCTTATAGTAGGAGATGGAACAGCAAGTTAGCAAAACAGTTAGTATGACAAATACACCTTATAACCTCACTCTCGAGGGAATGTGTGAATACCTTTGAATATCTGGGGAGTACAATATGAAATGATAGACGTGTTGCACAGGGTGCACAAAGCATCCAACTTCTTTCATCAAGTATAGAACATAGTATGGGACAAGGAAGTTCCTCTGAGAGGTGGTGGTGATTATTGTTTTAAGAGGAAGTACAGCTAGGCAACCATCCTCTATATAACACTAATCAGAGGGAAAGAATGGAATGATCCGGCACTTCGAAAAATGAAGATACCGGTCAAAGAAAGACAAGGGCCATGAAGGGCGTGAACATGAAAGACTCCCTAGCCCTCGCAAACCTAATAGCGTCGGGGTCAGAAAAGAACAAGTGTTGACCGAGGGAGGTCGGATAGGATAGATGAAAGTGGAAGCAATGCCAGGATTCCTCTGAGACCCTGTCTCCTGCCCATCATGACGTGTAGTCTAAGCTGTACAGAAAACAAAGGAGGACACAATTAGGAATGATCAGATACAAAGAGACCTGTGGTCACCCTGAATAGGACACGTTAAGCGGATGCAGGCGACTCGGACACCAAGGAAGTATCTCGATGGGACGCCCTAGAAAAAGGTGGTTAAACCAGATAAGAGAAGAGAAACATGAGATGCCCTAGAGAGTAAGGATCCTAATAAATGGAGGCACAATGTTCTTTAACATCCTACATGGTTCACTGGTAGGAATTCATGATGATGATGAATCAATAAGTTTCATGCTGATCTGTATTGAAATACAAATTATAAAGTGAAAAGCAAAAAATGATTGCACCTAGCTACATTAAGTTGTCACGAGTTTCGATCTTCCCAAACATGGTCTGAGCGTTAGAGGGTTGGGTTGCTGAAGTTAGCCAATCAGATGGGTTTTGTGAGGCAGTGTTGTTAAATGACAGGCTTTAAAGCACCAATAGAAGAAATAAACTTCTCCAGGAGAGGGCTGCGGCGAGAAGTATAAGCGTGCTGTTACGTTGCTCCGACACAGAAGATCTTATGGGACAGGGAAGAGCTGCGAGTGGGAAGGAAGCCGCCACGACCTTAACTAAGGTAGAGCCTGGTGTGAAAATGGGAAAACGTAGAAAACTATCTCAAGGGCAGCCGACAGTGGCGTTTGAACTCACTATCTCCTGAATGCAAGCGCATGGCCAGGTCACTCGGTCGAAAAATTATTAAAAATTGACAAGACATGATTAGAAACATGGATACGGCTGTCGTAGTTCATCGTCACAATTCTTAGGCTTGTCGTTTGAAGTAATACACATAGCTTATGGGATTTGACTATTGCTTATTTAGCATAGAATGAAACCATGTGGCATTCCATTATGGACGTCGTGAAAGTACAAAATCGACTGAGCTTTGTTTTCCAATTTGGATCAAATTCATAAATTTGTCTGGAAAAGACATATCTGGCCTGTCGCAGTTGCCTTTGTTCGCTTACCTTCCGTGAGTATTTCACTCTTATCATGTGACTTGTTCTCGTACCTCTCTTCTGTATTCTCATTGTAGGTTCAAAAATGTGATGTGTTGATATGAGATCCATTCCTAATTGTGAAGCCCAAGGTGGAACGATTTTAGCTTTTCGCTTTCTAATTTGCTCTCTTTTATACCACAACAAGACATTTGGTCTGAAAGAAAGGGGAAGTTGCAGACGTCAGTAACAATGTACCTACAGTATTTACTGTATTTGAATGCCAGACGTACTTGTAGTCTCGTCCATTTCAACAATTTATTAAATTTTGCTTTCCAATGTTCACAACATTATTTTAAATGTATTATTGAAAGACAAACATATTTATGTTGGGTGCCAACTCAACTTTGAGTGAAGCATGCACTGCCATTTTCTGTCTGTTTAACAGTCATTTGCAGGGCTCGTGGTGTTCGAATGCGTGAAGAAGGCAGCCCTCCTGCCGACTGCCATGTTCCGCTTCGAGTTTGCTGCCTACCATTTCCACATTGGCTTCTCTATCTTCTTGGGGGGAGTGGTGGCTGTCATATCCGGCCTGTCACAGTTGCCTTTGTTCGCTTACCCTCCGTGAGTATTTCACTCTTATTATGTAACTTGTTCTGGTACCTCTCTTAAGAAAAGGACATCTGTATTCTCATTTTCTCGACTAAAATATGACTTCCATATTCTTGTCAGAATTCAAATCACAATAAATGGCCACAGAATCAGATTTAATTTGCCTGCTCATAGTTTGATTGTACTTGTTAGAGGGATTTTGACAAAGGTTGGGTCCAAAAGCCCTAGGGTAAGGGATGGAAGTCCACCGCAAAATAAGTGAAGGATTGTAGAACGGAAGGGTTTGTTTACTTAAACAGTGGAGGAAGCAAGGGAGCAAATCCTTGAACTAGAGAAACAAGCAGTTAAAAAGAAAAGGTCTTCACATCTGCGTCGAAAAAACCAAAATTATTACAAACAACAAACAGCCACATAAACACCTCAAAGTCCAAAAACAGAAGATTTAAATAGTAAATGAATTCAAATATCTCGGAGAATGGATTGGTTGGAATTCTGTGGAATGGAAAGCAATGGAAACTGGCCTTCGGGCTAACATACAACAAGAAATGGGGGGTCTAAAATGAAACGAGAAGGACTTTCAAAGGCCAGGTGGAGAAACTCAAGCTAATACACATCAAGAATACAGATACAATGCAAAAACGGTGATCTTCTCAGAATAGATTAACCACAACTGCAAAACAAAACCCAGCTGGTGTAAAGAGCTCGTAGAATTGAAAACTACAGAAAATTCACTTTTCAATCGAACAGCTTAACTAAAGGTTCGTCTTGAAAGATGAGAAATAGTGAGCAACGAAAGATGTGTTAACAGTTCTTTGAGATTTATTAAACTAACTGCTGTCTGTGAAGAATTTGGAATGAGAATTAATAAGAAAAAGACAAAATGTATAGTGATAAGCACAAGAAAAGTGAAGACCAGGAAATAATAGAACTAGTGGATTCTTTCAAATACTTGGGATGTGTAATAACAGAGGACATGAGGTGAAAACTCGTATTGCGATTGCGAAGGAAGCATTTAATAAGAAGATTAGACTTTTCTGTGGGGGCATGGATAGAGAATTGAGAAGTGCTTAATATGGAGCCGAGACATGGACATTGAGGAAAGAGGACGAAAGAAGACTGGAAGCGTTTGAGATGTGGATTTGGAGGAGATTGGAAAGTATACAATGGATAGAAAAAGTAGAGAATGAAGAAGTCTTGAGAAGAGTTGGAGAAGAGAGAAATATATTAAAAGTTATCAAGAAGAGAAAGCACAATTGCATTGGTTATTGGACGAGGAGAGATTGCTTGCTTATAGATGCTATAGAAGGAACGGTAAATGGAAAAATACAAAGAGGACGGAGAAGATGTCAGATGCTGGACAGTGTGAGGATAGAATACAAGTATGAGGAAGCAAAGAGGGTGGCAAGAGACAGGATTGCGTTGAGGGCTGCCATGTGAAGACCTGCCATATGGCAGAACACTGATGATGATGATACAGCTGGTACCATTAAATTAAACGGGTTTGTTTTGTCATGAGCCAACAATTAACGAACAAATTAAGGCTGAGGCTTGACATTGAAAACAGCAGCTCTGAGGGCCAAAGTTAGGCTCATAAGATTTACAATAGAAGCCAGGAGCTCGAATATAAAACCTGGCTTTGAAATTAGAGTTGCATTTAGAAACCTTGACTAGAGGAAATAATCATTACAAACGGCAACATTAGTTTTAGAAATTAATACTCAAATATAATAGGCACGGTTTCGTAAACCTTGAATAAATATGAAAACAAAAGGCAGAATGCTAAAACACAGATCGCAGAGCAATCAGTTAAAAAGATCCTTTAACCATCAATGTTAATATAATTCTACATGATTTTTCTTTTCTCGACTAAAACTTTAACAAACATTTGCAAAACCCGATGCGGAAGTGCAGCGTGACAGGTTCGACTTGTGGTAGAGAAGAACGGAGTGCAGGAACAAATCACAGAGCCTCTGATGTAACTGGGAACCAGGTGAGACCAGTCAAATTCAGACTCTGGTGAGTTGAAGCGAACTGCAAGCCATTTTTATTTGAAAAAGGTGCACTGGAGAACACCACAAAAAGTAGCGCTGGAAGAAACTAAACTAAAATTACGTGACAGAAATAGAACAAATTAAGTGTAAAAATTCTAATGTAAGCCTTGAAAGAATATCCAAGTTAGATATTCAATAAGTAACAGATGAAAGTATGTAGTTAATATTAAATGATATGATAGGAATAGTAGTTTTGGAAGAATATGTTACATCATCGTAACCAATTAGAAATGAAGCTGCTGTTGACGAAACAGTATGACATAGAGAGAGGCCTCCAAAGCAGTGGGAAGGTATGTTTAGCAAGCAGTGCAACTCCTAAACGGATGATTAAAGAAAGGAGCACGCAAGTAGTTCACTTGAGTATGTGACGTAAAGTAAATTTCAATAAAGGAAAGTAAATAGGGCTACGAGTTTAATTAAAATGCTTGAACTACCAGGAACTTTGTGGAAACACGAACACTTGTCACACAAAAACATGCATAAAATAGTAACTAATGCAGATAATTCACTCAAATTTTGCATTCATGGTATTGAAGGTTATAGTTTACCCATTCTTCATTCCTTGTAGACTGCTGGCTCTGGTACAAATGTTTCATTTGAAATAATTCCAAAAAGAGTGAATCCATGATCGCAGGTTTGTGTCACCGGCTGTGCGCATTTGGAAGAAGTTGGTGCAGCACTTTCTTTGATATTCTGCTCACCTCAGTAACTATCACTATCGTCAAACTCGGATTCATTTTTGAAAACGTCATTATTGCTGTAACAAAATCTACGAGCGTCATCACTACCGCATAATAAATACTGAATGCTGGTGTTGTTCAACAATTCCAGCGTCACACACTTCTAGTTCCCTTACAGTGTGTCTTGTTAGAAATTATATTGCATCATTGCGATCTGCACTTGTGTGCTCGTCATGTGGCTTAAGTCTAGGAAAAGCTTCTTGAGAGTAACCGAAACACTTGCAGGAACAGCACAGCAAGCAAGAATTCAAGAATGGTGCGTCAGGAGTCAACATACGAGCATCGGTCAATGGATGACCCCAAAAGAGGAACTCCTTCCTGGCCATGTTACAGATTGGGTGAATTGGAGAGCACTGAATAGACTGTGCTCTGGTGTTACGCGGTGCACGGCAAACCAGAAGAAATGGGGTTTCGAAGTGGACAGTACCTTGGATGTGGAGAAGAGCAGACCACGGCCCATTTACTGCAGTGTAGTTCATGCCCATTCAGTTGCACAACAGAAGACCTCGTTAAAGCGAAGCCAAATCAATCAAAATCAATCAAGCAATACTGATCTGCATTTAGGGCAGGTGGCAGATTCCCTATCTGTTGTTTTCCTAGCCTTTTCCTAAATGATTTCAAAGAAATTGGAAATTTATTGAACATCTCCCTTGGTAAGTTATTCCAGTCCCTAACTCCCCTTCCTATAAATGAATATTTGCCCCAATTTGTCCTCTTGAATTCCAACTTTATCTTCATATTCTGATCTTTCCTACTTTTATAAATGCCATTCAAACTTATTCGTCTACTAATGTCATTCCACGCCATCTCTCCGCTGACAGCTCGGAACATACCACTTATAATACCAATATAAATGGTCCGCTATTGGACATTACAAATTTTCCAGCCAACTCATTCCTGGCTGCCAGCACTTCGCCCTCGCGCGCCAGGGTTGGCCCATCAGTTGGCACCTAGCACACCCACCAATACGCTGGCTAGTGCATACCGTCTTAGTCTCTTAGTGCATTGGCACTGCCGGTGGTTCCAGTTAGCCTACGCAGTGGCCTCCACGGCCTATTCCTCTCGTAGCATTTTTCAATTACCTGGCGCATACTGAAAATCTGATCCTGACAGCCTCTCTGTGGTCTGAAACCACACTGGTTTTCATCCAACTTCCTTTCAACGACTGATCGCACCCTCCCTTCCAAGATGCCAGTGAATATTTTGCCTGGTATACTAATCAATGAGATACCTCGATAGTTGTTGAAACCCTTCCTGTTCCCTTGCTTATAGATAGGTGCAATTACTGCTTTTGTCCAATCTGAAGGTACCTTACCAACACTCCACGCTGATTTTACTACTCCCATTTCATCCCTGCCTTCCCACTATACTCACCATTTCGTTTGCAGACAGATTTCACTTTCTCTACCCTAGGCCTAGAGATGCTTAGATCACTACAGATCAGATAGTGGTCTGTATCATCGAAAAATCCGCGAAAAACTCGTACATTCCTAACAGATTTCCTGAATTCAAAGTCTGTTAACATATAGTCTATTATGGATCTGGTAACCGTAGCCTCCCATGTGTAGCAGTGAATAGCCTTATGCTTGAAGAATGTATTCGTAACAGCTAAACCCATACTAGCACAGAAGTCCAGCAAACGCTTCCCATTCCCATTAGCTTCCATATCTTCCCCACATTTACCAATCACCTTTCGTATCCTTCAGTTATATTCCCAACTCTTGCATTGAAATCGCCCATTAGTACTATTCTATCCTTGCTGTTGACCCTGACCACGATGTCACTCAATGCTTCATAAAACTCGTCAACTTCATCCTCATCTGCACCCTCACATGGTGAATACACGGACACAATTCTAGCCCTAATTCCTCCAACTGACAAATCTACCCACATCATTCGCTCATTTACGTGCTTAACAGAAACTATGTTGCATGCAATGGTATTCCTGATAAATAGCCCTACCCCAGACTCTGCCCTTCCCTTTCTATCAACCATCAAGTACACTTTATAATCTCCTATCTCTTTCTCATTATCTCCCCTTACCCGAATATCACTAACTCCTAGCACATCCAGATGCATCCTCTTTGCTGACTCAGCCAGTTCTACCTTCTTTCTTCCATAAGCCCCATTAATATTGATAGCTCCCCATCGAATTCCATTTCGTTCGCCAAGTTGTTTCCAAGGAGTCCCTCACCTGTCAAATGGGAGTGGGACTCCATTACTGCCATAGGTCCGAGGCTTGCTTAAAGTGTTCTGAGCTCGGTAAATTTATGAAGCAGGATGCTGCCCTACTTGCACATAGTCCAAGTGAGGATCTCTCCTCTAACGGGTTATGGACCACCGGTGAATTGTATAGTCCTAGCCGCCTGAGCACAAGGAGGGCCATGACTCAGAATATGTCCGAGATGCCCACTCCCATTCCATAGCAACTGGTATCCCGACTCTCAGGACCACGTACTAGACCACTCAGCCGTTGCCCATGGTTCACGAACTAGGACGTGACTACAGTAACCCACAAACATGAACCATTATGCCATTAGTATCTAGGCGTTCAAGATGAAAGTGAGTGACAGTATAAAACCATGTTTCTTGTATTAATAATTGTAATTATTACTTTTTATAGATTAGACTCCTTGCATTCCATTGTAAAACACTAATCATAAAGGGCAAGAATATGAGCAATCCTTTCTTGTAACTGGTATATCACGGGGGAGGTGGGCGATGCTTCTCCCAAATTCTGAAGTAATAAGACAATTTGTTGAATTTCCTGTTGTAGTTGATTCCGTTGCATATTGAGTTGCTGTTCCTGCTGCAGGGTCGGACCCGGAATTACCAGAGCAGTAGCTGTGGAGGCAGAAGGGGTAGGAGAAAGAAGAGTCTGAGACAAGGGAGCTGCTCATCCCGCGGGAATGTAGTCCTGACGCAGAAAGGCATTATAGCCTGCTTGGTCAAAACCGGGTGCAGGTATAGGTTTTGCGGCTTTCTGTACCACCTGTGTGAACTTCCTTTTCCTCGGATATTCCGCAGTAGAGGACTGATTTTGAAGGAGGGGTGGGTTCTGCTGTGGGTGATTCGCCTTAGCCTCTTGAAAAGAAATATGCTAAACACTCATTACCTTTTTGATCTCTGTTGATATTTTTGTTCAGGATAGATCGATGTTCCGGTTAGATGGGTACCACTACAATACGCACATTTATGCTGTTGTGCTGTACACTGACAATTTCTGTTCTCGACTTAGGGTAGACATTTGCGGCAAATAATGGGTGCAAAAATAAATGGTTCAACATGGGGATGTACCTATAAAAGGGACACTTGTTGAGGTAACTGGTGAGAATGGAAGATGACTTTGATAGACCCATCATTATTGACCACTCTCCTTTTAGTCTTTGGACCGCTTTGACTTGAACCCGTGATGTAAGATACATTCACAACTAAGTATTTATTTATTTTTCACGTAGTCGATACAATGATTGCCTAAGGCAACTTCATGGTTAAAAGTGGTACATGTTTTGTATATTATCAACATCTTCAGCCACATAACACTGCTTAGATGAAAAATACATAAATTGACAAAATAATGCTTTAGAGGAAGTGTCCTTAAAATTAACATGTTAATACTTAGTTGTGAATCTATTGAAGTGCGATAAGGACCATGAAGCTGATTTTATGTAAACGTAAGATACATACGAATGTCATCATCAGATAAACTTTATCAACGTCACGTATGATATCCACACCCAAGAAGTTTGAAGACGTTGAGTTTTAAAGATTCAAGAAGTCTTGTTCTGCATTATTAAAGACAATTTGTGACCTATTGCGTGAATTGGATGTTACAAAAATATTCCTTTCGTAGCAATGTCTTCCCAAAGCCATGGGATGAAGTTGGCTGAGTGATTCAATAAAAACAGTGTAGGGACGAGGATGTGAATGAGAATAATATTCCCTTTCCACTGGTGGTTGTGGAGTGAGGCCTGGTGACGACGGAGCTTGTTGGGTGACCCCCCTGAAACCTGACTACCCGACAACAACAAACACTCAATGCGCACAGCTTACAACGAACTGAACATAGACCATCATTGATTGCAGAGACTATTGATAAAGTTTGTAGATGCTTCGAGAACTCTCCCAAGAAATCATTGCGTCGATTGAGCCAGGAGACAGATATTTGATATGTCACATGTCAGAGAGAAGCAGAGTGTACACCTGCTGGACTCCGTGAGGCCATTGCGCACTAAATAAGCGACATTGGAGAGGATACACTTCCCAGAACATGGTGAAATGAGTACACTTGTGTATGGATGCTGTTGGAGGACACTTCCATTTGCTATGAGGAATCTCCCAACAAAGTATTGTAACCTGTTCCGGATCACTGGACTCCATGACGTGCCTGGTCCAGCACTGCTACGCCCGTCTATAGACTGTGCACGAGAACTTGAATTCTTTTTAGTTTCCCGATTCACTCTTGCATGTTCTGCCATTTGTGGTCATTATGTAGAACTAATAATTGAATCGTGAGTGTTATAATCTTGTGATTCTTGCACCAGGAGAAGAACTGATCACACAGACTACAAAAGCAGTTCATGGTATTTCGTATTCTTGCATATTCTGTGGTGAAATCCATGTATCGCCATCCTTGTCAGTGCAGAACGCATGTCGTGGTTTTCATTTGTCCATCCTCTATCAATCATGGCGTCTGTAGGATAGAAATTTCTCTTCTATTTTCATCCGCTTGTCTCGTCGGAGGGTCAGTAGTTTCCTTTCTTGACTGGTTGATGGCAGCTCAAGTCCTCAATGAAGAAGGTTTCTCTTGCCAAGTTCATATGCAAGCCTTGATGGCCCGTTTTTTGCTATTCCGAGGGCTCTTTTTAGGAAGCAGGCTTTTACTTTTTCTATTGCTTCTAGATCTTTGATAGGAATTCCCAAATCAGTTCCAACCCATACAACATAATTGGTACAATTTTAGCATTGAACACAGTCATAGCTGTATTCAGAGAGAGCTGCTTTATATTCTTGAGATTGTACATGGCTCTTATTGCAGAAGATGATGTGGATCCTGTATCATGTTCCTGATGTCTGTAGACTTAGTCCTAAGTATTTGAATGAATTTACCAGTTCTGTTTTTTGTTTCCCTAGTAATATCTTGTTTCTGGCTGGTACCCTGCCCCCTTTTTGAAAAACCATATATAGTGTTTTTTTCCTGGTTTCTGAAGAATTTATTGTTTCAGCCCTAATATTCAGTTTGTTTAAGGTCAGCTGTTTCTTATGTCATGAGTGTCTTGTTTTAACATGTTACCCTCTCGGCTTATACTCAATAACTCCCTATCTCCCTTCCTAATACAGGACATTATTTTTATACTGATGGAGCAAAAATTGCTTGTGGTGTTGGTGCAGCCTTTTGTCTTCAAACTACTAATCATGTCGAGTCGTATCATATATCATTCCATTTTTCAATTTTTTCTGCTGAGCTTTTTGCTATCCGTCAAGCTTTGTTGTACATAAAAACGTGTTCCATTCAATCCATCACCATATACTGTATATACTGATTCCCTCAGTGTATTACAATCTTTACGGTCCTCCAAATATACCCTCAACTGGTATTTATATAATGTCTTTTTTATATCAGTTAGGAGTTGCTCTCACACTAGTAGCTCTCTCATCCTCACCTCCGCTCCACATCGCTGTTCCAGCCTCCGATTTTTATCCCCTGCTCAAACAAAAAATGCATTGTCACTGGCAAGAACTATGGAATGAATCTGCCGTGTCTAAGGGATACCATCTGCTTGCTAGTTATACACGTCGTCACATTATCAATATAATACATCTTCCTTTTAACCATGCTTTAACCCCTCAGATTCAATTTGCTTACACATTCATTGTGCGTATGTGGTTCCTCTCATGCAGATGCAAATCATTTAATATTCCAATGCCCTGTCCATAAATCTGCCTGTCGCTGCTCCTTTTCACGATTACTCAGTCTTAGATGTCAATTACCTACGAATGTGTCTTGTTTATTATATAAGCCTACTTCCAATATCATTAATGCCCTTAATACATATTTGGATGATGCACATATACAGTTGTAGCGTTTTTTCTTTAGTTGTACATTATGTAGTGCCTTCCTCTGTGATAGTAATTTAAACCCCCCAAAACAATTCTCCTTCACCCTTTTTCTACGTTATCTGCGCTACCTCTCATGGCAACACATGTTCTACTACGCTTCAGTGTGCGGCTCCCTTGTCGGTTCATCTATCTTATTTCATTTGTTTCACAGTTGATCGTAACCTCTTTGCGTTCGGTAACATTTCGCGGTCCGCATGTAAGTTTTCTCATCTGAAAACACATTCCACGCCGTATCGTGTCGTCGTCCGCTTCCTCGCTGTTCTCTTCCTCTCGTCTCCCTTGTATGTTGATCCAGGTTTCTTAGGATTCCCTTTCTATGCCAGTATATATTCTGGCTGAGTGAAGCGTTACAATACCTGTGTGTGGTGACTGAGTAGGTACTGGTGCAAAGTCAAGTTGTCTGGTCCTGCTAGTTAAACCTTGTTAGTCTCACTTCTTGTGTGTGATGTACGATAAACAAAGTGATTGGATGATTTGGGTGCAATTTGTGTTTTTATTTGAGATAGTGTTCATTGTGCTACATTATGTTTTTATTGTGACTGGGTAAAAACTCAAAGCCCATTAACCTTTCAAGAAGAAGAAGAACCACAACGGAAAGTGATGATGAAGATGATGATTTTAATGAATTCTTAAACGACTGTGAAAGCGAGAGTGATACAGAGAGTGCTGAAAGTATTGTAAGTGAGAAAGAAGCAGAGCCTCCTTCTAAACGAAACAGCGAGTTCAAAAGCTATTTCATCACTGTTTTCGTGGCGGGCGGACGACCAGGCTTTCAAGTGGCAGACTCTGACAGCCCCAAAATCATTGAATTTTTAAAACCTTTTGTGCCAGCGGCGCTGGTGCAACTAGTTGAACAAACAACATTGATCTGTCACAACATTCCAGGTTTAGAAAGTATTTTTAAAATATCAACTTATGTACTTGTAAGGAGTTACATGGATTAGCTGCCTATAGATTTTAGGAAATAATTTTATTTTGGGCTCTTTACTTTGTATAAAGAAAATATACGCGTGGGCACAAAAGGTGTTATTTTGTTTTCTCTCAAAATAATATTGAATATAAGTGTAGGATTTTCCATTTGCATTTAGATTTATAAAGAAACAACATAAGTTAAAAATTGAGGCTTCTACAAACTTTGATACATACGAATGAAAAAACTCACCACTGAACAGACAACGGCACTTTTTAACAGCCTAAGATAATATGTAGTAAAACAATTATATGCGGCTGAAGATGCCTAAGTGACAGTGAAACACGTCTTGCAATGTATGTTTTGTATTGAATGTGTGGATCCTCAAGGAATGTTCTCCTTTTGGATGAGCTGAGTTTGATCACAATATGGTTGGAATTCATTTATAGGAAGAGGAATAATATATGAAGGGAAAAACAAACAATTGATTGATGAGACCTTAAACACCAACTTTCATAAAACTGAATTGAGCCATTTTGTGTCGATTGCAGATGGAAAGACAGGCGTGATGGATATTTAAAACAATTCAATTTCCTTTTTATTCTGGACCTGATATATACAAATATTAATTGTTTGAAATTCTGTCCAAAACTCTTCTAGATGTGACCATTATTGTTTAATTCAAGTGACATAAGAAAGTCGACGTACTTTTACAATGAAGATATCACAAGCTATATTTCTAGAAAATAGATCTCAGAGAATTAGAGTAGGCGAAGCTTTACCTGACCCTGTAATAATTAAGAGAGGAATTCCTCAAGGCAGTGTTATCGGACCTTTGTGTTATCTTATATATATCAATGATATGTGTAAAGAAGTGGAATCAGAGACAAGGCTGTTTGCAGATGTTATTCTGTACAGAGTAATAAATAAGTTACAAGATTGTGAGCAACTGCAATGTGACTTCGATAATGTTGTGAGATGGACAGCAGGCAATGGTATGTTGATAAATGGGGTTAAAAGTCAGGTTGTGAGTTTCACAAATAGGAAAAGTCCTCTCAGTTTTAATTACTTCGTTGATGGGGTGAAAGTTCCTGTTGGGGATCATTGTAAGTGTCTAGGTGTTAATATAAGGAAAGATCTTCATTGGGGTAATCACATAAATGGGATTGTTAATAAAGGGTACAGATCTCTGCACATGGTTATGAGGGCGTTTAGGGGTTGTAGTAAGGGTGTAAAGGAGAGGGCATATAAGTCTCTGGTAAGACCCCAACTAGAGTATGGTTCCAGTGTATGAGACCCTCGCCAGGATTACTTGATTCAAAATCTGCAAAAAATCCAAAGAAAAGCAGCTCGATTTGTTCTGGGCGATTTCCGACAAAAGAGTAGCGTTACAAAAATGTTGCAAAGTTTGGGCTGGGAAGAACTGAGAGAAAGGAGACGAGCTGCTCGACGAAGTGGTATGTTCAGAGTTGTCAGTTGTGAAATGGAGTGCAATGACATTAGTAGACGAATAAGTTTGAGTGGTGTCTTTAAAAGTAGGAAAGATCACAATATGAAGGTAAAGTTGGAATTCAAGAGGACAAATTGGGGCAAATATTTGTTTATAGGAAGGGGAGTTAGGGATTGGAATAACCTACCAAGGGAGATGTTCAGTAAATTTCCAATTTCTCTGCAATCATTAAAGAAAAGGCTAGGAAAACAACAGATTGGGAATCTGCCATCTGGGCGACTGCCCAAAATGGGGATAAGTGGTGATTGAACTTCCAAATATCTCTATCTCCTATGTCAAATACATTTTCACCTTTTCAACGGAGATACTCACGAATTTGCTTCTTGCCTAGTCCACGACAACGATGACATAGTTCAAAGGAAGAGGGAGAAAAGCCATGAAAGAGAAAGCGCTGCATCTCTCCTCACTAAAGTATGACCCATCAACCAGTCTCCATTTAGGACAAACACCCAGGTCGCAGGTTCCCTAGACCTAGCCTTTTCTTAAATAATTGCAAAGAATTTGGATACTTACTGAACTTGGTCTGTACCTCATTAACTAGAGAATTACGAGAAACGTCCGTGTTTGTTTACAGGGTCGCCAAGGAGCTGATGCATGAACCGGGACTCACCAAATACAGAGAGGCCGTGGATGGGCTTGTCATTTGCCACCTGGCTGTGGCCCTGAGTACGGCTTGTGTCTACTATGTCATGACTAGGGGTGACTTCCGTTTACGTGGTCGCATCATGATGGCCCGCGACTGAGCTTCTTTTTGGAGTAAAGTATTATGAATGAATGAAAGCCTACAATCTGTTTTCCAGTCATTGACCAGGTCATGAATTGTGCCTGTCGCACTCCTCTGGGCTAATGATTAATGACTGACATATGAAATGATAGTGGAGAGTGTTGCTGGAATGAAAGATGACAGGGAAAACTGGAGTACCCAGAGAAAAACCTGTCCTGCCTCTTCCTTGTCCAGCACAAATCTCACCGGGACCCGGCGGTGAGAGGCCGACACTTGAGCCACGGATGCTTCTTTGGAGTAAAATATTATCTGTATTGTGGATGGCAGTCTCTCAGTTCTTCCAGCAACATCTCTCTTCTGACATTGGTAACTTTTAAACCTGTCACTTTCTTCCATTCTCAGCCGCTTGTGTTCTTCATACAATCTTTCCTTTTTTTGTAGCATGCTTGCACAAACGTCATTTCAATTTTGCTTTCTTGTGGCAGTTAAACTCATACGTCAAAACTGGGACAAAACCATTCGTGAATAACATCTGTTTCATTCGATAGCAAGTGTAACCTTATTAAACACCATCCTCTAGTTTACAGTGCTGATAGTAGGTGTTCCCTTGATACACTAGACGAGCTCCCCCCTTGTCATCTCTGGACACGGGCTTTATTACGCCCTTACAGGTCTTACGAGAGAAGAATTAGTGTTGAGGCTTGTTGGGGTCTGAGAGCGTTCCTCACTCATTTCTTACTTATAACGGAGAGTGCCATCGTGTGGGAGGAAGATGGTTAATGCAGTCACGATCAGAGCCGAGCTGCACTCTGCATTAATTGACCGGTAAAAAGCAAGCGTTCTCATACTGAATGTATTAGGAGCAGTCAAATGAACGACACCACCATGAAATGGTTTTATTCCAACAGCATCTTCCACTGGGAGACGATGATCAATTCTCGTTCAGTAGAAAGAGGTAGGTCGCCGCACCCGCTCTTGCCCTTCCTCGTCCAAATCATCAGCCATGGCTAATGCCGACGTGAACACAAATTTCTTCGTTAGTTTTCTCGCCTGAGGCCATTAATCTGCACTATCATATCAGGAGCAATGGCTCGATGGGCCTGTCCTGGGCGCACGTGATGCCGTCGTGCACACTCAGCGTCGACATGCACCACAGACAGTTTTTTGTATTGTAGCACCCTCTGCCGCACTCCTCTGCTCTTTTTTGGTTGCCTCCATTTCTACACACCAGACCCGTCCACGCACCTGTTTGATCAAATCGACTGTTACAGGTTTCGTCCTTATATCGTGGCCATCATCAGCTATAATCTAAATAGCATTTAAGTCACCTCTCATCTGTTCTTAGAGAGAATGCAGATGGAAGCACCCGGTGGTCACCCGTGGACTTCTATGCATTTGTAGTCCTAAAAAGGGCCTTAGGAAATAGACGACCATGCACCATTAATGGCCTCTGGCAAGCCTGTCAGGTGGAACGTGCTAGTTGCATTGTCAGGCTGGCTTTCCAATTGAGCATGATCGCTGGTGGAACAACCAACTTGCTTCGTCGTATTCCTTGAATTTCTGATACTGTATTCAATATTTTAGCCTTTACATCCATTTCTTGTTATGTGATACCTTTATCTTTTAGTTTTATAATCAATGATGTCCACGATATAAGGACGAAACATGTAATGCGGCACTTCTGAGAAATAAGCTTTACAGTAACAGTACCGAAAACTATGAAGTTTACAGTTCTCCTATCACATAAGAACAGTGTTGCCACCTTTCACATGGCAGGTTTTCATTTGACTGCCCCTTATAAAACACAGAAGAAAACTTCAGCACAACATTGTTATGTGACCGGGAAACACTTGTTCCATTCTTGAATTCTGTGATTCCTATAGAGAAATGGGAAACATGGAGGAATGCAGTGCCATGCCTCATTGATACTCGAGACACATTACAGGAATATTTGTACGGAAAGAGTAAATTTATATCACAGTAGAATTCCATTAGTCCGGAACACCCGATGATATTTTTTTTCAAGTTTGTGACAGTTAAAGGAAATGCATCTGCTATTGTTAGACACAATCAGCTGTCACCACATACAGGTTCACTTCATTGTTTTGATTGGGAGCACTTTTCTGCTGATCAACATTTTTCTTCAAAACGCTGTGTTACAGCTGTTTTTGCTGTACACCTTAACCTGTATGGTAGTAAGAGGTACCGCCCAATAGTCCGGCATTTTCGGTAATCCGGCACCGCGCCGGTCCCAAACGTGCCGGACTATCGGACTTCTACTGTACCAATATAATTGTTCCACTTTTGGACATTATAAATTTTCCACCTTACTCATTCCTGTTGGCAGCTTTTTGCCCCAGTATGACAATTTTGGCTCATCAGTTGGTAACTAGCACACCTACCGTGCATACCGTGGAGGCCACCGGCACATTGGGGTTAACTGGAAAATTTATGTCCAAAAATGGAACAATTATATTGGTACTCTCAGTATTGTTCAGTCCAAACTTAAACCTAACTACGAATTATACAGCTGTAGGGACTTTCCTGAGCTACATGCCTCATAAAAGAAGTCAAGCACCCAGGAGGAGTGGTTGATAGTGAATGAAACTGCATGTGTGATGGGAAGTAAGAGACAGTTACAGGTGGAATGTTGGCGCCAGGTCATCCGCTTGTACGGTTCGGAATGGTGCCAGACGACCTTTGGATCCTCTCCTGAGGCAGGTTCATCCACAGTTGTTGCAGCTGTCCGTCCAGATCCCGGAGGTTGAGACTGGGATTGAGTCCCCTTCAAACCTCATACCACACGTATTCGATGATGGAGATGTCGAGGGATCTTGCTGGCCACGGGAGGTGATTTAGGCAGTCCATAGACACGTGTTGTGAGTGCACATGCATTATCTTTTTGGAAAACTGCCCCAGGGTGCTGTGGCAAGCACTATGAGGTGACCTATGGCTCCGCACACCATGATGCCAGGGATTATGCCTGTGTGCCTTTCCACATGCCCTCGACACCACCAAACTCGCACACGATGGTCATCTGAACTTATAGATAAGTGGAACTCGTTACTGAACATGATGCAATGCCAGTCATCCTTTGTCCATGCCTCCTGGGCAAGGCACCACTCCGAACGCAGCCATTGGTGTTCTGGTGTTTATGGCAACAGACACACGTGGCGGTAGGATGCGAGTCGTCGAGACATTGTGCAGGAACTTCCCAGTACATGTCCGTGGATGGTGGGTGTCGAATGACCCTCCCTCGGGCTGGTGTTTCTTGGTTGACCCGAACCTACACAACGCGATTGGGTGCCCTCGTACCCACCGAGTCCAACATCGGGACAGTGTGACATCTGAATGGCCCACGTACGACCTCCGTCAAATGCTGGGGGCATCGCGGGTGCTTCGTATTGTACGTAGACTCACAGCAGTTGACTGTGCACTCTACACATTACAGATCTTACTCACACATCAATATACCAAAATGGGGTCATATTGGACCACTTCGCACATGGTGTGGAGGGTGCTTACACTGTACCCAGTATTAAATGGAGAGGCTACGTCAGAATGTGCACTTTGGATGTCGTCATACTGTGCGCAGATATGTTCTTAGTGAACCAAACCACGACCATTATGGTTCGAGTCCCGTTGGCGGAAAACAGTATATTACAATTCGTTGTCACCAGGGCTAGGATATTCATGACGTCATCTTTTAATTGGTTCACAACAGACTTGTACAGACCTCACATTGTACAAATGCTAATTTATTAGGTTTTTTCATTTTCTGGTTTTACGTCATTCATCATCATCCTGCCTGCTGTCATTTCTTGATGGATACAGTACTTTTGCATCCATCTTTTGGCACAAGCCAGAGCAAAGTGTAGCTTCCACTGAAGTCCCAGTCTCATCCATGGCTGTGACAATATGGAAGCTCCTGGGGTATGGCTGGTGCTGAGTAATGACATTCAGAGCACAACCAGTGTGTCTGAGTGTCATGAAAGATGTTGCTCATAGGGTTACTTGTGCTACAATAGCACTGTCTGATCCAGTGAGGAAAGCAATGGCAAACTACCTCACTCCTCATCTTGCCTAGTACGCCTCATTTTGGTACTGCCATTGGTTTTTGTGGTTTCCCTATTACTGCATAGCCTTTGGTGGTGCTGTTTGAGGATCCAACCAGCCTCTGGACTGATGACCTAACAGACAGACAGACATCATCATCATTATTTTCCAGCTCCAGTTTACTGGGTGAAGCGCTCGCCACTTCTTCCTGTTAAAGTATAGTTTCTGTTCCTCCGACTTGCTGACCTCTCCCCTTTCACTTCTCGGTCAAACTAATTCCTTGCTGTTCTCGTTCTGTCCATCCTCATAACATGTCCAAACCACTGAAGCGTGCGTCTTCCTGAAAGCTTGGTAACAGGTATTTTATGCCAGCTTCCTTTCTGTTTCAGTTATAATCTTGTCCTTCCTGGTCTTTTGGTTTATTGTTCTGGTGAATCTCATTTCTGTTGACTGGATTTTAGTATTTGCCTTGTTATGCAGGGTACATGTTCAAGTGCACATGTGAGAACTGGAATGAAGTAGGTATGAAACATGGTCAATTTTGCTTTCTGGGGTATTTTATCAGCCCAGAGTAGATTTCTCAGTTGAATATAAAATTGAGAAGCTTTCTATTAAGTATTTCTCTTATCTTTTGAAATGATACTTGAAGGTATTTGAATAGAGTTGCCTTTGCTGTTCACAGTTTTTGCTTAGTCCATATGCTTTAAACTTGCCATTCCAAAGATTTACTTCTGCTTCTGATCAGAACATCATCTACGAATATTAGAGTGTTAGGCTCTTTGCAATTTTGTTTGATGGACTAGATCCGTGACAGTGCCTCTTCCCTGCTGGACTCCAGTCCCCTACTTGGACACAGCACACCATATAGCCTTTATTTGGGTATTTAATACTTTTTTTTGAGTCATTTTCTTGCATGTTTATGCGTGTACTTCCTCTAATTGGAGAAGTGTTCATCGACACGGCAAAGACAATGGGGTAATGGAGGACAAGATAAGGAAACGTTCGACGCTGTTCGGAACTTTGTGTGACGCCGTTTGCTGTGAATGGAGCAGCTTGTGAAACTTGTGCAGGTTAACTTTTGACTCGATCGTTACGGTTCCTTATCTCAGATTGATCCATTTGCCGTCACTCTGAAAGTATGTAACGTCATTCCAGGTACCAACTCAATTAGTAAATTTAAGATTTATGTTATTTAAAGTTTTTGGCAGTTTTCAGGTCGGTTTACTGGATTTTTTCTGTAATTTAATTCTTAAACATTTTCAAAGTTTGGCCCTAGATTCAAACCTGTCACACATTGCCTTGTTTTTTTTATAGTGTCATCTAGAACATGCGACCTCAATACAACCGTCTAAATATTTCACCAGTGTCCACAAACTTTCTCATCTTGAACCACTCTGACGGATTTCAGTGGTAATCAGTAGACTCAGTGTTTACAAAAGGAGCACATAAAGTAATGGGACAAAACTTCAATGAAGCCAGCTGATCTGTACCCCACCCCATAGCACATGGGATCTCTTTCTAGCCTATCAGATACCAGATGTTTGCTCAAGACTTCCCCTGACTTCTTTCACAATCCTAACAAACTCCACTCCTATCCAATTCTTTGATGGCTGGCAGCAGCTTCAAGTATGCCAGGACATGGCTTTCTCAGCTTCTTTTATATAGACAACCTCCTCATCGTACATGGCCTGAATATTATGGACTTATTATTGGAGGTTGGCCACAATCACAGCGAAGTCTGTCTCTACTCCTGTCCAGTCCCGAGTATTTCCTTCAACTGCAAAACATTAACCCCACATTCCAGCGGACGGAGATTATCCTCAAATGTTTACAGTCAAGAGTAACGTGTAGTAATAGATAAGAGACGTTCCACGTTTTATACGGAATGAAATTGACTGGGTTCCTTTACACTGCCTCGGGAACTTACAACCAGGAAAATTAGTTCAAAAACTTGGACGTGGAGATTAAGGGGACGATCGGTTCATGAGAAAGAGGGCATATTTTGTTGTCCATTACTTCACCGTGCCCTCGCGCTTTGCTATTATCCTCTGATTTATTAAAATTTAATTACTTCTCTTCCATTCAAACTGCACCACGCAATATCGTATTTAAAAGTGACAACAGGTCGTAAGAAGTTTCAAGGCGTTGAAGGAATTATAGGAATTTTCACTGGACAATGTCAACATTCATATCAGAAAAGAGATGGCGATTTATACCTGAGTATACATAAGGAAACATTCTGTATTGTAACATACATCTGCTAGTATGTAGCAGGAACTTTAGGCTATATGCTGTCAAGCAGAAGGACGTCAGACTATTTCAAACACTTTAGAAAAGAAAAAAAAGACAAA
The DNA here is from genome assembly GCF_040414725.1 of Anabrus simplex. Lineage (NCBI taxonomy): Eukaryota > Metazoa > Arthropoda > Insecta > Orthoptera > Tettigoniidae > Anabrus > Anabrus simplex. Next base: position 100,788,116 of record NC_090278.1, read on the forward strand.
CACTGATTTGGCCTGATTCATACATACAAGGAAGGCAAAGATCTTCACCTAGGGCCGATGACCTAGATGTTAGGCCCCTTTAAACAACAAGCATTATCAATATCAAATAGAAGGAAGGATCCACCTTTCAATACTCCGTTGTTAAGTTGAACCAAATAGAAGTTACAACCTGTTCATTTGGGACTGGTTTCAACACATTTGAAGTGTCATCAGCCAATTAGCAAAGCAGTGCAAAAATTAAGTCATAAAGATCTAAAAACAACTAACACAATGATCACAGGCAAAAAATTCCAGCAATTCCAGTTGATGTTCATAATACCATGATCACAGTCAAAAGAGTATATTTCTCTATTCAGTACAAAACAATCATGAAATTTTTAAATTTAAAAGCTTCATCATCATCCATCTTACCTTTCCATCTCGAAAAATTTGAAGTATGTTGAAGGGGTTAATTTATAGGTCTACAAAGAAATGTGGTCCTAGTCCTCAATCACAAGAACGTGCCTCCTTATTTCACACTTGCCATTCCTCGGTAGTGAAGTTGGGATTACCAGTGATCCATTGCTTCAGCCAGTAGGACTGGAAGATTTTTCTTCAGCTATTGCTGAAGATCTCAAGACAAAGCATTCAAGAATTAACAGCGAGAGGGCGGTAGGGATATCGGTGTGTACAACACAGTTCGACTTGATTGGTTCTCACAAATCATCTTAGGTACTGATACAGGTGGAGGGCTTTGAGGTTGTTTGTTCTGAACTAAATCACCCAAGTGGTACTTCGGGAGACTTTGGAGAATTCTCCTTATTGTTAGTGGGGTAAAGAGAAATGGGAAAATAATTCTGTTGACCACACCAACTACAATATAATGTATAGGCATCTTAAAAAGACTGTCAAGAGGTATTAAATAGGCACTTGTAAACAGAGCGGTTATTCTCCACATCCGCACTTCCTTCGTGCACAGTGCAATAACTATATTACAGCCAACGTCAGCCACGCCACAGTGACAGGTTTATGAGGAGCAACTACCCACGTATTGAGTCCAGCAATGCAAACAGGCTTGGCTCAAATTCACAGCTTTTCAAGGCTCTTTATAAATCACCATTCTCCCATTCAAGGGTCATCTCACCACAAGCAAAAATAACTGATGAAATATGTGAGACTGACTTGTTGAGATTCCGAGAGTATACCCTTTCCTTTATACGCAGGGGCTACTATAGCAACTCTCCACTCATTTGGTATAGCTCCTTCAACCAAACAATAATCAAATAAGTACTTCAGATATGGTACTATATCCCAACCCATTGTCTTTAGTATATCCCCAGAAATCGTATCAATTCCAGCCGCTTTTCTAGTTTTCAACTTTTGTGTCTTATTGTAAATGTCATTGTTATCATAGGCCTATGTAAATTTTATACTTCTTTAGCATTAGTCTCCTCCTCTATCTGGACATTATCCTTGTACCAACAATCTTTACGTACTGTTGGCTGAATAATTCTGCCTTTTGAAGATCCTCACATACACACTCCCCTTGTTTATTAATTATTCCTGGTATCTCCTTCTTGGAACCTGTTTCTGCCTTATAGTACCTATACATACCCTTCCATTTATAACTAAAATTGTATGACTGCAAATTATGCTTGCCATCATGTTATCCTTAGATGCCTTCTTTGCTAGATGCAATTTTCTTCAATTTCTCCTTACTTCCACAGCCATTTCTAACTCTATTTCTTTCCAGTCTGCACCTCCTTCTTAATCTCTTTATTTCTCTATTATAATAAGGTGGGTCTTTACCATTCCTCACCACATTTAAAGGTACAAACCTGCTTTCACATTCCTCAACAATTGCTTTAAACCCATCCCAGAGTCTGTTAACATTTTTCGGTTTCTCTGTAGAGCTCATCAGGTTTTACCAGCACCACATCCAGGATATTTTCCCCTCTAGCTGGTTCCATCACTTTCTGAATCAGCTGCCCTTCCCATATTAACTTATTTGCCATTTGTTGGTCATGCTTCCTGTCATTCGCATTTCCTTCCCAATTGACATTTGGTAAATTCAGATCCCCCTGTACAATCACATTCCTTTCCATAACATTTCCCACATAGCTGATTTTCTTATCAAATAATGATGAATCCGTGTCAGCGCTACCCTTTCCTGGTCTGTACACTCCAAAGATATCAAGTTGCCTATTATCTTTAGAAATGAGCCTTACACCTAAAATTTCATGTTTTTCATCTTTAACTTTCATAGCTTACAAATTCTTCTTTCACCAGAATGAATACTCCCCCACCCACCATTCGTATCCTGTCTCTACGATACACACTTCAGTTCTGTGAGAAAATTTTTGCATCCATTATATCATTTCTCAGCCATGATTCAACTCCTTTTGCAATATCTGGTAAATATATATCTATTAAATGACTTAATTCTATTCCTTTCTTTACAATACTTCTACAGTTCAACACTAACATTTTTATGTCATCCCTACTTGATTTCCAGCTCCCTGTTCCCTTGTCACCACTCATTAGGCCACCCTGTTTCCCTGAATGTACCTCCCTATTACCCTACCAAACAGATTTCTTAACTTTTATGTACCACTGCGGTTTAAGTGAAGGCCATCTGAGCGCAGATCCCTATCTCCTACCCACCCATTAGGATCTAGAAATTTCACTCCCAGTTTCCCACATACCCACTCCACAGTCTCATTTAAATCCCCAATCACCCTTCAGTCAGTATCCCTTCTACACAGTATTCCACTAATAACAATCTCCGCTTCCTTAAACTTCACCCTTGCTGCATTTGCCAGATCCCACACATCCCCAACTCTGTTGGTACTTATATCAGCTTGGCTTACGTTGTCAGTACCAACGTGAAACACTACCACCCTCTCCTTCCCCTCCTCCCTCTCTTCTACTTTCCTCAACATCTGCCTCAACCTAATTCCTGGATAACACTCTACCCTGTTTCCCTTTCCTCCACACACTTTCCCCACATGTCTAACGATGGAATCGCCCATGACCAGAGCCTCAACCCTACCCACCTCATTTGATCCCTCCCCTTCTGGTCAGCCCTATCTGTCCTAATAGCTGCAGACGCTACTTCCTCCTTCCCACGACCCTGTTCCACCTGTGTTTTCCTATCCTCTACTCTACATTCCCTTTCCTACCTTTTCCCTTCCTCCTACTTCCACACATCTCAGCAACAGTTCCCTTTTCCTCATCTTCCCTCTGTAGTTCTACCTGGAGTGACTTGTACCGATTTTTCACAAACGCCTGTCCTGAATTCTGATCCTGAATAGAGCTCTTAGCCTCCAATCTCCTTCCCCTTAGAACATTAGACCACCTGTCTTCTACAACTCCCCCCTTTCCTTCCCCTCCCTCTTGTACATCTACTGTAACCTGTACATTGTTTGAGGGAGGCCTATCTTCTGTGAGAATCCTAATTATCTTCTCTCTGATTAGTGTTAATAGAGGATGTTTGCCTAGTAGTACTTCCTCTGAAGACAATAATCACCAGTATTCATTGGGAGTGCTGGAGAGTGGTAAGTGTGAAAGCATGGCAGACATTTTAGAAAGCAGTGACCACCTGGGATAGAGGCGAGCAGCAGACCCAGGAGGGAACCCTATGGTAGGAATTTTATTCAGCACTGTAATTACATTTGACTTAATTTACCGAGCAAGGTCGCCATGCGGTTAGGGGTGCGCAGCTGAGCGCTTGCATTCAGCAGATAGTGGGTTCGAACCCCACTGTTGGTAGCCCTGAAGATGGTTGTCCATGGTTTCCCATTTTCACACCATTCATTCAGTATTTTCCTCACATGTTTCTGTCCTCGATGACAGTTTCTCAGAAACTTCCTCTTGAGTGTCTCGAAGAACCATTGGAAGGTTTTCTCCCATGCAGGATCCTTGCAATACGCTATAAGTTTCATGCCTCAACATTTGGGGGATGCAAATCATCAATTTACCACAGTCGAGCAAGATATTAATATTCTGAGAACCATGGAAAAAGGGGTAATGCTCAATATTTCGAGAAATATTACATTCACTTAGAACAATATTTTAATCCAAACTATGAGTTAAATGAAATTACACAGAAACCTATTTGATATTATTATACCAGAATCTTCTTCTTCTCTTCATCCATTCCCTTTTCCTGATTCTCTCTGGGTTGGGCCCTCCACCTTACTCGATCTTTCCACCACTCCTCTTCTAGTACCTTATTGCTATCGACTCCCGTATTTGCAATACAGTCCACAACAGAGCTCCTGCATCTCATTCTAGGCCTCTTTCTGGTCTCTGTATCCTTGAATGTTCTCTTTGGTATTCTCTCTCCTGGAATTCTCATCATGTGTCCAAACCATTTTAGCTGTGCTATATCAATCTCTTCTTGAAGTTTACACACTCCCACGCTTCTCCTTAGTTCATATTCTATCTCGCCTTGTCTTTCCCTGTACGCTCCTCAAGAACCTCATTTCAGCTGCTTGTATCTTACTTTGGTTCCGCTTAGTTAACGTTCAGGCTGCTGAAGTGTAGGTCAGTATAGGTTTATAATAGGATGAGTATAAAACCTTCTTGCACTTCATTGGCACATCTTTGTTCCATACAATGTTTCTCACACACTGGTAGAAACTTGCAGACTTGTATTCTTAAATCAATTTCTCCATCCAAATTTCCAACTTGTGATATCATGCTGCCCATGTATTTAAAATTTTTCACTACTTTAAGAGGGTCATTTCCTATTTTTGTCACTCTCCTGGATTTTCTTTTACCTCTTGTCAGGATCAAAGTCTTACAATTCGCAGAACTGATCTCCATTCCAAAATTTCTTATCTCCTCATTCCATAAATCAACTTGTGTCTGTACTTCCTCTTCATTATCCGCCCAAACTACAATGTCATCAGCAAAGAGCATAGACTTTACGTGCTCGCCCATCATCTTCTCCTTGATGTGTAGAATTCTATCCATGATGATAATGAAGAGTAAGGGAGACAATACAATACAACTCTGAACCATTCAGTTTGATCCACTTTTGCTATTACCATCTGCATTGTTTCATTCCCAATCTGTGCCGCGTCAATGTTTTCCATTTCAAATTCCTTGGGACACTGTCGTATGCCTTTTCAATATCTATAAACGTTACTACCATGTCCTTTCCATCATTTGACGCAATGTAAATATTGGGTCAAATGTGGACCTGCCTCTTCTGAATCCATACTGGTGTTCTGCCAATTTTCCCTCTACTTTGTCTCTTATTCGTCTATCCAAGATTCTTTCAAGGATCTCAACTGTGTGAGGTATCAGTGTCACTCCTCACGTTGCTTCCTGTCTCCTTTCTTGAAAATTGGTATAATGACCCGTATCGTCCACTCTTTTGGAACAGTCCTTTCTCTCCATATCACTCTGAAGAGTCTATACAACCACTGTAGACCAACTGCTCCTGCTGCTATTATCATTTCTATGGTGACCTTGTCAATTCCAGCTGCCTTGCCTCATTTCATTCTTTTAGTGGCCCAATCTCTGCCATCTGCACTAAATCTTCAGTTTCTCCTTGTACCGAGGTATTTTGCACGTTGTAAAGCTGTTCAAAGTATTTTCCCCATCTCTGCAATATATCCTGCTTCTGTGACATCACTTTGTCCTGTGTTTTTCTTCTTTTTAACCCACTGGAATAGGATCCTTTTGCTTCCGGTTGGATCTTCTTGCAGAGATTCAGTGAATTCTTGCCAGCATTTCTTTTTCTCTTCTGGGCGACCAGCTCCAAATGCAACTCCAGAACGAGTTGTTTGTCACCCTCGTGCCTTCATTAACTCGTTTCCAAAAGTTTCTGCTCAATACTGTAGAAGAAAGAGCAATCGTCTCTACTTGATACCGGACATAAAAATATGAACCTTACATTACCTGTACAGCAAGGATGCGTATCGCCCTCAGGTGTCGGAATCTGTATTCCGGGCGATTTTTAATAAGTTTGAACCACCCTTAGCCATTTTCACCCCGAAGAAGGATCAATGCTCAAAGTGTACCGAGGCAGAACGCACCAAGACAACTACCACCAGCTCGGACTATATGGAACACATCAGTCGTAAGCTTCAAATACGATAAATGAAGGAAGAAGGTACCAAAACTGCAGATGACAATCCAAAGTTTGTGTGTGGAAATTTTGACCTGCAAGCGAAACTTTACACGGGACTGCCAAATTTACTATAAGATAAAACTCTCAGGGCCGATTGCAGAAACGGCATTTAGACGATGTCTACGGTTAAACAATGCCTAAGTATGGCTGCCACATTGCAGAGACGTTATTTATCACTTAGACACTGTCTAAAACCGATGTTCAACCGGTCTTGTTTAAACACTGCCGAGAGCACTGTTTAACCTCAAATGACAGGAGTGAATCACAATCAGAGGTTATGTACCGTGAAATATGTAATTTGTATTATCATGTTGAGACGATTCCGGGAAGAAAGGTTAGTCCGACGGCCTATCTGTGGGTCGCCCGCTGCTAAATCGCAGCAATTCGTTTGACATGCACGGGGAGATAATAAAAAAATTAGGTTCCGCTTTACGAGAGACTTGTTTCTTGAGACTGACAAAGTGACAGGCCGGTAACTGTCAACTTGAATACAATTCTTGGCAATCGATATATTTTATTATATACATGGGGTAATTTCCATGGAATTATAGGTCACTTCGACTACATACATATCACAATTACGTGTCCCGATCGTCTGAGGGCTGTCACATACAACAACCGGGAGAGATTCACTTATATTTACTGCCAAGTAAACACACATAATAGTGAAAACTAAAAAGTAGGTTGTATGGGATTTTTACATATATAATCGCATAGGTTTTCGGTAACTATCAGATAGGAAAAGGCAAGTGGTGGTGATTATCGTTTAAAGAGGACTGGGGAAGAAGAGCCGTGGCCATAATAACAGCCCTAGTATTTGCCTGGTGTAAAAATGGGGAAACTACGGAAAACAATCTTCACGGCTGTCGATGATGCGTTTCGAATCTACGATCTCCAGAATGCAAGCTACATCTACATCTATATGGCCCGTACAACACACTCGGTTACACATTACTATTGCTTCATCTTCCCTTCGTCGGAGCTACCGTATTTATGAGTAGATTGCACTCACTGTAACATTATAATGAAAGCTACACTTCCCCGTACGGTGGCGTGTCGCTTTAGTGTCGATAATATTATGAGATTTAATTTGCACCGAAAGCGATACTCTTATCTGTGGGCAAGTCATGCTCAGCCATATTTGAGTAATGTGTAGAAGACAAACAGCTGACTAGCGTTCGGCGCGCGCACCGACGAATTTCATTGGTTGCGACAAGCAAAGAGTTACATGAAAGATACTTCAGTCTCCATTTTCAAACCAAAATTGAAACTTTAAGGGATGTCTAGTTAAACATCGACTGAACATTGTTTATGCAATGGAAGACCGTGAATGCTTTAGACGTTGTTTACGTAGACGATGCCTAAGGCTTAAAACTAGTCATCGTTTCTGCAATCGGCCCTCAGTTTTTAACTTATAGATTATGATTCATTCAAGAATGGAACCTGCAACTTGTGGGATGAGGCTCATGGTAGGAAAGGGAATGCAGAAATTGGCAGCTGCTTGCTGAATTACATTAAGCAATTGCATCCAGAAATTGAGCATTTATTTCTGTATGCTGATACATGTGGTGGGCAGAACAGGAACCAAAAGTACTTTCTGCTTTGCTCTACGCAATGAATACCCAAATGCACTCTTACTTGAAAACCATAGACTTGAAATGTATGGAGAGTGGCCATAGCTACCTTGAGGCTGACTCAATTCATGCCGCAATAGAGAAATGTCAAAAACACAAAACTACTTATACTCCACTTGTAATATAAATGGCCAGAAAGAAGCCTCGGCCTTACACTGTCATTCAACCGAGCTACAACAGCGTGTACAACTTAGAACAGCTGACAAAACAAGTCATGAAGAATCGAACAAGCGATTCTGTGAATGAGGAAGTTAATTGGCTTCACGTAAAGTGGTTTCGTTTCCAAAAAATGGTTCGACAATTCACTTCAAGTATGGCGTGAAGGACGATTTCCACGAGATTGTGATGAATCCATGTAAAGTTGATTGGGCAAACATTTCTCTGAAAGTAAAATACAGTGCTCAGCTGCCCACTTCAATTCAGAAAAAGAAAGATTTGTTGAATCTGGTGAAGAATGGTGTAATCCCATCTGATTACAAGGGCTTTATCAGAAATTTGCCTTCTTCAAAGGATGTCTGTGTTGAAGCTGTATGGACACCGACAGCGGGCAAGGATGATTAGAATGTACCAAGTGGTGGTCTTTCTGTTCTGTGTCCTTTTTTACATTTGCTATTCCATTGTACATTTTATTGTATTCAAAGTGCTAGAATGTCAAATGATTTTCCTTGCGGTTAAAATATTGTATTTGTTGAAATTATCCTGTTTACGCCTTTGTGACAAATAATAAAACTGTTAGTACTATGTCCCAAAATGGAATACTTCCTAGTGCTCAGTTATGCTATGTCCCGACTTAAGTGCAAAAAAACACATCGAAATAAGGAAATATTTAAACGTTCACTTACGTTCTTTAGAATTACAGCTCAGATGCATTATACTTCATAAAAAATCAATGTAATAGCATATAGAGACATTGGATTATAACGAAATATCAATTTCAAGTTTTGTTTTGCTATTTCCCACAACTTGTTATAAGTGGACGTATAAGCTAGTGTGCTTTAAGTTATCGATATCTAAGTTCAATTTTTACTGTCCATTTTTATGCTCCTTATTTATCAACAATAAAACGCCCAGCTGTAAATCTATGTAACAAGAAACTCAAAGGCAGAACTCATCACCAGCTCGGGAAAATGAGTGAAGCGACACGTGAACGATGCTGATCCACGAAATATCACTGTAATATTGGTCACAAACGAAAGGTAATCATTGATCTACTCAAATAAAGTCTCAAGTCGCAGGTTGATTAAGAAATACCGTCGTCACTGGCAAGAAATATGTATACGTATTTACTGGCTGTAAATAGGAGTCCATGGTGTTGCCTTCCGCTGCTTGCGCCGTCTTATGTTTCTTTCTTGAGGTCCAGGGATGGCACCGTGTATGGGAGTGCTATGTTTGCGATTTTTGTTATCTTTGACCAAGACCAACTACAATTACATCAGACCGTAATCCAGAAGAAACATGGCGGACATCGGTGTACGATCAAGACCGACTCCAATCCTCAGACCTTAATGCCACTCTCGATCGTTCAAAGATGGCGAATCGAGTAGCCGAAATTGTTGGAAATGTGGGTTTGTTTTGGTTTGTTGTTATCGTATGTAGTCGGTGTAATTTTATTAAATTTGACGATAAATGTTAGTTTCTTTGTAGAATATAAGTGTGCGAGTGTATTTATATGAGTCGGTGGGTACATAGGATCTGTAATTATACCCAGTAATGTGAGAATGTGCTTGTTTTGATCGTATTTTTACTCATTAAAAAACATGAGTGCACTAGGAGGACCAGTTTTTAGTCTAACTATGGCAATGCCTGTCATACAACTATTCTTAAGTTTCCTACGAAATAGAACATTAGAAGAGAAATCGATTAGGAATATACATCGTGATTATTTTGAAGTCCATGGCAGAACCGTAGCGTGCATACATCATTTTGAGAATAGGTCTGAGGTTAGGAAATCTAGTTCTCTACTTCCAAACTATTCGTGTTCCTCGAAAAATATTAACTTAGATAGAATATAATTGATATTATGTTATTCCGTCAGTGTCTATGTGCTTCAAAGTGTCTAGTGATTTAGATGCAAGTGTATTTTACAATAATCTGTGCTTTGCCTGCGGAAATGTTTGGCTGGATCTTGGAGTATAACAAAACTTATAAGTGTGACAGATGGAGCAATCTGTATACTGTTACACAAAAGAAATAGTGACTTAGAGGGATTAGTTGGGTTTGTAACGTAGGGTTTTACACTATCAACACCTTCCGATTCATGCTGTGGCTATCAGTTATCAAGCAGACTGTGCCGAACTGAAGCTCGTGCATGTGGTTAAATATCAATGTTTAGTCAATAGAGTTTTTCCACTCATGTTATTTAATGGGTAAAAACCTATTAGGCTATATCTTTAGTGTCTGAACGTTTCATTACTAAGGTTACTATCATTGCGTGAAGTGCTGTTATGCCATATGTCAACATTATATTAACATCATGTTAACATAATCATTTCGGGTGTACCGGTACTTGATCTGAGTGACACCGAGCTCGAAAGCTGCAGTCGCTTAAGTGCGCCAGTGTCCAGTATTCGGGAGATAGTAGGTTCGAACCCCACTGTCGGCAGCCCTGAAAATGGTTTTCCGTGGTTTCCCATTTTCACACCAGGCAAATGCTGGGGCTGTACTTTAATTAAGGCCACGGCCGTTTCCTTCCCACTCCTAGACCTTTCCTGTCCCATCATCGCCATAAGACCTATCTGTGTTGGTGCGACGTAAAGCAATTAGCAAAAAACTAGCAATGATCTGAGTGACTCAGACGGTTAAGGAGCTGGCCTTCTGATCCCACGTTGCTGGATTCGATCCTGACTCAGTCCGGTGGTATTTGATGGTGCTCAAATACGTCAGCCTCGTGTCGGTAGATTTACTGGCACGTAAAGGAACTATTGCAGGACTAAATTTCGGCACTTCGACGTTTCCGAAACCCGTAAAAAATGTAGTTAGTAGGACGTAAAACGAATAACATTATGATTTCGGGTGTAATTCCCATTCATTGGGTGGTGAATTTAAGAAATTATCTACCACTTCAAAACTAAGGCAACAAGTTATGTTTGTGTTTCACAGTTCTCATGAGAGCGAATAAATCGAGGAATTTTGCACCTTAATTTATTTTGAAACATTCAAAATGATGTTAGAAATATTTTAACAGTTTTATCACGTATTTTCATCTATCCAGCGAAGTGAAATCTAAGAGAAAACGTTACCGGTATTTGACGAATTGAAATGTCTAAATAATCAGCTTGTTGGTCTCTTTTCTAGTAGAATATATGTGATTCTAGTTGATTATATGTGATGCGTACTTGTTGGCGAAGCGATTTCATACGTGTAAAAGTGATTTTCCTTACGATGTTACATTTATCATATTAAATTACGGCCGTTTATATAAAATGCACGTGATATTTTCGTGTTAGCCAATACCAGCAATTCGGCTACTTCGGCCGCCATGTTTTTCTTATATTACGGTCTGAGGATTGGAGTTGGTCTTGGTACGATACGATATGAGAGGTTGAGGGGAAGGTTATGCATGTTTATTTCGAGTCACCTAAAGAAAATATCACAAGACAAACGTCATGAAATGCAACTCACTAACTCAAAATATGAATAATTAAACACCAAAAGTAGCGTTATCGCGTATTGTAAGTCTAAATGTAATTTCAGGGGGGAAAATAATTGTATCAACGTCAGGTTGAAACAGACACAGAGTATAAAAATATTTCACATATGAATCTCCGGTCAGCAAATAAGATATATAGATGTCAACAAAGAACATTATTAACCTTACATGAAATACTATGTAACACTACCATTAACCACAGCCCATTATGTAAAACACGCAAACAAATTTCTCCAATAAAATTTCAACCCCCCCCCCCCTCCCCCACAAAGAATCCACCTGTATTGTTGAGTAGGTGCAAGCGATATTTGTATGATATAAATGACCATCTAAAACACTCGTCAACTTAAAACTCACCAGAATTGATGGCGTAATTGTATTTTATATAAAAAAACGCAATCCTCACGTTCACTCACGGGAAATGGGGTTAGGTTTAGTTTACGCATGTTCATTGTAAAACGTTGAAATTAATTACATCATTCTTGCACCACCGTTTAAGATTAATTTAGTCTCTAAATCATAAATCTTGGTCATGATTTTCTGGGACTGATTTAATTTTCTCTGTAGTAAGGTACCTTGGTTGATAGGGCAAATGCTAGAATAGGCATCATTAGTTTTAACTTCGGAAGTTTGCGCGGCACTCGAATGAGATCACCACCTTCTATCGGTAAATAATATCTTCCCTGAATCTGATAATACATTTGATTTCAAAAATGATTAATGTTCACAACATTATTAGTCCTATGATTCGGATCGAAGTTTTCCTTACGAATGCTCTTAACCCAAATTTGCCGTAATACTAGGTCTTCTGGAAACGGGAACACTGAAGTTCTTACTTATATCCAGGCACACAGCACATTAAACTATAAACATATTGCATACAAAACTAAAAATGAAGAAAATACTTTCAGAGAAGAACACGAGAATCAACATTAACCTAATCACCAGCGATATTGTTAGAATAAATCAGCTCTTTAAGAACATACAACTTATTACGGCACTGAAAGAGGATCTATAACCTTCTTAAGACTAAAAATAAATATAATGTACGATTAATAATATTCAAATTTCCGTAAATATTTGGTAACAACACGGCATACACAAATCAAAACAAACGCATGCTAGCACTCCAGCTGCCGCCATTATGGACAGTTTCGATAGGTCGGTTAAGGTCTGATATTTTGTAGTTGGTCTTGCTTTGACCATAAGTCTTGCCAAGACCGACTACAATATATCAGACGTTAATATTACTATCGATTGGGAGGAAAATGGCGACTTCGTGGGCGAGCGTGTGAGACATGTGGTTGGTTCATATCTGTGTTTACATTGTGTTAAAAGTGTTATTTTGATCGAGTAATTAAAGTATTAACTAAACATTTGGTGAAATTGTATTCTATAACGGTTTATTAGTATGGTGCATTGTTAGGAGTGTGTATAATGGTACTGTTAGTATGTAATTGTGTATATATTGCCGTACTGTAAGATTTCACAAAATGGGTCGTTCCTGGTTGTAGATCGAACTATACCATTGCGGATACTTCAACTTTTAAATTCCCTAAAGATAGAGATTTACGGGAGAAATGGATACGGAATATTCATCGGGAAAATTTGGAAGTCAAATACCAAACTGTTGTATGTGTAAAACATTTTGAACCAAAATTTGTCGTTAAGGAAGATCTCTTTCCAACCGAAAATGGTGAGCCTATTCGTATCCCTCGTAAAATTCCTAAATTAACTCCTGATGCGGTTCCTACAATTTTCCCAAATCAACCTTCTTACCATACAATTAGGCTCCCCAAAGGCAAGAGAAATCCAGAAGAACGATTACAACAAGTAAAGATGATGGTGGTAAATTTAACGATGTGCCATCAATGAATATTGTGCTTCAAAGTATCGAGTTCCTTAGATGTTAAAGTATTTTATAAGAATATGTGTGTGCCTACTGAGAAGTTCAAGTGGATACTGCAGTGTGAAGGAAACAGTGACCTGAAGTGTAATAGGTGGAGTAAGCTGGATAATTTGGTGAGTCAACTTTCAAATTTCAGTGATGAACATGTTTCCACATATGATAGAATTTCTGCCCTAGTGAATTTTTTAAAGGAGGCCTTGGTTCTTGACAGTGATCTGGATATAATAAGATGTAGAAAAATTAAATTTGCTCTAGAACAGTTGGAATTGTCTGTAGTAAGTCATGTACAGTATTCGTCAGAGCTTCTTATATGGGCTGCCACAATTTCTTACTCATATCCAGGAGCCTATCAGTCCATTCGTAAAACTAACCTTATGACTCTACCTCATCATGTATATCTTCGTCAATTATTAGGTAGAATAGGTCCAAAAGGCTGTGGTATTGGATCTTCTCAAAAATCTTTCTTACTGGAGAAGTCTAAACTTTTGAATGATGAGGATAAAGTTGTTACAGTCATGATGGATGAAATTTATGTTAATGCCAAGCTGACATATAAAGCAGGAAAGATAATAGGGATTCCTGAATATGGGTCTGAGTCTGAGGCAGCCACCACTATGCAGATTTTTATGTGTTCATCCTTACATTCGAAGTACAAGGATGTCATAGGTCTCTTCCCAGTAAAAAACATGAATGCTGAGACACTACTGAAACTAACAGTAGATGTTCTCAAAGTTACGAATGAACTAAACTTTGATGTAGTGTGCTTAGTCTCTGATAATCATCGAACAAATAGGAAAATGTTTGAGCTATTAAGCGGCGGGATCCTAAAAACTTGTGTTCCTAATTAAGCTGATCCTTCCAAGTCTCTGTTTCTTCTCTTTGACAACGTGCATTTATTGAAGTGTATTCGGAATAATTGGTTAAACAGGTCCAGTGAATCATTTGTTATCCCAAATGTTAAACAGATATTCACTGTCATTGAGAACATGTTGAACATTCCTGAAGGTAAGACGACATGACAATTCACAACCATGCGGGCTAATTTTTCAGACCTGAGAGACCTATTTCATTCTGAGAAGAGGATGTTATTAAAGCTAGCTCCAAATTTGACCAGGAAGGCTTTGTATCCCACGGCTATTGAGAGGCAGAACGTTGCTCTAGCTATGAGTATTTTTTTGACCCTAAAAATATTGTGGCCTTAGAGATGCTACGAAATGAGGGTATGGTTATCTCTGAGGGCACCATCCAATTTTTAAAGTTAAAGGTAATCTCTAAATGGTGGAACATTGTTAATGTTCAGCATGTTATGAAGGGAACATACACCTTAAATGAGGATGCAAACCCTATTTATGGGGCCAATGACACCAAACTCCTCTTTTTGCAAACTTTGAAAAGTTACATTGATATCTGGCACATGTCGCAGACCGAAGGGAAACTCACTCATGACACATACACAGCTTTAACTCATACACTCCTCGCAATTGTTGATCTATGTAAATACGTTTTTGATAAGTACAATTATGACTATATACTCACATCCAAGCTACAGACAGATAGTTTGGAGGGAACCTTCGCAGCTTATAGGAGACTGAGTGGCTGCATGAACAATGTATGTGTTGAACAGATACTTGAATCTGATCGAAGACTCAAAGTCCTACGTTTGCTGAAGTTAAAGTCTGCCAAGTTAGGAGAGTTTACCTTGAAGGATCTAGTTGTAACGTTCACCCAGAGGAAAGTAGATGAAAACTTGGATGTTTTGGAACCTGCTATTGATGAGTCTCGCCGTTCGACTATTCCTGTAGAAACTCAGAGAATTTTGGTATGTATTGCTAGTTATACGAGCATGACCGTCCTGGAGAAACTAAGGAAAAGAGAGAAGTGTTTGGAATGTAAAGTTATGCTACAGTCTGATGAAGAGCTACTTCTTGATTGTGATAATATGGAACTTTATTCAGACTTCACTCAGCTAAACAGAGGTGGATTGAAGCACCCTTCAGCTTTCCTTCTTTCCCTTACTTTTGATGTGTATTCCCTTTTCCAAACCCTTATCAGTGTTGAATATGAACCACATTTTTTGAAATTAGACAGTCAGAGAGATGCTGTAGTGAAACTAGGTCTCCAAATGGCTGAACATACCTTAAGTAATGCTGACTATGTCTGCAAGTGTCGTATACCATTAATAAAAATTTTGAAGAAGTGCATTAAAGTCCTAGCGAACATTTGTGTCAAAAACTACTCAGAACTTCTGCATGACAAAAATGTCTCCAAGGATATTGCTAAAAAAATCCATAATCAACAGATGAAGAGGAGCAATACTGAGGACTTAGGAGCGAAGCAGAAGATCCGCAAGGGTCTTAAGCTCAACAGCATGTAAACTTACCAGGTAAACTGCTATTTACATAACATTACTTTCTATTTTCTACCTGCTCTCTCTTAATAGTCTTCTTACTATTTATTTAGGCAAAGTTATTCATCTGAAAGAAGACTATTTCATGTGGTATTTATTTACTTGATTATTTCTGTATGTCAGTGTTGTTTTATTCATAATGTACCTGATGCTAAAGGAATTGATTTGACATAACAACATGGATGTATGCCTAAAAACATATCAATAGTTTGTCATAAAACAAAATGACAAATTATTATACAGTACATGTATGTGTGTATTTATCTTCAGTAAGGTCTTAGGTACTTGTTCTTTAATGTACATCATTTCAATTATTTTATTTTCTTCTAAGTACGTACGTTTTAATATAACTCTTGAAATGAAGGTGTTCAAATACGTCAGTCTCGTATCGGTAGTTTTACGCACGTAAAAGAACACCTGCGGGAAAAAATTCTGGCCTCTTCGAAAACGTGAACAGTAGTTAGTGGGACGTAAAAGAACATTATTATTATTATTATTATTATTATTATTATTATTATTATTATTATTATTATTATTATTATTATTATTATTATTATTATTATTGATGTGCGGAGGTTTATCGTTGAAATGAAGTTATTACGTGCTACCTAACCTTCATCAGTCGGCAACTACTGCGCCCACGACGTCCACCATGTTGGTTTTGATAAATAATAATAATAATAATAATAATAATAATAATAATAATAATAATAATAATCGTATGGCCTCAGCTACCGTTTGCAGACATTTCGATTTGACGCCATCTGGCTGTCTGGTCGTCAATTTCGACGTTCCGGTTTACTCTGTCTGCCATCTAGCGGACCTAGAATAAACCGGATCTCTCTTGGGCGTCTATGGCTGAGATTTAATTAATTTTGTCGGGTAAATACCAAATGTATCACCAGAGTTCTTTTACATGCCGACATCGTACGACATTGAGTGTCGAATGGACTTTTTTCCGCCCTTCAAAAATCCGACTACCTCTGCCGGGTTTGAACCCGCTATCTTGGGATCCGGAGGCCGACACTCTACCACGGATCCACAGAGGCAGCTTTGGTTTTGATATTACGGTCTGATATATTGTAGTCGGTCTTGGACTTGCATTCCGCTGCTCGCGCCGTCGTTTTTTTTTTTTTCTTGAAGTCCAAGGCTGGCACCAAAGAGCTCTCTTTCTAGCGAATGGGAGTGCGGGCATTTTGTTGAAAAATAGCATGATCCCTGGACCATTACATATATATATATATATATTTTAAAAGGAAAATAGCATGATCCCTGGACCAATAAATCGTTTAATGAATCAGTTAATGCACATGAAGTTACAGCCCATCAAATACATCGAATGAGAAAAATCAATAAAACGATACAAAGAACTTCAGTGAGCAAAGGCATCACAGACGACAGTGTTGGACAAACAAAACACTTACGGAAGTGCTACGACGTAGCAGAAATAGTTGTTGTAAGGCAGTTAAGTATGTATTCTCTAAAATAAAATATTTCGTATTATTTCTTAATCAACCTTGGATTTGAGACTTTGAGTAAAACAATTACTATCTGCTATTTGTGACAAATATTACGCTGATATTTCGTGGATCAACATCATTCACGTAACCGTGTCACGCGACATTGGGTGTGGATACAAACTCATATACAGCGGAACCCGAAGAACAACTAACGGTGTTGTAATTGTTAAACCCGCAAAATTTGGTGGTTCTCTCTCTGAGGTGCAACGGTACGATTATCGATTGATGAAAATCGTATATGTCGCGGATAGAAGGAAGGTCCATTTTTTCAGTGCCTACGCTCCACAAACCGGCCTAGACGTGGAAACAAAAGACGCCTTCTAGGAACTCCTTGATGAGAAGACTGCTGAAGTGCCACAGGAAGACTACCATATCGTTGCCGGTGATCTGAATGGACATGTTGGACGGAAGAAAGAAGACCACACTGCCCATGGTGGACATGGATTCGGAGAGACGGCCAACCAATTCTTGATTATGCAGAAACTCATGATCTGATCATCACGAACACCTGGTTCAAAAAGCGTGATGCTCATCTAATCACGTACTACAGTGGCTCCAATGCAACTCAGATTGACTACATCCTTGTGAGACGACGGAATTTCAAAGATGTTCTAGATACAAAAGTTGAGTTGTTCCTTACGAAACCGTCGCGATGCAACACCGACCTGTCATCTGTAAGCTACGGATGAAGTTGCCAACAGCCGAGTACTTACCCAGAAATGGGCCTAAAAGTATCAAATGGTGGCGCTACAAGGAGAAGAAGGCCGACATTGTTACAAAAATTACAGTGCCACCAATCACCACGGTTGAAGAGAGCTGGACTAAACTGAAAGACGTCGTTCATGAAGCCGCACGCTCTATTCTTGGAACAACTAAACCAGGACGACGTAGGATTGACAAAGACACGTGGCTTTGGAATGACGATGTTAAAGATGCAGTGCGGAAGAAGAAACAGCTGTACCATTAGTTTCTTTCAGATAAAACACCATCTCGTTGGAATGCCTACAAAACAGCCCGTAGTGTGGCGAAGAAGGTCATTGCTGTAACAAAAGCAAACCTATATGCAAAAGTTGACACGCGTGAAGGCGAGTGGCACATTTACCGGCTACTAAAATCGGGGCACCGCAAAACGGAAGACATCCAACCTTTTTTACGGCATCAATGACGAAAAAGGTGACCTGTTGGTCAACTGGAAGAAAGCGCGAGAACGCTGGCGGAGCTATTTTGAAAAACTTTCAACCGAAGAATTTCCCCACCCACCAATCCCAACCATCTCCGCTATTGAAGGCCCAGTGAAGGAAATTGACGTCACGGAAGTTCAGGCTGTTCTGAAGGAGATGAAACCAGGGAAAGCCACCGGCCCCGATGATCTTTCGGCAGAGATCTGGTGCTCTGAACGGTGGGATGCGGCAATATGGCTAGCAGAGGTTTTCAATCAGATCATCAAAGAAGGTCAAATACCATCAAATTGGCGACGGAGAATTACGGTACCAATCTTCAGGAAGAAGGAAAGTCCTGCCGATTGTTCTAATTACCGCCCGATCAGACTTCTGAGCCACGGGATGAAGATCTTCGAACATATTCTCGACAAAAGGATTCTCCACATAGCCAAACTTACAACGAACCAAGCTGGATTCGTGAAAAAGTGTGGCACAACAGATGCAATCCACGCTGCACGGCTGTTAGTTGAGAAACACCATGAAAAACATAAGCCTCTTCACCTCGCTTTTCTGGATCTTGAGAAGGCCTTTGATCGGGTGTCACATGACCTAATCTGGTTAGCGCTACGAGAACATAGCATTCCAGAGCACCTTGTTAAGAGGCTACAGATGCTCTACGCAGAACCAAGGAGTTATGTTCAAGCTGCGGCAGGAGCGTCCGATGATTTCCGCATCACTGTAGGAGTACATCAATGCTCTGCCTTATCACCACTTTTGGTGGACACTGTTGCATCAGACCTGCACAAGCCAATACCATGGACACTTCTCTATGCTGATGATGTCATGTTGGTTGCTGAGAATAAGTCTGATCTCCAGCGCCAAACAGAAGAGTGGAACAACCGTCTAGCGCAATACGGCCTGCGCCTCAACAAGAAGAAGACAGAGTACATGACATTAGATGCTCGAGAAGTTGGAACTATCCACGTTGATGGTGAAGATCTACCACGAGTGGAGAAATTTAAATATCTTGTCTCCACACTCTCTGACGATGGCAGACTTACTGATGAGGTCAACACAAGGATACACGCAGCCTGGCTGAAGTGGCGAATGACAACGGGCGTCACCTGCGACCGTCGGATGAAGCACCATTTGAAATCTAAGATCTACCGGACTGTTGTCGTCCCGTCGCTCTCTACGGCACCGAGTGTTGGCCTGCTACAAAGGAGGCAGAACGTCGACTAAGCGTCATGGAGACAAAGATGCTTAGGTGGACCTCTGGCATCACTAGACTGGGTCATATTTCAAACGACAACATTAGGAAACGCTTTGGCGTTGCACCGATCCAGAAGAAAATGCAGGAAAACCATCTGCGCTGGTTTGGACATGTGTTGCGTGCAGAAGACAATACACTGGCAAAGTCAGCGTATACATTCGAAGTCGCTGGAAACAGGCCCAAGGGACGACCAAGACGGCGATGGATCGATACAGTGCACAACGACCTGAAAGCTGTAAGACTACATCCTGACATAGCCCGTGACCGAATTAAATGGAGACAACGAATCCACACAGCGGACCATGCCACCAGGGGGGACAAACGCTAAAGGAAAAGAAGAAGAAGAAGATGTAATTTGATGGGCTGTCACTTCATGTGCACTAACTGATTCATTAAACGATCTATTGGTCCAGGGATCATGCTATTTTCCTTTTAATATATATATATATATACGTATTGGTCCAGGGATCATGCTATTTTTCGATTCCCGACAGGGTCGGGAATTTTAACCTTAATTGGTTAATTTCCCTGGCACGGGGACTGGGTGTATGTGTCGTCTTCATCATCATTTCATCCTCATCACGACGCGCAGGTCACGTACCATATCAAAAGACCTGCATCTGGCGAGCCGAACTTGTCCTCGGACACTCCCGGCACTAAAAGCCATACGCCATTTCATTTCGCACTCCTATTCATCGGTGTCAGCCCTGGACCTCAAGAAAAAACGAACGACGGCGCGAGCAGCGGAATGCAAGACATATGGACAAAGATAATAAAAATTCAAAGACATAGCACTCTCATTCATCGGTGCCAGCCCTGGACCACATGAGGAAACAAAATACAGCGCAAGCAGCGGAATGCAACATAATGGAGTCCTATTTGAAGCCAGTAAATACGTATACATATTTCTTGCTAGTTACGACGGTATTTCTTAATCAACCTCCGATTTGAGACTTTATTTGAGTAAAATCAATTATTATCTTCCATTTGTGAGAAATATTACAGTGAAATTCGTGGATCAACATCATTCACATAACCCATTCTTCATAAAGGTATACTGACTTCATACGAAGAAATTGAAAACATTAATGTATATTTACCGTTGCCTACGTTATAATGCAAGGCCTGGGAATAGAGCCCGTAAAACGCTATTGAAGTGGTCACGCTGAAGTTCAATGCCGGACCGCTGGGATCGTTTCTTTCCCCCTGTCTACCAGGTTCGTGCCTGTAAATGTGTTTTTTAACTGAGTTGCTTGTGAGTGTATTATGTATTTGTCTGATGTTAAGCATTCGCAGTTCCAGTCATGGTTTATTCATGAGAAATTAAAGGTTGTGGAATTTCGTTTCACAATTTTCCAGTGAACGTTCAATGCTCGAAACATTATACAGAGGAAGTATTACGCATGAGATACGACTTCAAGCTGATGAAATTAGGCCTCCGTTCCGAAGTTTTGATCCGAGTTACCGACACGTCATAAGAATCGGGCGATCCTAAAATGTATCACCCTACTTTTTTATATAAACAATGCTACCGTGACCGGCGATCATTTGCGAGGCTTTTTCAAACTCGAAAACCAACTAGAAAAATAATTCGCCCAACAAATTTTGAGAAAATGAATGTAGCAAGAGCCAAAAATATTGTATTTTCCCCTGAAACAATCTCTGGTTTGAAAAGTGTGGAGGTGGTTGGTCCCCAGAGCATTAAGTACAGTTTAAAATAGATTTATTTTATGGAGCATTTAATGAAATTGTTCGATGCGCATGACGTCTGCAACACCTCACATGGGACATATTCTAGAAATAAGAAGAAACGAGCATCTTTTAGTACTGAAGATGAACGCCTCGGTTGGTTAATGCATTATTTCCTATCATATATTAAATTCAAATGCATTCAGATAAAGTAAAAGAGATTCATGGGGGAAATGTATCAGGCATAGATCTTGACTACCCAATCCACTGTGACCTGCGTAAAATACCTCATAAGTATACATTTGCATTATGGATTGACGAGGAACCTAACAAGCGATGAAATTGAGCTCTTCTTCAACTACCTAAGACGCCAAGCGTAAAAATGTCATTATGGTTCGTGTGGCGAAAGAACAAACAGACTCTAAAGGCTGTTTAGAACCTATCTCTTCTCCAGCTACTCAAATTCCAACATTGTGTCTTATGTCCGACTCATGGGTTGAATGATCAGCGTACTGACCTTCGGTTCAGAGGGTCCCGGGTTCGATTCCCGGCCGGGTCGGGGATTTTAACCTCCATTGGTTAATTCCAATGGCGTGGGGGCTGAGCGTTTGTGCTGTTCCCAACATCGCTGCAGCTCACACACAACACTATCCTCCACCACAACAACACGCAGTTACCTACAATTGGCAGATGCCGCCCACCCTCATCGGAGGGTCTGCTTTCCAAGGGCTGCACTCGGCTAGAAATAGACATTATTGTGTCTTATTCGTTTTCAAGATCGAGGACCCCTCGGATACCAAAAATCATTGTCTATGGCACTTCTGCTGTGACGGAATTTGTCACCTCCGCTACGCGGTACTTGCCCCGAAGAGAGTTATTAAAGGTGATTTTTTTTCGAAGGACATATTACAACAGTGAAATTAAGCGTAGAAAGTGTAAAGACTAGAAACCACCTCTTTCTCTACAATGAAATTTGTGAGACCTCTATTAGAAAACATTGCTTCAAGCCACTCAAGTAGAAGACAGAAAGTTTTGATACTTGATAAGAAGCCTCTCAAAAGGAAAGTTTTGAAACTCCAATCACATATCCAAGCTAATGCAGCACCACTCTATAAATAAAGCACTGTCAATACTCGCAAAAACATTCAGTTCTTTTTATTTAAGATATAATTTGCTTATTGACATATACGGCCATGCGAATAAAAGGGGGCAAGAACGCGATCCTAGCGTCTGAATGGTGAACTAGGGTGTCACACGATTCCATCAGTGCATTTCAAGGCCTTGTATTATAGCGTAGGCAACGATATTTACATGTATAGATATATTTTCGCCGTGCACGCACGTCTTAGCCCTGAGGCAACTGCAAACTTTCACACACTGTATTTAAATTCGCAACTCATTATATTTCCACAGAAACGCATTATACGATAACAAATGAATAAATTCCACGAGAAATATTACGCCCTTGAATTTATATCATTCATCACATAAAGATACTATACCTAATCCAAACTATGAGGTCCCATTATCTTAATAAGAGCTGTTTACGTAAATCCTGATGGGATGAATTTAAAGAACAAACATGCAATATACTTAAATATAAATTCATGTCTTTCAAAAGTCACAATTGTCCAAAGAATGCTCCCCATCCTTATGAATTACATTCACAAGTACAACTTATAACATTGCCTTAGCCCGCCTCAATTGATCAGCTCTTTTCTTGTCTTGTCTTGATCATTTGATGGGCTTCGCGTGAGAGCGGTGTACCCAATCACAGATCCTATAATAAAACTCAAAGTATGGAGGAGGCGAAAACACAAATGATAAAATGTAAAAGGGAGGCTATGAATTCAACTACAAATCTACAAACACTGGAGTAACACGAGGACACAAGGTACAAATCTTCACGCCAGAGCGAACAATACTTGACGACTTTCTACACACACGTACATTACCTGGTCAACACATTAGGAAGTGACGAAGGGACATAAATTACAGGGAAGTGTTGGTGTCAGAAAGGAAATGCCATAAAGCAACTACCGTAGTGGGCGTTGGATCGAGTATCCAACATGACAATTGGGAGGGTAACGCGAATTTTTTTCCAGAAAAACGGCTGTAACAATTTTCGCCTACTAACTTCGAGCAACGGACAATGAAACAATATATGATTAATGGTAGCAGCCGAAGTACGACATTTGCAGAGGTTAGACTCGACCAACTTCATACGAAATAATTGATCGAGCGTACACATATGATTAAGCCGCAAACGGATAATATTAGTAATATGACGTCTAGTATACAAATGATTAGTAAGCCATGGAGAATGTGGGAC
Organism: Anabrus simplex; assembly: GCF_040414725.1. NCBI lineage: Eukaryota > Metazoa > Arthropoda > Insecta > Orthoptera > Tettigoniidae > Anabrus > Anabrus simplex. Next base: position 100,811,813 of record NC_090278.1, read on the forward strand.
GTTCGGAAGGATCGTAAACAAGCTCCGTCCTGTACGACACGCGGGGTTGCTCCACTCATTCTGCCACAACTGTCTGATCTTCTCTCGGCAACCGCTCCAATACTCCATGAAGGATAACGCCAAATGAAACGCAACACCCTTACCTTGAGCTGCCGCCTGAGCCAAGGCATCCGCCTGTTCATTACCTGTGATATTTGAATGACCCGGAACCCAAAGTAAGGTAATCCTTTTACCGAGTTCGAAGATTTTGAACATAACAATTTGACCGGAAACAGGGATTCTTTAAGGCTTGAAGCACACTCAGGGAATCGGAGGCAATTTACGCATTATCTAGCTGCGAATACTTGACGTATAGGGAGCGTGCACGGTACAAGTAACAGAGAGCTCTGGCGGAGTTCCGAGAATTAATACGGTGAGAGTGCGTTCCACTGGAAGACTTGCTTCATAGTTACGCCAAAAAGTACCGTTGCATTTTCTCGCACAATGACCCTGATATACGGAAACAGATCTTTAGGAATATTTTTTCGAGATTTTGAACATTTTCACCCTCTGTATGCATCTGCCAACATGAATTCGTACACTTGCTACACTCTGAGTTTGTAACACTTCATCTTCTGTAAATCTCCCATTGTGAAGAAAAGGCGGCATAACAAGTAAAGAACGAGGTGACTATGTTTTAATACGTGGGAATCCTTTGTCGGCTAATATAACGTCCCCCTCACTTAAAATATTTAGGAAGCCTGAATTGTTAACAATAAAAGTATCATTAGTTCTTCCACCATAACAAGGGAAAACAAAAACAATAGCTCCATAGCTAATGAAAATTTAAATGTATAACATGACTTGTACGGAGAATACATGTAACATCTCTTATGTATTCTTGCTGGCGTTTCTGATTTAATTTCTGTGCAATCTATTATAACTCGTGCGTCAGGCTAATATGTTTTAAAAGGATTTTGCACGGATAGATTGCTAGGCCAGAAAATAAAATTAGATGTGCGTTTCCGAGAGCAGTAAAAAATATTCGTGCAGCAGTAGTCCGCTGTACACCAAATATGACTGCCAAGGAAGCAAATGCCCAATTTCATTTTCATTCAAAAGAGTAAACAAACATCGTTATTACTTATATTTATAGACACTCTAGAAACAAAGAAAGAACATAAAAAACTGAATGTTTCAAATGAAACACTTGTTAAATCCTTCAACTGTGCCTCACTTTTTATGCTCTGGTATCCATAAAATCCTCTGCATAATTATGTCTGGGGGGGGGGGAGTGTTGGGACCACAACTTTTATCCACCTTTTCCGAAATACTTGAAAGTACTGTGCTTGAGTAGCACTGTGTGCCTACATCATTCCCACTATAAACACAAGTGAATTCGAAAGTCGTTGCTTCAATCTCAAATGCTGCTTGCACCGACTTATGTAGTTTTTCACACACTCATTTTTCACAATAAATTCATGAGTTTCGTGATTAGAAGACGTATGTATATTTGAGCATTTCATTCGTTTACTCGCTCTTAAAACCGGGATACATCACATTCTCTTTTCGGTTTCTTTTTATAGCTCTCATGAAACACAGATGGTGATGGATGATTTTCAATATTACTTGGCTTTCCTCCAACAAAATGTTCACTGCAAATGACGGAGCATTTGGTGGGTTCAGATGGAGTTCCATCTGCATTGAAATGCAGGAAAACATTTATTATTATTATTATTATTATTATTATTATTATTATTATTATTATTATTATTATTATTATTATTATTATTATTATTATTATTACTATTACTATTCGGCGTAGAAAGACACGTGCACATGGAAGGACATGAATGTAAACATACGAACCCGCTGCAATGCATACTTGAAATGAAAGTGTACTTAAATGAACGTGTTCTTGACTTGGCATACCTGGTATGTTTGAAATATGTGATTTACGTCACAAATGAAATAAGGTAGCCTACTGAACTTATTTTATCCTTCCTACAGCCGAAATCCACTTCCTGCAGCTGCCTGATTCCTATGGACGACCAGGAAATGTGTGAAATGTAATTCCTTTTCCATGCGTGTTTCTTTGTGTGATGTGGCAGTTCAATGCACAACAGTTTCTATTTGATTTAGGCATTTTGATACACTACTACTACTACTACTACCACAATTTCACACCCTCAGTTACACAGCCTGGACTGACCGCTCAAGACAAGATCATCAAATTGTTACCGATTTCTTCCGCTAGAGGCGCTAAGAGCGGCCGTGCACGCTCCCTATAGTAAGGCTTGACGGATTGCGAAAGCCTCCGCCGTGAAAATAGAAGTCTCCGATGGGATTGAAAATTGTCTTGAAATATATAAATCTGGCGAGACAAAGGCCGCCCCCACACCTGTAGGGGTGGAAATTTTGGACCCATCCGTATAGAATATTGGAGCAAAGGAATGAATATCCTGGGACAAAGTTATACGGACATATTTCCTAGCACTGTGTGACCGGGTCGGGCAAAAGGGTTGAGAAACCCCCGATGTTGGTAACATCATGTCAGGGACATAATAGTTTGCGTGAAAGGGAAGAATGTAGTTAGGTGTGGACGGGTTTACGAAGAATAGAAGTGCGAAGGTAACTAAAGTTACAGTACGCCCACTGTGTAGAGGAGTACCTTTATCTTGATAGTAACGTACTAGTAATGATAATTTAGGGAGGATTGGGTGTGAGTTAAGGAATAGAGTCCTTAGAATAAACTTGGTGGCAAGCAATTTTCTCCGCAGTTTTAATGGGAATTCCGCAGCCTCAACCAGCGTTGCATTGTTGGAGGAAGATTGTAGAGCCCCAATACAAAGTTTAATAAACTGTACTTGAAGCGAATCCAATTGAGCAAGTTTTTGATTGGCCGCCGTATCGATGAACCCCGAGCCATAATCCAAGGTCGAACGAATAATATTGCGATATAACAGGAGCATAGTACTGGGATCCGATCCCCAAGATCTCTATCATAGGGCAAAAAATAATGTTTTTTGGAAGAGACTTACCCACAAGGTGTTGAACGTGGGTGTGCCATAATAATTTTCTGTCGAGGTAAATACCTAGATATTTAGTCGACTGGACAATCGGGATCGAAAATCCTTGGAAGCGTATAGGCGGATGATCCGTACGCTGAGACCAAGAGAACACCACCGCTCGACGTTTGTCGTAGGACACTTCGAAGTGATGATCGTGAAGCCAAGTATCGAGATCCAGTAGAGTCGTATGTAATGACGTGTAAACCTCTTCAAGTGATGGGAGACTTAGATATATCAGTAGATCATCGGTAAATTGAATCATGCGTGCACTGCGTGTAATAACTTTCTCTAGCGACATCGAATAGAGTGTAAATAAAATCGGACTGAGAATGTCCCCTTGAGGGAGCCCCGTAGACGTCATACGTACTTGAATCTGAGGAAAGTGTTTTAGTTGAAGCGTTCTGTGCGTCAGCATGTTCAACAGAAGATTAACGAAGAGAGCCAGGAAATTGTAATTGAGCAATTTTTGGAGTAACACTTTGAGGTCGACATGATCATAAGCTCCACGTAAATCAAATAAAGATAGCCAGCAAAGGTTCTTTCCGACAGCGAGCTAGATTGATATCTGTTACCAAAAGGTTAATGGCATCAGAGGCAGATCGACCCGGTAGGAAGGCAAATTGATATTTTGGCAACAACTGATAAAAATCTATCGACCATTTGAGGCGTTCCAGAAGAATTTTTTGGAAAAGTTTTCTAAGGCATTGTCCCAGGTAAATGCCCCTATAACTATCGGGAAGGACAGGGGGTTTTGCCTGGTTTCAGCAGGGGGACTAGATAAATTTCGTTCCATGTGGAAGGGATGTGAGCCGACTGGAGGCAACGATTGAAAATCTGTAGTAAGTGCTGACGAGCTAAAGGGGGAAGTTGTTTTAAGACTGAATATGAGATCTCATTCCGTCCAGGAGTCGACTTATGGGATGTGTTGAAGACCAGGTTTAATTCTTGGATATCAACTTGGATCATGAGCGACGAAAATTTATTTCAGCTAGGAGGAATAGAGAAACTATAATGTGGGACTGCAAAATCCGGCGTAAGTTGATGAAAAAAGCTTACCAAAGCCTCCATATTGAAATGTGCTTTAGATGGGGTACTAATTAGACGGCTGGATTGGCCGACTACTGCTCGCCATATATGTTTGGACGGCGACTGTCTATTAAGGGATGCAGTGAAGGTTTTCCAAGCTAGTAGGCGTTTGTCGTTAAAGACCTTTTTAGTTTGGGCGACCAGGACTTTTTAGTTACTTTTTAGTTAGTTAGTTAGTTAGTTAGTTAGTTAGTTAGTTAGTTAGTTAGTTAGTTAGTTAGTTAGTTAGTTAGTTAGTTAGTTAGTTACGCTTGGAACGTACCCAAACTGTGAAAGGAGTGCAGATCAGCTTTCCGTTGTGATATTAAGGCTGTACACTCCGCGTCCCACCAGCGTGCATAATGAATAGATTTGGGTCGGAAATGTGGTTGTATCGGATCGTATCGATCTAAATATTCATTGATAACAGCTGTGAAGCAATTATAGGACACCAGTTGACCGTTAAATGCAGATAACTTTTGAACCAAAAACTGTTGAAACTGTGAGGTATTGAAGGGGAGCATACGTCTGCTCGCTTTAAACGGGGGCAGAGCGGCTGGTAGGCTGTCAGCCAACCCAATAAGGATGGGGAAATGATCACTGAAATGAGTGGCTGGTAGGCTGTCAGCCAACCCAATGAAGATGGGGAAATGATCACTGGAATGAGTGGCTGGTAGGCTGTAAGCCAACCCAATGAAGATGGGGAAATGATCACTGGAATGAGTGTCCTTGACGACCTCCCATTCCATGCGGTGTGCCAGATCGCTAGAACATATGGTTAAATCAACAACACTCTTATTTACAAGAGGTGACGTCACTCCAGTAGGTGGGCCGTCATTCAAAATGCGTAAATGGTATAATGCCGCAATTTTAGCTATATTATTACGTTTAAGGCACGAAACTTCACATCCCCAGCTCTGATGGTGCCCTTTTAGATCTCCCCGAGGATAAAGGGGTGCGGAAGTTGCGAAAAAATTCGTCCAATTAGAATATGTACCTTGGATTCGCGGGGGACAATAGATAGAAATAAAATGTATGTTGGCGACCACAATGGCGATCACCTGTGTACGTGGTATGCTATAAGTCAAATATGTCGAAAAGAAATGTAGGTTGTTAGCTACCAAATACAAGCCCTGTCATAACCATAATTGTCATGACGAATACAGGTATAATTGGGTATGTGAAATCGTTTGGCCGGAGCCAACCTAGTTTCACTAATTAAAATTATATGAAGGTTAAATGAATCAATCAGTAAAATAGTTCGTGTCTCTTATGAATGATACTACGTGCATTCCCCTGTAGAATTATCATTTGAGGAGACAGATAATGTTAATGAATTGAGAAGTGCCAGTACTTCCTCCCCCATGGTGACGAGCATCTTTGAACATTTAGAATCGTTTTCCGCTGCCCTAGCATAAGCAGATGTTTTATCTGAAATAGCTGTAATTGTGGTCGTTATCGGGTTCGAGGCCCGGGATCGGTCTTGCTTCGATGTAACAGTAGAATCCACCCGCCTGAAAGTAACCGGTATGCTCTTCCCAGATACAGATGGTATAGGAGGTATTGCATTCGTAAAGGACGGAGACATTTTGAGAAGTGTACGATATCCCCGGACATCGTAACCTGGGGAACGATCATGACTAGGCGGAGGCGATGTAACCACTGCCGTAAATTTATGTTTCCTGGACGTCGGAGGATGAAGAACTGGAGAAGTTCTCGAAAGAGGAATAAATTGTTGAAGGAACAAGAGGGGGCTGAATCTATTATCTACCGGCGTGAAAAAATACTCTGAGGAGAAAGTAGAAACTTCCAGAGCCTGCTTTTTTTCAGTTCTTGTTGGCGCTTATGTTCGGCGCAGTGAGGAGATCCCACTGAATGTTCTCCGGAGCAATTAAGACATTGTCTACGAGAATCTGTACATTCTTGAGTTTCATGATTATGGGCGCAATTGGCACATCTAGGGTTTTGAGCCCTATTATGGCCATAGCGTTAACATCGACGGCAAATAATAGGTTGAAACACAAATGGTTCAACCGGGGTACGAACTCGATAAATAGAAATGAAGGAAGGTAGAGTCTGGCTACGAATAGTTAACTTAATGGTGCCAGTGGGAATATGTGTGACCTGTCCATCCTGCGCGGAGCGTGTTTTCATCTTCTGCGCGCCGACTAGAGGTACGGACGTATCAGCGACATTACAAATTTCATCTTCAGTCAAATCCCTATCTACCCCTCTGATAGCTCCAACCTTATATAGAGACGCTGAAGGAATATACGCTTTCAGATGTTTTTCTTTTAAAATAGGACTTGCTAAGAACTGATTAGCCTTAGTTCTTGTCTGAAATTCATTTTGAATCCGATGCCGACCTCTCCTAGAAATTTGGCTAACACCCTCAAATTTCCGGTCATAAAATATTTTTCCCAGGGCCATTGGATGTATGTTGCCCAATTTTCTACTTTCGTCAACGGCTTCCACAAAGACTATGTAGGGGCCAGTATGACTACCATCGTATATCTGTGCTTCAGGTTTTGGAACAGATACATCAGTTTTAGTAGAGGGAGCAAGGTTACGTTCAGTTGGGGTTTTATCATTTAATACAATAGTTTCCTCCATAGGGATCTCGCGACTATCAACTACAACAGACTCCTCCTCCATACTATCGCCCCCACTCGACCCCTCCATGAGGCCCGGAGTGAGTTGGGAAGTCAACACATAGAATACTTGCAAACTCTCTCATCGCTCCCAATTAAGAGAGAGAAATAAAGTAACACTACACCGAATCCGAACCCTAATCGCACACAACACACAGTAACACGCTAGCGCCGAGAGCCACACGTCCACTAGACTCGCCACCGGGAACCAGCATGAACTGCCATTGATCAGCTGATAGGCTTAGCACGCTTTCTACAGTATGTATGTTCAGTCCGTCAGCGATGCCGCTGGTGGGATCCTCAACAGCTCTGCCATCAACTGTCATAGATAGCCTAGGCATCACTGAAGAGGCATACTAGGGAAATGAGGAGTGTGGTAGTTTCCCGTTACTTTCCTCACGCTTTCTACAGTACGGCCTGTATATTACCAATACGAAGGCAGTAGCATAGCCGACTACAATAGATGGCTCTGGCCTATAGAGCTTCCATGACTTGTTTTCTCAGAGATCTTTTTATACAGAAGCGATGGGCCTATTTCTCTTATATTATCTTTGAATACTAGCTATTTTTTTTTAAGATCCTTGGTATTAGTATTGGTATGAACTGTTATAGACCCTAACTGGTTTTTATCTAGGGATGCGATAAACTTTATTTTCTTGAAGCAGCTTGAAATGAAATTTCAGCCTGCTTTTATAATAATAGGAAGGGCATATTGAAAAAGTGGGTTAGTAATATCAGTCCATGCAAGGAAATAAACCCTTTATATCAACTTATCCTTAGGCAGATTTTATGAACAAGAAAAAAGTAGCATTCATGTTTTATGTTATCCAGTCTAACTATGAGAATGCGAAGAAGCCATAATAAATAAATAAATAAATAAATAAATAAATAAATAAATAAATAAATAAATAAATAAATAAATAAATAATCTAATTAGGTAACGGTGACGTTACAGATAAATTAAACTTTTCATGGCCGCGCTGAGTGGTTCAGACGATTCAGGCGGTAGCCTTCTGACCCCAACTTGGCAAAGTCAATCCTGGCCTCAGTCCGGTGGTATTTGAAGGTGCTCAAGTTCGTCAGCCTCGTGTCGGTAGATTTACTGGCACGCGAAATAAATGCGGGACTACATTCCAGCACGCCAGCGTCTCCGAAAGCCGTAAATGTAGTTGGTAGGATGTAATGCAAATTCCATTGCTATTTATTAAACTTTCCATATCAGTTATTTTCTCCTCCGATTTATTATTGCCATAAATTTTATCCAACTCGTACACTCTTGTCAATCGATAGTACTGAATATATAGGCTACTTACTGAACGCATTTATAATTATTATTATGAAAGGTCAAGGAGAATACTCAACCGATGAAAGGTGTTATTAATGTAAAGCAGATGGTTGTCCAGTTGTACCGTTGCTTACGAGATATCTTGTACTTCCTCGTAAAACAAATATCACCACCACCACTATTAATAAAGATTAAGGTTAGGTTATACATTATTCCTAGCGATGTTGACAGGGAGGAAATATCCATGTAAGATCCATCTGCGGTATTAAAACGTGTAGAATCTCGAAACTATTGAAGTACAGGTATATTCAGTTGCAAATCAATTAGTTTTCCAAAATCAAAGAAGTGATCATTATGATGTTTATTGAGTCTTCATCTTCAACTTACGTGTATTATGCGCACACTTTCTCTTGGTGCATTTGTGTACCGCGGTGAGGAGTAAGGAGGGTGCTCTCCCGGTATCGATAGTGCTGCCAACTGAATGATAATGAAATCTGAATTGAATCTAGAATATGATCGATCGATATGAAATTTCTAAACCGTTATCATCTTAAGCCAACAACTATGTCACATACACATTATATAACATTATAAAACATTTCTCGATGCGAATTTTGTTCCTAGCATGAATCCTATACTTTGGCTTTGTTGTGTAAACAACAACAGTACTAGTATGTAAGGTGGACGCCAGATGTCGCACAACGATGCTTAAGCGATTCATAGTTTGTGTTTCAAAGGTTGCCAGTACGAATCTCGAAGATCGCCGAGGTCAACCGATTCAGCACTAGAGTGTAAATGCACCAAGATAAAGTGTGCGGATAATACGTATAGATGTCGTGAAGATCACGACCGTTTCGAGGGTACCAACTTCCGGGAACAACGGTAAAGTACGAAAGCAGATTATCAGGAGCAGTCGGAGCAGATTCACCAGAAGCTGCTTTATACTCTGGTTTATTCCATACTTCATAAGCTTGTGTTTTCTAAATGTTTTTAGTGCTCCATAGAACGAAGCTGCTACATTTGAGGTGATGTTGCGTTTTAAGCAGTTAAAACAGGATGTCTTATACAACTGCTTTTATTTATGCAGCTTCAAAGTACCAGATCTGCTTTTTTTCGTCCCATTTCTATAGTTTTAGCATGGTTTTACTCGTTGCCGACGTTATAATACAAGGACTGGAAATAGAGCCCGTAAAACGCTATCGAAGTGGTCACACTGAAGTTCAATGACGGGCAGCTAGGATCGCTTTCTTGCCCCCTGTTTACCAGGTTCGCGCCTTAAAAGAGTTTATTAACTGAGTTGGTTGTGAATGTATTATGTATTCGTCTGATGTTAAGCATTCGCTTATTCACAAGAAATTAATGGTAGTGGAATTTCGTTTTACAATTTTCCAGTGAATGTTCAGTGTTCGAATCATTATGCAGAGGAAGTATTACGCATGAGATACGACTTCAAGCTGATGAAATTAGGCCTCTGTTCCTAAGTTTTGTCCGAGTTACGTCATAAGAATCGGGCGATCCCAAAATTTGTCATTGGACTTTTTTGTAAACAATTCTATGTGACCGGCGATCATTTGAGAGGTATCTTCAAACTCAGAAATCTTAAATTAGGAAACCAACCAGAAAAATAATTTGCCCAACAAATTTGGAGTAAATGAATGTAGCAAGAGCTAAAAATATTGTATTTTCCCCTGAAACAATCTCTGGTTTGAAAGGTGTCGAGGTGGATTGCCCCGAGAGCATTAAATACAGTTTAAAATAAACCATTTGTTTTATGGAGCATTTTATGAAATTGTTCTATGCGCATGACGTCTACAACACCTCACATGGGACATATTCCAGGAATGATAAAACAAACGGAGCATCTTTTAGTACTGAAGCTGAACGCCTCAGTTAGTTATTAATGATTTCCTGTCATGTATTAAGAAAATTCAAAAGCATTCAGAGAAAGCAAAAAAAAAAAAAAAAAAAAAAAAAAAAGGATTCATGAGGGAAATATATCAAGCATAGATCATGCCTACCCAATCCACTGTGGCCTGCGTAAAGTACCTCATAAATATAGATTTGCATTATGCTTTGACGAGAAACCTAAAACGCGATGACATCGAGCTCTTCTTCAGCTACCTAAGATGCCAAGCGGAATATAATAACATTATGGTTCGTGTGACAAAAGAACAAACATACTGTAAATGCTGTTTAGAACATATCTCTTCTCCAGCTACTCAAAGTCCAACTCGTTTTCAAGATAGAGGAGCCCTCAGACACCGAAAATCATCGTCTGTGGCACTTCTGCAGTGAACGACGCAATTTGTCATCTCCGCTACGCAGTACTTGCCCCGAAGAGAGTTACTAAAAGGTGTACGGGTTTTTTTCGAAAGACATGTTCATCAGTGAAATTAAGTGTAGAAAGTGTAAAGACGACAGACCACCTCTTTTTCTATTCTGAAAATTTCTGACACTCTATGTGACAACATTGCTTTGAGCCACTCAAGTAGAAGAGAGAAAGTTTTGAAACTTGATAAGAAGCCCCTCAAAAGGAAAGTTTTGAAACTACAATGACAAATGCCAATGCAGCACCGCTCTATAAATAAAGTACTGTCAATACTTGCAAAAACATTCAGTTCTTTTTATTTAGGATATAATTTACTTATTGACATATACGGCCATGCGAATACAAGGGGGCAAGGGCGCGATCGTAGCGGCTGAATGGTGAACTAGGATGCCACCCGTTTCCATGAGTGCATTTCAAGGCCTTCTATTATAGCGTAGGAAACGGTTTTACTTTTCCCAGGTTGACATCCACCGCCAACTGGATCGCATACGAAGCGTTTGTTAGTCTGGTTGTGCTTCGAGGCAATTTTTAAGGAACGAGAGAGAGAGAAACTGAACAACAGGACATAAGCTAGTATATAAATACGATCAGCAGCTTCTATTCTATCCTCTTTGTTCAGCAGTATATTTCTTGTGTTATTGGTGGAACGTTTAGTCGTTCAGACAATTTTTGGTTGTGTGTGAAGAAAATATATACTTTTTCCAGTTTTGAAATAATGGTCAGTATTCTGTTCTCCTCTTTGGTTCTCTATGTAACTTTAGTTTAGCTCATTTTCGGAATGGTTCTTTGATCAAATCTTAAGAGCATATTTTTTAATCTTGACGTATTTGGGGGCTTGTGTGACAGTTATGTGCAAGGACGACAGTTTGTTTTGAAGAACCTGAATATTCGAAAGGCTTTAGTAGGTGCCCGAGATGCATTCGTCCAGTTCTATTGAGCTCGCATGAAAGGCATTTCCAAGTTTGAGAAGTGCAATTATAGACAGTTATATAAGCTACCGTAGGTCTAGTGGGGTATAGTGCGCATTGGTATCACCTAAATATCACTATAAAATTTGTCACAAATGGAACATAATAATTACTTTTACACATATCAAGTGAAAAATCCCTGGCAAATTAAGAAATATATGTTTTTTGGAGAATATTAATACGTACTTTACCACTTTACAAGTACATTTGGTGTTGCGCTCACAGTGACACACGGATGTCTTTTGTCTTACACTTTGAACAATTTCGTGTGTGATATCTGTGTTCACTGAAGTTCTTTGCTTTCGTTTCATTCTTCACTTGTCAATGACATCATTTCATGAATTGTATCGCGATATGCAATATTTAATAGGTGACAAAGTGGTATGGCCAATGTACACAAGAAAAATTCAGTGGACTAGTGATTTATTGGTCCAGGGATCGAGCTACTTTCTTTCGAACAGAAATAAAAATATTTATTGGTCCAGGGATCATGCTATTTTTCTTTTGACCTCCATTTTGCTGTTTGTACTGGCCAAAGATAATGGGAATTTACAGACATAGCACTCCCATTCCACGGTGCTAGCCCTGGACCTGAAGAAAGTAACAAAAGACGGCACCAGCAGCGAATGGACAAAGATAATGAGAATCCACAGACATAGCACTCCCATTCCACGGTGCTAGCCGTGGACCTGAAGAAAGTGACAGAAGACGGCACCAGCGGCGTAGTACGACATAAACCAGTCCTGTCTACAAGCCTTAAGTATGTTTTCATATTTCTCAAATAACGACGGTATTTATTAATTTGCCAGGGATTTTTCACTTGATATGTGTAAAAGCAATTATTTATGCTCCATTTGTGACAAATTTTATAGTGATATTTGGGTGATACCTTTGCGCATCATACCCGAAGAGAATTAACTCCGACTGGCAGAGATGTCCGTGGACTTTCAGATTTTTGGTTGTTAGAGGGTAGGTGGTCATTCACCTGCGTGAGGGGACTTCACCGGTTTATAGAAGTTACTTGTGTCGTGAGAAACGATGTTGGGAGTCTCTGGGGCCCTCCTTTTAGCCGTTGCTTACAACAACTCTTGTGTGGTGAACTCTGCTCTGGCACAAGACTTCATGGAGCCCCTTTAAGGCGTTTCAAGGATCAGCTAAAGCGTGCTATGAAGAGAGCTGGAATTAACACTCAATCCTGGAAAACGCTTGCTGAAAATCGTACATTTGGCCGCTACACTGTCTGTACACCGTTTACTGTATTTGAAGAGGAACGACGTTTACAAGTAGATATGAAGAGGCTAAACGGAAGCTCCATCAAGCTCAGCCCCGGATGTCCAGCATAGTCATATGAAGCATATTTGCAAAGCATTGTGCGAAATTCTATATGATTATTATTATTATTATTATTATTATTATTATTATTATTATTATTATTATTATTATTATTATTATTATTATTATTATTATTATTATTATTAAAGCATTGTGAGTGTGAACATATAAACTGCTGAAGAACATGTTTACTCGCATACGAGTTAAATCTGACGACGACGATGACTAGAACAAGCAGGACATACTGAGAATGCACTCAGTCACAAACGGATTCAGTACGGTACTGAACTACATGTCGTACGATATTCCCATGTAGAATATTTGTGGTGACACATTTGGTATTAAAAACCCAGCGATAGGTCGCCCAGCGGATCCGTTTCTCTGCCATATGGTGGAGTAAAATCCAACGTCGAAATTTTCGCGCAGGCAGCGCAATTTATGAAGGTATCATTATTTCTCCGCAATAGGACATGACTCCTTTACCTTGGGATTGTGTAGCTCTATGCAGACATGTGGATGGGGGTGGTAGAATGCGTTCACAGTACTCCCTGACTAACGTAGGAGGCGACTTAAAGAGGGAGAGCGGGGTGTTGACCACAGAGCCACTAGTGGAGACTTATTTGTGCCAGTTTCCTGGCCTATCTCACCTTTCTTGTTCTCTTCTGACTTCTACAGTATTAGATTTGTTAGGATGAGGGAGTCTTTCATCAGCCTTCTTTCCGGGAAAGGTTGGATTTTCTAATAGGGGAATTAAAAACCTCACGTGGTTGTAATATTCTGCTATCAAAGGGGTGGGGAAAACAGCTTATTTAGGCCATATTCTATGAGGTAGAATGTACGGGCTTCTACACCTGATATTTCAAGGCAACCAGGGAGCTGGTAGACCACCATTGTCATGGCCAGAGAACTGCTAACACCAAACAGCTCTTCAAGTTAGCTATATAAAGGGATGCTTTCTCCAGGGTGATTGCCAACGCCTGGGGGACCAGATATGGCATTTGAACAAGAAAATGGGTCCCTATCCTTTGCAATGAACAGACCACACTTGTGCAAGAAATATGAGCTAACTTTTATGTGACGTAGGTATCTTTTGAAATAACGCAGTGTGCATAGAAACATTTTTTACTCCCATGTGAAGATCTGTGAAATTTTCATGGTACCATACATTTTTAGCACACCTAGCAATACTTTTTGCATTTTGGTTGTAGAGACTGGTACCGGTATATGGCAACATGTGTAAATAGCATTTGTGCTGGAGAGGATGGACGTCTTGGGACTGGATGCCTTATGCATTGTATCCTTAGTATAAATATTGGTCCATTCTTTGATGTCATTCTAATAAAGTAGAGCAAAGTACAGGCAGTTGAAGATGGAAGGAAATTAATTATGAAACAGAATATGACAGTCATGAAACCAATAGCTGTTTAACATTTGTACATTTCCCTCTGTTTCCTTTGGTCTGCAGGCTTTGAGCTTTGTGATAGATTCACCCCTACAACTCAAGGTGTTGCTAGTTACTGTACAGATTAACACAAAGTGGACACTGTGGACTGAGCATTTTAGTGATTTTTCACATAACCCTACTTGGATTCAGCAACGTTTGAGGTACGCATGCGTACTGCAAAATTTTATAAAATACCTACATTTAAAAAACCTTTTTTACGACTTTCAATTTTTAAATGCCCGCAGTGCATATTAAAAGCACGAAAAGTTACGTATTCAACACACCATAATACGTTTATAAAACACAACATATATACTAATCATAACCATAGAATCAGTGCTCCCTGTATGGACGAAGCTATTCAATAAATGCCTAGAGACCGGAACAATACCAGAACAATGGAGGAACTCCATAATTAAAGTTATATTCAAAGGCAAAGGAGACCCAGAAGATCCCAACAACTATAGAGGCATTGCACTAGAAAACGCTCCCTTTAAAATCCTCACAACATTAATAACGGTATGAGTAAAGAAACCAATTGATAAGATCCTCCCTGACACTCAATTCGGATTCAGAAACAATAGATCGACACTAATGGCAGTAGAACTATTATTAGGCAACATAAAAGAAGCACTTGAAAAGAAAGAAAAGTTCTATTCCGTCTTTATGGACTTCACAAAGGCTTTCGACCAACTGGACATAGGACTAATCACATCCAAACTTGAAAACCTATTAGGAAGAGAAAACGTATGGACAAGAGTAATCAAAGAAATATTACAATACAACACTATAAGGGTATCGGACGGCCTTTCCATTTCTCACGAAATTAGGCAAACAAATGGTGTGCTTCAAGGAGATCCCATGAGTCCACTACTATTCATCCTAGCTACCGAGGAAATATTGAGGATAACGCAAGACAGAGAAGACATTCACATTTTTGCGTGTGCAGACGACATAGTAGTAAGCTCCACAAATCTGCACAAACTACAGTGTGCCATAGACACAATTGTTAAATGGTGCCAGAACAACAACTTCTACATTCATCATCATCATCATCCTAAACCATCTCCAGTTTCCCGGGTGTGGTATATGAGCCTCCTCCCTCGCATCCTGTCCTTGTACCATTCTTCCTCCACCAACTTGTCCCAATCATGACCTCTCAGCATTACATCGCTCTTAACTAAATCTATCCATTTCCTTCGTGGCCTTCCCACGGGTCGTCTTCCTTCTACCTTTCTGTCAAATTCCTTCCTTGCAGTTCTGCTTACTGGCATCCTCTTCATGTGACTACAACCACTTCAGTCTTGATATCTGAATCTTATTGAGGAGAGACTCATCTATTCCTACTTCTTCTCTAATTTTCTCATTCCTAATCTTGTCTTTCCTGGTTTTCTGGATCATAGTGCGTAGGAATTTCATTTCAGCTGCCTGAAGTTTGGAATTATCTCTATTGGTCAGTGTTGTGGTTTTGAGACTGTATGTAAGAATTGGTGTATAATAGGACTTGTACAATGTCATTTTTGTTTTCATGGGTATTTGCTCATCCCACAGCAGGTGTCTTACCTGGTGGTAAAATTGTGTTGCCTTATTGATTCGATTGTTCACCTCATGTTTTGCTAGGTTGTCATTTGATATAACGCTACCCAAGTATTTGAAAACTGGAACGCTGTCCAGTTGAGCTTCATTTAACATGACTATTGGTTCTGCTCCTTCCCCATACACTTTCATCACCACCGTCTTGCTCTTGCTGATGTTTAAACCATATTTCTTAAACTCCTCATTCCAGCTTTGTATTCTCTCTCCCAGTTCATCTTCTGAGTCACTCCAGATCGCAACATCATCTGCAAATGTGAAGGCTTTGATATCTCCATGTTCTTTCCTTTTAATAGATTTCATTACTACATCCATTACAATAATAAATAGAGTGGTGACAATTAGCTGCACTCCTCTCTTTGTTTCAAACCAGTCCGACAAACCACATCCTACTTGAATACAGCTTCTGTTCCCACTATACAACATTTTCACTTTGTCTATGAGGCTGTCTCGCACTTCAAGTTCTTTCATGCATTGCCAAATTCTTTCCCTTGGTACACTATCGTATGCTTTCTCAATGTCCAAAAATATTAGAAATAAAGGCTTGTTCTTCTCCCAGTATTTTTCCATTAGCATCCTAATTACAAATATAAGGTCTGTAGTTGACCTTCCTGGTCTGAAACCATACTGCTCTTCTTCCAAAATTGGTTCAACAATATCTCTGATTCTGGTCTCTATTATTTTTTCCAATATTTTCAGGACATGAGACAGTAGTGTGCTCCCACGGTAATTAGTACATTTTCGTCGGCTTCCTTTCTTGAACAGAGGTACAATGATGCCCATCTTCCAGTCCTCAGGAATAGTATTTTCCTCCCATATCTTGTTGAGCAGTCTATAGAGCCATTGGATTCCTGGAACTCCCGCTGCTTTCAGCATATCTGCACTTAGTTCATCTATGCCCACTGCCTTTCCTTTCTTCATGCTCTTGAGCGCATTTTCAACCTCAAGCCATGTAATTGGTGGTTCAGTTGTGGTTCCTCGACTTGGCTCTCCTCTATCCGTTGTTATGTTTTCTGTATCTCCATTCAGCAGCTTTTCGAAATAGATCTTGAGTTCTTGTTTAATTTCTCCCTCTTCTTGTGCCAGAGTTCCATAATCACGTTCTATTGCTTTTATGGTCTATTGATCCCTTCGCTTGTTTTTCACTACTCTGTATAGCAATTTCATATTTCCTCTACTGTCCTCTTCCAGTTTGTCTGCAAACTCATTCAATTTCTTCTCTTTTTCTTCCCTTACAATGTTCTTTACAGCAAGTTTCTTGTTCCTGTATACTCCTTGAAGTCTTTGTATTTCTTGTTCATTTCGTTCTTGTCCCCGTTTTTGTTTTTCCTTGTCCAGTGCCTTCTTTATTTGGTTTCTTTCTTTCACCGCTGTTTTCACTCTATCATTCCACCATGGTGTCTCCTTTTTTCTTTGTAACTCCACATAGGTTTTTGGCTTCTCCCACAAAGGTGTCTTTGAAAGCCTTCCATTCTTCATAAACGCTGGTTACTTCACACTTCGGCAAACTCTGTTGAATCCTTAGTTTGTATTCTTCCTTTATTTGGACTTCTTGCAACTTCCAACTTTTAACCCTTGGTTTCTTCGTAATAAGTTTCTGCGTTTCATTTGCCTTATGTTTGAAGTCTACTACCAACAATCGGTGGTCACTGTCCATGCTTTCACTAGGGATGACCTTTACATCTGTGATGTACCTGCCACCATCTTTATTTGTGATTACGTAGTCAATCAATGTTCTATACTGGCCATCCCAACTGTACCTTGTTATTCTGTGACTGTCTCTTTTTTTGAAGAATGTATTTTTGATTATAAGATCATTTCTTCTGCACAGATCTAATAGTTGTTCTCCTTCTGGGTTCCTTTGTCCAAATCCATGTGGACCAATAATGTTCTCGTACCCAAGTCTGTCTACCCCAACTTGCGCATTTAGATCTCCAATAATAATAACATTTTCCTCATTAACTGTATCTTCCAGGTCTTGCCGAAATTTCTCTTTGTCTTCCTCACTGCAGCCTGTCTGTGGGGCATACAATTGTATGATGGTGTACTTAGTGTTCTCCAGTTTCATGAACATTTTAATGATTCTATCACTTTTGCAGATAACTTCAGCTGTAGCATCAGTCCTTTCGTTAATTAAGAATCCAACACCATTTTTCGCTACCTTCTCCTGTCCACTCCAGTATAATTTATAACCTCCACGAAGTGTCTTACTTCCAATCCCTTTCCATTTGGTCTCACTTAATCCCAATATTGATATTTTTCTTCTATCCATCATGTCTAGGAGTTCTTCTAACTTTCCAGTTAATGATAGAATGTTCATAGTTCCAATTCGGTATTTGGGTCTCTTTTTTATTTGGGGTTTCCTTTCAGAACATTGTATATCATCAGCCTTACGGTCATCATACTTTACAATTGTCTGAGAGGACGTGTCAGTCCAGTCTATAATATTCTTTCCGAGGCTCTTTTTCTTATTGAAAGCAACTGTACTCAATACTCTCCTGCTGACTTGCTAGGCCTAACGCATAAGAGGATTTTCTTTCAGTGTTTACTCCCCTAGCCTTTGAGGATGCCTTCCTCGTCCTACAAGGCAGTAGGTTCCATCTGTACACCCCAGAAAGATGGGTTGCCTCTTCCGCCATCTCCGCCGTACCGAAGTCCATCTTCTCCGCCGTAGATGCCGTTGAGGTCTTCACCCTTAACCTAGGGCAAGGGCCCTCCATATTTATGACCCCTGGAGAGATGGTGTCCCAGTATATTAAAACCCCCAGGAATTGGGCTACCTGTTGGTCCGCGGGTTGTATTGGTTATTTCAACCAGCCCTACATACTGTAGGGGCCCCCTATCCGCCACCTGGGGACGCGCTCTGTAGGGGTCAGGTTCCCCTGGTTACTTATTGGAAGTTAACCCCACCCACAAGGAGTAAGGTTATTTGCAGAGAACAACTTCTACATTAACAACACAAAAAAGGAAATGATGGTCTTTAGAAATGGAGGCAAGATACGGAACAGAAATCACTATCTCCAACAGCAAACTCAAAATAGTCAACGATTCAAGTATTTAGGGGTCTCGCTACAACCTAGCGGCAAATGCTTTACAAAACACATAACAGAAAGTGGTGCGCAAGCTATCCTAGCAATAAATAACATCAAGCATATACAAGCACTTAGCTTGGAAACAGCAATGAAACTATTCGAGGCAAAGATTATTCCTAGCCTAACGTATGGAATTGAAATTATATGGCCTGACCTCACCAGGAAAAACCTAGGTACCTTGGAAAGAGTTCAAGCATGCTTCCTGAAAAGAGCTTTGGGTGTATCCAAATCAACAAAATCCCGCCTAACATATGTACTAGCTAGAGAACCATTTCTGTTAGAGGATTTGAAAACAACCTTCGTGCTCCCATTTACCATAGCAGCAGATCAAGAATTACAAAGCTTAAGGGACCGCCGCCTAGGAATTTGGCCAGAATTCTATAGCACGGGTGCGATGATCGTTAGGACCTGGACCGCCTGGACGTCAGGAAATTTCGAGATGAGACATATACTAGCGAGACTATCCAGCATACTTAATCCCAAACCAACCTCCTCAAGAAAGAAAGAAACGAGACTATCGGTGCACGGCTTCCATCATCACCTCTGCAAAAACAAGGTGTACCACAATCCGATGAAGACTTGCATATGCCAAGTGTGTGAAAAGACGTGTGATCGTTACCACATCGAACTGTGTACAAAGTGAACAAAAACCATAAGTGAATACGCAAAACTAAGTATTAATAGAAATGATATTTAAACTATTTCTTTTGTTGTACTATGCACATGTGTGCGCACTTCCAATATATATAAACATTGAGAAATGAAAAAATCCATTCATTGTTGAAATTGGATCTAATTTTCGGCCGTGCGAGTCCATACAATTATGAAGCTGCTTGGTAGTACAACTTAGAAGATGTTTTGCTGCTACAAGCACTGCAGAATGTGTTCCAGCTTCTGCTAAAGTTTGTAGTACGCTGAAGCACCAGAACTCAACGGCGCTTGTCTTCAAAGTGACAAGATGCGTTAGGAAGAGAAGGACTCGGTGTGGGGTGGGACTTTTCATCAGGAATAATATTGCACACAACATAGGCACATAAATGAGCGGATGATGTGGGTAGATTTAGCAGTTGGAGGAATTAGGATGAGGATGAAGTTAACAAGTCTTATGAAGTACTGAGTGACATTTCAGACAGGGTAAAATGGTGCCAATGAGAGTTGGAAGTACAACTGAAGGATAAGTTCATGCTGTATGGAAGATATAGAAGTTAATAGCAGTTGGAAAGCACTTACTGGAATTTTATGCCATAATAGTACGGGTATTTGCAGTTACGAATACACATGGGAGGGTAGGGGCACCAAATCGATAGTCGACTATATCTGAACCGACTTTGAATTAAGGAAATCTGTTAGGAATGTGCAGGTATTCCAGAAATTTTGTGATGATACCAAATACAGTAGAGACAATACGCGACACTTACGGATTTCGCCTTGCTAAAATGGGAGACAATTCGACGGTGGCGCTCCTAGTGACTTGACCTGAAAAAATCGCGCTAAATTCAAATATCAATGGAAATGTATATACGGAAATGGATAAATAAATTACGTCTAGAAAGAAAGTGGTATTGAGATATTAACTTCGAAGTTGCTAAAGCAATTCTGGATAAATTAATGAAGAATTATTTCAAAGGTTATTATTCAAAGACTGAAATTAGACACATAAACAAGATATGAAATGGGCTGCTGTGAAATGGCTTGATCTTTCATTTATGCATTAATTTTTTAGCTTTAGCATTCCTGCCTGAACTTTTACGGTTGGATTTGTCTTTTTTCTCATTTAAAAAGCATTGTATGATCACATTAAGATACTTGTCAACAAAAATATCGGTACATTCCTTGCACACATGATGCAATGAATTAACATTTAAATGCTGGACAATTTTCCTCTTAACATGAAGCCTACCAACAGAAAGAAAATCTATAAAATTCCTTCTTTAATCTGACAAGAGGGATTAAAGAAAGAAAAGTATGAAAATGTTGTCGATAGTGATGCTTTGAGGAATATTTATGTACAATTAGAGTAAAAATGTAATATACCCTTGGCTGTGTAGTCGAAGATTTTTAAAGTCGCTGGCCTGGAGATGATCTGAACAGATCTTATAATTCTTATATAAGCGTAACGTCCCTTCTTTCTTGTACATCTTATCCAAATCACTTCTGTGACATTTCAAAACCCACAGATCACACCTACAACACATCGGTATTGAAGGTTAACTGCTGCACTATACAATAAAATATGCGTATTACATTTTATGCCAGTTAAAATATGGGTCGAGCAGGTCAGAAGATTATGAAGTACTATAAAAATCTCTATCACTGGAAGAATATATATGCAAACACAATATTACTTACATGTTCTTGTCACGAGGGAACCTGAGGAACGACCGCGCATTTTTCTCTACTTCGTAATTACTGCAGCCTAACACAGCACATACCTTTCCCCTCATGTTGAGAGGAAATATCAAGGAATGACACACGCTACTATTTAATTATGTCATCTCACTGAAAACGCTTAAATAACACCAAAAACTTCACACAAAAATACACGTGCTCTTATGAGAGAATCAGTACTGTTCAGGTCTATCCGCTAGAGTGAGTTCCAATAGCTGTCCCTCGATATCTCGCTCAGTGTCGCGTATTGTCTCTACTGTATTTGATGATACAGACCACTATCTGATCTGTAGTGAACTAAATGTCTCTATTTCTACGATAGAGAAAGTGAAATCCGTCTGCAGAAAAGTAAAGGTAATATCCAGGAGGAAGAAATTAGACAAAAGTACACGGTTATCATGAGCGAGAAGTTCTGAACAGGCTCAGGACATACAAAGAACAGGAACAGTGTGTGCAAACACCTTGGTGAAATGATAAAATGAGGGCAGTTTGTAAAAAATAAAATGGAAAGTGCATGGGAAATGGCTTCAAACAAGGACTAATGTAGACAGAGGGAGATGTACGTAGATGAAAGGTTGAATCCAAGATGATTTCCGTAATAAGACTGAAACTTTTCTGAGCAGTAGAAAGTGAGGAGAAAAGGAAATGAATCATGCTCCTTGGCCGAATGGTCATCGATATCATCTTCAGTACAGAGTCGCTGATTTTAACCTCAAAACATTAATTCCCCTTGCTCAGGGACTGGGTTTTGTATTATCCCAACATCCCTGCAACTTGCACACCACTATCATTCACTCCAATAACATGCAGTTTCCCATCTATACGAGATGCTGCCCACTTTCGCTGAAGGCTGGCTTATTTTTATTATTATTATTATTATTATTATTATTATTATTATTATTATTATTATTATTATTATTATTATTATTATTATTATTATTATTATTATTAATTGGACAGATGGAAGAAATATGTCAAAAAATCTTCTCAACATAAAAAGAAACCTTTCTGTTGATGTCACAAAGAACCAAGCTTATGACGAGGACGATGATGTTGGCGAAATTACACTTTAGGAAGTGAAATAAATTCCATTGTCATAAAGCAGCAGAAATAGATGCAATTAGACCTGAAACGGTGAAGTATAGTGGGAAGGCCAGGATGAAATACCTTCCCACAGTAAGATCAGCTTGGAATTTTAGTAAGATACCGTTTGATTGCACCTGTCTATGGACAAGGGAACATGAATGAACTATCGAGGTATCTCAGGCTAGGTGTTTACTGGCATTATGGAAGGAAGGGTGTGATCAATGGTTGAGAGTAATTTGGATGATAGCCAGTGTCGATTCAGACTACAGAATACTTACGAGAATCAGATTTTCGGCATGCGCCAGGTAATTGAAAAATGCTACAAGAGGAAGACGATGTTTTGTAGATCTGGAGAAGGCATATGATGGAGTAGCAAGGGAAGAGATGTTTGCCGAACTAATGGATTATGGGATTACAGGTTGGGTTCTTGATTCAGGGTACTTACAGGGATTAGACATGGATCATAAAGTGGCAGGGAGGGATTTAGTAGCTGCAGTGAGTATCCTTCCATGACTAAAGTAATGTCATTAGGTGGTGGAGGAGCATATCTGAACCCTGTGAACTTCAGTCACGCTGTTTTCTCTGGACGATTTTTGATGGAGTCATTCATAATATCCTAGGAAATATTGTTACTTTTGACACAACCTACCCAGAATTTGTAAAATGCGCAGGTCCTCGAGTCAGCTGTGGCTGGTTGACTACCCAACTGTGCTAAGGATGGATCTAGAAGGTACTTGAGAGACTGATTGTCAAGTTATCCCTATTGTTCACGACTGCAGTCGTACAGAACAACTGCGGCATATGCTGCGATGGGCTGATGGATTGCAGCAACATGTGATTTCTAAATCTTCATTGCAAAATAATAGCGGCTGGAAGAAGATGTGTTCTCTTCGGTCTGTCATGTAATAGCACACAACTTGGGAGTAGCGCATCACTTGGCTCAACAGCACTGAAATGAAGTCGGCTCCCAGTCCTCGGTATCGCTGTCGTCGTCGTTCCCACAACCTTTCAGCCCTAGGAAAACTCAACTTGGAAGCGTGGGTTCCCCTAGCTTCCATTTATTCATGTCAATCTCCTCCCGTCTTGGTCAGCTCTTCTTTTTTTATGGCGCCAACGGTATTAGGTTTGGGAGGTCTTTTCCCGCCCTTTGAGGCCGTTCCCCATCTTTGATTTCGGGGGATTGTTCGTCACAAAACAGTAGTCATCACCACTGACTGGAATAACTTTCAGGATGAGAGAGAGGTGGCAGGAAATTTAGAATGCTTCTTTACCGATGCAATGACGTAGTGAACAGCTCAGGAAAGATGTGTGTACCTAATGCACAAATGATTGTGGAGCAGGTTAATCAACACATCCTCGAGTTGCATCGAGTTACTCCTGAAGCAGATCATCATCTCTTTTCCCCTTATCCAGTTCCACCTTCCTCTCTCCTTCCAGGTTTCTTCTTCTTCCTCTGATTATCAATGTCGATTGCTACACTTTTTAATTTACTTTGTTTGGTTTGACATCACACCTTGTATTTCTTTCTTTCTGTTTTTATTCAGTGAGAAATCTAAAGTGTAATGAATAATGTTGTCTTTTTGTGTTTGTTTTTGATGCTTATTAATTGATTGTCCTGTCAATATTTGTGGTCTTTTTTGGGGGAATAAACAGCTTTGTAAGAGTAAACAACATTCATTATTGCACCCCATATTATCTTGGATTACATCATCATCTAATTTGTTGGTGATGCAAGTCACAAACAAGAAAATATTAAAAAAAAAAAAAACTTCTTTCAAATTATATTAACCTGAAGAATATTGGCTGTTAATAAAAAGAAATTCTGAAAAATGAAGAAAAGTTGCTCTAAAAACTTTAAAAGATGTTTTCTTAAAACTGTTGAGTTGTCTCTCTGTTGTTCATTGTGTGCCCTACTCTTAGCTTGGCATATGTGGGATAGTAATGTTTTTCTGTTTATCTAGTTCAAGCATCAAGAAGGATTCATGGGTCACCAGTGCGAGCTGATAGAGACCGTGGCTCAGGACGAGTTCCTCTACGTGGACCCTCGTGCCAACTGGTTCCCTCGCCTTGTCCGCCGACTTCGTCTCAAGTGTCTGGTGTCTCGTTCGCACCTGTACACCAAGAAGGTGCTGCCAAGTACTGCAGCAGTCAACTTCGAGCTGGCTCGACACATTCGTTCCTATCCCTACACCATTCATCCCTTCAGCGAGTTCCGGTGCTTACCACAACGGAGTATTTTATATTTTAATTGTTTTTCCTGTTATGAAATATAAACTCATGCCTTGTCAGTGCTATCCATTGCCAGTTCATTTCTATCGTGAGGTTTGAAAGTCTAGGTTGCCCTTTTCCATTTCCCTTCCTGTTGTGTCTCATTAGGTACTGGAAACTAAGTCACATAGAGAGAGAAACACATGTTTCCTGTCAAGAGTTTTGAAGCCTGCACACTAGATGGATGTATATCTGTATATGACTTCAATTTCATCTTCTTGTTTTTTTTCTTTTCTATTTTTCTGATGTCAGCCCTACAGTGTTACTTTTTCTTTCAGTCCAGCTTATTCAGTTTAATCTTCTCCAAAAACACATCTCTTCTGCTTCTAACCTGACCTTGTTTTGTTCTACACTTAAGATTTAACAAACTTTTTCTTGGTCTCAAGACTTGAATTATCTTGGGTATTGATTAAAAAATTATTTTTTATTTTGAAGTGCATTCTTAGTCATAGCTATTCTGCATAAACTCGAATTTTAATTTTACACTTTTGGGATTCATCCGAGATGTGCAAAAGCAACATGTCAATTTTCTATGTATTCTCCTGATTTAGAAACACATATTTTCCATCAAATTGGCAATCTTTAAAATTCCATCCCTAAATTAAGAACGGTTTTGCTGTTAGTTGCACATGGCAACCCAAATGGCTGTAAGGATGTCCTACTTGTATCCAGCTTAACAGTATAGAGCCTTGCAACATTGTGGACAATAACCTACTTTTACCTCGTCCAAATCAACTAACAAAATGCTCAAGAGTCGCAAGGACCTTTCTTTTTCGGCCTCTCTTCTGCTTCTACATGCTCACTTGTTTGGGTGATGATGACAAGGTCCTCTCCTTCTTTGTCCTAGCTGAGAGGATTCGCACCTCACCAATTGGGTTATAGCAAGCCGGGATGGGCTCACAAGGGAAATGTCAGAATGCGACACTCGGATTTTGATGAGCCTTTGTATTGCCAGCATCATGTGATGAAGTCATTTTTGGTTGACATTAATTTTTGTGCCTTTTACAGCATGTTAAAAGTTTAGTGTATGACTCGCTCGCCTGCCACTGGCAGGAAGAGTGAAGTGGAAGGGGAAATGAGCTACTTGACTTTGCAAACATTCAACATAGGACTTCCTTATGCATATGACCTGTATATGCACTGAGCAGAAATTAAGCTCAACAATATAATGTACATGTAAAATCCATTTGTTTTTTTGAACGATATATATTGTTGTTTTCTGAACATTTTTGATCAGTTTTAACTTTAAGGACTGTATGTAACTTACGATAGGCTACGAACTGATTGTACATAATTATAATACTTTGGTTAAAATTCTTCCTACACCACCTGCAGGTTGCCACATAGACGAGTGCATTATAAAGTTTGGTTTCAAAAAACAAATGGAACTATTCAACCTGAATTGACAAAACAAGTACTTCATTTCATAATGTCAGGGTTGCCAGGATGAGTATAAGCAGCATCACACGTTGTGTTGTAGACTGGTGATTTGCTAGCATTCACTACAATTTTATGTAGAATATGCATTAATCTTAATAATTGTGGATGAAATGCCAGAAGTTTCAAATGGCCAAACGCTTAACGATTATCAAACTTTAAAAAAAAACACTTAAAATTGCTAAGAGAGATTTCATAAAGATTCAAGCTGAAAATTGTGAGCCAAAAGAAAAACAAAAGCAAGATCGTTGGCAAACTGTTGTGACAAGTGGCAAATCAAAGAGAGAAGGACAACACCTCCTTAAGAAAAGTGAGTAAAGTATCAAGTGCAGTAATGTACTCGAAGAAACTATTCAGTCAGATGTCAGAGTTGTCAAATACTGTTGTATGATGAGAGTAATGGGTTCACAGCAAATGTCTTATCAGTTACATGTCAGGTAATAACATAATATCAGACTTCATATGGAAACAAATGCTCTGTTAATAGCCAAGCCTTGCAAGGATATTGTCAGAATGTTATGTTTACAGAAACAAATTTGTCTAAAGATATTAGCAATAGTGAAGTAGAACTGCATTCATTCAAAATATTCCAATACAATCATTCTCCTTTGAATAGTATGAAAGAAGGATCACATGGGGGAGTTATGTATTAAGAGTATTAAGAGAATATTTATTTGTTCCATTATTCAGTGTCATATCTCAGTCAAGCAGTTATCACACTCAAGGTCATTACGGGAGGTGTTTATATTCCTCCCAAATCTCCACTTCAGAAATATAAAGATCGTGCAGAACATCATGTCACAAAATCCTTGCTGTATTGGTGACTAATCTAGCACAACTTAGTTGGTAATTCCACTTCCAGCCTCTCTAGCCAAGACACTTTCACCTCTCACAATTCAATAATGTACCAAACTCCTTAAATTGTGTACTAATTCACCTGCTGTTGAGATTACACTCTCGCATCCAGGAGATAGTGGGTTCAATTCCCACTGTCGGCAGCCCTGAAGATTGTTTTCCGTGGTTTCCCATTTTCACACAAGGCAAATGCTGGGGCTGTACCGTAATTAAGGCCATGGCCGCTTCCTTCCCATTCCTTTCCTGTCCCATCGTCGCCATAAGACCTATCTGTGTCAGAGCGACGTAAAACACTCGTACCTCATCCCTCCTTAGATATAAGTATTGGCTTATCAATGAATTGTTCTGAACAAAACTTACAGTTTAAAAATAATAATAATTATTATTATTATGACCAGGGCCCGGATTTTGATGACCTAAAAATGTTTAAAGATGACCTATAAAATGACTGCAAATATCTCATAAAATTGTCCTCGGACACTCCCGGCACTGAAATCCATACGCCATTTCATTTCCCATAAAATGACCAGAAAACTGTAAAAATAAAAATAAAAATTTGAATGAAACTGACATGACTTCATCACATGAAAAATGCAAATAGAGTATGTCATTGTATGTTGATTTTAATAGGTACCTAACATAATTTTATTATTATTTGGCAAATACGAATTCACTATCACTATCAGCCATATTCAATTGTTTTTACGATGTGGCCTCTTTAAGTCCAAAGCAAGGTAGGTTTTCATGACGTCTCTCCATCTGGGACGGTCTTGAGCGATGTTCTGCCAATTGATCCCAGTAGTCTTCCGGATGTCTTTATCCCATCTGTCCGGTGGTCTTCCCCTTGGTCTGAGATGATCTTTCGGACACCACTCAAGCACATGCTTTGTCCACCTACCATCAGTTCTCCGAGCAACATGGCCTGCCCACTGCCATTTTAGGGTAAACACCCTTTCTAAAATGTCACTGACCTTTGTGACCGACCTGATGTAATCTGCTCTCTTCCTGTCTTTCTTCGTCAAGCCTAGCATGAACCGTTCCATAGCTCTTTGGGTTGTTCTGAGTTTTTGCTTAACAAACTCGCTCAATGTCCAGGTTTCACAACCGTAAGTCAGTACGGGGAGAACACTCTGGTCAAAGACTATCTTCTTTAGGTGGGGTGGCATGTTGGATTTGAAGATTGAAGAATTTCTTCCGTAGGCTTGCCATCCTAGTTTGATACGTCGGAAGATTTCCGGTCTTAAGTCCCCTTTCATGTTTACAAGTTGCCCAAGATAGACAAATTCACTGACCTGTTGTAATGTGGTGTTTCCCACATGCAGCTTTCCTGCTGGGGCCCATTTGTTGAGCATTACTTTGGTTTTAGAAAGGTTCATGGATAGTCCCACTTTTTGACAGGCTGAGACAAGATCTTGTATTAGAGTTTGTAGTTCATAGATTTCGTTGGCCAAAAGTGTAATGTCGTCTGCAAACCTTAAATTGTTCAGCCTTTTCCCATTGATTTTGATTCCTGTGCTTTGCCAGTTGATTTTTGACATGGCCATTTCTAATACTGCTGAGAACAGCTTGGGAGATATGGGGTCGCCTTGCTTAAAACCTCTTTGAATGGGAAAATCCGTGGTTGGCACATTGATGTTCACAAAGGCTGAAGAGGTTTCGTAGATATGCTGGAGAACTCTTATGTAGGCAGCATCAACGCCGTGTTCAGCTAAGGCTTGCATAACAGCAGCGTGGCTCACCGAGTCAAGAGCCTTTTCAAAGTCCACAAAGGCCAGACAGAGCGGCATTTGATATTCATTACTTCTGCTGATAACTTCACGAAGGGTGAGTATGTGGTCGATTGTTCCAAAACCTTGGCGGAAACCTGCTTGTTCAATTGGCTGGGCAAAATCAAGCGTTGAACTGCATCTATTTGTCAGTACCTTGGTGAAAACCTAGTAAAGGACAGAAAGCAAGCTAATAGGACGATAGTTTCTGATGTCATGTATGTTCCCTTTTTTGTGCAGCAGAATTATCATTGCTCTGTTCCAAGATGGAGGGATGAATGCATTGTGTAGACAAGACGTGAATATTTTTGCCAAGTGGCTTAAAGTTTCATCACCAGCAAGTTTGAGAACGCTAACTGAAAGGTTATCGCTACCTGCGACTGATTCTTTTTTCATACTGTTTATAGCATGCCTGATCTCAGATGGGAGAACTTCCGGGACTTGGGAAATGTTGGATAAGTCAGGCAAAGACAGGTTATCATCAGCCTTCTCGTACAACTTGCTATAAAAGTTCCTGATGAACTCAAGAAGTTCTTCCCTATCAGTAATTCGTCCGTTGTCCCCATCTAATGCAATTAATTGCTTCTTCCCAATCTGTAGCTTCCTTTTAGCAGACTTCAAACTTGTTTTTTCAGATAAGCAAGTTCTTAGAGTATCTTCGTTGAATTTCTTTAAGTCGACTTTAATTCTCTTTCTTATGGTTTTGCACAGCTCAGAGTACTGTATTTTGTTACAGTCAGACTGAATTTTCATTTCTCTCCTCCTCTTTAGCAGGTTCCTGGTATCGTCACTGAGTTTCTTATCACGGGTGTTATTCTTTTTCAACCCTCCAATTACTTCAGCCGTATCCATTAGCATTTTTGCCAGATTTTCACCAGTTGTGTCATGTAGGCTTTGTTGAAGGGCTTGATGGAATTTCTCTTTATTTTCTCTTTATTATTTATTTGTTTCTTTTTCTCCCGCACTAGTTTAAGTCGATGTTCCCTAATGTTTAACTCGGCTCTAGCCCTTACTAATCGGTTGTCACTACCAGTATTGAATCTGTTGAGGACTGATACATCTTTAATAATTTGTGGGATGTTACAGAGAACAAAATCGATCTCATTAGTGAATTCAAAATTGGGACTTCTCCATGTTCATTTATGCCCTGGGTGTTTCTTAAAGAATGTGTTCATTATACGCATGTTGGTGTATTCTCTCCCCTCTCTCATTTCTCTCGTCTATCCCATAGTTTCCAATAACAGTTTCACCAGTCTTACAGGTTCCAACCTTCGCATTGAAGTCACCCATTAATATTTGAAAATGACCGTGACTCCCCTTCTCACAGGTTTCATGTAGACTCTCATAAAAGAATTCTAACTCCTCGTCTGAATGGCTTGATGTGGGCGCATACACTTGCACAATGTGCATTTCGTATCTCTTAGGGAGTTTTAGAACTAATCGCGCAATTCTACTTGAAGTACCTTGTTTATGAGATGTCGGTTGATTAGGAATCCTACTGCATTAAGCCCTCCTTCTGGTTCACCACAGTATAGAATAAATTACCAGAATTCAAAAGGTAACACCCTTCTCCTTTACGGCGTACTTCAGATAGACGGATTACGCTCCAGTTGATCTTTCCAAGTTCATCTTCGAGCTCTTCTAATCTGTCATTGCTTAATAGAGAACGACAGTTGTACGTGCAGAGCTGGTAGGTTTGGATTTTTCCTGTGGATGTTTCTCTTTCACGGGACATCAAAGTAGCACCCACCTGGAGATCCGATTGTGGGGCTATTTTACTTCTGGAATGTAGGAATTTCACCTTAATGTCACTCATTGTCTTTTGACTTAAAGGATGTGAAGCATAATCACCACGCCTGCTTCATTGACGGATTGGTGATCCTCCCGCACTGATCGGCTCGCCGACCCAGCTTCCCGCTGGGATTGCTTACCCGAACCTTCCGATGGGTTGCTCGGTTTAACAGGGACACCTCTTTTAGGTTATGTGCTTGGAGTTGGAGTGTGAGAGGCTAGAGGACTCAAACTTGCCGAGTCCTTATGTTATTGTTGCAAGATGGATTACGACGCATCGCACTCCCATTACGAATTATTTGCACACAAATACTGGTTATTATTTCAGTCTATTGTTTGGCACTCCAAGTTCTGTGTTCTTTTCTTCAAGGAAAATAACACGTCATGGTATGTGGAACTTTAAAGCTGCAACATCTGAAGAACAAAAAGGAGAGAATTTTGCCATTAGGTACTCAAATTCTTTATCCAATTAGAGGTAATATGAAAAATGCCAGGCTATACAGGCTTACCTCACTCCACGTTACAGTAGATGGCCATTTGTAGATTCTCACTGGAAAAAGAACGACGATTGTCGACCAGTACGTTTTTGTACTTTGAAAAGCTCCTTGCAATGTCTATGGATGCAAGTTCTTCTTCAATGCCAATAATGCTGAAATCTTCACCCACCAAAATCCAAGAGATGGAGCACAAAACATTAAAACCTGAGTTCTTGTCTTTGTCTGACACTGCAACACCAGAATCACCACGAATGCATTTTAATTTATCTGTGTCTGTTCTGTATAAATTGATAATTTTTTCTAGAGCCACACATATCTCCTGAAGACATGTAATAATTGGCGACAAGGAACGGAATGCTTTGATGCATGCTAGTTTTCCCGCCATTCGCTTCACCAAAAATAATTATTTTGCCATCTGAATGGCCTTGGCATTTTGTACGTCAAAAGAATCTATTACATGCTTCACTGTCTGAAAGGGGTCACAATAGTAAATACAGGCGTCGATCCACGTACCCCATCACGTGATGCAAGGCTGCGGTGGTAATGGAATGTCGGTTGCTTGGGATCTAAAGTTCCCTGCGTGATGGAGCCTTAGTAACTACCTTCTTAGTTAGAGACACTACCTTCTGATCTGTCTTCTTCGGCCACTCAGTGAAAAACGTGAGCTAGGCAGGTTACATTGGCAGCTTTAACTATGTAAGGCGCTGCATCGGTCACAAAGAGCAGAACCTCAGGCCATAGTAGTCCCATCAATTTATTGAAGATGCAGTGTATTGTAGAATGGTTCACAGGTTGTAAAACTTCGGCAGTGAGCAAAAATATTTGTCCAGGCCTATCTATTTCTAACGTACTCACGATAACATTGGCAATATAACGTAAGTAATAATAATAATAACTTAAATGTATTGAAAAGGTGGAAACATTTAAGTTATTATTATTATTACTTATATATTGTTCAATACGGACCAAAAACATGAAATTCATAACCATCAATATAACGTCCCTATACATCACTGGTTTCATCGATTGAAACAAATATTTTGTTTCAGCAGACTTCTTGACTGATATTCCTTATTGTGTCATCATATCATTGGAATACATAGTTCTTTCTCAGAGTAGACTCATCCGGAATTACCTTCCTAAGAAATCGCTCGGTTCGAACCCCACTGTCGGCAGCCCTGAAAATGGTTTTCCGTGGTTTCCCATTTTCACACCAGGCAAATGCTGGGGCTGTACCTTAATTAAGGCCACGGCTGCTTCCTTCCCACTCCTAGCCCTTTCCTGTCCCATCGTCGCCATAAGACCTATCTGTGTCGGTGCGACGTAAAGCAACTAGTAAAAAAAAAAAACAAAAAAAGAGAAATCGCTCATTTTAATATTGTTCAATTTCCAGAGTGGAATGTTCAAAGAAACCAAAGCTTAACACGAACCGCCTTCGGAGGATGACTGAGAGTAACAGTTGAGAAACTTTTAATTTGCTACTATTTTGGACACTACGTACAAGCTTCTCTCGACTGATATGTTGCTGAACGGTAAATCTCTTATCTCCTGCCACTTTCACTTCACATATTTTGCAGAAAATAATTTCACCATCAATGGTAAAAACATCCTCGCCGAATTCCAAAATTATTTGTTTGAAATGAACAGTCGTAGATGGTCTTAACTTCGGCATTTTAAATAGACTCGAAAAGCAATTGTGGCCGATAATACAAGTGCTAAGTGGATGGTTGCACTAAGGTACTGGCATTACTGGGCCTACTCCGTTGCTCCCGTATTAGCTGCAAGTGCAGGTGTGTCTCCTGGAATGTGAGTATTCCAAGAAATAACAGTTGAAGAAAGTTGTGAAGATACTCTTCCTCACTTTCAGTTCCGTTAATGCATCATAAAACATTAAGAATGTGAGAAAATGAGTCAATAAATTCCATAAAATGACATAATTATGATGAAAATAGCGAGAAAATGACTAAAAATAAAATACTTAGAAAAATGACTTAATAAATACGCATTTCTGTAATATGGGGGCCGTGAGCAGGATTTGTATATAAGTCAGCAATCATTGTCTGTGGTAAACCAAGTCATCAGAATCCTGGCCCTGATTATGAATTTAAAAATGGTGATTACAAAAGTTTGAATAGATTTCTTCTTTTAACTGGGAAAATGTATTCAACTGTCATCAATAGATTCAACATTTGACATATTTTACTCCATTCTGTATTACGGTATGCATCTCTGTTTGATGTTACAAAACCCAAATATTCCCTAAATGGTTCAGTGATAAAATGAAATCTCTCATTTTAGAAAAGAAATGATTTCATAAACTTTATAAGTCCACAGCATTATGAAACTTTTTCCAAACTAAGGCAGGAATGTGTCCGGCCCTGCGGTGTAGGGGGCAACGCGCCCACTTGTCACCCGGTGGCCCCGGCCGGGTCAGTGGTTTTTTAATATCCCTGGCCTGGGGACTCGCATTCAACACTTTACACTTCCGCAGTTTCCAAATACACACAGGTTCATAACATATGGTACAAAGTAGGGGCAAAAGATCTTCTTAGGTTGACGCCCTGAATAAATAGCATTAAAAAAAGGCAGGAATGTATTATAATAATAATAATAATAATAATAATAATAATAATAATAATAATAATAATAATAATAATAATAATAATAATCGTATGGCCTCAGCTACCGTGTGCAGACATTTCGATTTGACGCCATCTGGCTGTCTGCTCGTCAATTTCGACGTTCCGTTTTACTCTAGGCCCACTAGATGGCAGACTGAGTAAACCGGATCTCTCTTGGGCGTCTATGGCTGAGATTTAATTACTTTTGTCGGGTAAATACCAAATGTATCACCAGAGATCTTTTACATGCCGACATCGTACGACATTGAGTGTCGAATGGACTTTTTTCCGTCCTTCAAAAATCCGACTACCTCTGCCGGGTTTGAACCCGCTATCTTGGGATCCGGAGGCCGACACTCTACCACGGATCCACAGAGGCAGCTCAGGAATGTATAATCCAAGTATATGATTGAGCATGAATCTAATCTTTATTCCAATCCTCAATCTTTCTGGGTCTATCTGAAAGCAAACCATCCCTTCCTCAATGCATCTCAATGAAATGGGAGCTCAAACTGGTAAACACACAGCAGATCTTTTTGCATGTGTATTTTCTTACAGTTCAGAAAATAACACTACTTTTGATTATTCCTCATTCAGTTGAATATCAAGAGATACAACATAATGTATTCTCAAAGTAAATAGTTCATATAGGTCTGATCTGATATCTCCATATCTTCTCAAGGCATTCTAATTGAAGCACTTTTTCATTAATTCTTCCTGAAAAATGGAAATGTAGTTTTGTTATTGCAGTGTTTAAAAATGGGGATAAAACAGACCTATCACAAATATATCTCAAATACCGAAACTGTTTGAAGATATAATAAGACCTCTTTTCAAAGAAATCGCGATAGAAGAGCAACATGGTCACTCAACCTGCACTAATCCGTTAACTGCATGTATACAGACTTTTCCAAAGCTTTGATAGAGCTGACCGTAGCCTTTTTGCATACAGTATTCTCGAACCTCACAAGGTTCATAATGCCACCAGCGGTGTCCTACAAGATGCCCATCTTGCTCCATTGATGTTGTTGCTATATATTAATGATAATAACCCTCTTGGAGCAAGGAGCAGATCTGGTCAGCCACTCACCATCAGGCGGAGAATGATACAGAGGGGCATGTTTAGCTCCAGGAAGTTCCATGAAGGAGATAGGAGGCTGAGGAACGTTCTCAGGTTCATTGGGAGAAATTTCTATGAAAAAATGTTCTCCAGAGACATTATCATCTTCATCATCTTTGTCATCACTAGTTTTGTCTACCACCATATTTGCAGTAGCTTTAGTGCTGTTAGAAACAAATAAACACCTCTTCTTTAGCTGTGGAGATCCTGGGGACGTGTCCGGTATAATTTCGTCACTACCCTCTGAAATAAACGCTATCCGATAAATCATCCACGTTAACTTCACTTTGTTCCAAATACTCCATTAATTTATTGTCATCAATACCTGCTGAAAAAATATCATGTGAACCACTTGCCATTATACTGTCTGCAAGGAGTTATCTGTTACTGATCAGTTAGCGGTATTTCTAAACACAGGAAATGACTTGTGAAAGCCAGAACATCCTCTTAGAACTGGCAAAGCAAGGTCTGGCGCCCCTTTACTATAGGTTGCCACAAAATTATGTATATCATAGAATTTTAAGCCGGCCGATGTAATCGGCTCTGGCAACTTGCGACTGGATTTTTAAAGGCCGACTTGATCAGCTTCGGCAGTTTAAAGGGCGGATGCTTGCAGAACCGCCTGGCTCCAAGAGGGTTAAGGAGGATTTTGTGAATTCTAAATTCCTAATGTTTGCAGACGATGTAAATTCTTGCCTTAAATTACAAAATGACTTAAATCAACTTGATGTTTATTGTTCAGTCACAAAAAGTGTAAGATAATACATTTTTCTAAAAAAAGGAGATGTAATATCTTCTTCAATTATAAATTAAATTTCAAAATTCCTCTTGAACAAATAGATGACTTAAGTGTATTATTTACAAATACGCTGAACTTCATTGATCACATTGAACATATATGTAAGAACTTGGCTGCATAACAAGGTATTCCAGTTGCTCACTTTTAAATAGCTATATGTAACATTGGTACTCCCATTATTAGAATGGATATGGTCTAGGATAGAGTCTGTCCAACATCAAATTTTTTATGTATCTATTCTTACCAAATTGGTATCCCATACGACTGCTTAGAATACAAAAAATTGATAACTGTCTGGAATTACAATCTCTTGAGGAGATGCGTAAAAACTTTGATATTAGTTTCATTGATAAATTACTCCACTCTCATATAAATTGTTCGAATTATTGGAAAAAGTGACCATTTATGTTCCTTCTGTAACAAATTATACTTTCCATTGCAAAGAATGATGAGAATGGACTGTTCACACTCTCACCTCATGAAAAATGCTAGAAAATTAATTGTACTAAAACATAATTATTAGGTAACCTAGCCTTTTTGTCCTGTGTGGTGTGCTCAGCCTGGAGGCTGCCATCAGCCATCGTAGAAAGTCTTAATTCTATCACATATGGTGCTCCTTGCAATGAAATATTTAAATCACTCAAATAAGGCGAGCGAGCTCAGCTACCCGTTGTTTATTGTGGAGAATCTTACTTCAATTATTGCACTTTCGCACACAATACAACAACAGGGAATGTCGCTACATTCTGCCTCAAGATATTTTAAAAATAATTTGAACTGCCGATGGTCCAAACCTTGCTTTCTGCAGATTTAACAGATTTAAACCATTGAACTGCAATTTTTCTTGAAAATAAACATACATTGTTAATGTGACTTAAAAGAGAACACTTTTGCTACAGCAAGTTAACACACTGAAACACAGTTCACATTCTAACAGTAGTTCAACACGGTGTGGTAGATCTTAAACACTCATATACATGCAGTGCCACCTTATACTTATCACATTCACCCCTGGTCTTTCCTCTGCAGCCATAGCAGACCTCGCACTTGCTTGCTGTTGCTGACAGAGAAGTGACTGCAATGTTTTCCTTGTAACCTCACTGGTGTACTTCCTGCACTGGGCCGGTCTCTGGTTCGATTCACCCTCCGCAACATCACGCCTGAAACTGGAAAAGCTGGGTCTTCTTTTTTCAAGATTCAGCATGTGATGTATTACTTCAGCCTTTCCTGAATTCTCGCCTAATCTTATTGCTACCACAGAGTTCAGTTCTCCATCTATAATACACCACATATTATTTGGTACACTTTCAGTCTTCTACGTTATGCACACGCCCGCCTGCGTTCCCGTCTTCATTTTCTTCAATAATGTCATTTAATTCTTCGGAATTACTAATGCTAACGTCACTCGAAGGTAATTCAGTATCACTTTCATCGGAAAAACCGTCACTGACATCGCTTTCCTCCGAAAACGTAACATTCGAGCTTCATCCGACTCGGCCATGACGTTGACTTTACCTTCACTAAAGCTTTACACGGCAATTTACTCGACCATATTTAGACTCTTTGGCGGCAAAATACGTAGCTGAAGGGCAAAGATAGCTGAAATACGATTACCAACATCTTGTAAACATGTTGGGATTGCAAAGAAATATTGATATGTATCCGTGGAAACTTCAACAAAGCAATAAAGAGGGTGGCAAGGCAGTGGGTTAAAGAGCAAAAGATTTTTGCACATAACTGTTCTTGATGTAAAATGCAATGTAGTTGAGGAAGGAGGGGAACGGTGCTGGTGCGCCGCTCGAGTTGGAAAGGCCTGCTGTAGGCGGTCGAAAGTCGTAGAGAACTTGTTATACAGCATGTAGGAATTGTATATAATTTCAAGCACATGAATTCCTAGTTATCGATACCACTTGGTTGTTTTTCTTGTGAAAGAATGGTAGGAAATCATTTGGTCGTGGGGATCTGTGTGAAGCTGTACTATGTAACTAGCCGGTACAGTTATCTCTTGTGGAATTCCTAGAAACATTTCTCAGAGCACTATTGCTTTAGGCTTCAGTTTTTTTGGCCCCTCTCTTGTTGCTCACCTCCACCATGTCAAGCTCATATTCTGTCGAAATGAATCGTACCTCACGCTTATCCCGCCACTTTCCCATAAGAGCAGATAACTTCGCCTCTCCACTACGCTGGGTGGCGTTTCCTTCCTGCCAACTCTGAGCATACCAGTCGAATGTGGCCCATTACTGAGAAGAGTAGCAGATAAAGAATAGCTATTATAGAAATTGTCCATTTAGAGTGCATGTCCTAAATTAGGCGGCCTTGCATAAGATGGAGCACTACATTTGCACCATGGCCTTTCCCACCTAAGTCGTCTGTTATCCTGGTGTAGACAGTAAAATTTATAACCGTTCTATCCGGCTCTGTGAGCATATAGAGCTTGATGCCGTATTTGTCTTTCTTTATGTATTGACGAAACGTCAGCCTACCACGCCGCAACATCATGGATTCATAAACCTCTTTCATTTTATCATTGAAGTACTTGATCACCGGGCAAGTTGGCCATGTGGTTAGGGGTGCTCAGCTGTGAGCTAGCATCCGGGAGATAGTGGGTTCGAACCCCACTGTTGCAGCCCTGAATGTGGTTTTCCATGGTTTCCCATTTTCACACCAGGCAAATGCTGGGGCTGTATCTTAATTAAGGCCACGGCTGATTCCTTCCCATTCCTAGGCCTTTCCTATCCCCTCGTCGCCATAAGACCTATCTGTGTCGGTGCGGCATAAAGAAAATAGAAAAAAAAAAAGAAGTACTCGATCATTGGTCGTATTTTATACAAACAATCTGCTGGTTTTGGATCTCCCTCAGCTGGGTTCCTTGCAAAACGGAGGCACTTCAGTAGAAGTATAAATCTATTTCTATTCATGTAGTTCCTAAAACATGGAATGTTGAATAACCTGTGTGTTTTCCAGTAATCCCTAACACGAGTCACTTGCACAACACCCATGTGAAATGTAAGTCCTAGAAATACACAGAACTCATCCATGGGGACATCGTACCAGTCCGTAATCCTTGACTTTTCAGCGACATTTCCTCACAAAAATAACTCTTCTGCAAATGCGTTACATTCAGTGACAATGTTATTCAGCAAGTTGTCATCTGCAAGCAAGCGAAAATAATAAATAGGTTTCACGTCACTTGGCAGTGGAACCTTCATTCCCGGCCGACCAATGAAGTTTATTTGTTTCATTGAGGACGAATCTGAACTAAAAGACATGACCCCTGAAATATTGCCCATGTTATTTGGCAGGAGATTTGGAGATGAGATGTTATTTACATCTTCCTCATCTTCTGTAATGTGAGAATTGGGAGTAGACGCTCAACACACACATCCATGATTAAAATTCTCACTCACTGTCACTGTCACTGGCGTTCAGGAGAGCTTCCAGACTATCATCATTAATTGCAAATCGCCTGTTTATCCCGCTAAGATGGGGTTTCTTCTGGTGACAACGTTCTGAAACTTCACCGTTCTCTCTTGACCTTGCAGAAATGTATGCCGACTTGTAATGGCTACAGAGATTGTAATTAACAATTGATCTGATGCCCGGATGGCGCATATGTTTACTAACACCTTAACAGATAAGTGGTCTGTTTGTTTACAGACATATTGGCGGAAATACGAGCTTTAATATTTGTCGCGGAGTGTGATGGACATGTGTCGTCATCGGCCACGAGCGTGTTGAACTCGATAGGGTATAGGCCGCATTTAATATAGCCAGAAAAACATTCACATAGCAGATACGGGTTTGTGTATTCTAAAGTATCTTTCCTGCCATTATCCCCGAGGCTGGCCAACCCACTCTGTTGGTACTCTTAAATTATTGTATATTATATCTATGGTTTCTTGCATAGGGATACTTGAATACATATTTTTAATATCGAAACAGTGGATTGTATGGTTAGGTTGAACTTCACAATTTTTAAGATTTTCAACTAATTCTCTTGAGTTTTTAATGGATTTGATGGCTAGAAACGTGTACTGTTGTATGTACTGTGAGGTCTTGTGGGGACGTCAGCTCCGTGATGCAATATAACTGATCTTTCAGAAAACTTCACTCCGTTACCAGAAACATGACAACTGTCTTTAAGTATTTCCTCCAGACAACCTATATTGTATTAAATACGGTTGGACCCACACTTACAACTTAATTCATCCAAGTATGAATCCATGTTCATTTTTAACAGATTTCTTGTTGAGTATATTTTTAATGATGAAGCTATGTACATTTTAACATAAACTCCTACCGTATTTAATCTCGTATTCTTTATGTTAGTTTGCTCTTTAAGCTAGGTTGAAACATGTCCTAGGTATTTTTTAAACAACTATGTAACTTTTTAAAGTGGCACAAGTGTATTGAATAATTAAATTCTTTTAGAATTTCATCTTAGATTATAAAGGTCTTGTCATCTTACAAGACAGGATGCAGCAGCCCATGCGGTAGACACTTGTTGATCTCTGTCCTTCATTTATCATAATAAGAAAGCACGTAAAAGAACTATTTTAATGAAGGCTAATGTGTTAGTGCAGTTGTAACCGACTTGTTGCCGTATAACACATTAAGCCTTCCCTTGTGGTGTCGTCCCAACTGCTCGCTCCTCAGTGCTCATGTTCATGTATGGATTTAATTGTTATGATCATTAATATTTATTGTGATGATTATCCCATGCCATGCCACGTATTGAACTGCGCTAAAATATCCCAACAACTTGACCGTGTCTTATCCTTAATCTTTAATGTCAAAACCCTGTAGTTCTTTTATGGATACTCTGTATTTTATGACAGGTGTTCAACATATAATGCAACACATTTTATTTCTCGGCCAATTTTGCTTTAAAATAATTGGAATTTTGATTGGGACGTCTCTGAATATTCCCGCTTCGTCTTGTAGAGTTGATGACAGCGCTATCTATAATGGAGGCACATACGGAAGAGCAGGGCATAACGGTGCAAAGCGTGTTTCATCGACGCTCTGAAGTGTATTGTGCTGAAGAAACAACTTCAGCATGTTTGTAGACGTCTGCGTATCTGACAGGAGCTCACAAAACTTCGACAGCCTGGATCTCGCGCCCTCTGTTTGGTCCAATAAAGGACGACGAGTGGTAATGTGCGGGCCATCACATTGTAGCAAAAGTATTGGGAAATAACCAACCTGCATTATATATTGAACTCCCTGCTGTCCAGTGTAGAAACTGTGTTTTACTTGATTATTCCTGCCCTGGTCTTTCAGCCACATAGACATATCAATCAATCAATCAATACTGATCTGCATTTAGGGCAGTCGCCCAGGTGGCAGATTCCCTATCTGTTGCTTTCCTAGCCTTTTCCGAAATGATTTCAAAGAAATTGGAAATTTATTGAACATCTCCCTTGGTAAGTTATTCCAATCCCTAACTCCCCTTCCTATAAATGAATATTTGCCCCAGTTTGTCCTCTTGAATTCCAACTTTATCTTCATATCGTGATCTTTCCTACTTTTATAAACGCCATTCAAACCTATTCGTCTACTAATGTCATTCCACGCTATCTCTCCGCTGACAGCTCGGAACATACCACTTAGTCTAGCAGCTCTTCTTCTTTCTCTCAATTCTTCCCAACCCAAACATTGCAACATTTTTGTAACGCTACTCTTTTGTCGGAAATCACCCAGAACAAATCGAGCTGCTTTTCCTTGGATTTTTTCCAGTTCTTGAATCAGGTAATCCTGGTGAGGGTCCCATACACTGGAACCATACTCTAGTTGGGGTCTTACCAGAGACTTATATGCACTCTCCTTTACATCCTTACTACAACCCCTAAACACCCTCATAACCATGTGCAGAGATCGGTACCCTTTATTTACAATCCCATTTATGTGATTTCCCCAGTGAAGATCTTTCCTTATATTAACACCTAGGTACTTACAACGATCCCCAAAAGGAACTTTCACCCCATCAACGCAGTAATTAAAACTGAGAGGACTTTTCCTATTTGTGAAACTCACAACCTGACTTTTAACCCCGTTTATCAACATACCATTGCCTGCTGTCCATCTCACAACATTTTCGAGGTCACGTTGCAGTTGCTCACAATCTTGTAACTTATTTATTACTCTATAGAGAATAACATCATCCGCAAAAAGCCTTACCTCCGATTCCACTCCTTTACTCATATCATTTATATATATATAAGAAAACATAAAGGTCCGATAACACTGCCCTGAGGAACTCCCCTCTCAACTATTACAGGGTCAGACAAAGCTTCACTCTCTGAGACCTATTTTCTAGAAATATAGCAACCCATTCAGTCACTCTTTTGTCTAGTCCAATTGCACTCATTTTTGCCAGTAGTTTCCCATGATCCACCCTATCAAATGCTTTAGACATGTCAATCGCGATACAGTCCATTTGACCTCCAGAATCCAAGATATCTGCTATATCTTGCTGGAATCCTACAAGTTGAGCTTAAGTGGAATAACCTTTCCTAAAACCGAATTGCCTTCTATCGAACCAGTTATTAATTTCACAAACATGTCTAATATAATCAGAAAGAATGCCTTCCCAAAGCTTACATACAATGCATGTCAAACTTACTGGCCTGTAATTTTCAGCTTTATGTCTATCACCCTTTCCTTTATACACAGGGGCTACTATAGCAACTCTCCATTCATCTGGTATAGCTCCTTCGACCAAACAATAATCAAATAAGTACTTCAGATATGGTACTACATTCCAACCCATTGTCTTTAGTATATCCCCAGAAATCTTATCAATTCCAGCCGCTTTTCTAGTTTTCAACTTTTGTATCTTATTGTAAATGTCATTGTTATCATATGTAAATTTTA
The DNA here is from genome assembly GCF_040414725.1 of Anabrus simplex. Classification (NCBI taxonomy): domain Eukaryota; kingdom Metazoa; phylum Arthropoda; class Insecta; order Orthoptera; family Tettigoniidae; genus Anabrus; species Anabrus simplex. The sequence goes on from NC_090278.1 coordinate 100,854,126, forward strand.
TTACTTCTTTGGCCTTAGTCTCTTCCTCTATCTCGACATTATCCTTGTAACCAACAATCTTTACATACTGCTGACTGAATACTTCTGCCTTTTGAAGATCCTCACATACACACTCCCCTTGTTCATTAATTATTCCTGGAATGTCCTTCTTGGAACCTGTTTCTGCCTTAAAATACCTATACATACCCTTCCATTTTTCACTAAAATTTGTATGACTGCCAATTATGCTTGCCATCATGTTATCCTTAGCTGCCTTCTTTGCTAGATTCAATTTTCTAGTAAGTTCCTTCAATTTCTCCTTACTTCCACAGCCATTTCTAACTCTATTTCTTTCCAGTCTGCACCTCCTTCTTAGTCTCTTTATTTCTCTATTATAATAAGGTGGGTCTTTACCATTCCTTACCACCCTTAAAGGTACAAACCTGTTTTCGCATTCCTCAACAATTTCTTTAAACCCATCCCAGAGTCTGTTTACATTTTTATTTACCGTTTTCCACATCTGCCTGCTGGGAGGGAACACTGTCCTCTCTCTATGACTTGGTGCTCATTAATTTACACATAAATTGAAAGCGAATTTGGGGAAATCAATCCATTTCCCTTGTATTTAAAAGGCGAGTTAGTTTATTTAGAAATTAAATTTACATGTCCTGATGTGAGTTTAAAGCTCTGGCACATTAAAACATCACACAAAAATAATATTTTCATGTTTTTAAAAATTTAGGGTTGAAAGGATTGGTACATGTGTAATTATGCTTCAGAATGAGGATTTGTTTTGCAAAACGCTTTGAAATATGAAGTGTTTGTTACAATTACGGGGTTTGACATTAGAATGCAGACACCAAAAGAAGCTGTTGAGATCCATTCCTTAGCATAATTTTTGCAAGCAGAGAGGCTCAGTATGATGTAAAAGTGCTGAGAGTTTCTGATGGAGGACAAAGCATTTCAAACACTCGATAGTTTCCAGTCACCTTCATCATCTTGTTATGAGTGCGTACTTTCACTTCGAATTGTGCTCACTCTAAAACACTTTTAAGCAGGCTCTCACAAGGGTACTGAAAGGCATGGAAACAAACAGGAGAAAATGACTAACATGAACTTCAAGTTGCAGGTTCATCTGGGAGATATTTATGATGGTCGTACTTGTGATGCTGCTGTTTATGATCCCCTTCTACATCTCCTTTAACACGGGGCGGTTAAGGCCCTTAAGAGACTTCATGCTCGGCCTAGACTTTGTTTGTGGGATCGATATCCTTCTCAACTTCTTCACGGGATTCTTCAGTGAGAAGACTCAGGAGATTCATCTGGACCTGCACACCATTTCCAGGTGAAGCGCTTCATTTTACTCATTGTAATCTGCCTTTTTATCACTGAAATGGACTTGCAGCCAGTTGGACAGGAAAAGAGTGCGGCTGTGCAGGTGGAGGTGAAAATGCAACAGTCAAGGTCAGACAAACAGTAGAGACTCTAAAGAATGTAGTGTAGTAATGGAAAAGAGTCCTTATACAAAACTAAAGTCATGTTCTCGTCTTTGCACGAGTTGTTTCACAATTAGTGTAATAGCTGCCTCAGGAACTTTGAGTGGAAGAACTGGGAACAAGACTCATTTAGTACAGATCCCAGAAAGAGGGCATGTGTTGTATCTTGCGCACCATACCCTCCCATTCCTTATGTTATGTGTCACTTTGCTCAGTAACGCTTTACTTCAAACTGCACCATGCCACGCATTATCGTATTTCAGAGTGACAGCGAGTGGTAAGAGGTATTCACAATTAAGTATTTATTTATTTTCCACCTAGTCGATACAATGTATCAATGTATCATTATATCGACTAGGTGGAAAATAAATAAATACTTAATTGTGAATCTATTGAAGTGCGATACGGACCATGAAGCTGATTTTATGTAATGGTAAGAGGTATATCGGTGAATCTACGTAACGAAACATCCATGTTCAGGCCAGACTGTTCACAAAGAAAGAAGGCCTTCCATCTCGACAAGCTTAGGCCTACACGGGTCGGCACATGTTCTTCATACTGTTGTGCTGTTCAATCTGCGGAACTCCTCCTGTTTTGTAGCAGCCGGTCATTTAAGCTGCCTGTCCATCAATTTTCATGTTGAGTTTTACTCTCCCGCATGGGTGATCTATGAATGAGTTTTAATTCATTTTGTCAAGTAAACACCAAATTTATCACTATAATTTTTTTAACATGCCACTGATCCATACAGGGAGTTTCTTTCAACGTAAGGGAGTCCTCGTTTCCTGTCCTGGGTTAGTCAAGGATCTCCACCGCTCTTCTCTTTGCACTCCTCCACTTGTTTCGTGTGCTTTCTCTGTAAATACTTCCTTTTCCAATTCATATCATATGTTCATACCACTTCTGTACGGTATTGTCACTTCTAATCTCTTCATTTCTGATTCTATCTTCCCTATGATATCCGTAAGGAATATCGTCTTGTTTTTCTTGTCCAAACAGTTCCTTGCACTGATTTTCTTCTTTCTGATCTCTCATCTTCTCACATATTTGAACCTTTCTCCAATTTCTATCTTACCCCTTCCTTGCACCCTACTTCTCAAAGCACTGTCCTAGTCTCTTCTCACATGAGGAACTGAGGAATGATGCCACGAATCATGATTATGTCTTTGCAGGCACTACTTGACCAGCTTCTTCGTAGTGGACTTGATATCGACAGTACCAACAGAGATGATGCTGTATAACTTTGATAAGATATCCCACACGGCAGCGCAGGTAACGTACATGATGAAGATTTTCAGAACTGGCACGGTGATGCGTTACATGAGAAATACGCTGGAGCAATACCACGTGAACTACATCCCCAGCAGGCTGACGCAGAGTTTCTTTCTGCTAGCGCTCTACTTGCACTGGATGGGCTGCATGCACTACTACGTCAGCTTCGTGTTGGGAACACACAGGTACCTGTATCCCTTTAGAAAGGTGAGATGCTACTCTAGTTGCTCCATCATCTGCACTACTGTCCCTTTACAAGAGGAACTTAGTTAATTAAAAAAAAAATCCACAAATGTGAATTAAATAGAGAATGATAGCAGCACATTGTACTGTATAAAAAAGCAGTGTACATTCCAATATTTTTGCTAAATAAACTGTGCTGGCAGTAGTCAGTGGATGTCTCGGTGTCATAAAGAAGGGATTCAATTCGGAATCTAATCTCATGAAAGAATTATCTCATACAATACACTTTCGTGATTTATTAAAAATCAAAATCCAAGTTACATGTTAAAATATCGGGGCATGTTTTGCCTATAATATAATATTGTCCTTAACATTAAAATTAAAGAGGTAGATAGACTTATGGCTAAACTTAAAATGCTACCTTACAAAAACTAATACAAGAACACACTTGAGTGAGATTGACATTTGTGTTGTGTCATTAAAACATCATAGTGGGTCTTGTTTGTGACATATGCAAGTGACAATAAGTAAAAAGATGTGAAATATAATAAAAGAAGAGCCACTGTAGATGGTATGGACACATGACAGAGGAGAGACAGGTGTGCAAGACTGATTAGGGAGACAAGCAGACATAGCCAACAGCTGGAAACTGCATATGATGTTGATGTCTCGTACTCCTTCATCTTGATAGACATTCTTCTCCCTCTTTCTGAAAGTGTAGCCAGATAGCCTGTTTCCATGTCATGGGAAGAGCTTTACACCATGCTCTGTGTTTTGGTGTTGAATGTGACAGCTTTTTCAAAAGAAATCTCGAGACCTACCGCTGTCCAAGAGCCAGTCTCAATTACAAACAATATAGAGATTTCCTCTGTGAATTTCACTTTTAAATGGGTGCTGGTCAGAGTCCAATGAAAGTATCAAGGAAATCAACAAAAGTCAGTACAAGTGCAACTTTGAAGTGCTTTTGACAGGATTAGTGAATGCCTCTGTGTGTTTATGGAGATGATCTTTATGAGCCAATTGCCACTCTTCTCATTCTCATGAAACAGTTCTATTTTAGCAACAAAATTCGACGAGCCATTTTCAGAAAAGTTGAACTTTTCAATACAAGGTGTATGTTGTACAGGATAGAGATTACAACATGTTTTTATTCAAGGGACCAGGTTCGATGCATCATCAGCCTGAATTACAAAACTAGAAAAATACATAATAGGTTATGATAACAATGTATAGACATAGTGACATATAAAATTGTTTTTGCAACGCACATGCACTTGTGTGAATGTCGTACATTCAAGTGTGGTGATGTATTGTTTACAACACGTTAATCTTCTTTGGATGAGGCACTTTCAAGTGCAAGGTTAAGGGTGTGATAAAAACTTGCTGTATACATTAAAATCCTGTTGACTACATAAAACTACTCCACTGTGTGGTGTCAGCAATGTCTTCCAATACTCTTGTTAGGTTTAACTGTAGGCTAAGGTTTCTCAGTCCAACATGAAGAGTAAAAGAAAAATCCTAGTATTAGATACGAGGGCAAGGTTGAATGTTGCTCGGCATGCTGTGGAGAGGAGATGCAAACCAGGCAGGAGAGGGATCAGGGGGGCTTGTAAAATGATAGGTTATTGTGCATGGCGTGAAATATCGAACACCTGTTTGAAGCATTGATGTTTCTAAATAATTCAATTAAAAAGTCAAATAGGATATTAGCTTTTTCTGAGATTTAATTGAGGTTAAAGTTAGAATTAGAAAACTGGTCCAAATCAATAAAGCAGTTCTCCCTAACATGAAGAGGAGGGCCTCTGTCTATGCTCCTGAGAATCAAGTGTTGAAGCTATGATTTGAATCATGAATATGTTGACCAACTGCCAAAAACCTGTTGTATTTGATGGCATTGACATGTTCCATATATCTAATTTTAAAGTTCCTTCCGGTATGTCCGATGTATGAGGAATCGCAGTTGTTTCATTTGAATCGATAGACACCTGACTTTAAAAAGATATTCGTTTTATTTATTGATCTGGTGTTATGTATAATTTCCATGTTTCTGTTGTTGTGTGGTATGAGATTTTAGTGTTATGTTTCCTAAAAATATTGACAATACTATATACTGTATGTCTTTGTTGAAGGTGAAGGTAGAATAAGTAACAGGGTTGAATCTTTCCTTTGTTAATGTTTTTTATTTATTGATGGTTAGTTCTCTGATCATATTCTTTGTTATGATGGCAGGTCGTGGTTGTTGAGGAACAATCTAACAGTGGAAGACGTGTGGGGCAAGTACAGAGTGTGCATGTTCCGTGCAGTGTCGAACACGTTCACGGTGGGTCTGGGCCTCCAGATGCCCCAGGACATCCCGGACATGATGTGGACGATGGTGAACTGCCTCACTGGAGCGGTGCTCATCATTTACACTATGGTGCAGATGATGGTGATGATGAGGGTGGCCAACACCAACAACGCCAAGTACGAGGAGATGACCATACAGCTGGAAGAATTCATGCACTACAAGCAGATCCCTCCGCCGCTCAAAAAGAGGCTCACTACCTACTACAAGTTTTGTTTCCAGAAGAGCTACTTCCGAGAGCCGCACATCTTGGACTCCATCTCGACGCAGCTCAGGCAGGAGCTCTTGCTGCACAGCTGTCGCCGCCTTGTGGAGAACGTGCCCTTTTTCAATAACATCCCGGTCAACCTCATGATTCGCATCGTCAAGTGTCTGCATTCCGAAGTGCTGCTCGCCAACGACGTCGTCATGAAGGCCGGAACTAGCGGAGACTGCATGTACTTCATCTCCTCGGGCACCGTGGCTATCTACACTACTAGCGGCAAAGAGGTAAAGGATCTATTCTGCCATCTGGTAGAGTAACACTGGCAGCTTAACCCGCGAGTGGTCACTAGGCGAAATGTAACACGAGACTTTCTCTCACATTATGCTTCATTTAAGATAAATATATCGTCGTCGTTCAGGCAGAAGTCACTAAGTCAAAAATTGGCAGTTTTGGGTTAGGTGCAAAACCATACTAACAAAATGATGCTCTATCGGCAGGTAGAACTTACTAAGTCATATTGTTTAAACCTAAGAATTTCATTTTTGTCCATATTGAACTGAGAATGGATGATAGGAACACTTAAAACGGTCCACCTTTTCAATACAAAAATGTTATAGTTTATTTATAACATGTATTTGCACTTGGAACTAGTTTCAACGCTGTTTTGCGTCATCATCAGCCAAAATGTGGGAAATAGGCCAGCATGTAGGCATTTATATTACACAAGGCATTACATTAAACAATACACATCTTACAAGGAGATAAAAACAGGGACGAATATAGAAACAAATGAATCGTTGAGAAAGCAAAAGTTATACATATTAAAAATAACCTTAACCACACATCTTGCAGTGCGAAAGTTTTCTTCTTGAATGATTCCTGAATATAAAACACACGCGCACACATTTCTGAAGAGCCATCAGGCAGGACAAAGTAAAGTGAAACCTTAAGAGTTCTTCTGAGAAGAGTTCATCATTTTTTCTATGTTCCGACTAACTAATGAAGTCTCCCTTGAGTTCCTGATAAACATACACAACAGGAAATTCTCCTTCACTCTCAACAATAGCTATAAAGACCAACGGTAAAATTTCATTTTAAATATTGTGCAGAGACGTGAAAGCATGATCTTGAACATGATATAACTCCTTCATATAACCCAATTTTTTACACAAGGTGTTACATTAAATAATACACATCTTACGAGGAGATAAAAACAGGGACGAATGTAGAAACACATGTATCATTGAGAAAGCAAAAGTTATACATATTAAAAATAAGCTTAACCACACAACTTGCAGTGCGAAAATATTTGCCTTGAATGATTCCTGAATACAAAACGCATGCGCACACACTTCTAAAGAGCCAGCAGGCAGGAAAAAGTAAGGTGAAACCTTAAGAGTTCTTCTGAGAAGAGTTCATCATTCTTTCTATGTTCCGAATAACTAATGAAGTCTCCCTTGAGTTCCTGATAAACATACACAACAGGAAATTAAACAATACACATCTTACAAGGAGATAAAAACAGGGAAAGTTATACATATTAAAAATAACCTTAACCACACATCTTGTAGTGCGAAAATATTCGTCTTGAATGATTCCTGAATACAAAACACACACGCACACATTTCTGAAGAGCCAGCAGGCAGGAAAAAGTAAGGTGAAACCTTAAGAGTTCTTCTGAGAAGAGTTCATCATTTTTTCTATGTTCCGACTAACTAATGAAGTCTCCCTTGAGTTCCTGATAAACATACACAGCAGGAAATTCTCCTTCACTCTCAACAATAGCTATAAAGACCAACGGTAAATTTCATTTTAAATATTGTGCAGAGACGTGAAAGCATGATCTTGAACATGATATAACTCCTTCATTTAACCCCATTTTTTACACAAGGTGTTACATTAAACAATACACATCTTACGAGGAGATAAAAACAGGGACGAATGTAGAAACAAATGCAACGTTGAGAAAGCAAAAGTTATACATATTAAAAATAAGCTTAACCACACAACTTGCAGTGCGAAAATATTTGTCTTGAATGATTCCTGAATACAAAACGCACGTGCACACATTCCTAAAGAGCCAGCAGGCAGGGAAAATTAAGGTGAAACCTTAAGAGTTCTTCTGAGAAGAGTTCATCATTCTTTCTATGTTCCGACTAACTAATGAAGTCTCCCTTGAGTTCCTGATAAACATACACAACAGGAAATTCTCCTTAACTCTCAACAATAGCTATAAAAGACCAACGGTAAATTGTATTTTACATACTGTGCAGAGATGTGAAAGCATGATCTTGAACATGATATAACTTCTTCATTTAACCACCTTTGAAAGTCTCTCTCTATATTACATAGCTTCATTAACACACCATTCTGTAGATGCACAAAATAATCTTGTAATCTTCACAGGTCCGGTATTCAGCTCGACAAGAATATAAAATAGGTATTAAGGAATACGTTTTCTGAGAGTTTGGAGGTTGACTGTGCCAGTATTTGTGGTGTATTGTTGCAGCATTACGTGTAGGGTGGGGGCAGGTTTCTATGATGTTTATTGCGGGACATGAGGCGGTAAAGCTATGGCGCAAGATGAAGAGGAACAGAGCGTGTTGGATAGTTTAGGTCTGGAGAGCGGCCATTGTTGGATTAGGAGGGGAGAGGGGAGGAGCGGTAGGGGAGGAGGAGTGGAAGGAGGGGAAGTATGGAGGGTGATGTGGTGAAAGTGTGTGGCGTGACAAAGTATTATGCATAATCTGAAAGACAGATCTGTTTTTCGGGATATTCATGTTTTTGAAAAATTCAATGAGAAAGTCGAATAGGATCTTTGGTTTCTCTGAGATATCATTTAAGTTTAGGTTGGGATTGAAATATTGGTCTAAATGAATATAGAGGTTTTCAGTGACGTCTAGGAAAGAATCTTTGTTTAGAATATCTAATACCTCAAGATCTTGATTTATTTCAGTAAAGTTGTGCTTAAATTCTTTTATATGTAGGCCGACCGCAGAAAAACGGTTGTGTTTTATGGCATTGACATGTTCTGCATATCTGATTTTAAAGCTGCATCCTGTTTGCCCTAGGTAAGAACTTTTGCAGTCATATTGAGAAGCATTCCATTGCAAACTGCACTCGCTATTTTCACTAAGTGCATTTTTCCAGTTTGTTAGTCAGGCAGAAGTTCCTTAGTCCACTTAGTGACTTCTGCTTGGTGCAAGTTCTTCCTTTGATTATTGTTCAGTAGAATTCACATCATATTATGCAGCTGTTATAACAATAACTCTGTCCATTTTTGGCCGTAATAATTACAGTATGGCTGCATCATTATTACAATGTTTTTTCAGTTGCCAGAAAGCTGCTATTTGTGTTAAAAGTTGGTTAATATCCGTAAGTTTGCAATAATGTTGAGGTGTGAAATATGTGATTTATCTTAAGAAAGCAGAAGTCACCTTATACAAAGGGCACTAGGAAAGTTTTGCAATACGCAAAAACGGTTGGTTGGACATCCCTGTTATGGTGAGGGATGAACAGAGGGGTGAAAACCGGTCTAGGAGACAGCAAGGCGCGACCTTCACACCAGTTGTTAACAAGCAGGTTAAGATGTGGTCTAAAGGTGAATATCGCACAATTATCCGCTACAATTTTGCTCGTGGATTAATTGTTGACCAGTGCCTGGAGGAAATAACTCCTGTGCTAGGGAAAGACTATCCACATCGGGCAACAATTTTCCTCTGGTACAAGGAGTTCCAGAGGGGAAATGTTGGGGTTGAAGACGATCCTCGTTCTAGGCGCCCATCTGAATCAGTGAGTGAGGAAAACATTGAAGCTGTGAGGAAAATGTTGCAGCAAGAGAGGCGGTTGACAGCAGGTAGGAGAGACCCTCCACATCCCTGCACCAGCTATTCATTCAATTCTACATGACCATCTCCATGTTAGAAAGGTTTGTTCCCTTTGGATGCCCTATTCACTTTCAGAGGAATAAAGGGCACATCGAGTGAAATGGTGCCGAAAAATGCTAAAACAGTTTGAAAATGGGACTTTGCATAATGTCAATAGCATTGTTACAGGTTACGAAACTTGGCTTTATTATTAAGATGTCGCAACAAAATCTCAGAACAAGGTGTGGCTGTTTGAAGATGAGGGTACTCCTGTGACTGTGCGAAAGTCAAGGTCAGTGAAGAAAATGATGATTGCAGTATTCTTCTCTAAATGGGGCATCCTGACTCGGGTTGTGCTAGAAACACAAAGGACAGTTACTGCGAAGTGGTACAGTGAGACTTGTCTGCCTCAGGTCATCCAGGCTCTCAAGCAGCTCCGTCCAAGGTCACAGCTCTTGCATCACGACAATGCTCCAGCACATCGTGCTAATGTAACAATGGATTTTCTTGCCAGATCAGGGTTGACTGTGCTTGATCACCCTCCATACAGTCCTGATCTTGCCCCATGTGACTTCGCACTCTTCCCAGAAGTGAAGATGAAGTTGAAAGGTTGGCATTTTGCATCTGACGAGGAGCTTCTGGCAGCATGGAATCAAGAGTGTGAAAATGTAACCGAAGAAACGTGGCAGAGTTGGTTCAGTGACTGGTTTCGACGTATGGAGAAGTGTATTGAGTGTAGTGGAAATTATTTTGAAAAAGTCTAAAGCGTTCACTCACATCACAAAACTTTCGTAGTGCCCTTTGTATGTGTAACAAAACCAAGGACAGTGATGGAAATAAAGTAAACTGGTTGAAAGTCAAGTGCTTTAGATTTGAAAACGATGCACCGGGTATTCTCAAATATCGATATAGTCATTCTGGAAGATACTCTGGGATAAATACTTTTGGGTGAGGTTGCCCAAAAAAGATGCCCAACCTTCAGAAGTCTTACAAAACTTTTCCCTATATCAGAACAAAAGTACAAGGATCTTATTAGTCTCTGCAATAAAGGAGTTATTCCAACAGAATTTCAAGCATGGTACCGCTCCTTATCGCATTCAGGTGCAGTGAAGGATCAAAATCCGGAACAACGTGTGGACAGTGAAAATGAGTGTGAAGATAATGATATTGAGTAAAACATGACACGTAGCAATGAGAAGGGTTTACTGATTTACTGACATGAGTGTTTTCAATTTTTTTTTATTGTCACACTTTCGTTCTCTGAATCATACTGTGTAGTTATGAGAAATAGTTCAATGATAATAATAATAATAATAAATAATAATAATAATAATAATAATAATAATAATAATAATAATAATAATAATAATAATAATAATAATAATAATAATAATAATAATAATAATAATGGGGGTTTTGCCTGTTCCCCTATCGGGCGCGTCCCAGGTGGCGGATCGGGGGGCTCGCCGGACTTGTCCGGAGGGCTTGAGGGAAATAAAATACCTCTCGCGGACCAAAAACAGGCACAGCCAGAAAACATCTTGAGGCAACCTCTGAGGCTCAATACCTTAGTTGTAACTATGAGATTGACAAAGATCAATCTCCCCATTATCTTCAACTTACTAGCATGATGGCAACGTCAGTTAATGATACTACTACCCCAGGCCCTAGTATTCATACTAGGTTTTCTCGGTCATCGGATTCTGGGGGACCGAGAACATCATGCGGGAATGTATCGGAGCTTCCCAAATCTCTTCGCCCAAAGGAAAAACATTTTATTGGCACTTTAAACATCAACACGCTTCGCAAAATTGGAAAGTTGAAGCACTTAACAGACACATTAGACCAACTCAACATCCAAATTCTGGCACTCCAAGAAACTAGGTACAGTGACGAAAATCATTTTGAATCAGGAAACTATAGAATTTATAAAGGTAAACCAGCTACCCTCCTCCCTAACAAAATATTACAATTTGGCACTGGTTTTGCAGTGAGAAAAAATATCACAAATTCGGTATTATACTTTGCATCTCCTTCTGAAAGAATTTCGCTAATGACAATCAAATCAGGAAACAAAGCTTATACACTAATCAATGCACATGCACCTACAAACAATTACAATCAAAAAGACCCACAGAAGGTAGATGACTTCTGGGAATTACTAGAAGAAACTACAGCCAAAGTTCCAAAACATCATGTCAAAATTCTGCTGGGGGGCTTCAATGCACAAATTGGCAAAGAGAAGAAATTTAGGACCACTGTAGGACTTTACCCTGCTCACAAAAGAACCAATAAAAATGGAGAACGTTTAATTGGCTTCTGCGAGAATTTCGATCTAAAATTGATGTCAACCCATTTCCTGGCACTTCCAAAAAAGAAAATGACATGGAGATCCCCGAACATGCATTTAGGAGAATTTCAACTAGACCATGTGGCTATTTCCAAGAAAAACCAAAAAGAAATTATGAACGTTAAAGTCAAAAAGGGAATTATTGACTCCGACCACCACCTATCTCTTGTTAAAGTAAAGTTTCAACCCAACAGGAAGAAAACCAAAACAATCAGAAACCCAAGAATCGACCCTGAATTTCTGAGACAGAACTCAGACAATTTCCTTGCGAATATCTCCAATGATGCTCCTTCAAACTGGCTAGAACTCAAGGACACACTCTTGAAAGCTTCACAAAACATCAGCAATCCCCCAAGGAAACGCAAACACAGGTGGTGGAATGACACCTGTGACAAGGCCATAGAAGTCAGAATTAGGTCCTGGCTAAACTGGAGTTCCCATAAAACTGATCAAAATCGTGATGAATTCTTCAAAACACAGAAACAAACCTCAAAAATCATCAGATCTGAAAAACGAAAATATGATCAAAACAGACTGGTAGAAATAGAAGAAGATTTCAAGAAAAACAATACACGGAACTTCTACAGAACATTCAGAGAAGAATTATCTAATTACCAGGCACCTAGTCTCTGTTTCAAACGTACAGATGGGACTTTAGAAACAAGTAATAAGGAAAATTGTGAACTCCTAGCAAACCATTTCATGGACCTTTTAAACTGTGAATCTCCAAAGGAACAATTCACCTATGAAAAACCAACACCTAATCCAGATTCAGAACCCCCCACATTACAAGAAGTCAAACAAATAATCAGAGATTTAAAAGACAACAAAGCACCAGGAGAAGATGGAATAATCGCTGAAATGTTGAAAATTGGTGGTGACAAACTGGCCCAGAGTATTCAAAAAATCTTACAGGACGTTTGGTTATCTGAAGAAATTCCGGAGGATTGGAAATGTGCATTGATTCACCCACTTCACAAGAAAGGAGACAAATCAGATATTAATAACTACAGAGGAATTTCTCTCCTCTCACTCGTATATAAAATCTTCTCTAAAGCTCTACTTAATAGATTAGAGAAACAAACAGACCACCTGATCGGAGATTATCAGGCTGGATTCCGAAAAGGGAGATCCTGCGCAGAACAAATCCTAAACCTAAAAACCATACTACAGATTCGCAAAACCAAACAAACAGTAATCACCTTTGTTGACTTCAAAAAAGCGTATGATTCCATAGATCGGCAGACCCTGTTCAACATACTAGAGGAATTTCAAGTCGACAGGAAAACGAGGGAATTGATTAAACAAACTCTGACCAACACAACATCAAAAGTTAAGTTCTTGGGAGAAATTTCTGAACCGTTCGAAATCAGAACTGGCGTCCGACAGGGAGATGGACTATCCCCACTACTATTCAATTTAGTTTTGGAAAAAGTGATTCGTGAATGGAGAAAAGAAACTAAAGATATAAACATTGGCAGACTTCTTAAAGACAAAATTCACCTTGACTGCTTAGCTTTCGCAGATGACCTTGCGATCCTTTCGAACAACAGACAAGAAGCAATCCAATCCATAGAAAAATTGAATGAAATAGCCGCAAAAACCGGACTTCAAATTTCATTTGAAAAGACGCAGTTTATGGAAGGAACTAAATCAAGATTCGACAATCAACCATTAATCACCAATTGTGGAATAATTTCCCAAGTAGACAAATTCAAGTATCTAGGTGAAATTATTCAGCCAGCAGGGTTAAATCAGGAAGCTAACAAAGAAAGAACTGCTAAACTGCAAAGGGCTTACAAAATCACATGGAACAGATACAACAAAAGATGTATATCAAAAAATGCAAAATTACGACACTACAATACAGTCATCAAACCAGAGGCACTTTATGCATCTGAAACACTGATTATTGGCGGCAGGTCACAAATGAAAAGCATTGAGAAACAAGAGAGGAAAATTCTCAGAAAAATCCTAGGACCAAAGTTCGAAAATGGAATTTGGATGAAAAAGAAACCACACGAAATTTTTCAATTCACAGAAAAAATCACAGATACCATCAGAAAGAGACGACTAAAATTCTACGGACACCTACACAGAATGGATAACAACAGGCTGACAAAGAAAATTCTAAATCTAGCTCTAACCCTGAAAATCCGCAACAATTGGTTAGCAGAAATTCATGAAGATCTACAAGAAATGGGTATCGAGGACGAAACCATTCAAGATAGAATGAAATTTAGAAGCTTAGTAAACAAACATAAATTTGCAGAGAAACCAAAAAGAAAAAATACAGGCTGGACAGAAACACGCAGAAAAGAACACAGTGAAAAAATGAAGAGATATTGGGAAGAAAAGAAGAAGAAACATTGTGCAAAATAAGTTCAAACGCGCTCCAGAGCTGGGCACAACGAATCAAAAAAAAAAAAAAATAATAATAATAATAATAATAATAATATAATAATTTTATGCACCTACACATTTATTGTGAGCCAGTACTTGTTATTTTTGCCTTTATAACAACCTACAAAGAGGTTCCTTCCTCTCCCAGCAGAAGTCACTAAGTCAAAAAATATTAGATTTCTGTTAAATTTGGTACTTCAAGTTTGCAAAAATAGTGAAATTATGGAAGTAAGTTGAAGTAATAGTGGCAACAATACCAAAAAACATGTTAATACTAACTAATAATGCAAAACTGATTTTAGTAGTTGTTTGAAACATTAAAACAGCTATAACTCAGAAGTAAGATTTCTGACTTAGTGAATTCTGCCTGAACGACGACGATATCTTCCACAATTTTGCAGGGCGTAACAGTGAAATGAATTACCAAAGTCTGCGTTATACATTTTAGATTAGAAAAATGAAATGATTAGCCATATATTACAGAAACAAATTGTTACTTAATGGAAGGTAGTTCAGTCACATGTCTGTACGTAATATTCACAAGAGTGCTGGGCTCAGCCCGGTGGTATTTGAAGGTACTCAGATATGTCAGCCGTAGATTTACTGGCATATAAAAGAATTCTGGCACCTTGGCATCTGTGAAAACCATAAAAAGTACTTATTGAGACTTTCTGACAGTCGCAAGTGTTCTCTCTAACGTTTGAGTTTGTAACAGCAGCATTCTTCCTCGAATCATAATTTTTGAAGACTCATTTATCAGTAATTGCAAATTGAGAACGTTTCATGCATGACTTAAGCCAAATACTGACACCTACAACACGAGAAAGTTTTCCTCTCGACTTCTAACAGCAACGCCACTGGTCGCGCTACGAGACAAGCGCATGAACTCGTATGAATCTTCGTTCCGACTAGAGGAGGGGATGCTTGCCCTTACTCATGACAGCTAGAAGAGGGAACAGTTACTTCCCTTACATCACTGAGAAGTAAACTCACAATACAAAATAATGTGAGAGAAAATCTCATGTAGCGACCACTGACGGGTTGCAAGTTGCTTTACGTCGCACCGACGCGGATGGGTCTTATGGCGACGATGGGACAGGAAGGAGCTAGGAGTGGGAAGGAAGCAGCTGTGGCCTTAATTAGGTACAGCCCCAGCATTTGCCTGGTGTGAAAATGGGAAAGCCCGGAAAACCATCTTCAGGGCTGCTGACAGTGGGGCTCGAACCCACTATCTCCCGGCCGCACTGCAGCTATCGAGCTCGGTGGGTTAAAAAGCATTGTGATCTCAGGGTCTGCCTGGCAATGAGAAAGCCAACATACTGAGCTGAGCAATGGAGTTTGTACTAGTACTTACACTTTGTGCTTTCATAACTGTATAAACTGTATCCCTTTCATTGCTCAGCCTTGGTGAATGGCCCTCCACGAACCTCTAACCATATATTTCTCCTGAGCTGCTCTGTTTAGAGATAGGGATCTCTGTTTGGTCACGAGTTACAACATGACCAACTCTGTACCAGTGATGCACACTGTCTTTCAGCTATGATCATCGTCTTCAATGGCACTGAAGTAAAAATGTCAAGGCTGTCTTGTCATGAGTTTTTGTTATGATGTGCTGAGTTTCTGTTCTATGTGATCTGTATGCTGTAAGGAACAAGAGTTTGCAGGAAATAAGTCACAGGTACCAAAGCTACTAGCTATACAAACAGGAACATAATGTATATTCCTGAATGACAGAACAGGATCAGAGCATGACCATTTTCCCTCAAATTCTACTGGAATCAACAAACGGACGTATCCGATGTGGCTGTCTCCAGTGCTCTTCAACTTCTATTTGGAGGCAATCGTGTCACTAAGACAGATGACACAGCCCTGATTGCATTGCTGAATCTCACGCACACTTTTTTGGCTTAAGGATGAACATTCAGAAAACAAAATTCATATTGTCAGCAAGGAAGTGATTGATACCATCGAACGGGATCATTCATGCTGCCCGAACTGCACACATTGAGCAAGCCAGGGGTGTCTAATCTGCTGACTGACAGAGTGTATGGAAGTTGGACCCAAGCTGCTGGATCCGATGGGCAAGGATATGGACATCCTCTACAATATCAGGCAACAGAAACTCCAATATTTTGGCCACAACAAGTACCGCCTCCAGCAGATATTCATAGAAGGCAAGGTCGGAGGACAATGCAGCCGAGGGAAGAGGTTCAAGAGTTTGCAGGAGTGCTTTGAACTTGACTCTGTCTCTCTGTTTCCATCGGCAGCCTCGAAAGAAAGGATAGCAATGACGATTGCCAATTTCTGACACAAAGGCGGCACAAAAAGAACGAGAAGAAGGAGGTACTTGCTAATAGGGGATAAGTGTGGGAATTGCCACGTTTTGAAAATAAATGTGTAACAGGCTTGGAAACAGTGGTGGCACTAGAACCGTCTTTCAAGTCTTATAAAGATGTGAATAGCAAAATGTGATGAAAATATGGCAGTATAATGCAAAGATGTGGGTTTTATTATGCAGTTGCTTTCTATCTTGCATCCGAGCGAGACCTTGGTATCATGAAAAGTAAGCTACTAACCTGTGACGCCTTGGTCGTTTAATTTTTACGCAGCAAAATGCGGGGGTCTGCTGAAGACAAGTGCAGGACACCAAGAGGTTCAATGCTTGTGAAGTAAATGTCTATTGAATACTGATTTAAGATCCCCTTTATTTTTTGTAATTTATTACTTAAAGGGGACATGTCGAGCAAATGATAAAAATCATGGTAGCAACCACTAAATATTTTTCCAACAGAGTAATATTAAACATACACATTAGCAATGCCATAATACTAACAAACAAACAACGGTAGGCTGCGACTTATCATCTTTTAGAAATAAGCATTTCAATTCTTACTGATCATAGTGCATAGAAATTCTGAGTCAAATCTGGGACCGTATCCTTTTCTCCTCCAACCCGATGGTATTACCTCACAAGTCAAAGCACTGATGGTTTGGATGTCCCTCACCCGTATTTATTCCCACTCACATTTATGCAACTTCTTTTCAGCAGTCTCTTGTCCAGTTTCGGTATTCTCTCTGTGAGCATGTAATTGTCAGGAAGAAAGTCATAGGAATAAGAATAAAACACGTGACTTGATTCGCACTTATACTGGGTCCATTTTCTTCTTTTGTGTTCGTCCGGCAGTTCCTGCGTGTCAGGATGGCTGGGGGCTGACGAGATGAAGAGAGGGCCAGTAGACATTGTGTTTGTGCAGTCACCTCTCCCATATTGCGAATATTGGGGACATATCTGTTGTTTCTCTACTGAGTCTCAACATGCCATAGTTCATACAGTCAAGTCACTTTAGTCCTCGACACACACTGTTTCCTTCTTGAGAGAAAAATTCAAATTATAAATTGGTGAAAACTGATTTATGTTTGCCGGTCTAACAAGGGGCCCATGCTCTGTACAGTTGAGGGTAAATGTTCATTTACAGGACGAGGAGTGAGGGACTGGAGTAATTTATCAAGAGAAATGTTTGATCATGATGTGTCAGTCTCCACTAGCAAAACACTCGTAATTGAGAAGTTGTAAATGTGTACAGGGAACTTGTTTTGTGATTCGTTCCCAGGTGTGCCACTTGGAGGACGGAGCTCACTTCGGAGAGATAGCGCTGGTCATGGAGGACGAGCGACGAGTGGCCAACGTGGTGGCGGTGGAGACGTGCGAGCTCTACAAGCTGACCAGAGCAGACTTCCTGGAGGCAGTGGCACCCTACCCTCATCTACTTAAGAGGATAGAGCAGACAGCTAGAGAGAGGCTGCAGCTCACATTGCAGATGGACGATCAAGGGCGTCAGTGGGGCCGAGCCTTGGCACGGTATCAACTCCTTTATGTTTCTTGTGTATGAGTTGGCCTGTAGGATAGTGGAGCAAAGCTGTAAGCCTAACACCAAGGGCTTAACAGTGTGATATGCCCTCACTCCATATGAAGACCGGAATTCAGGGGTGGCTTTTCAGGTGAAGTAGGTGAAGTGCCACTTCACCACTTATTTTTACCATAATGAATTACTTAAATTTATTTTTCTTATGACATTTGTTGGTTTTACGGAAAGAAAATGTTTTATTGTACGGTGTTTGGAGCACCAAGAGCTCGCATCACTTGATGAGAACCAGGGGAACTCACGAAAGCGCCGGCTGTCGGCCACAGTACGGCGCGTGAGACTGAGCGAAGAGGAGAGATTCCGCAGCTGCCTCTACCTCCCAAGTGCTCCCTCCTAGTGCTTGGCCTTGGCGGTTGCCATGACAACCGTGACATCACCCGCGTACTTTCCACATAGCAGAACGCGCAAGTGAAGTTGTCGGAGGATCGGAATGTTTCGTCTTCTGTGCGTCATCCTGTGTGAAGTACGAGTACTTACGCATCGTGCTTCATTCGTAGCGTTGTGCTGTTTTATTTAAACATGTATTCTATTTATGACATAGTGTGTGTTTTATTATAAACACCATTTTCTATCACAAATTTGTGGAGTCGTTCTTCAATTTCCAGAAACACTGCATTCCACCCGCGGAACGCTCTGCATCAATACCGTACTTTCTGCCAACGCCACGACTTCTGTATATTTCAGCTTTGCTTACAACTTTAAGTTTCTCACACACAGTAAATGACTGCAGACGCCGTTTTGAATCCATCGCTTACTATCGAGACAGCACTTTCACGGGACAGATACAGAACTCGAATGTGAGCGAGGTAGACTTCTGTGACCAACAGTGTGGACTCTTGCAAAGTACGATATCCTGCGAGATCAGCTATTCGCGCACCCAGGACCCCAGCAACTCTTGTGAAACAAACGACGATCAAGCATCCGCAGCAGCGGCTTTCATATTTAGCGCATATTTGCCCATATTCTTTGATTTATCGTATTTCATTACCTTACATTTCGCGTTTACATGCCGCTGTAACTGAATTGAGAAAAAAATCGATCTGGTTTCCTTCAGTGCAGCTGAAACACAATAAGACCTGTGGTATATTGAGTACGGTAACCGTATTCAAATCTGTTTCAATACTCCATGTAAACGTAGTAAATATTTACGAGAATGAACGGCTTGAATACGACCCACACCCAAGATTTAGAACCAGTATTTTGGGGGAAAAAATGCGGGTGGTATTCGAAATTATACGGTACTCTTGAAACCGTGTGAAGAGATCTTAAGAGGCTCATTAATCCAGATGACCCTTCACTATCTGCTAACTCATTCACTACTTTTGGAATCAATCTAAGCCAATTCCGGAATGTTAATTTCTCTTCACAAATCAGATTGCAAGCATTACGCCTTTGTGCAGAAGGATACAAAGCATGAAATGTGCAAAACAGAGTTACACATTTTAGTGCACATCTTTGAGCAATGAAGCTGCCTTTTTTGTTAGTATGAGATTCCATCAAAACGTGCATCCAGTTTCTGTTTCGTAGAAATCACTGTTTTGTTGGATGTTGAAATAGGTGTGGTTATACTTCTTCCAAAACCCAAATGATCATATTTTCCACCATCTTTCCGATAGAGTTGCCAAGCATCTTGTTCCGCTAAATTTATAATGTGCGTTGACACCCTGAATAGGAATATGTGAAATGCTAAGCGATGTCCCAGGAAGGTGGTCATGTGACATCTCCAACAGGGAGGAACGTTACGTGAAGTGATTCCGTGTCAGAAACCTTATTCACTTAGAAGAAAGCAAAACAAACCCAGACCGAGTGACCGTTGCTGAAGATTACGAGCTGTCGCGTGGTTAGCTTTCTAGAACGGGGCCGCCATCTCACCGTCGGATAGCTCCTCAATTGCAATCGCATAAGCTGAGTGGACCTCGTACCAGCCCTCAGCTACAAGTAAAATCCCTGACCCGGGACCTCCAGCTAAGAGGCAGGGATTCTACACCTACACCGCAAGGTCAGCTCGTTCTCTTCGAGAATCCATAATAGTTCATTCAGAGAAAGGGCTTGACACTGTATGTATTTCCCTAATGTGTGCAACTTCAGGCCATAATTACATGAGCGAACATCTCTAGCATAGTTTTGAGTGATCTGTAAATAATAGACACCCTTCTACGATGATATTAACACCTGGTACAGTACTTACATTGTTCCCCATGAGGTACTTTCACCCCATCAACACAGTAATTAAAACTGAGAGGACATTTCCTAACTTACAACTTGACTTTTCATCCCATTTACATTCCCCCTTAATGCTTCAGCACATCTCAAATTCCTTCGTTTTGTTTCTGAATTCCGTTAGCTTTCTTGGCTTGTAATCTGTAACTACCAGCAGTATTTAAAATGCCTAAATGGAAAAGCACTTTCAACCGTGACTTGCAGATGAACTGGGACAGCCCGTCATCCAGAGATCTGCATATGGTTAAAGAAAATCAAAATTTCTGTAGAAATGACTACCCTTTGAAACTAATCCAAACATGTTTTGAGCCAAAATTTTCATGCATTTGTTGTGTCAACAAAACTAGATGAAAAACTGCATCTTCAGAAGAAAATCTTGACTGTTCACAAGGAAGTCTTCTTGAATTTAAGAATGTTTTACCGCTGGAGAACTGTACTTCTCATACCACACCAGTTCGCAGCAGCACCTTAGTTCACAAGATTTACTGCAGATGGAAGCAACGTTTTGAGAGTCGAGATTGGCGCACCCACGTGACTTCTCGTCGAACGACCCTAGTGTGTAACATCAGAAAAAATAAATCTGTGAAACAGCTTTTATGTGGACTGACTGTGAAATTTGGAGCTTTACTGTGAAAATGTTTGATTAAGCAATGGAACATGCCTTTTTCCTTTTACCTCATACAAGATGATTTTCTTCTTAAATAAGTATCAAAAATCACTGAAAAGTAATATTTTGACAATGATGTTGGCACTCAGCAGGAATACACTGAAAAAAAAAAAATGTGGAAAGATTACAAAATGTACAATATTTTTGTGGTAAAATAATGTTAACTGATTGTTCTTTGTTCAGAGAAATAGTCTATAATAAAAATAAAAAAAGTAATAATATTACATACACATATATATCAGAGGTAAAAGGAAACAAATGAATACCATAACGCACTTGAAGATGAAAATGGAAATCTGGTTAGGACAGAAAGTGACATGAGAGAAGTCCTGAAGAACCATTTCGACCACCTGCTGAATAGACCAGTTCAAGAAAAAAAATACAGAATGGGAAATCCAAGCCTACAATGAGGAACCTCCCATCACCTGGACAGAAACTGAGACAGCCTTAAAATCTATGCCTAAAGGAAAATCTTCAGGTGCAGATGAAGTGAATGCGGACATGATAAAGACAGCAGGCGTCCAGGGTATACAATGGCTGCACAGGGTACTAAATGCTAAATGCTATATGACAGACAACAAAATACCTGCAGATTGGAGCAAGGGCGTTATAACCCCCCTGTTTAAGAAAGACAGCAGGCGGGAACCCACCAAGTATAGAGGAATAACACTGCTGTCTAATGGGCTAAAAATTCTAGAGATTGAAAGGAGGTTGAGAACCATCATTGAACCACAGTTAGAGGAGGAGCAATGTGGATTCAGAAGTAACAGATCAACAATGGATCTAATTTTTAGCACCCGCATGCTGATGGAAAAGTATTGGGAGAAAGGCAAGAACCTGGTGATTGTGTTCCTGGATATAGAAAAGGCCTATGATAGTGTTATAAGAGATAAGATCTGGGAGTGTCTGAGGAAAAGAAATGTGCCTGAAGGACTGGTAAGGAGAATTCAGATGCTGTACAAATTGGGGAAGGTCGATCATCATGGTTCGAGACCAAGAGTGGAGTTCAACAAGGAAGTGCACTGTCCTCACTACTGTTCATCGCTGTTATGGACAATATAATGAAGAACGTCAAGGAAAATGCAGTGACCTTTGATGATGATATGATTTGGGGTGAAACAGAAGAGGAAGTACAGACCAGACTCAACGGGTGGAAATCCCAGTTCCAGGAATATAACCTCAACATCAGCGAGACCAAGACAGTGGTGATGGGCGTCCAGCAAGCGTAAAACTAGGAGACCACCAGCTAGAGTGTGTGGATAGTTTTCCTCACCTTGGAAGTGTAACCTCCAGTGATAATTTGGTCAGAAAGGAAATTACAGAGTGCAAAAGGGATCCGAATTCTACCAACAAGTAAGAACACTTATGGGATGACACGATTCCAAAACCGGCCAAACTGATGATGTTTAACAGCTATAATATTGACCTATGGGATTGAAGCATGCACCATCACAAAAAGAAATTCAAAAGACTGCAAGCATCAGGGATGAAATTTCTTAGATCCACCATCGAGAAGACCAAGATGGACAAGTTAAGAAATGAGGAGGTGAGGAAAGAAGCCAGAATAAAGACATCCCTATTAGACCGAATCGGCACATCCAGACTACGGTGGTACGGGCATGTGATGAGGATGGAGCCTACAAGAACAACTAGAATAAATTTGGAAATACAGGTGGAGGGGAAAAGACCTGCAGGAAGACCTAAAACCCGATGGATGGACGGTGGATGTCAAGTTGTATATGGACAGAAAGAGGCTCATTAACAGGACCTGTACAATGATGATGACACACTCTGTATAGACTGCAATACCAATTATACAAAAATTATACAATTTACAGTAAAACCTTAGATTTTAACCATTGTGGTTTCGTTTTATAATGGTCTCTACTCCAATAAATACATATTTGATATTTAAAATTAGCCTCAAAATCAATATTTAAGAGTTATTTAGTTAATTATCCCCTTCCTCAGGTTGGAGTGAAGAGCTACGACTATAGGGATTTTCGAGGACAGTAACATTTAACTGACATATATCTGAATTGGAAGATTTTAGTAAAATTTTAAGAGACACTAATTTTAATAAATTGAATATATTTTTACTTCAGTGTTGTCCCCAGAAATTTTCGTCAGGTGGGTTTCAGGAATGAGTAGCCGGGCGTAAAAAATGGATGTGATAAAATTTCAGTTTATTCTCCCCAGGGCATTAGGCATTAATAATATCGGACAGGTAAACATTAACTTCAAAACTGAATTATTTTAATGTTATCACAAACTAGACATAACAGTATTTTGAACTTCTAGTGTTTTAGTGTTCTACTGTTCGTTCAGAATCTTGAACAGGAGGACTTACCATTTCGTTGGGGCCGATGACCTTCGATGTTAGGTCCCTTAATACAACAAGCAAGCAACCAACCATTTTGTTGCTCCATGGCTAAATGGTTAGCATGCTGGTCTTTGGTCACAAGGGTCCTGGGTTCAATTCCCGGCAGGGTCGGGAATTTTAACTATAATTGGTTAATTTCACATGGGGGCTGGGTGGATGTGTCGTCTTCATCCTCATCACGACGCACAGGTCAAAAGACCTGCATCTGGCGAGCTGAGTGGCACTAAAAGCCATATTTTACCATTTCGTTGCTGTGGAGTGCGATTCCACTGCTTGCACACAACACTATGCTGTAGTCAAGCTAAACTTTTAAACTCCAATGTAATTGATGGAATTATTCTGACAATAATGAAGATTTGTCATTTAAACAAAGAATTTTACAATATTAAAATTTAAATTTGGAACATCCAATGACTCAAATATATATTAATACTAGCTGATGTACCCGTGCTTCACTACGGAATTCTACATTGTATACAGTATTCTAGGTTAGGTAGTGTGCACGTTGTGAGGTAGATTGTATTAAATTGCATAGCTCTAAACGTTACCCTAGATACACGACGGGGAAATCACCAAATGTCTTTTCTCATATGAAGACTGGGTTAGGGAATTTTCATTGTAATGGTTGGCCCGCTAACATACCATCAGTTACAATCAGGTTGAGGAATTTCATTATAATGGCAGACATTCACTCTTTACCTGCCTGTTTACATCCTCAAAAAGACTGTCTTAGTGGTTTTCCCAACTGAAATGAACATAGGTCATTACAATGTCAGTAGGAATGGCGCGAGTAAAAGCAATGCTTTCATATGAAATACTTGATCAAATGATAAACCACACATTTTC
Organism: Anabrus simplex; assembly: GCF_040414725.1. Taxonomy (NCBI): domain Eukaryota; kingdom Metazoa; phylum Arthropoda; class Insecta; order Orthoptera; family Tettigoniidae; genus Anabrus; species Anabrus simplex. The sequence goes on from NC_090278.1 coordinate 100,878,263, forward strand.
TCACTTTTAACGAATAGTACTACGCTGCCAATCTAACAGTCCAAAGTTCCAGAGTTGGAATGACCAGGCTTCAGACAGCCGTGATCCATGAACACTCTTCGTCTATTTTCGGGGGGGGGAATCGAATAGTGGAGACTCCCAGGGCAAAATCTATGCCTTTTTACTAATCTGTTTCCTAGGAGTACCCGATGAGTCGGAAAATCTCAATTCACTACACTGGCGGCGGAAAAACACCCTCTTCACTGCTAATTTGGAATAAAATGAATGTAGAATTTAATAAAAGTAAAGGAGTGTCGTAGATACGACATCATATTGGTGTAAAACTTTCAATTATTGTGGTTGGTGTATTTTGGTCATATTTTATTAAATGCTAAATTATCTTTTATTAAATGTTAATTATGACTAATACATGGTTTCGCTGTAAATATGTATTATAAAATTTGTATAACCTCAAATACGCATTGTGTATAAGTTTAATCTCGAAATCTATATAGTTGAAAGCGGTAGAACTCTATATTGTTTGTATATTAAATTTATTCTACTATAATTTGGTATGTATGAAGGGTTCTGGAAACTTAGTGTAAGGTTTATTATCTAGATACATGTATAGATATTAGGAATGTTAGAGAGATTTCTGTGTGTATTGGTAAACACTAATGAAAGTTCTAGCTGGATCCATTACTGAACTACTCCATTCGACTAGCTGGTCGATTGATGTTTCAAGTGTGTTCAATTAGGTCAGGGCCTCTCAAATGCCCAAAATCTCACACGTGCAAATTGAGGCGCAGAGACTCCGTGCACCGTCTATCGGTACGACTCGGCTCAACTTGGTTTGAATCGGATGGTGTAGTGTGCTGAGAGCGACGAAGCGTTCGGTGATAGACAGCTTGTTTATCAGTGAAATAGACAAGCGCAAGACAACAACATAATAATCGAGAAACCTGTTAAGAAAGCAAAGACTTCCGAAAGTCCATTTCAATCGAACTGGGAACTTAGGTATTTTTTTGTCAGTCGTGACGATGAAGTCAAATGCTTAATTTATTGGACAATAGTTATGTGATGAGTTAATCAAAAAGATCTATTTTCCAATAAAAAGGCTTTGCTAAAATTCTACGAGAATTTGTCGAAGGAAGATTTTCCTAGGCTGCATCGCGAAGCAGCTAAGATTATTTCTATGTTTGGTTTCACACGGATATGTGAAAGGTAATTTTTTCCTGTTTTGATTTGTACGAAAACTAGATTGTGTGCGAGTAGGCCTATTTTTGATTGTAATGTAAAGAAGGCTCAGAATTGCTGTCAGCCGGCCTCTTGTTCCAGGCATAACTGGTATCAATGCAACGATGAAGGAAAAGAAGAGCTGGAGAAGATAAATTGTCTGCTCAAACCAAATTGAAAGAGTGCTTTATCACCGGTAACATTGTCCCATACAACAGTGTCATCGCTCACCGCACAGTGAGGGGATAATCAGCGCGGAAGACGGAGAAGGCGAAGACATGCCGAACGGGTGAGACAGGTGTAGGGGAAGTGGAGTGAGGGTTTGCACTCTGGTCAACCTAGTGAAGTCGTCTCCTGCACCTTGTGCCGTGCAGTGCACGGGTGCATACACTCTGAGAGTTCCTGCATTAGGGTGTTGTAACTACCCTTCCAGAAATCGATAATTCTAGATGGTTGATCGAACAGTACATATATTGAGCCATCATCAGTGAGGCGGTGAGTTCAAGAGAATAGTGCGTGAGTCAGTGTTGATATCTATACTTGTCAGGGTACTCTGGTATTAAGTGTTGTAGTGTCACTTGCTAGTGTGCTGTGACTTACAGTAACAATAAAGTAATTTACACAAGGAAGTGAACATGTTCTCGTGTGATATTTATTTCTGTCAAATAAAATCGCATTTGAGAAGGATAAATTGGTGACCGTGACAAGACAGGACACTTCGAGACTCGGCAATGAAGATCGACTAAATGATCGTGGTGATTTTATAGAAACCGCTGGCATTCTGAGGTTTACCGACAGCTGGAAACAATTACATAAAATCAGCTTCATGGTCCATATCACACTTTTAACAGATTCACAACGAAGTATTTTTTATTTTCAACCTTGTCTATACATTAGTTGCTTAAGGCAACTTATTGGTTAAAAGTTGTACATGTTTTGTATATTATCAACATCTTCAGCCACATAACACTGACAACATTAAAAACAAAACGAAGACATTTAGTCTTCTTATGCTAATTTTAAGAACACTTTCTCTCAAAGCATTGATACTTTGTCAAAATATGAATTTTTCATCTAAACAGTGTTATGTGTTTGAATTTGTTAATAACATATGAAACATGTACCACTTTTAACCAATAAGTTGCCTTAAGCAACTAATGTTTCAACAAGGTGGAAAATAAAAAATACTTAGTTGTGAAAGCTGGAAGCAAAGCGGACTTACAAGAAAGGCTGCGCCAGGATTTGATAGACAACGAGGAGGACCCAGGCAGTTTCGACTTCGAAGTCACCTCAGAGGAAGAAACCAACGACCGGGTAAGCATTATGTTCACACAACTAACTGCTTTGACTCAGGCCCAGTCCGAAAAAATCGAGACCCAGTCTAAAAACATTGGGGCCCAATCCGCAAAACTTGAGTGGAAAATCGAGGCCCAGACTCAAGAAATAAAGGGCCGAATCAATTCTTTGGTCAAAGATATGAAAGAAGATATTTCAAAAATTAATGACAATAACAGCAGCTTGTAGATAAAATAGTAAGTGATATGCACACCTTGGAAAACAAAGTCGAGGAGAAGATTGGAGAAATTGAGCGGGAATCCAACAATCTTAAAATCACAGTAGGCCAGAAATTCACAAAGTTTGAATCCGAGGTTAATAGAAAAATTTTATCCCTGGAAAAAAACATTTCTATAGGCAGTAGTCAACCAGGCAGAGGTATGCCCCCCCCCCCCCTTCCCTCCTTTGGGATACCGGTTGATCCCAGAGTTATCAAAGCAACCTACAGGAATTTCATGGGAGGCTCGAAGAGTGTCCTAAAACATTTCTAAAGACATCGGAGTCTCTACTGGGTAGGACAAATATACCTACGGAAATATATTTGCAAATTGTCAGCCAGCAACTAAAAGTGTCAACAGGGGCTTGGTGGCAGAACATTAAAGGGCTCAGCATCGACTGGGAGGAATTCAACAAAGAATTCGTCCAGAGATTTGACTCGGAGGCTGTCCAAACTTCAGTACAAAAAAAGGTCCTAACTGCAGCACAACCCAGTGGAATGAGAGCAGGAGGGTTCATAATTCAAAAGCTCCAGCTCTTTAAGAGAGTCTGCGAAGGGGAAAATATTAACGTGAGCGTCTCTTGAACTGCTACATGATAAGGTTCGATCACATGTTAAGGTGGCACAACCAAAAACATTTGAAGATAAAGAAACAAGTTACAATGCCTCAAAAACAAAACCTCAACAGTGGAGGAACCCCAGAAATGCTACCGATGTGGGCGGACCAGGCATCTAAAAGACCGCTGCCTGGAAAACTAGATTGGGACCGTTCGAGTCGGGGCAACGAAGAATGAAGAAGCTCCAGAGACATTACACCTGGCTAGAAGGTGAACATATTGGTCAAATCTGTAGTGATGATGAACCTAATCCTCCCCACCCGGCTATTAACTTGACGATTAGTGACAAGCCTTCTATTGCTATCCTTGACACTCAAGCTTCACACTCGTTTGTGAACATGAATGTGGCAAAATTATTAAATCCTGTTCGTCCTGCTAAGGTGACGGCAGTCAAGGGCGCAACTCATGACATATAAGATTGAGGCTTGTACCTTTCCTCAAGCCAAGTACTCTTCTGAAGTCATAGATATACCGGTAAAGGTTGTCGAGGATTTGATACCTGACATAATGTTAGGACACGACTTCTTAACTAAATATGGGGTAGTGATAGATTATAGAGCCAATGAAATATTCTTTGGTAATAAAAGCAGAATTAGGTTGGCATGGGTAGAAAATAAAGCCTTTGAGTCGGAAACGTTAGAAACCAATGTATTGGTCAAACTGAAAACAGTGCTGTTGAGGGTGGAGGAGAAGTTGCTGAATAAGTTCCCTGAGGTCATTGGATTTACCACAATGGTAAAACATAAAATAATTTGTAAGGATAATGCCCCAGTTAAACAAAGACCTTACCCACTTAACCCAGATAAATGAAAATTTTTAATAGAAAAAGTCAAGGAAATGGAGAACCAAGGATTGTTTGAACCTTCAGTATCAGGATAGGCTTCTCCAATAGTACTACCTAAGAAGAAAAATAGTTATTACCGACTTTGTGTGGACCTTCGTCAGGTAAATAACAAGACTATATCAAATGCCTACCCTACATCTGATAAAGCAAGTTAGTGGTGCAGAAGTCTTCAGTACCCTCGATTTGAACTCTGGCTACTGGCAAGTGGAAGTCGAAGAAGAGTCTCAAGCGATGACTGCTTTTTCCACCCCAAGAGGACTCTATCAATTCAGGGTCATGCCCTTTGGTCTTCAGAATGCTCCAGCCATCTTTATGCGTCTGATGAACGAAGTCTTCTTCCGATACACCGGCGTATTTTGCCTGGTCTATCTGGACGGCATCCTCGTGTACATCAAGACATTTTCAGGCCATTTGGAACACCTAGCTAGAGTTTTAGAGAGGTTGAGGATTCATGGACTTACCTGCCAAGTCAAGAAATGTCAGTTCGCATCAAACTCAGTTGGGTACCTAGGTCATGTATTGACAGACAAAGGCCTGGAGAGACAGACTGAGAAGAATAGGGCCATTGAGGAACAGGAAAGGCCTCGCACGAAACACCAGGTACGTCAATTTTTAGGTCTCTGTGGGGTGGTACAGTAGCTTTGTACCACACTTTGAAACGAAAGCTGCTCTGCTAACCGACCTTCTCAGTAAAAACATACTATTTAAATGGACCCAAAGGGAAGAAACAGCCTTCCAAGAAATAAAAAGATGTATTTGTGACACTCCAAGCCAGCTTATCTGGATGCAAGCCGGGAGGTCTGCTTGCAGACAGATGCCAGTATCATTGGTCTTGGGGCTGCACTGTTCCACGAGAGAGAAGGAGGAGGCAAGGATATAACTGAGTATGCCAGCAGGAAACGCTCTGCTCCCGAGAGAAACTATTGTACAGCCGAGAAGGAGGCATTAGCGGTTGTATGGGCGGTTGGGAAGTTCAGAGGATATCTAGAAGGAAGACTCTTTACAGACAACTCTTCACTTCAGTGGTTGAATTGAGTTTCTGGAACTAAGTCCAAACTGATGCGATGGGCCTTGATCCTTGCCGATTTTGACTTTGAAATTTGTCATGTTCCAGGCATAGCCGATCAAGCTGCTGACAGTCTATCAAGAAATCCTGAGGACGGACTGAAATCAGCCACAAAGTTATTAGAGAGAGAGATTCCTGGGCCAAGTAAGAAGTCTCAAACCGACCCTGTGCTTCTTGCTATCCGGCGACGAAATAATAAGGAAGTGGCAGACTGAGAACATGGGCATCCTGGATCAGCAAACGCAGCACTGATTGTTGATCTCTCCCAGCTCAGTTTAAGATGTGCTACAAGAACTTTTGACTTGAAGACGGTATACTTAAGTATATTTTCCACCTGCCTGGATCTTCTCCGGTCATCGTTATTCCGAGGTTGCAGACACTGAGGATTTATAGAAAATACCATGATAATCCAGAAGCCGGTCATCCTGGTCAAGAGGAAACCTACTCTTCGATTCAGTGACTTTTCTTCTGGGTACACATGCATCAGGACATCAAGAACTATGTCCAAGCCTGTGCAATCTGTGCTCGCACTAAGGCGAACAACCAGAAGGCAGTGCCAGCATGAGAGGACACCGACCACATAAACCTTGGGAGGTTCTTGCCCTTGACCTTATGGGTCCCTACCATAGGACATCTCGGGGAAAAACGGCGATCCTCGTGGTGACTGACCTATTCACCAGATGGATGGAAGCATTCGCCATCCCTGAAGCTACATTGCGATGTATCGTACAACTCTTTTTTTTTTTTGCTATGGGCTTTACGTCGCACCGACACAGATAGGTCTTATGGCGACGATGGGATAGGAAAGGCCTAGGAGTTGGAAGGAAGTGGCCGTGGCCTTAATTAAGGTACAGCCCCAGCATTTGCCTGGTGTGAAAATGGGAAACCACGGAAAACCATTTTCAGGGCTGCCGATAGTGGGATTTGAACCTACTATCTCCCGGATGCAAGCTCACAGCCACGCGCCTCTACGCGCATGGCGCAAGGACGGAAATCTTCAGTCGGTATGGGTATCCTCGGTTTCTACTCACGGACAATGGCAATCAGTTCACTTTGAGACTGTGGTTGCAAGCTCTGTCGGAGTGGGGAATTGAACACTTGACTCAACCAATCTATCATTCGCAGGAAACCAGGAGCTAAAGAAGATGCTTTGGATTCACTGGCCACTGGACAAGGAGAGAAAGCGGAGGATTCAACAGATGCACCGCCAGGCTGAAAGGAGAGAAGCCGAGAACAACGATAAGGGAGTTCAGACCTAGAAGTTGCTCCAAACTGGCTCGGAGAAGTTGGGAAATGGTGCGTATCTCCTGAAGACTACACCGCCGATGAAGGCGTTACCTCGACCCCTACAAGGAGTCGACGCTTTCTACGGGGCCCCAGAAGAATGCGGACTTCATGGAGGATCAACACACATCGATACCTACCTTGGAGGATAAGAGAGACGAAGACATAGATATAATGTAAGACCTAGAGTAAGGAATGTATAGGATAGATATTAAAGGTTTTAGGGGGGATAATTGTCGTAGGTAGGACATCGTACTGGTGTAAAACCTTCAGTTATTGTGGTTGGTATATTTTGGTCATATTTTATTAAATGCTAAATTATTTTTTACTAAATGTTAACTATGACTGATGCATGGTTTCCCTGTATGATCTCAAATACATATTGTGACTAAATTTAACCTCAAAATCTATATAGTCAAAAGCGGTAGAAAACTCTATAATGTTCGTATATTAGATTTATTCTACCATGATTTGGCATATATGAAGGGTCTGGAAACTTACTGTAAGGTTTATTATCCAGATAGACATTAGGAATGTTGGGGAGATTTCTGTGTGTATTGGTAAACAGTAATGAAAGTTCTAGCTGGATCCATTACTGGAGTACTCCATTCGACTAGCTGGTCGATTGATGTTTCGAGCACCGAGCTCGATACCTGCAGTCGCTTAAGTGCGGCCAGTATCCGGTAATCGGAAGATAGTGGGTTCGAGCCCCACTGTCGGCAGCCCTGAAGACGGTTTTCCGTGGTTTCCCATTTTCACACCCAGGCAAATGCCGGGGCTGTACCTTAATTAAGACCATGGCCGCTTCCTTCCACTTCCTAGGCCTTTCCTCTCCCATCATCGCCATAAGACATATCTGTGTCGGTGCGATCTAAAGCAAATAGCAAAAAAAAATAATAATAAAAATAGCGATGTTTCGAGTGTGTTCCATTAGGGTGTTGTAAGAACCCTTCCAGAAATTCATAATTCTAGACGATTGATCGAACAGTTTACTGTATATATTGAGCCGCCAGTTAGTGAGGCGGTGAGTTCAAGAGAGTGTATGTTATAGTGCGCGAGTCAGTGTTGATATCTGTACTTGTCAGGGTACTCCGGTATTAAGTGTTGTAGTGTCACTTGCTAGTGTGCTGTGACTTACAGTAACAATAAAGTAATTTACACAAGGAAGTGAACATGTTCTCGTGTGATATTTATTTCTGTCAAATAAAATCGCATTTGAGAACAATAAGAGGAGGAAGCTCTTCGCAAGAAACGACTCTTTTCAGGGTTGAATTTTGAGGTATTTAGTGAATTGTGTCGCTGTAATTTGGAATAGGCCTAAATTGTAATTCTAGACTACTAAGTGAGCTTCTGCCTTAAGAGTGCACACTGCTCATTCAAAACATCGCATCAGAGTAGGCATTCAATACCTGGAATGCTATGATGTACCAGCAGTATCAGAAAATGTATGAACCAGAGGAATGGCATGGAAGTTTTCTAACTCCCCAGCTATTTCCTGCCAATATTCAGTCAGGATGTTATACTCGGTGCGCAGCAGTAATCCCATCTACTGGAGTTGAGCGGAAGCATAAGAGACAAAGAACATCACCACAAACAATGGTCAATGAAATGTTATTGTTGATCGATGTTATTTTACAAATAAAAGTATTTATAAAATCTTCCTTATCAATACAAACAAGTGATGACCATGTGATAGTACATATATCACACCCCTGAATTATATGTGGAAGTTAGAGATATTATTGTCAGTATTCGATTTATTATTATTATTATTATTATTATTATTATTATTATTATTATTATCAGTATTTCATTTGTATATTTTGCCATTTATATTGGTAAGCTGGAAGATATCCACATATGTAGGTATGAGTAATTTGTTTTGCACGAGTGGGAAAACGTTGCTTTAATAACTCTGGTAATTTGGTTGAGTCATATGGCTACCCCAGTGTTTGTTGTGATGTACTTGTGTTGGGAAATTCATGAGTCATGTATATATCCCAGCCTGATGAGATGAGCTTGTTGTTGTATTAGGAAAGTTTGGTGACTCATGGAATATACCCCAGAGTTTGTTTATCTCTTGGGAGCAAGGTGTTGACAAGAGGTTCACTCATGATTGGCTGGCAAGCACCAATCCAGACGTATCATCTGAGAGGAGGGGGATGTTGATGTCTATAAAGGTTCATCATACGGAGGCAACCAGGGACATTGTAATGGTGATTGTAAAGGAACGAGAAGGAAGATAACTACAACCAGTGACACTGTATAAGAGAACTACAACTGACGCACTGTACGGGAAGGAAGTGGTGCTGATACACGGTACTGGAGTGACACGGCTGCAATGGACTGGACTTCAAAAGTTCGTGGAGCGTAGTCTTGTTATGTTCGTGGAAAGTGGATGATTGTGGAGAGTGCTAGCGCATTAAGTATTGTAGCACTTGTGGCGGCCCAGCATTATATGTTGGTGAAAGCTATCTCAGACTTTCCATAATTTATGTTGAGGATCGAAAGACGTGTGTATATATCTTTACAACAAGTGTTAAAATATGTGAAAACAGTAGTACAAGGTACAGTATCTGTGTGATGTGATAACTGCCGATTGTGAGAATTGGTAAGTCGAATTGATAAAGAGTCAATGAAGGGTATTTATCTTCATACATGTACATTGTTCATCGGACTATCTACAAATGGTAGCTTAGTTCTCGCTTTCGTTTTCCCACGATTTTCATTATTGTTGTAAATATGGAGTCTTCCAGCAATATTTTATCTGTGTATTATATGTATAATGTTGTATGTTGATGAGGTGCTCGTGCACGGAATTTGTTAAGAATACAGTTAGCTATTTTAGAATCAGTGTTATTGATGAACCTAGGTGCAGTTCCTACCTAATTAGTCGTTTTCAGGAGGTTAGGTAAGGCCTGCAGCAGATGTACCAGTACGCAGCATTATGTACATGCCCTGGGTTATAAAGTTTATCATGCTCTTATCTAAATTCGAGAGATCCATTCTGGTGAACTCTGGCGCCCATACTACGGACATTTCGGTTAATTATGCTTATTAATTTTATTAAGTTTTTGAGTAATTTTATTTATATATTTTTATTCATGATTTTATTTATTAGTATTCATCAATTAGTTACAACCGTCAATACGGAATGAGATTTATAACTTGCAATGATCAATGTTATGCGCTTTTGATATTGTAGGCCTTCACGTTTAGTTTTCTTCTGACTCTGAAATATCACTCTTATCATAGTCAGCACGGTAAAAGTGAATAAGACATAAATGATCGGAAATTGTATTCTCTATAATTTTTGTTATGTAGTACTTTTTGATAGGACCAATAACATATGTATTTAAAACTTAAATTTTAGGTGCCTTCCCTTTAGCTACTATTTCATCCAGGGTGAATAAATTTTTTTTTTATAACTTAGACTGTAGTTTCATATTCCCTGAGTCTATATACTGATTTTCATTAAATTCTGTTAACCCATTTTCTCGTAGCTCGGCGTTGATATGGATTTAGCAACAAAAATAGAAATTCATGAATATGTGTTATAATAGCCGGTACAGTAACAATGTATGACATAAATGATTGGAAATTTCATTCTGTATAACTTTAGTTAAATAGTATTTATTGATAGGACCACTAATAATATAAATATTTGAGAATTAAATTTTAGGCCTTCCCTTAAACTATGGTATGATTTCACTCAGCCTGAATAAAATGATTTATAGCCTAGATTGCAGTGGCTCATCCTCGGACTTCACATACCGGTTTTCATTAAATTCTCTTTAGTGTGCATGTCACACAGACAGACAGACAGACAGACAGACAGACAGACAGAAATTACGAAAAAGTAAAAAGTGCATTTCCTTGTTACTGTGGACATGACTATTACAGAAATACCATTATTTTCATGCTCTGAGCAATGTACAGACAAAACTCCTATATAGATTATAGAACTAGCACATAATTAGGTTGGGCAGGGCTTCTAGAAGATTGTAAATGGAATAGGGTAGTTTTAGTGTTCTTTTATGACACACATTAGATTTCTATTAAGAGAGGGCTGATGACCTAGATGTTAGGTCCCTTTAAACAACAAGCGTCAGTCATCTATTAAGAGATGTTTAGAACTTTGTTGTTTGGTGTTTAAGTAGAGCTGTCCAAGAGATAATTGGTAGTGTGGATAATGCTGAGGAAGAGGACAGTGAGGATAACAACCGAGTAATTAACTTTATGTATTGACAGCCAACACCGGATCCCGTGAGATCTCCGAAGTTAAGCAACATTGGGCGTGGTATGGGTAAAGGCCACCTTTCCTTCAAGCAGGATACACCCTTACCTGACAAGGCTGATTTTAAAAATTGGAGTAAAGCCTTGTTCTGTAATCGTTCATCAAAGTGGAGATAATTGAAATGCAGATGATTGTTGTTCTCAGTCTCACGAGGTGAGGTGAGGATGCCAAGGAATCGGCTTCCTCTTCTTCATTGCCATAGTGAAGTGAGGCTACCTTGCTCAAGTTGGAAACACTCTCAGAGCAAGTTGTTCACAAGTTGCTTTTATGTCGCACCCACACACACAGATAGGTCATATGGCGACGATGGGACAGGAAGGGTCTAGGAATGGGAAGGAAGCGGCCATGGTACTGCCCCAGCATTTGCCTGGTGTGAAAATGGAAAACCACAAATATGGAACTAAACAATGAAAAGTGAATATTTAAAACTCAAATCTTTTTTTTTATTCGTGTCAGAAGTATCAACTTTACTTATAGATATTTAACAAAATGCAACAAGATATCTACATTCCTACTATACAAATATACAAGTCTATTATACAATCACAGATAGAGCAACAATATTCGAGAGCTAGATGATGCTTGCCCAGTATTGGGCGACGTCAATAGCGTTGGGGGAGGCTGCAATCAAGTCTTTCATAGTGCACATTGAAGGACATAAAACACACTGACATAGATGTTGGATCGTCTGCTGCTCTCCGCAATCACAAAGTGATGAATCACTTGTGAAGCCCCACTTCCACAAGTTTACTTTGGTTCTGCCGACTTCTGTACGGAGTCTGTTAAGGGCTATCCATACTGTCCACTTCTCCTGGTGTCCACATGGAAGACTTTCCTTTGGCTCTATCCAGTTGGAAAGGTGGTGGATTCTTTCTTTCCACATTGTGACTCTAGCATTCTCTGCTTTCTCCTCAAGGTTAACTGATGTGCGGAGAAAACTTTTCCTAGATTTTAGCCTCTGTGTGGCTGGTTGGTATCCATAGAGAGGATGTGCTTCTGAAGAAGATGCCTGGAGCCTTTCTTTGTTAGCTGCTACCTCCCTACGAATCTCACCGGGAGCAATACCAGCTAAAAGTTGGACCTTCTCAATGGGTGTACGTTTCAAACATCCAGTGATGATCCTGCAGCTTTCGACCTGCTTCGTATGAGCTGACCTGTACCAAACTGGGGAGGCATATTCTCCTGCAGAATAGCATAGAGCTAGAGCTGATGTTCTAATTGTTTGTGGTTGTGTTCCCCAACTTGTTCCTGATAACTTTCGTAGAATGTTGTTTCTGGCAGCTATCTTTTGTTTCAGGTTTTGGCAATGTTTCTTATATGTTAATGTGCGTTCCAGCATAACTCCCAGGTACTTTGGTGTAAAGCAGTGTTCCAGTAAGTTGCCCTTCCATAGTACTTTGAGTTTCTGAGAGGCCTGCGCATGCCGTAGATGGAACGCACAGATCTGAGTCTTAGCTGGATTTGGTTTGAGTTGGTTTTCCTCATAATAGGTACCTAGCTCTTCTAATGCAGCAGTTAAAGAGATCTCTGCTTCATCAAAGGTATCAGTTTGAGTAGTAAGTGCAAGGTCATCGGCATATATAAAGCTTTTAGTATTTTCTGGTAATGGCTGGTCATTAGTGTAGATGTTGAAAAGAATAGGAGCCAGTACACTGCCTTGAGGTAGTCCATTCCTTTGATTCCTCCATCTGCTTCGGCGTCCTTGGAATTCGAAAAAAGCGATGATTTTCCAGGAGAGTAGAGTAGTTGTTACCTTGATGTCTGTAATCATTCTATAAAGTTTGTGTAATAATATCCTGTGATTTACTGTATCGTAGGCGGCTGAGAGATCCACGAAAGCCATACCAGTAATCTTCATTTCAAACCCGTCCTCGATATGCTGGGTTAGATGTAAAACCTGTGCTGTGCAACTCTTTCCTGGGTGGAAGCCACATTGCTGAGGGATTGGTCTGAAATTTTTAGGGTTCGAAGGTTCCTTTCCAGGTTTCAGAAATCCGATCACCTTGGATTTTCTCCATATTTTTGGAATTTTTAGGGAAGTAAAGCAGTTGTTGAAGAATTTTAAAAGCCATGCCTGTGTGGTTGAACTGAAGTGTTTTATTTGTTCTATTGTGATATCATCTAATCCTGTCGCTTTTCCATTTTTGGCGCGTTGAATCGCTTTCTGTAATTCCGTTATTTCAAATGGCCGGGATAGGTTACTGGACTTCATTACCTCGCTTTTTAGGATATTATGTTCCATCTTCCTTATTGGGTGATTTGTTTTCCCATTGATGGCAAGCTGATTTGCGATTTGGTTTGCCGTAACATTTGCATGGACTGGTCCCTTGGTTGGATCGTTGCTAAGTCGTTTGAGAAGCTTCCAAGCCTTTCGGCTATCCTATTTCCTCCATAAGTTTGATCCAAGTATCTTTCTATGCCTCTGCAATTGAGGAAAGCAGTTTCCTTCCAGCTGAGATAGTGTCTTCACTTAGTGGATCCTCCTGAAACAGTGAAATATATGTGTTCATTTGGGCAGCTGTGTCTGAAGTTAGACCTTGTATATAGTTAACTCTGCATCCTCGTGGTATGGAAGCGCGGGAAGCTTTCTTCACAGCTTCAACAAACTGATCATAAAACTCTGGTGTTGGGTGGATATCTGATATTATTTTATCAAGGGTTGAGCTGAACTTCTCCCAGTCTGCTTTTTTGAAATTATATCTCCTAAGAAACGGAACCTTTATTGGTTGAATTGCAGAGAAAAGTTGACACATTACGGGCCGATGCTGGGTATTTGGAATAGGATTGCACATTGATTTCACACATTGCTGTGCCACGTGTTCACTCACAAATATCAGGTCTGGGTTGAAGCCTCGTCGCCATCTACTGCTGTTAAAGGATGGAGGTAGTTTGGGGTCATGAATAAGTTGTAATTGGTAATCATCAGCCCATTCTAACACAGCTTCTCCATTATTATCATCATCTGTATATCCCCATGCACTGTTATGGCTGTTGAAGTCTCCAACCACAAAGTTTGTCTTTTACTTGAAGTAGTTATCTGGAATTTTAAAGGAGAAATCTACATTTGGTGGTTTGTAGATGGCCGAAACGGTGCAGTTACTGAGTTCCACAGTTATTATCTCGATTTGATTTTCATTGGTGGTTGCAACAGACAAAATTTGTAAATTTGGTTTGGCAAAAACAGCGCTGCCATACTGTCTGTGGGGAATCTCCGCCACAAGTCTCATTCCCGCTATTTTTGGTCGCCGTAGTTGCTCATCCCTGTGAGTTTCCTGAAGGCATAATATATCACATTTGTAAGTTTGACAAAGCTGGTGTAATATTCCTTCTTTAGATGGAGATAAACCTTCAATATTTACAGATATAATGGTTAGTGTTGGTCTTGATAAAGACCGTTCTGAATATAGCGATTGGGTCATATTGACTGGTAGATACTTCTGGAATGCTGACGTTCAGTTCAGTACTGGAATTTTAATCCAGGTACCTATGCAGGGGCACCACGAGCAGGAATCAGCTTCACCCCCATAACTCAAATAACATGATGTTATTCTCAAATAAATATCAAAAACCATTGAAAAGTAGTATTTTGAGAATAATAATTTTGCACTGTAAAAAAAAAACTACAAAATGGGAAAAAATGTATCTTGTGGTAAATTGATGGTAACTGGTGTCCCTGTTCACTCTGCAACACTAAGAAATAATATTCAAACATACACTATGCATATACACTCCAATACAAAAACTATACAATTTAAAGTTTTTGCCAGTTTTTGTGGTAAAGAAAACACGTAATTTTCAGGGGAAATTCATTTTTTGTTTATTCAAAATATTGGCCATTGGCTTTGCCCGTCTTTCAGGTAAATTATGAATACCATGCTCATCTCTTGCGGCCAGCCATTTTCCATTTTCCCTGCACTTATGCTAAGAGATAGGCTGGGTGATGTCAATTTACCAAATACTAACTGGGGAGGTAACGCAAATCACAGAAAGAATGACCAACAAATGGTAAGAAGAACAGGTGAATCACCAACTACAGTAGAGGGGAGAATTTTCTAGATGTGGTGCTGATAAAACCAGATAGGTGGTATAAGAGATCAACAAGTATTTTAGTCGCAATTTAAAATAAATATGATAGAAAATATAAGAGTGGGACTACAGTATTAAGCAGTACTATAAATTTGATAAGAGGAGAATGATTGGAGGAAAATGCTAAATAAAAATGTACACAGCCTATGGGATGATTTTAAAGCAACTGTTATGGAATGTGAAAACAGGTATGAACGTGGTAAGGAATGGTAAAGACCCACCATGTTATAACAGAGAAAGAAAGAGTTGAAGAAGGAGATGCAACTTAGAAAGAAATATAGTTATAGGGAGACATTGAACGAATTTTATAGAAAATTTAATTTATAAAAAAAAAAAGTCACCCAAGGATAACATGTTGGCAGTCATAAGTTTTAGTAAAACATGTGAGGCACAATCATAAATGAACAAGAGGACTCTGTACGTGAGGCAGTAGTATATAAAGATAGTTGAAGGTGACTAATACCAGCAAAGTACTGATATTTATAAAAAGATAAGTTACTTCTTCTAGTGCGCAGAATGGTTCTTTATATGAAAACTAATATAAGCAACTACCTGTTAATTATTGCAGAATTCTATATTGTGAGGTTGACTGAACTATCTTGTAGTTTTAGATTATTTTGTTTTTTGACAACTAGATTGTTTGTGAAGTAAGTGATCCCTTCAAAAAATAAGTGAAATGGAAGTTCATACCCTAAAAATCCAGGAAATATACTCTTAAAAAACTGAAAATATGCACCATTAACCCCTTCCCAGCATCAACAGCTTATATTACATATTGCATCAAGTGACACAACTTCTGACATCATTACCACATATTATTTCCATGGAATATCATATTCTGTGTAGAATTGATGTGGCCACGCTTCCGTTTTCCGTGTGGTCAGCAATGATACTGAGCGCGTGGACAAAAGTGACAATTATCTTTCCGAATCGAGTGACTCGGTTATGTATGGAGGGCTGCGCAACAGCAATACTGGGATTTGTGCTAATCGACAATATCTGAACATTTTGTTAGTTATGAAAAATTATCTGAAGTTTAAAAAAACACACACTCAGTTAGGGGTTAAATTGAAATAATGAATGTTCCTTGGCAGTAGAAAAGACAAGTTAGTAATAAACTTACATTATTCCCTTGAAGTTGTCCTGTTGCCAACTCTTTACACAGATTGAAAAGCTTTGTCTGTTTCAGGTTATTGGGGTATATTTAAACAATGTTTACTGCTCCACACAGAGAGGCAGTGAGAGACGGTTTTCCTTTGAGAACATTACGAATGGCGCACATCTGTTTATAACCAGCATTTTTATATTACATAATACTCTTTCACTTAGAACTTAGATCCTACAGCTCTTGGTAAGAAAGAAAATTGGGCAGATGTGGAAACAACTCTATATTTTGAACTGTTTCTATTCATGTAGCATCATTCAAATCCAGTGAATTAACAATCTCTTTGATAATTCTATGTGCTGAGCACAATACAGAGTTAACACTGGCAAGCAATTGTAATCTCGAAGGAGATTTGTGGAGGCCACAAGGGGAAAGAATTGTGTATTGGCTCTGCAATGCGATGAAGAGCATGTGGTAAGCAAGTTCGTGTAACAAGTCCATCACACAGTTACATTGTTAGTGAGGGTCAACTTTCAGCAAGGATTGCTATTTACTGCTCATGAAAATGAGATCTAATGGACTAGACAAAAGAGAATTTTAGAAAATGGAGAATTAGACTAGTTGATCCTGTAATCATCAGGAGGGTAGCTGCTTATTCAACTTTCATATCTTCTTATAGGCTATATAATCGATATCAGTAAAGAAGTGGAATCACAGGATTGTGAGCGGCTACAAGAATATTGTGAAATGGACGATAGGGTCAAAATCAAGTCCTCTCAGTTTTAATTACGGTGATGACATGAACAAGGTTATAAATAAACATTATAATCTTTAGTGAAAAGTTCCACCTTTACAATACAAGATTATAACGCTTATATAAATGACAATCCAGGTTCAACATGAAATTTGTTTCTTGCGTTCTAAATAAAGGTTACAGCTTACAAGGCTATTTGGATGTTGTAGTAAAGATGTAAGTCGCTATAGTGTGATACTCTCACCAGGATCACTCGATTCCAGAACGGGAAAAGGAGCATGATATCTTCTGGATGATTTCCAACAAAAAGAGTAATGTTGGGCTAGGAGTAAACTGACGTGGTGTAGTAGGTGAATAAGGTTGATCATAACATGAAAATAAATAGGGAAAATATTTGTTTATAAAAAGTGGAATTGAGGATTAGATAACTTTCAATGTCTAGGTGAACAATTGCTAAATACTGCTAAATACTAATCACTGATTAAGAACATTTAAAGCATTAATTATTATTTTGTCACTAAGTGTGGTACTACACCTTGCATTTCACTATTGCTGTTACATCAATACATGGAACATAAGATACTTTACTTTTAGTTGTGTATTTTTTCCTAAAGGGCAGTTATTTCCTTAACATACTGATGTTGCCTTGTCCTCCCTTAAACAGTGAAAAGATGGCTAATTTAGGAGAGGGAGCTTATTCCCTGTGCATGAGTGAGGTGAGGGTGATCACTCAGTCAGCTGATATGAAGTGTTGAGAGTAGCAGTGATATAGAAAAGTGTAAGAAGAAAGGAAGACTTCACAACAATTAAAACCATCCAGGTTGTAGCAGTGATTCGGAATTAAAAGTGTGGGGGCAGGGGTGGGTGTGTGTATATATAAAAACTGAAAAAAAAAAAAAGCTACAAAATGATAAGTTTTTTAATGCTCTCTGAACGAATTTAGAGAGAGTGGTAAAAGTTGATAGTCTGCCAACTTAAGTGCGGTAATAATAGGTTTTTGAAATTTTGACTCAATGCTAGACAAAACTTTCACCGCCAGTCTGAGTGGCCTTCGGATTCGAAGTCGGCAGAGTGGATCCTAGCTCACTCAGGTGATATTTGAAGGTGCTCGAAAACGTCAGCCTCATGTCGGCAGATTTACTGGCACGTAAAAGAATTGCTGCAGTACTAAATTCCGGCACCTCTGCGTCTCTGAAAACGGTAAAAGTAGTTAGTTGGATGTAAAATCAATGACTTTATTATTATCGTTTTTGGAGCGTCAAGAACATGTTCAGCTTGCCACGAACCCGTTGTTGGCTCGAAGCTTAACGTCTCCATCTGGCGGACTTCAACAGCATCACGTGTGCCCTTACTCCATAGGAACACTGTGGAGAGGAATCCAGGCTTGATGATGAACGTTGAACCGGCTAACTGGGCGGGTTTTGAACAGCCAGTAAGTAAAGTGCGTACAAACAAGTGTAGGAAGGGGAGTAGAGGGAGGACAAGGACACTAAGTGCATATGCTAGCACAGTCCCTGTTCTGGTTGCTATGGTGAGGAAAGCAGCTACTGACTGGGTAGAGGATAGTTCACTGTAGACATAAAGACTTATTAACTGAATAGTATTGCTACATCTGATAATGGACATGTATCTCAGTTCCAGCCTGGAGCTCGCCACGGACAAGAAGAAAGCCCTCGGCAAGAGATGAAGAGATTGTATCTTTATGGTGTATGAGTAAATGTTCTAGTTAGCACCACCTGTATTGGTTCTTGTTTCCTCGTTAATACACCATGAAGGATAGATTGCTGTGTGCAAGCTGAGAGCATTTTCGTACATGAATAGTGACAATTAAGCAGAAGTTTTGCTGTGGCTGTCGTGAACATGTAAAGAAATTTTAGTTGAAAATCAACATAACATGGCATTACAATGGCTGATTCTTCATCATCATCATCTAGGGAAAGGGTGGGATTTCAGTGGACAATATACCTCATCATAGTCTTCCTCTTCCTTAATACCTCATAACGCCATTCCTCTTCAATAGGACGTCAGACGGGTCTCTTTCCAAGTAGTCCAAGAATACATGTCACCTGTATATCCCTCCTAATACAGCCGTTTCTGATTCTGTTTCTTCTTGTCTTCTGAATAGCACATTTCACATGCCTGTAATTTGCTGATGTGTCTCACCTCTCTAAGCCATATGTCATTATTATTATTATTATTATTATTATTATTATGATGTTCCTTCGATACCATGATTGGCTCGCTTTGAAGGGCAGTGGGCTCATGCTTACTGAGACCCTCACGAGTTTGAGAAAACATATCCTTAATCAGGCAAGGGATTTATGGGGACTGCAGAAATGCTGGACTCAAGATGGACGCATTTATGTATTAAGAGAAGATGAAACTAAATCTCAAATATCCATAATGGCACAGTTAAAAAACATTGCAGGGGGTAGGATGAACTCGTGAACTTAAGAGTCAGAAATTATGTGTGTAGTAATTGGTTTATATTTGTGTGTGTGTAAGTGTGTGCTTGTGAAAGTCAGTGGATCTACTCATCAGGTTGCTCTGGTAAGCTTATTTTACATCTTACTTCATTACTTAATTATTGTTTCCATACTGCTTAGTTTCATATGTTTGTTGACCAGTAAAACGGTAATACCATTGACCTGCATGCCTCTCCACAGCCCTCACCCACCCCTTCTCTTTTGTCCCTACCAACTTCAACAGGACTTGCGTTGCAAGAGCAGCTCAGTAGCCACCTGCGATCGTTACATTGTTGCCACCTAAATGGCCAGTCATTATTAGCTCATATGGAGGAGGTACAGGCTATTTTTGAAGTGAACAATGTACATATTATTGGAATCAATGAAAGCTGGATGCATACAGACATGCCGTCATTGACAGCTAACTTTGACAGATACTGAATATTACGCCATGACCACACTGACAAAATAGATGGTGGGCTTCTACTTTATTACAGAAATGACCTAAAATGTAAGATAATTTCCACTTCTGACCCAGGACATACACTGCGACCGGAATTTATGTTTGTAGAATTAGACTACCATAAAAAGATATTAATAGGGAGTGTATACAAGCCACCTAAAATAAGACAGACTGATGATTTGGAAGAGGCATTAGCAAATCTTATCTCGGCATATGATGACATTATAATCATGGGCGACTTCAAATCAAATCAAATCAAATCAAAATCTCTTTATTTGCAAATGAGGTGTCTACCTCGGTGGCAAATGGTACACTAAAATACATTATTGTCAAGCACTAAATATTAAATTAACAAGAGAAGAAAATTTTTCCTATAATACAATATTATACAATTTACGCTAACAATGTTTTCTATTAAACACACAGCTCATCCTTAATAAATTTATATTGTTTACAAAATTCTAATTATAATATCTCCTGTACTACTTACAAATATAGTCAACTGATATACAATATGTGGAATTGCTTCAAATGATACTATAAAACTGGTATAACATTAATATTTACATTGCATTTATTTATTTATTATATTTTTTTTACCCGTTCTGGATCCTAAGTAGCATAACGACCTGCTGCGTCTTAACCAGAGCCCCTTTTGCCACCACTTTTCAGAGTTCCTGAAGGGCCTTCACAGCTACCGTAGCGGTCCCAGGGCCCTCGAAGTCCCCACTGTACTTCACCCCTATAGGCAGTCCCCTACTTTAGCTGTCCAAACTCCTTAGACCAGGGGATGGAATTAATTTATTCACACACATTTTTTTATTTACAATAACCTGCACTGGTCGAATGCCCTCTAACACTTCATTTATTTTCTCTGTTGCTGTTTATTCTCTTCTTGAATATCTGTACAGATTTTGGAAAAGGATCAAACACTACCCCTGGTAAACTGTTCCACTCCTTCACACCCTTCCCAATGAATGAAAATTTACCCCAATCGCTTCTGCTAAACTTCCTTCTAATTTTATATTTGTGGTCAGTCCTGCCGATATAATTATTTTCCAACTGAAGCCTCTCACGGATCTCTCCCCATGCTTCTTCTCCTGCATAGGCTCTATATAATCCTGTAAGTCTAGTTTTCTCCCTTCTCTTACTTAAAGTTTCCCACCCAAGTTCCTTTAACATTTCTGATACACTACTCTTTCTCCTGAAATCCCCTGTTACAAATCTTGCTGCTTTCCTCTGCACACTATCTATTTCTTTTATTAGGTATTCTTGGTGAGGATCCCAAACACTGTTTGCATATTCCAATAATGGACGAACCATACTCAAGTAACTTTTTCCTTTTAATTCTTTGTTGCATCAAGTAGCCTCATTATGACATGTAATGATCTGTATGCTTTCCCAACAATGTCATCAATATGACCCTTCCAGTGCAAATTACTTCCAAATCTCACACCTAAGTATTTGCACTTGCCATCTTTTGGGATAACTACCTCATCCAAAGTATATTCAAATTCAGTTTTAAAGCTCCTGTTTGTAAAAGTTGTAACAGTTGATTTGCCTCCATTAACCTTCATATTATTTTCTTCAACCCATTGTTGGATACTTTCAAGGTCCCTTTGTAATTCTGAACAATCCTCAATGTTGTTTATTTCTCTATAAACAATTATGTCATCTGCATACAATCTTATTTTTGATGTTATATTGTTCCCTAAATCATTTGCGTATATTAAGAAAAGTAATGGACCGATTATACTACCCTGTACAATTCCCTTCCAAACTTTCTCTTCCTGCGATACATTATTTCCTACTTTGACTTTCTGAACCCTTGAATTTAGAAATGCTTTTATCCAACGTGTAACCTTTACGTCCAATCCTATTCCCTCCAATTTCTTTAATAATATTCCATGTTCCACTCTATCAAAGGCTTTGGAAAGATCTATGGCTATGCAATCTAACTGACCTCCTGAATCCAACTGATCTGATATGTCCTGCTGAAATCCCACCAGTTGTCCCTCACAAGAAAATTTCTTTCTAAATCCATACTGGCTCCTCATGAACCAGTTTTTATCATCACATATCCCTCTGATGTACTTCGATATTAAACTCTCCAGAATTTTACAAACTATACTGGTCAGGCTGATTGGTCTGTAGTTCTCTGGTTTCCTTTTATCACCCTTTCCTTTATAAATTGGTATTATTATAGATTCCTTCCATTCCTTTGGTATTACACTATTATTTACGACATAGTCAAAGAGAAATTTTAAATAAGGCACTATGTACCACCCCATTGTCTTTAATACCTCCCCAGTAATTTGATCACTTCCTGCAACTTTTCCTTGCTGAAGCAGTTGGATTTCTCTGAAAATATCTTCGTTTGTGAATGAGAAGCTTCTTGTTTCCCTGTCTCTTTCCCTCTCTATCTTCTGTTTCGGTTTCCAACTCTTGACAATCATCTACTGAATCTCTAAATTCCCTACTAAATAGGTTTGCTTTCTCAGTATCTGTTAAATAGTGTTCACCCCCTTCTCCCACCATTGTAGGAATTTGGACTCCTTTTCCTTTTTGATTCCTGATATATGAATACAGCTTTTTCCATTTCCCTTTGTGGTCATTACCCTCTTGAAGTATGCCATTCATATAATTCTCTTTTGCTTCCTTTTTCACTCTATTCAGTTCCCTCATTAGCTGTTTTCTAGATTCTCTACTCTCCCTACCCTCTTTGATTTTCCTGTTTACTATTCTACATTATCTTTTTAATTTTCTTATTTCCCTTGTATAATAAACAGGGTCTGAGGTCATTTTACCCTTCTTAACAGGTACAAATCTCTTCTCTCCTTCCCAAATAATTCCTTTAAATTTAGCCCAAAGTGTATCCACGTTACTCCCTTCACTTATCCAACAACTGAATTGTGATTTAAGGTACCGGTAAGTCCCAAATTCATCAACTTTAGTTTTTCTGTACAATTTCATGTCTTGTGTAACCCTCTTATTAAGCCTTTTTGGAACGAGTCCTACATCCATTATTACAGCCTTATGGTCTCCTATTCCTTCAATTACCTCAGTTTTATCAACAATTTCCCATGGTTTAACCAAGAATACATCTAGTAAGTTATTGAGACGAGTCGGTTCTTGTACTACTTGTGTAAATCCTCCCTCCCAAATTAACTTATTTGCCAGTGTCTGTTCATGGGCTTCACTTGCAGCTCCTTTCCATTCAACTTCAGGCAAATTTAGATCTCCCCCAATTATTACCATATCATTATTATTGTTTTTATGAGTATAATCTATTATTTTTTCAAAGATTTCCATGTCTCTTTCCTCTCTTCCAGGCCTGTATGTTCCTATAATTCCCACCTCCTTCATATTATCACAAACTAATTTTATCCCTAATATTTCATCCCTTTCATCGGTAAACCATTCATGTGAACAGTAAGTTTCCTTCACCAGAATAAACACCCCCCCTCCCTTTTTATCTCCTCGGTCTCTACGATAGACTGTGTACCCTTCTGGAAATACTTCTCTATTACCCACCCCTTCTCTCAACCACGATTCCACTCTTATCACCACATCAGTCTCATAAGATTCCATCAATGTACCGAATTTTAATTGTTTATTTACTACACTCTGACATTTTACCAAGAGCAGTCTCAGACCCCCTTCCTCCCTAAAACTTGACTGTTGCAATTGGGTAACTTGAAATTCCTTACTATCCTGAGTTTCTTTTTCTATTTGACTGAGCCAGCTTGAAGTACAGCTGGCTCTTTCTACTAGTTTTCCTGGTCAGTATTATAACTCAAGGGAGTTGCCTGTTTTACAGTACATATCTTAAGATTAATAAAATCTAGAACAATATTTGCTATCTTTCGTTTACCTGAATTGTTTAGATGGAGGCCATGTTTTGTATAACAGTATCTCTCAAAAATCCTGCATTCAATAACCTGAGTATTCCGAAAATGTTTACAAATTTTAACAATATCTGTATTGACCTTGTCCACTTCAATGTTCACACACGAGTCTCTACTCAAATCATGCCTGTGGGGCACGTTCACTACAAAAACGCTAGTGTGGGTCAGCTTCCCTAGTGTATGTTTAAGTTGTGATCTTACATTCTTGGCGTCGTCGCGAGCTACGTCGTTCGTCCCACCGATGATAAGCACTGCATCGCCGCTCCCGAAGTTCCTAGTTGCTGCTTCTACGTTTTCCACAACACTGCTGATAGAAGCTCCTGGATATATTTCTCCGGTTGCTGCTACATTCTCGTCGTTAATCACTCCCGCAATTCCCCTTCCTTGGCTATCACCAAACACAGCTACCTTCGCTGATTTAGGCCTAACTGGGTCTTGAATCTGAATTCTAGGCCTAAATTTTAAACTCGGCACGGCAACGGATCGCGATGATTTGGTTTCACGCGCGCGATCACTTTCTTCCAGGATTAAATTATTTAGGGCAGAAAACCTATTTCTAATGTTTATTTCCGGAAATTCAGTTGTAGATTTCTTCTTAGCCGGCCATCCACGAACTACTTGACACCACGTGCTCGAGTTTGTTACTTGTACCGGTATATCACTCGAAGAATGGTCAGTCCCAAATTCTAGCGATCGCAGTCTTTCTTTTAATTCTTGATTTTCAACTTTAAGAGTCTCATTGTCCTTTTTTAGAATGTTTATAATTTCTAATGCACTTTTATATTCCTCATCGACTGTTTTCGGTGCTTCGTCAACGCCGTCCCCAACAACAACATTCCGAACACACTGCTCACAAATCCAGTCAACATTTTCATTAGTTTTTACGTCTCTAGGGCAATTTCCGCACTTATAATGCCACCATCGATCACATTAATCACACAACATTCCATTTGTCACTCATTTTCGACATTTTCCGCACTTTTCGTCACATTTTACGGTTAATTTACTCGGAGAATAAAACACTACGTCGTCATTACCGGGCGCCATTTTGAAAAAAACTGACCTTTTGAAGCAGACTACGATAGTGACGCGAACAATCTACTGAATTTATTTCTCACTACAAACATGACAATTTTATCCATTACTCTGACTGCGCAAGTCATACCTTAATTGATCTTCTTGTGACAAATCAACCTCAGAAAGTAATTAAGCACGGACAGATCCCTGCTCCTGGCATCTCTTCACATGACCTATTGTACGTGTGTTACTCTACGCGAATACCTAAGTACAAACCACACTACATTACAATACAGGACTTACGACATATGGATCGGAATAAACTGCGCCACAATGCACATAACTTGCCTTGGGACAGTATACGTAATTTTCAGAACATTAACTCTAAAGTAAACAAATTCAATTCAATGGTACTGGAAATAGTTGATAATCACGCACCATAGAAGCAGGTAAGAATCACTTGCCATTCTTCCGCGTGGCTAACGGCCGAGATAAGATCTGCTATGGCCAGTTGTGACAAACTGTACAGACAATACAGACAGACGCATGACACAGATGATTGAGAGCGATACAGGATTCTGAGAAACAGAACCAAGTAGTTAATTAGGAATTCTAAATATAAATGCTTTCAGGAACTGATGAACAATAACAGCCCGAGACAAAAATGGACACGTTAGGTATAGGTAAAGCTGTAGAGCAACACGTACCAAGCAAATTAAAAATTTGTTAAATTTTTTTTAAAAATCACGATGAAAGTTAAAAAACTGTGAAATGTTGATCGTCAAAACAGTCTTGAGCTGGAGGTCTTTCTGTTTTGGTTCAACTGGTATCTGTATACTGTTGGCTTCATTGTTGTGTTCCGACATGGGCTGATATACATAAGCATTATTGAAGTTGAAACGTCTTGCGTCTCGACTGCAGGAGCAAGTCAGTCGAGAGCTGGACTCCGTTGTCAGAGAACACGGGTGATACAAGCGGGTCACGTAACGTAAGTTAATTCTGGTTCTTCACAACTTAATCTAAATGTTGTTCCTGTTAGTCACCACTTTTCAACTTTAATTTGATTCGTATTATCCATTTTACAGAGTAAAATTCAGACGGTTCAACTTCAATAATGCTTATGTATATCAGCCCATGTCGGAACACAACAACGAAGCCAACAGTATACAGATAACAGTTGAACCAAAACAGAAAGACTGTTTTAATGATCAACATTTCACAGTTTATTTAACTTCCATCGTGATTTTTAAAAACTTTTTAACTAACATTTTATTTTGCGTGTTTCCTTTGTTTTTATTCATTATACATGTCTTACTGAGGATGACCCAATGCTGGGTCAAAACATGTCTATTTATGTGTGAAGTTTCGTCTTAATTGGACATAAAATATATAGTGTGGACTAGGAGGATTAAAATAGTTTTGTACAATTTTGTAAGAAGTGCACCAAGAATCATCCAGGTGGCAACAAGGATCGTGGCAATATGTTATCGATGAGTTGGTCACACCAACCCATGTAGGTAAGAGCACTATCGACTTTCTCGGCTGAAAACCACATGCTCTCTGGTATTTGGCCCAATGAGGTAGAATAACATGCGTGACATCAGGGCTCCTTGCTGAGGCAGCTATGTTTTGAGTAGTCAAAACAAACAACAATGCCAGCCATATGCTCACTGCACCAATCAGAGTGATTGATAAGGTTCATTTGATATGTGATGATTTCTTGATACTTTTGTCCTTGAGAGTGAATTATTGTTGTTACCTGTTGGTGGTGTATGATTCATTATTTTATTCTCTATATTGGTCCTGAAGGCTCTTTGTTTTTGGTTTGATGTAGGAGTGTTTCAAACGTATACCATTCCGCTAGTAATCACAGTATGATACGGTAATGGGGGAAAAAATATGCCCCCCACATTATAAGAAACAATTACATTAAACATTTATGGTGTTACTCATGGGCATGCAATGGGGTTCTCATCGCCATAAGACCTATCTGTGCCGGTGCGACGTAAAGCAACTTGTAAAAAAAAAGAATGAGGTTGAAACCTAGTGTACGTCATGGCCTGTTTGTATGTCACTGTACCGGCGGTACCCTACAGTTGGCATTGCGCCGTAACTTAGATGAAGTGGCGATATTCCCACTCTATGAATATTAATGCTCCAAGCTTTCAGCTAACGGCCTTTAATTTTGTACCAGTGTTTCTATAATTCGTATTTTCAACATTTTTCGTAATTCGAGAGCCACACTCCCTTGCTGCTGCTTCTTCTTCTTCTTCTTGAAATGTTGTGTTGGGCTCCTTGTAAGTTTTGCCCAGTCAATATTCTTGTGAGAGTTATAAAACACCGTTTAGATCTGTGTATAAATAAATAAACAAATGGGAGCACTACAATATACACACGACAGAAAACACTGGGGTGCGCGTTATAGACTTGAACTCATAGAGAGGTAACGGTACCGTATGCGAGGGGTAAGCTTCATAGAGAAGGTAGTCAGCAGCTTCACTAACAAAACAAAAGGAAAAACTGAGAACGAAGAAGTAGTCACCACAGAAACAAACAGTTGAGTCTAGGGAATGTCGAGGTGCAGCCAATAATCGGCTATGTTCGAGTCATCTCGGCGTTTAGTACCGCCTACCTAGCGATTGCGCGCCACGTGAAGAAGAAGAAGCTTTGTATTGTTTTGCTGTCGAGGTGCAGCCATAAAGCATTTACGCGAGGTACAGCCGATGCAGCTTTTCGCGAAGCCAACGCTGTGTCTCGAAAGTCTATTTCAGTATTGCTTGGTTTGTGATAGTTTACTGTACGAGTCATTACGCCGAGTTTGCCGTATAATTTCAATAAGGGAATGTCGAGATGCAGCCATAAAGCATGTCCGCCTGTTTCCACGAGGTGCAGCCGATGCAGTTTTCGTGAAGCCAGCACTGTCTCTCGTGAGCGCAGCGCATGGAGCCGCTCCCTCGTTTTAAGTATGAATTTCCTTCATTCTTAAGCAATAGTACAAATAAAACCTGTCTCTCTAGACACCGTACATGTTTGTACAACTTTACGGTACTTAATTATATTTTTAAAGCGTTTTCAAGAACCTGAAAAAATAATCAGGCGGCAAAATTGAACAACGAACGTTACGTGTTTAAAAATGATAGAAATAATGAAACTAAATAATGATTTTTACTTCTTTCTATTACGATAGTTGAATGTTAATACTGATAGTAATAATAAAACTCAATGAGGATTTCAGTTTGTTCGAGTCCTTGGCTGAATGGTCAGCGTTGTGGCCGTCGTTTCAGAAGGTCCCGGATTTGATTCCCATCCGGATCGGAGATTTTAATCCCGTCTAATTACTTCTGGCTCGGAGACTGGGTGTTAGTATTTGTTCCACCACGTTTCTCTTAATATTCAGACAACACGCTGAGCCTCCATGTCTCAGACGGCAGCGCGTCGGCCTCTCACCGCTGGATAACGTGGTTCAAATCCCGGTCACTCCACGGAACAATACAAGATCACAGAATCACATTTTATACAACTATTTTGCATTCTTGGCCTAGTAATTGTTGAAACAAACTTCTAAATCACAGTTAACAATGTAACTATAAGCACTTTAATAATACTTTAATCGCTAAAAAATACTCACCTTTCTCGCTTTTCTCTAGACCTTATCCAAGTAACCACCAACCACAACCTTTTTCGCCCTCTTCCTGGAGTTGCTTTAGCAACAAGAAAAGTTTTGAATTTTGTCCCTCATTTTTCAATAAATGATGCCACGGAAATGGACAACAAATCGCTTTCTCCTTAATGCACTAGGAAGCCACCTACTATCAGAGTAACGCATATTGCCAACATACTGCTTTAGAATTCTCCTGCCCGAGGTAGAAAGAACGGACAATTTGAACTTTCTCCAGTGATTAAGCCTTTTACTTTAATCAAAATCCCCGTGAATAGGGTCAAATTATCCTCTGACCATCATATTGTTTTGTCTTCATTCGGGTCCATTAGTATACGAAAATCTGTGGTTAAGAGAAGAACGCAAGAGTTGGCTGCATTGCTAAACAAGTGACGTCTTTCTTATTCCTCAATATATCTGGAATTTCTCATTGGTTGATACACATAGACGCTTTTGAAAGTAACTGGTTGTGGATATAGAGGATTTTGAATTTAACTGTGATTTTCAAGCAGCTCGTACTATGTAACTTAGCGAGTTTTGAGACTCAGAGTTTCACCATCCGATCGAACTCATCCTTGGAAATCTACAGTTATGCTTATCTCAATTTTTTTTAAAATGGTCTTTAGAGGGTTTTGAATCTAGAGGATTCATATCTGAACGATATTTCACATGACAAGACTTTCTGAAAATGTGTTTATTGTGAATATCGAACATTCTTTTTGTGTTCTAAATTCTTTTCAAGGAAATTTTAACAGTTTTGAGCGTAAATAGTGACTTTTATGTAAATGTACTCCAGAGTACCGACGGTCTGTGAGAAGGCGCAATGTGTATATGAACATAACCTCAGATAATCACTGTCAACTTTGCGATAACTGTTGAGTGACTTAGAATTTTTAGTGCATTGTTGGTAAATATGGCTATGTTTTTAAGTGATAATGAACTGTTAGAAATTTTAGACGAAGATATTGAACTGAATAATAACTGTGACATTGATATTGAACAAGAAGATGATGAAAGTGATTCGTTGCCGCTTGCCGATATATGCGTTCACAATGTCTTTTATTACCTGTTTAGTGCTGAAATTGCTAAAGTCAGATAAGTAACAGCAATCAATGGTTCAGGAGGCAATTCTGTTCGCAGATTATCTCGGCCTGTTGAAAATGGAAGTGTCGTAACAGTGATTGTAAATGGAAAAGTGGATGATGTAATTACCAGCAAAGAGGATAGTGGCGATTTTCTGGATAATGATTCTGGTGGGAGTGAGAAAGACAATGCCGGAGGAATGAGTAGAAAATGGGAAACCTCCGTGGCTCGGGCGGAAGTGCGTCGGCCTATCACCGCTGGGTTCCGTGGTTCAAATCCCGGTCACTCCATGTGAGATCTGTGCTGGAAAAAGCGAAGGCGGTACATGCTTTTCTCTGGGTACTCCGGGTTTCCCTGTCATCTTTCATTTCAGCAACACTCTCGAATATCATTTCATCGGTCAGTCATTAGTCATTGCCCCAGAGGAGTGCGGCGGGACTCGGCAGCCGGCACAGTTCCTATCCTCGCCGCAGGATAGGGGCTTCATTCATTCCATTCCTGACCCGGTCAATGACTGCAACAAAGGTTATAGGTTTTCTTCTTCTTCAAGTATAAAATGGAAGAAAGTAGAGGAGGACACAATTACTCCTGAATATAATTTGCCAGCTAGTGTAAAACCGAAAAGGTATTCACCAAGTTATGGCAGACAAGAAAATGTCTCGAGGTGAGAGTGACCGCAGGATGTTAAATACTGGCATAGGATATTTCGAGTGGAAAGATACCATATCTGTAACTCTTGCATCTAACTTGCTAGACAACTTACCTCTGTTTCCGGACAAGAAAAGTATGGCACAAGGAAAGAAGTGATCTGCCCAGCAGTTGTTGCAGATTATAACTCTCATACGGGATCGGTAAATTTGGCAGACAATTTAGGACAGTGTATGGACTTGGCTGAAGAGGCAAGAAATGGTGGCACAGGCTCTTTTGGGACTACTTGAAATAGCATTCATTGATGCATATGTGGTTTTTTGTTTTCTTTGTGAGGTGAAATGCATAAGAAAATTCCACTTGGAGGGATGTTGATCTTGGATTATTGACTTTCAGTGACCCCAGGAAAACTTTAAAAAGAAAGTTTAGTGCTGAAAAACAAACAAAAAACAACAAAAGAAGAGGGAAAATCTCCTCCGTGGCCAAAGATGTCAGACAAGGAAACAAGGGCGTTCATTGGCATATTTCCACAGATGTACGAGCTAGGTGTGAATTCTGCAGTTTCCACCAGATACAGTCTCGTCTCTACAGTAAATGTAGTCACCGCAATGTGCATTTGTGTTGTAATTAAAAAAGGAAATATTTCAATGTCCATCATAATGTAGCTAATCAATATGAATAACACTGTGAACTGAAATTTTTAAATATTCCTCTAATTTTGAAAAATCAATTAGTTCATTAATTCGTTAATTTTTACTAATTGTACATTTTAATTGTCTCTGGGTTAATTTTCATACAACCTTAGTATTATTAATGTGAAAAATTAACTGCAAAATGATAAAAGTAGATTATTTTTGTATCTTGGAGAAAGGTTTTCAGCATGAAATATACCTAAGTACTTATGTTGAACCAGCCTTCATAGGGGCCGACGGTACTCTCAAGTACCATGTACGAAACACATAGAATTACAAGAAATTAAATTTTTTAACACTTCATCGTATTCAAGTAACCCCTTTTCATTAGATCTTTAATGAAAAATTGTGTAAAAGTAGGAGCAAAACACCCTTGGTCAGCTAAGGGTTAATAAACATGTTGGCCTATTGCAATACACTTTGAACCTTTCCTAAGTTCGTGCTAATAATTTCACCTGTTAAGACATAACACGTAATTATCGATAAGTATGTTGATAATAGCACCCAAAATGCACAGCCTTTAAAGAATTATATCCACAAGTCATCGTAAGGAAGTTAATGGAAGTTATCAATAAGACAGACGGTATCGGTTATGGAGGTGTAGTCATGTTTATACATTCACAGATTCCATACGTCCGTAGTGTTCTATTCTGTATTATCATAACTTATGTATGGAATTATTTAACGCCGATGGTTAACGGTACTGTAAACTTAAAGAATAAAAGGACATTGTACAACTGACCACCGTTTAACTACCTAACGTAACAAAGATAACCTAATAACAAGCATAGTTTTCAGAAAACAAACAAGCACTCAAAGCAATGACAATACAGCTAACACAGTACCACTCCAAGTTATCACAAAAGTAACCGACAACAAGCAAAGTCCCGTGGCGATTGGATCCCTGGGATCGTAACAAGGCAGCAAGATATTTTCGATTAGCATTCGTCAATTTTTTTCTCGCTGCTAGCGCTTAAGATCAGACTACAACTCTCGTCGGCCTTACTATAGGTTTTATAGTTCATTATTGTCGTTATTTAAGTCCAACGGAAGGCGAGAAACCGTGATAGTCGTAATAGTCACACTACTAGTAGAGGTGAAGCGACAGTCTCAAGAGAGCAAAAAGCAAGAATGGTAGAGAGCAGGAGACAGTACCGTCGGATCCCGCAGTCATAGAAGACTGCAGACGAGATCCGAAGAGAAGTAGAGGAGAATAGCTTTGAGCTAATTGAAAGAAGGAATAAAAGAAAGCGGCCTGTCAAGTCCTCTTAAAATAAAAAATTACCACCACCAATCACGAAGTCTGAAGCCAGCGCAGAAATAAAGAGGAGGTATATAGGACTACTCCACAGAATTTAAATTGCTGAGGAGTGAGTAAGGTCGCGTATATGTGCTGTGTACACGTAAGAAATTCCACAACCCGACCACAGACTCCAAGTGTAAATGGTGTGTCGAGTTCAGGTCGTGGTCTCGTGCTCTTAGTACATCGTGATAGTGGTGTGGTGTGTACAAGTCTAAGTGCTATATATTGTATGCCTTTCGACAAGTATTGTACAGTAACTTGTCACTATGAACGAAGGCAGTGGCAGTGACGAAGCTCCGGATCCCGCTTTCGGTAATAATGTGCATCCTGAAGAATGTTCGTATGCAGACGGACTCGTTAAATGTGACTCTTCCTCCAAATTCTTCGCAAACGCCTAATAATGCAGATCAGTCTAATGGTGCTAATGCTCCGCCTACTCTCTTGGGGAAATAGAAAGTTATCCACAATCCCATCACGGACCATACATTGCTTTTTTTTGAAACAAATGGCTCAAACAATATTGGAAGACTCCATCCCATGGCGCTCGAACGTCTGTTCTATGACTGATATTTATGTCAAGAGAATCACACCTACAGGTCGCAATCCACTACAGGTTGAATTTGCTTCCGCCGTTCAAACTAATGCGTTTTTAATACATTCGTTTCGTCCACCCACAATATGAAAGCATACATTCCAAGTTCTAATATTTTTCGCGTAGGAATATTACGTGGAGTTGACAAAGATCTATCGGACGATGATATTCTCTGCCATCTCAAATCTACGATCCGAGTCAAATCGGTCCAACGCTTAAGGCGTAAGTCTTTTCACACCGGTGAGTTGACCTACGTCCCTACGGGCTCGATCAGAGTGGTGTTTCGTTCACAACACTTGCCCAAGTTTGTTTCTATATGTCAAGTCTTTTTGGAAGTGCACCCATTTATTTTTCACCTATTATCTGTGCTAAATGCCAGCGATATGGTCACACCCAAAAGTCAGTCTAAGTTTCTAAGGTGTCGTAACTGCTCTCTTCATCACAGAAAATGTACGCCAGCCGTTGTGTACATTGCCAGCAAGATCATTCATCTGGATCATGTCAGTGTCCAACAAATAGCAATTTAAAAACTCGTGTGTGTGAAGAACATTTCTTTTTCTGAGGATTCTTCACGCATACTGTCACCGGACTTTCATGTCACTAATAATGTTCAACAATTTCCACCCCTTCCTACTCCGAATGCCTCTTCACTTGTGAAAATACCTAGGAAGCGAAAACTTACACAGCTTATAGTGCGAGAGCCTGCACCCATTTCACAGCCTGGTTATGACAGGTCTGGATATCTTAATATAATTCGACCATGACCTATGCCCAAGGAACCCCATATATATCCATCACAACCATCTACATCAGCTGTGACGCCCATTACATCAAGACATGCTGAGTATCAGTATCCTGTGTCTCATCCAATGGTGAATACCAATGTCCAGAGACAAAGTGCCCATCTACAAAATAGTATTCATCACATACTTATTCAAATGCAACATGTTTTAGGGGACTAACCTCAAGTGACGCACGCTCTCTTTCAACTCCGCGATAGTTTACACACTGTGTTTACCTTAGATGCTTCCAATACTACAGTGGAGTGCGAGGAGTATTATCAAAAAGACAGACGGTATCGGTTATGAAGGTGTAGCCATGTTTATACATTCACAGATTCCATACACATTACTGCCAATTTCATATCACATTCCTCATACTTATTTTATAGGTATCATATATAATCAAATATATATTGAAAATATTTATTACCTCGCGGACATATATATCTCACATTTTCAATGTATGCAATTTTTCCAACAATTTCCTTCTGCTGAAAAACTCATTATACTTGGCGATTTAAATATACATCATACCCAATGGGGATGTAGTTTTGACACTTCTCAAGGTTCTCACCTTCTTCTTCCATCTCAAGCTCATGATTTGGTTATTTTCACTGACAGGTCTCCGACTAGATTAACACCACCTAGTTCCCCTCCTAGAGCAGTGGACTTATCATTATGCCGCTCCTATATGGGCTCTGTATCTACATGGCGCACATTCTCAGATACTCATAACAGTGATCATTTCCTCGTTCTGATAACGTATGGAATATTTCGGCCTCTTATTGACACCCAAGGTAGACAGTGTGCCTCTCCACTTGGCACTTCAGGTTGCCCTCAGCTGCAGCCATTGTAACACAAACCATCACGCAGCAGACAGGGGCATACTTGAGGCAAAACTTCCCTGCCGGACACTAATATCTTGGAGAAAACCAGTTTTCAAGAAGGGTTAGAGATCTTTCCTTAATTCACTAATTAGCATAGAGTTACCCACTGGGTGGCTCAATGAGTATCAAGTAGAGGCCCCCCTCGCACACCAGGGGACATTAGGACACCTAGCCACGGGGTAAGCACTTATGTTTTTACAAGTTTACGTTGGGGGTGAAAGGAACCTACAGGAGTTTACCCTAAGCCTGAAAAGTTAGGGGGATTAAATTCCAATAAGTGACGCTAAACTAAAACCTACCTGTTATACCAAATCCATTACACTAAAGGGTATAAATGCTAGAGGAATCCTATCGTGTTTACCTACACAATTACCCGCTAGCCGGCATCTAAAACTTACAACAAAACTTATCATTACCTTACAACTAAATCTACATGGTCACCAACAACGGTATTTACTCCTCCCTATATGACTTAAGGTACTTTTACTTGAGGTAGGTGAACTCGTAAATTAAAGGATTGTTTCAACAGGCTACTGTCATCTCTGACATTGCCTGTTGAATTAAGTTTTCGGATACGAAGTTCATAAACGATTTTCTTAAATGGAAATGATAATAAACCAACGGAAGTGGAACGGACGGGGACCAACCAAAGGTCATATGGAAGCGAAGGTTGCGGTTTTCCGAAAAGACAACATTATATTATATTAGACATGTTTGTGAAATTAATAACTGGTTCGATAGAAGGCAGTTCGGTTTTAGGAAAGGTTGTTCCACTGAAGCTCAACTTGTAGGATTCCAGCAAGATATAGCAGATAT
Organism: Anabrus simplex; assembly: GCF_040414725.1. Lineage (NCBI taxonomy): Eukaryota > Metazoa > Arthropoda > Insecta > Orthoptera > Tettigoniidae > Anabrus > Anabrus simplex. The sequence continues at coordinate 100,913,397 of NC_090278.1, forward strand.
CTTGGCTTCTGGAGGTCAAATGGACTGTATTGCGATTGACCTGTCTAAAGCATTTGATAGGGTGGATCATGGGAGACTCCTGGCAAAAATGAGTGCAATTGGACTAGACAAAAGAGTGACTGAATTGGTTGCTATATTTCTAGAAAATACATCTCAGAGAATTAGAGTAGGTATGTGAAGCTTTATCTAACCCTGTAATAATTAAGAGGGGAATTCTTCAAGGCAGTATTATCGGACCTTTATATTTTCTTATATATATAAATGATATGAGTAAAGGAGTGGAATCGGAGGTAAGGCTTTTTGCGGATAATGTTATTCTCCATAGAGTGATAAATAAGTTACAAGATTGTGAGCAACTGCAGCGTGAACTCGAAAATATTGTGAGATGGACAGCAGGCAATGGTATGTTGATATACGGGGTTAAAAGTCAGGTTGTGTGTTTCCTCTCAGTTTTAATTACTGCGTCGATGGGGTGAAAGTTCCTTTTGGGGATCATTGTAAGTACCTAGGTGTTAATATAAGGAAAGATCTTCATTGGGGTAATCACACAAATGGAATTGTAAATAAATGGTACATATCTCTGCACATGGTTATGAGGGTGTTTAGGGGTTTTAGTAAGGATGTAAAGGAGAGGGCATATAAGTCTCTGGTAAGACCCCAACTAGAGTATGGTTCCAGTGTATGAGACCCTCACCAGGATTACCTGATTCAGGAACTGGAAAAAATCCAAAGAAAAGCAGCTCGATTTTTTTCTGGGTGATTTCCGACAAAAGAGTAGCGTTACAAAAATATTGCAATGTTTGGTTTGGGAAGAACTGAGAGAAAGAAGACGAGCTGCTCGACTAAGTGGTATGTTCCGAGCTGTCAGCGGAGAGATGGCGTGGAATGACATTAGTAGACGAATAAATTTGAGTGGCGTTTATAACAGTAGGAAAGATCACAATATGAAGATAAAGTTGGAATTCAAGAGGACAAACTGGGGAAAATATTCATTTATAGGAAGGGGAGTTAGGGATTGAAAAAACTTATCAAGGGAGATGTTCAATAAATTTCAAATTTCTTTGAAATCATTTAGGAAAAGGCTAGGAAAACAACAGATAGGGAATCTGCCACCTGGGCGACTGCCCTAAATGCAGATCAGTATTGATTGATTGATTGATTGATTGATTGATTGATTGATTGATTGATTGATTGATATTGAATTCAGCTGTACAGAAAATCTAGATACACACGACACACGAATTAGACGTTCTTTGACAAATACAAATTAGATCTTCCTTGACAATAGCTATGCCTTAAGTCCAAAGAGTTAAGCAAATACATCTTAGCACAAATCGAGGTCTACGATACAGTCAAGAAGGTAAGCGGAAACACAACGTGCTATTACAATTTAGAATAAATTAAAACGTACCTTTCAAAACATCAGTTCAATAGAGTGGCGACTAGGGCAATCTCCTGTGTGATACAGCAACGAAAATTAAACGCAAATTAAAATGGGACCGAAAACAACAGTGCTTACCCTAAGGCAACCCATCATGGCTCTTTCTCCGTTCGCGATCTTTAATCAACATTCTCGATTACATATACAGACACCGATGAAAGGGATGAAATATTAGGGATAAAATTAGTTTGTGATAATGTGAAGGAGGTGGGAATTATAGGAACATACAGGCCTGGAAGAGAGGAAAGAGACATGGAAATATTTGAGAAAATAATAGATTATACTCGTAAAAACAATAATAATGATATGGTAATAATAGGGGGAGATCTAAACTTGCCTGAAGTTGAATGGAATGGAGCTGCAAGTGAAGCCCATGAACAGAAACTGGCAATTAAGTTAATGTGGGAGGGAGGATTTACATAAGTAGTACAAGAACCGACTCGTCTCAATAACTTACTAGATGTATTCTTGGTTAAACCATGGGAAATTGTTGATAAAACTGAGGTAATTGAAGGAATAGGTGACCATAAGGCTGTAATAATGGATGTAGGACTCATACCAAAAAGGCTTAATAAGAGGGTCACACAAGACAAGAAATTATACAGAAAAACTAAAGTTGATGAATTTGGGACTTACCTTAAATCACAATTCAGTTGTTGGATAAGTGAAGGGAGTAATGTGGATACACTTTGGGCTAAATTTAAAGGAATTATTTGGGAAGGAGAGAAGAGATTTGTACCTGTTAAGAAGGGTAAAATGACCTCAGACCCTGTTTATTATACAAGGGAAATAAGAAAATTAAAAAGATAATGTAGAATAGTAAACAGGAAAATCAAAGAGGGTAGGGAGAGTAGAGAAACTAGAAAACAGCTAATGAGGGAACTGAATAGAGTGAAAAAGGAAGCAAAAGAGAATTATATGAATGGCATACTTCAAGAGGGTAATGACCACAAAGGGAAATGGAGAAAGCTGTATTCATACATCAGGAATCAAAAAGGAAAAGGAATCCAAATTCCTACAATGGTGGGAGAAGGGGGTGAACACTATTTAACAGATACTGAGAAAGCAAACCTATTTAGTAGGGAATTTAGAGATCCAGTAGAGTCAAGAGTTGGAAACCGAAACAGAAGATAGAGAGGGAGAGAGACAGAGGGAAACAAGAAGCTTCTCATTCACAAACGAAGATATTTTCAGAGAAATCCAACTGCTTCAGCAAGGAAAAGCAGCAGGAAGTGATCAAATTACTGGGGAGGTATTAAAGACAATGGGGTGGTACATAGTGCCTTATTTAAAATTTCTCTTTGACTATGTCATAAATAATAGTGTAATACCAAAGGAATGGAAGGAATCTATAATAATACCAATTTATAAAGGAAAGGGTGATAAAAGGAAACCAGAGAACTACAGACCAATCAGCCTGACCAGTATAGTTTGTAAAATTCTGGAGAGTTTAATATCGAAGTACATCAGAGGGATATGTGATGATAAAAATTGGTTCATGAGGAGCCAGTATGGATTTAGAAAGAAATTTTCTTGTGAGGCACAACTGGTGGGATTTCAGCAGGACATATCAGATCAGTTGGATTCAGGAGGTCAGTTAGATTGCATAGCCATAGATCTTTCCAAAGCCTTTGATAGAGTGGAACATGGAATATTATTAAAGAAATTGGAGGGAGTAGGATTGGACGTACGGGTTACACGTTGGATAAAAGCATTTCTAAATTCAAGGGTTCAGAAAGTCAAAGTAGGAAATAATGTATCTCAGGAAGAGAAAGTTTGGAAGGGAATTGCACAGGGTAGTATAATCGGTTCGTTACTTTTCTTAATATACGCAAATGATTTAGGGAACAATATAACATCAAAAATAAGATTGTATGCAGATGACATAATTGTTTATAGAGAAATAAACAACATTGAGGATTGTTCAGAATTACAAAGGGACCTTGAAAGTATCCAACAATGGGTTGAAGAAAATAATATGAAGGTTAATGGAGGCAAATCAACTGTTACAACTTTTACAAACAGGAGCTTTAAAACTGAATTTGAATATACTTTGGATGAGGTAGTTATCCCAAAAGATGGCAAGTGCAAATACTTAGGTGTGAGATTTGGAAGTAATTTGCACTGGAAGGATCATATTGATGACATTGTTGGGAAAGCATACAGATCATTACATGTCATAATGAGGCTACTTAAAGGATGCAACAAAGAATTAAAAGAAAAAAGTTACTTGAGTATGGTTCGTCCATTATTGGAATATGCAAACAGTGTTTGGGATCCTCACCATGAATAGCTAATAAAAGAAATAGATAGTGTGCAGAGGAAAGCAGCAAGATTTGTAACAGGGGATTTCAGGAGAAAGAGTAGTGTATCAGAAATGTTAAAGGAACTTGGGTGGGAAACTTTAAGTAAGAGAAGGGAGAAAACTAGACTTACAGGATTATATAGAGCCTATACAGGGGAAGAAGCATGGGGAGATATCCGTGAGAGGCTTCAGTTGGAAAATAATTATATCGGCAGGACTGACCACAAATATAAAATTAGAAGGAATTTTAGCAGAAGCGATTGGGGTAAATTTTCATTCATTGGGAAGGGTGTGAAGGAGTGGAACAGTTTACCCGGGGTAGTGTTTGATCCTTTTCCAAAATCTGTACTGATGTTCAAGAAGAGAATAAACAGCAACAGAGAAAATAAATGAAGTGTTAGAGGGCATTCGACCAGTGCAGGTTATTGTAAATAAAAAAAAATGTGTGTGAATAAATTAATTCCATCCCCTGGTTTAAGGAGTTTGGACAGCCAAAGTAGGGGACTGCCTGTAGGGGTGAAGTACAGTGGGGACTTCGAGGGCCCTGGGACCGCTACGGTAGCTGTGAAGGCCCTTCAGGATAGGGTTGCCAGATTTCCGGATGGCAAATAAGGAACAGTCGCTCGATTCCAGATAGCAAATAAGGAACACTTCCATTTCCTTGCCATATAGCGCTAAATTAAGGCACCAAGAGAAGAGACCAGGGTTACATTAACGAACAAATGCCGGTAATAATGTAACATCATCAGCGTGAAATATGTAGGTACTTGATTTATTACAAACTAATAATGCGTTAGTCTTTACATTGAAATTAACATTTTACAAGTACTTGTCATTTGAAGAAGCAATTTGTAACAGTTTCTTATTCAATAAAACTTTCTTGAGAAATTCCTTACAATTCTCATCATAGTTGAAGTACACAAGAAGTTCATTTTTTATTAAATCTACTGAGCATCTGTTTCTGTCATCTCTCCATTTTATTGCCATTACTGAAAATACTCTTTCAGTATATGCATTCGATGGAAATATACTTAAGACATTCTGCCTTTAGATGTACATATACAGAATTTTTTTTCCCAAAATTAGAATTTGTGTTGTCAGCTGTATAGCTTGAAATCTGGGACAACATTAAACCATGTTCCGAAATTCTGTTATAAATTTGTTGAGACATTTTTATAGCACTTTCGTCCGCATCTTCATAGAAGTCTATAATTCTGTTACAAATACCTAGTTTTTCGTCGAAATACCTCACAGCTATTGGGAAACATTTTTGGTTTCCCTTGTTTGAAGCATCAAAACTCACACCAAAAAAGACATGTTCTCTTAATTCTTTTGTTACACATTCCACACTATACGGACCTAATACTGCTTTCACTAGAGCCTCACACTTTGTCTTCCCACATGATATTTTATTTGCTAGGGAAGAATCCGGAAACAATTCTGACAGAAGTTTGACATTGCAGTCTGTGCTGACGTAACTTAAGTGGTGTTTTACAGCATGGTATACAAGCGTAAGTTCCGATGCACTTTTCTGAAAGAAAAAACAGGCCTACATTAGAGACTACTCGTTTAAAGAAATCTACGCTGGTCCATCTCTTACAATGAAAATGTTGACTTGCCTACCTTTTCTGACTCGGAAGAATTTTTCTGAAAGTAGCTTTTCAATACAGTTGCATGCCGTGCTGAATTCTGCCTCTCCTTATGCGAAGCACTGTTGAAATGCTGCCGTACATCCGTTATTCCGCCATGACTAATAGAAAAGCCTTCTCCAGCTATTCCAGTACACACTCTGCATCTCGCTTTGTACTTATTACCCACGACGTGCTGTAATTCTGGGAAATCTTTTTCCCAGACGGAACGATACTGCTGCAACCTCCTTTTCTTCTTTGTGTCTTTCTCTTCAACATCGATCTCTTCCCTTTCTCGTTTATTTATAAATTTATCCATTAATACGGTTATCACTCAAAATATTCCATGTGGTTAATGTAGCTGTCGTTTACACAAAACACTATGCGAAAGCAATTTCTTGTTTACCGCACACGTCCTGCGCCCGCTCACAATGCAACTCAAGAATAAAATGGAGGAGACTCATGTTCTACATGCCCGCTAGTACGCTAGCACACTGCCAGAGGCGCTGTTCTAAACTGTGATGGCTGATCATTGGTCAGAAATCAGAATACAGAATATTTTGATTATAACCGCGCACTTTTCCGATACTATACTATTGTCTAAACCGCGATATTTTAAAAAACGGAACATTGGGCGTACGGTTTTAAGAGTGCACCGTACGCGGAACAAAATGAGAAAAAACCGTATTGTTCCGGGCAAAACCGTACATCTGGCAACCCTACTTCAGGAACTCTGAAAAGTGGTGGCAAAAGGGGCTCTGGTTAAGACGCAGCAGGTCGTTATGCTACTTAGGATCCAGAACGGGTAAAAAAAAGTAAATAAATAAATGCAATGTGAATATTAATCTTATACCAGTTGTATAGTATCATTTGAAGTAATTCCACATACTGTATATCAGTTGACTATATTTGTAAGTAGTACAGGAGATATAAGTAGAATTTTGTAAACAATATAAATTTATTAAGGATGAGCTGTGTGTTTAATAGAAAACATTGTTAGCGTAAATGGTATAATATTGTATTATAGGAAAAATTTTCTTCTCTTGTTAATTTAATATTTAGTGCTTGACAATAATGTATTTTAGTGTACCATTTGCCACCGAGGTAGACACCTCATTTGGAAATAAAGAGATTTTGATTTGATTTGATTATGGAATGCTGTCCGTGCACTCACTAGAGCCTCCCATACATTCCTCCTTCTGTCATATCACTGAATATGTTGTCTGCTTTTCTTACGCGCCGACCCTTGATTATGTAGTGCCCGATTTTATCCCCCCCCCCCCCGCCTCTTTCTCCTCCTCTATTTGCTGTCGTATTGCAACCAACTGAGCGTAAAGAATTGGAGACCGTACTTCACCTGACGAACGATACATCTACTGTTCCTGACTTTATTTCATATGCTATGTTGAGAGTACTTCTGGCACCAATGGAGTTCATAGCATTCCTTCCTTCCTTCCTTCCTTCCTTCCGTACTTTCTAATAATTGTAGTCAAGTGAGTTCAGGGTTGTTCCATCCTATGAGTTGGGCTGTCTACTAAGGTTATGTGGTCAAAAGTCCTCCTCTGATTAGTGTATCTTTTGAAATGCATTAATATCGTGTGTTTCTCACGAAACAAGGGTATCTGACACGAATGAATTTGGTGATCTGTTGTTTCGTGTGTAATTTGTGATTTTTCGCGGATGTGTCAATGACCCTCTATTTGATTTGTGACTGGGTGAAAAGTATAAGCCCATCAATCTTTCACGATGATGAAAATGAGTCAGACGTCAGGGTTTGGGAGGAAGGACTATTGTAACGTGCAATAAAGGCACCATCTCGATGCAGAAACTTTGGAGTGAATGACAGTTTAGAAGTGTATAATTTGGTAACATAATAATTCTTTTGATCAGAATACGATAATTTCAGGATTCTTTCTCGACTTTTCATAGCTCCAAGTTTGGCATCATTGTTTGATTTGTTATTATATCCTTTGTCGATGAGCCATCGAAGAAGGCGAAGAAGGTGTGGAAGTTGAATTTGCTTCAGTTTCTTATCACAATGTGAGTTGAATTTTATGTTCAAGGTTTGGATTGTTTGTCTTAACGTTTTTAGAGCTACAGTGAGTTTGTTTCGCAAGTCCAGAGTAGACAGAAGACGTGCGGAAATGAAGATCACCATAGCGACTATTTTGTTGACTTCATTACATAGTTGTGTGTAGGCCTACAAATGGATGAAGTATCTGATTTTATCTCCGATGAGAGGAGATTTCGGACTGTGACCTAACGTTCCTGATGACGGCCAGAGTTCAGTGAACCGTCAGGATGTCGTACCTTGGACGGAAGGAACGGCTGTTCGAGAAACCAGCGGGGGATTCCGGTGCCAATGTATTGCGAAAGCGTAGTGAAGGGCGCATGAAAACCTATGCGTCATGCATAGATACACGGGCCTGGAGCCTCGACTCGGAGGAACGACGGAACCATCTTCTGGAACTTGTGGCCAAAGTACGACAGTTTATAAATAATATGCGTATACTCTGTGTCATGACCTTCAGTTCACCATACGGCATGTTTGGTTTGTTCCTTCCGGTCCGGATTTCAGACAGTCTCTTCCGAAATCCTGCCGGCGCCGCGGTGTTGGGTTGAGAGGTGGGCTAAACTGCTATTAGTGTGAAACAATTTCAACTGTTCCTGTTTCGAACTCGAAACTGTTTCGAATAGCAGTTTTGCTTCTCTTTCCATACAGGTTGTTTTGGCACTAATACTGCAGTGTTGCACACCTCTATTCTAACAGTGCCTTGAAAACTGCTGTACAGAAGGAATTAACATAAAAATAATTTAAACTAAACTGTTTTTGCCAGTGAATTGATGCTTCGAGAGCTACAACTATTAATTAAACATGATTACTTTTTTATATCTTGCTGTACAGAAGGAATTAACATAAAAATAATTTAAACTAAACTGTTTTTGCCAGTGAATTGATGCTTCGAGAGCTACAACTAATAATTAAACATGATTACTTTTTTATATCTTGCTCTCGTTAACGATTTTACATAAGTATGCATTGAGGTTAGGTTATACTACTCATTCTTGCATTATAATTTGGCTTTTTCTCCTTGATACCAGTATGAAGACACGCTAATACTGATCATAAACAAATACCTTTCCAAACGGCTATTAGAAAATTTCGGTCGTAAGTTATAATATTGTCACAGGGAACACATGGTTTTGAGGGTATTCAGGGGTTGTAGTAAGGTTGTAAAGGAGAGGGCATATACGTCTCTGGTAAGGCCCCAACTAGAGTATGGTTCCAGTGTATGGGACCCTCACCAGGATTATTTGATTCAGGAACTGGAAAAAAATCCAAAGAAAAGCAGCTCGATTTGTTCGGGGTGGTTTTCGACCAAAGAGTAGCATTACAAAAATGTTGCAAAGTTTGGGCTGGGAAGACTTCAGGGAAATGGGACGAGCTGTTCGGATAAGTGATATGTTCCGAGCTGTCAGTGGAGAGATGGCGTGGAATGACATCAGTAGACGAATATGTTCAAGTGATGTCTTTAAAAGTAGGAAAGATCACAATATGAATATAAAGCTGGAATTCAAGAGGACAAATTGGGGCAAATATTTGTTTATAGGTGGGGTAGTTAGGGATTGGAATAAGTTACCAAGGGAGATGTTCAATAATTTCCAATTTCTTTGCGTTCATTTAGGAAAAGGCTAGGAAAATAATAGATTGGGAATCTGTCACCTGGGCAACTGCCCTAAATGCAGATCAGTCGTGATTGATTGATTGATTGATTGATTGATTGATTGATTGATTGATTGATTGATTGATTGATTGAGCAATTGATTGAATCTGCGTAACTGGGACTGTGCCTGTGGGTCCAATGACTTGTTATTAGCACGGTTGTGTTTTTACAGTTTATACAGAATAACCTTTCCCAATGCTACTAACATTTATTATATCCATTAACACCAGAAAGCCATAGACTCGTACAGAAGAACTGTACACATAATTTTGGGGACTGCGTTTACAGATTGAGCTCAGTGAATTAAGAGGTACCAGTACTAATAACAGGATGAAATTAGTGGATTAAGTATGCCTACAAAAGTAATATAAACATTCATAATAGGAAACCAATTATCAGAAAATTGGGGCACATACAGTGTATGAATAGAAGATATCCTAGTTTAACAATGTACACAGACTTAAATGATAGACACACAATAAACTGAATTAAGGAGAAAACAATGATCTTAACATTGCCTCACTAGAGGGGGAGTCCGACTCGTTGGCTGAATGGTCAGCGTACTGGCCTTCGGTTCAGAGGGTTCCGGGTTCAATTCCCAGTCGGGCCAGGGATTTTAACCTTAATTGGTTAATTCCAATGGCTGGGGGCTGGGTGTGTGTGTGGCGTTTTCAGCATTAGAAATCATCCTAGGTAGGGCCCTCATTTTCACAGACATGCAGGTTGCCTAATAGGCCGTCCACAAGAAAATGACCCGCACCAGGCCATACACCATTATATATACTAGAGGGGGAGATAAGTAACATATTTAAACCAACTTAAATTATGCTTGTATAATCTGCAGAGATAATTGTAAATATATATGAGCATGCTGAGAATATAAGTTAGGCCTACATAAGTTTTTAAAGAGTAAGCAACGTTACATCTAATATTTTATGTTCAAATTAAGATTAAATAATATGAAACTAATTACCAGAACATTGGAGTACTTTACTTAACTGGTAGACACAATAAACTGAATTAACATAAAAAACGATATTGACATAGTCTCACTAGGGTGAAATATAAGTACGGTAACTTAAATTGTAAGTCGATCTGGGGAGATATTTACAAATATATACAAGCATGCTAAGAATGTACATGAATTTAAGAGCAGGGTCACATTATCATACAGCAATATTGCAGCTAACATTTTATGTACAAATTAAAATTAAATAATAGAAAACTAATTACCAGAAAACTGGGGTACTCGAATTAGTTAATATGATTTAATGTATGAACAGAAGATATCCTTGTTAAATGATCTATATAGATTTAACTGGCAGACACACTAAACTGAATTAATGTAAAAACAATATTGATAGCCTCACTAGAGTGGAATATAAGTACCTAACTTAAATTGTAAGTTGATAATTTGGGAAGATATTTACAAATATATAAAAGCATGTCATTAATGTACATGAATTTAAGTAGAAAGTTACACTCTTACAGCAACATTACATCTAATATTTTTTATACAAATTAAAATCACAGGCTTAGTAATTATTACTGTATCTCACTGTCTTCAGTATCTTACATACTCCAGTTGCACTGCCTTTAATACTGTAACATGATACCCAGAAGCTGTGATGCAGTCCACTGGCTATAATTGGCATTGAGGAACAATAACTGCCGCACATGTTGTGGACTTAGTCTAGTGCGTTTTTCGTTGACAAACGCATCAGCCTTCGAGAATATACGTTCGCAAGGAACTGATGATGTAACCATGCCAAATCTCTCTCGTACAACTTTTGAAAGCACTGGATAATTATGGCGGTATTTTTGCCACCACAGCAGAGGATCTGCAGTCCTGGGATAGTATGCCTCCTGCAGGAACCATTGTACTTCTACTATAGTCCCAGATGTGACTGTTCCTGGAATTAAAATATTTATAATATATTAGTTTATTGAACTTCTTTTTTTACCTTGTGGTTGAGTGTTGGCAATCATTCTGTCAAACTCCTCCCAGACTGATGAGTCACAATGGAAGTTGCTTTATGTGGTGCAGATGGCTGTGTTTCTTATTTGAATACTTTTGTAGCCAATTCTAGTACATGTTTCTTTGCTGCTTCTGCAGCAGTTGTATCTGCAAATTCAGGCTTCCTGTATCGGGATCCAAGAATGTACACAAAGTTAGAGTTCCGGAATACTCAGTATTGTGGTACCGGTACCTTATGGCAGTTTCCTGGTTTAAGATTTCCAGTACCGACTTCACGGGGGCACAGATTTTCTGTCTCAGCATAGACTTGCGTACTGATGATAAAACACACGCCAGTGGAATAGCATCGCTACCTGTGATATACTTTTCTCCACTAAGCTGCTTTGTGATTTCTTCAAATGGTTTCAGCACTGTGCAGATATCTTTACAAATTTCCCATTCTCCTTCAGACAGTACAAGTAAGGTGTTGCTGGTCAATGCTTATGTTACCTTTATTGCATCTTTGAGCTCTACAAAGCGACTCAGCATATAAAATATTGAGGTCCACCTAGTTGGTGCACTCTGAATTAATTTTTTAGGGATAACATCACTGTGAGCTTTATTGTAGTCCAATAGCTTTCTTGTTGCAGTTGTACTGCTTTTGAAGAAGACAACAATAGATTTGACCTTTCACTGCAGTGGTTGTACTTTATCTAAAGCTTCCTGAACAACCAGGTTCAGGGTATGTGCATAACACCAAAAATGCTTCCACCCTAGGTCATTCTTCACAGCATTTTTTATGTTGCTTGCATTATCTATGATAACCAACTGAACTTTCTCAGATAAATTAAATTTATCTGTTATGTTTCTTACATGTGTAGCCAAATTACTGCTAGCATGTGGGCCATCTACTGGTGTACAGTCCAGTAATGTTGTAATAAACTTGAAGTTTTCATCCAAGTAGTGGGTGGTGACAGCTATGTAAGAATCATTGTTTTTAGAAGTCCAACAATTTGTAGTAAGACACTTTCAGTAGATAACAGCTGTTGTGAGACAGCATTGAAACATTGCTCATACACTGCTGGTAGGTAACTAGAAGATATGAGTTTCCTGTTGGGGAGTTCATATTAAGATTTTTTTTTTTGCAAGTTTCTTTACATGACGCAGATAGGTCTTAGGGCGACGATGGGAGAGGTAACAGCTGGGAATGGAAGGAAGCCGTCGTGGTCTTAATTAAGGTACAGCCCCAGCATTTGCCTGGTATTAAAATGGGAAACCACGGAAAACCATCTTCAGGGCTGCCGACAGTGGGGTTCGAACCCACTATCTTCCGAATACTGGATACTGGCCGCACTTAAGCGACTGCAGCTATCAAGCTCAGTTATGAAGAATTTAATGCCTTCATAAATTCCTTAAACCCACGGTCTTCCACTATAGAGAAAGGTTGAAAATCCAGCACAAACTGCTTCATTAAGTGGTGATTGAGCCTGTTCTGAACAGTATGACTGATTTTCTTTGTCAAAAAACTTGATATATGTGACTGCTGGTGTTTGTTGCTGTAGTATTAAGCCCTGAAGAAGAGGTGACACTTGAAGTGGCTACTGAAGTTGAAGGAATGTGAAGATGTTGATTATGAGATAGGAAAGAAGACACAGGAGTTTGCTGAGGATTACTTTGATTTTCTGAATTGTCAGGTAAGTGGAAGGAAGCACTGAAGCAGTACTTTTTCTTGAAATGGGAGCAGAAACTTGAGGATTATCCACATTGACTATTTCACAGTAAACATTTTCACTCGATTTTGATATTGTCACTGTAGGGTGTTTTCTCCTTACATGTGTTTTTAAGTTTGTTATTGACAATTTATACGACAGCTTCTGATGTGCCACATGGTCACTGTTCCTTACCTCTGTAAAAATTGACCATAATGGGCCGGTTTTATCCCTCTTGGCCCCCACATTCATTTTCAAGTACTATAACTTCTTAGTGTTAAACAAAATGCGTTCACGAATAAGTTAATTAATCAAAATAAAAGACGCTTAAAATTTACACTACAATTACAAGTCAGCCATTTCCTGACTTTCACTCTGTATAATTCAAAATTACAGAAGCATCCACCTGCGCGTGTTGCATACAGAATTTGCGAGAAGGGAATATCATGATTTTGCAATTTCAGCAAATTTTGAACTATATGGCGATTTCCCACATGATCAGGTATCACAATATTATTTTTCTGTATTATTGCATTTCAATACAGAATTCGTTAATACTAGAACGAAGGTAACGATTAAGCGTATATAATTGCTATTATAGTTTCCTTTTTGTTCTTTACTACGCTCAGGCATCAGTTAAATTGTAATAACTTTTTATTATATAAGATTCACAGTTTAAGTATTGTGCGCCTTTTAAATCGCTCTCGGCACCACGCTTGTGCACCTCTTTCATTGATGTCCGGCCAGATGGCACTGACGATCTCGTTGGGCGCGCAGAGCGACCAATAGTTATAGTGATTAGCGAAGTAGCAACAGAACAGTTTCAGAAGCAGTGGTTGTAACAGGGTGTTTTGTGAAACAGCTACATTCCAAAACGGTTTCGATACCCGGTCACGCAGAGCGAGCAACCAATAGTTTGATTAGCGAGGTAGCAACAGAACAGTTTCAGAAGCAGTGGTTGTAACAGGGTGTTTTGTGACACAGCTACATTCCAAAACGGTTTCGATACCGGGTCACGCAGAGCGAGCGACCAATAGTTTGATTAGCGAGGTAGCAAGAGAACAGTTTCAGAAGCAGTGGTTGTAACAGGGTGTTTTGTGAAACAGCTACATTCCAAAACGGTTTCGATACCGGGTCACGCAGAGCGAGCGACCAATAGTTTGATTAGCGAGGTAGCAAGAGAACAGTTTCAGAAGCAGTGGTTGTAACAGGGTGTTTTGTGAAACAGCTACATTCCAAAACGGTTTCGATACCAGGTCACGCAGAGCGAGCGACCAATAGTTTGATTAGCGAGGTAGCAAGAGAACAGTTTCAGAAGCAGTAGGGTGTTTTGTGAAACACCATTCCAAAACGGTTTCGATACCGGGTCACGCAGAGCAAGCGACCAATAGTTTGATTAGCGAGGTAGCAAGAGAACAGTTTCAGAAGCAGTGGTTGTAACAGAGTGTTTTATGAAACATCTACATTCCAAAATGGTTTCAATACCGGGTCACGCAGAGCGAGCGACCAATAGTTTGATTAGCAAGGTAGCCAGAGAACAGTTTCAGAAGCAGTGGTTGTAACAGGATGTTTTATGAAACAACTACATTCCAAAACGGTTTCGATACTGGGTCACGCAGAGCGAGCGACCAATAGTTTGATTAGCGAGGTAGCAACAGAACAGTTTGAGAAGCAGTGGTTGTAACAGGATGTTTTATGAAACGGCTACATTTCAAAATGGTTTCAATACTGTAACAGTTTCAAAATAGCTGTTGAGTTTAATCCGTCCCATCTCTGCTAGGGGTAGCGTGCGTGCCTGCCTGTTACCCGGAGGCCCCAGGTTCGATTCCCGGACAAGTCAGGGATTTTTACCTGGATCTGAGGGCTGGTTCGAGGTCCACTCAACCTACGTGATTGTAATTAAGGAGCTATCTGACAGTGAGATGGCGGGCCTGGTCTAGGAAGCCAAGAATAACGGCCGAGAGGATTCAACGTGCTGACCACATGACACCTCATAATCTGTAGGCCTTCGGGCTGAGCAGCGGTTGCTTGGTAGGCCATGGCCCTTTGTGGCTTTTGTGCCATGGGGTTTGGTTTGGTTCTTCCAAAATCCTCAGATCATGTTATTTTATTGAGTAGTGATGGTGGTGATGATTATTGTTTTAAGAGGAAGTACAACTAGGCAACCATCTTCTATATAACACTAATCAGAGAAAAAAAATGGAAGGGATCCGACACTTCGAAAAATGATGATATCAGCCAAAGAAAGACAAGGGCCACAGATGGCGTGAAAATGAAAGACTTCGTAGGCCTCGAATGCTCTCATACCAATACAAATGGTGCATTATTGGACATTATAAATTTTTCAGCAAACCGTCGGGGTCAGAAAAGAACAAGAGTTAGCCAAGGGAGGTCCGATGTGATAGATGAAAGTGAGGAGCCTGGCGCAATGCTAGGACTCATCTTAGGCCCCGTGGTCGCCAACCCACGCTCCCAAGTTAAGAGCTCCTGGGGCTTATTGACGAGAGTCCATCCTGAAATATAATAGTGCTTATACATGTTACAATCATTAACACAGTAGCCTCGACCAAGAAGTGTAAGCTTTGCACTTGGAACATCTGGTTAGGTGCGCAATATTCATCATGGCAGCAAAACTCGGTTTGAAATCCATGTGTGACTAATTCATTTCTGGGGATAGGCAATGGAGAGCTGAATTTTCAAACTTATAAAAGTACTCATTGTGGCAAAGCAGTTCCTGTGTAAACGTGTGCATCATGTTCTCATAAAACGAATATGACAGTAAGTGTAATATTATTCAGTGACTAATTATATCTACCTGTTGTGAGACGTAAAGTAGACAACAAATTGTCACATGCAGTAATGATAATATGGAGTAAAAAACATGTTTTCTTAAAGCAGATTCCAGGACGTGATACTTAACATGTCTTTTGGTTAAGTTAAAGTTGGTGTGTTGACCGTGGCCCATCCTAACAGAATAACAAATCACTTGTCAATAATCAGAGTGGTACTTTAAGCAGTTCAGAACTTATACCAAATTCTGTTTGGGTATTACTCTAGTGGTCCACACATAAGTTGAAAATACTTTTCTTGGTGTGATAGAGGATGGTTACCTGGTTGTACTTCCTCTTAATAACCACTGCCACTTCCTGGTGTGTTTGGGGAGAAGTTAGAAGAACTCTGATTTGGAGAAACAGTTGAACATTTTATGCTTTCTTATACTGAGGAAATTGGTTAAATACACAACTTCTTATATAGGAAGATTTTTTTGGTGGGGACTGGTTAAGCCATTTTTGACTCTTAAAACAACAATTGAGCAATTGTCAATTTGTTATTTTAACCAGCTACTTCCTGTTGAATCTTGGTTGAGAGGAACATTTATGATTTGGAATGTGCTATACTTTTGACTACTTAACGTGTTGTTTCCAGTTGCAAGAATGAGTACTTGCAAAATTACCTCATTATAGGAAGTGCTGTGGTTGGGGCAGTAGAATACATCCACGGTATCCCCCACCTGTTGTAAGAGGTGACTTAAAGGGGGACTTTTGGGAGTGCGGGCTGGCAGCCACGGTTCCTATAGCTGGTCTGGCATTTCTTCCACTTGTGCTAAACTTCTCATTTTCATCTTCCCTATCTGACCTCCCTTGGTCAACTTTTGCTCTCTTCCAACTCCGGCAGTATTCAGTCTTTCGTTGCCCTACCTTCATTCTTCAAAGGATCGGACCTCTTCTGATTACTATTAATAGGTTATCACCACCGCTATCTCGATCTTTAAATTTGTCTTGGTCTGACACAGGGTCTTTTGTATCCATCTGTTGTGACTGTAGGATCACATGCTGTCCCCTCTCTCTGCCTGTAAGAAGATAACACATGGAACCATTGAGCAAACGGCCAGTTCTGCCACCTAGGGATCAGTCAATTGCTACTGATCTGCATTTAGGGCAGTCGTCCAGGTTGTTGTTTTCCTAGCCTTTTCTTAAATAATTTCAAAGAAATTGGAAATTGGATAAAGTAGCATTGGTACAGTTCAAAAAATATACTGCACAGTTCATCATCATCATCATCATCTTCATCATCAATGTCCCACTCCTCTCGCCCGTGTGTAGTTTCTGCACAATTGTAAAATTTAAACAATGAACTAGATCAGGCATTCCCAAACTGTACACATGATTGGTAGAAAAATATTGGATAATATGCTCTATTTACGAAAAACTATAGCCTATTTCTCTTTCTTTCTTTGTTACTGCAAAAGTCACAAACACTTTTTTATAATCATCATACTGTAAATAGGAGCTACATCTGCACACTTCCAGTCTTGAGGAAGTTCGCCTTGACTGCTCACAACCTTTCAGGTGAATGAAAAGGCGTATGGCTATTAGTGCCGGGAGTGTCCGAGGACATGTTCGGCTCGCGAGGTGCAGGTCATAATTTGATTTGACTCCCGTAGGCGACCAGCGCGTTGTAATGGGGATGAAATTACAAAGACGACACATACACCCAGCCCCCGTGCCAGCGAAATTAACCAATGATGGTTAAAATTCCCGACCCTGCCGGGAATCGAACTCGGGACCCCTGTGACCAAAGGCCAGCACGTTAACCATTCAGCCATGGAGCCGGACGCCCTTCAGGTTACCCACCCCGAAGGGTTTTGCTTTCCTTTGAATCTTTTCCAGTTCTTGAACCAAGTAATCCTGGGCTGGGTTCCATACACTGGACTTGTACGCCTTCTCCGTTACATTCGTACTAAATACGCTCATAACCACATAAAGAGATCTGTGCTATGAAGGAAAAAGGTGGAATAGTGTCATTGTTTTCTTTTTTGGACATCTTATCTATGTGGGAGTGCATTTTATTCACTTGTGTAAAAAAAAAAAGTTTGAGTCATATGGCAAAAAAGTAACAAAACATTGAACCGGATGTAAGGAAGCAGGCAGACCCACCCCTTACATTGGTTGTTGCAGTTAATATTACAATAACCTTTCTGCACTGCTTCATTTACGAATAACTGATCACAACATCCACCAAATAATTGTATTCTGTACACATTATTAGTACATAATTAGAGTGCTATTTTTTTTAAATTAAAAAAAAAATGTTATTTGTTTTACGTCCCACTAACTACCTTTTGGTCTTCGGAGACACCGAGGTGCCGGAATTTAGTCCCGCGGGAGTTCTTTTACGTGCCAGTAAATCTACCGACACGAGGCTGACGTATTTGAGCACCTTCAAATACCACCGGACTGAGCCAGGATCGAACCTGCCACGTTGGGGTCAGAAAGCCAGCGCCTTAACTCAGCCCGGCGAAGAGTGCTATTTATTAGCCCACTTGGTGTCATTGATCGTTAAGGCAGTAGGTCTAAAGGAACTTACGCCGTGCTTAGCCGGTTCGAGTTCCTGAGGTCGAAAATTTTTCACCATCAGAATGTTGGCCAACAGGGCAGGAGAAGCGGTGGTATGCAATTTCTAGTCACTAGATTGCATGCCAAAAGTATGGATTAAATTCCAAACCTCTCCTCAGTGTTCATGTTTCACCCATTGGATGAGGACCCCTTGGTGTATTCGAGAGCAGTTGGCTATGTGCTGGCACTCTCCCTTCCTACTGTCACATGTAATCTCATTGGTTGATATCAGGGCGGGCATCGAATCGTAAAATATCACTACGAAGATTTCACTTCGTACCCAACCCCGGAGAGAAAGGTTGGACACACTTTCGCATACATACAGTGTTTTTATTATTTTAGTGCCAATAAAAAGAAATAATCTGATTTTAATAATTATAATTGTATAATCACAAGTTATTCATTTTAGGCAAATAATGGGACTTTACATTTTAAGCATTCAAGACCCTGTAATATTACTAGGTGATATGACGAAAATATCAATGTTGTTTAGTGGTACGCCAGTCTGAAAGTTCAGGAATGCCTAAACTAGATGATTTGAAGGTATGCCTGGAAAAACAGGTAAACCCTCAAAATTAAAATATTTGAGTTAGATGTGGCCATCTGTTGTCGGATACAAGATGTATCCTTTAGTGATCATATTATTGGGTGGAAGTTCTTGTGTTTCTGGATTTGCTTTATGTGTAATATATTCAAGAATGGGCTAAACCACTGCCTCTAATGGCAGTCGTGGAACTACATGGTAACTAAAACAGTAAAATGTTCTAAATGAGAAAGTGGCTTATATAATAGTAGAAAATACATACCGGTATTTAGAATGATAATACGCTTCTAATCTACTGATTATTTAAAATGAAATTAACTGATTACAGGAAAAAAGAACATCTGTATAAAGTATTAAATATACCTTACATAATAATTTGAAAAAAAAATACATGGTCAAGTTTACCCCATTCAGTATTTCCTACATTTTTCTGTTTCTATTGAAGGAATCATCACTGCTTTGACCTAATAGTCTATTTGTTGTTTGTAGTCATATGAGAAGGGACACCTTGGGAAGTATGTACCTATCCCAGTACTCTTCGAGACCCTTCTGGCAGAGAAGAATGCAGAGATCGAAGAACTGCGACGCAGACTGCGCGAACATGGTATTGATGATGAGGTGTTGTTTCCTAGACGCCGCGAAGAAATACCATCAACTTCCTTCCAGACTGAAGAACAAGTAAGTGTGATATTTATTACTTATTCTTTTGACTACAATTTTTTAAAAATTTTTCATGCACACTTGTTGAGAAGGTCCAGATTAACTTACACTATGTGTCCCACTAGTACTGAAAATCAACTAAGAAGAACCCAGCATCTCAGCGAGCATAGGATTATTTCACTTTTATGAATTACATGAAGGGTAATGTAATAATTGTTTAAATACACCAACAATCGGACTACCATTGAGAAAAATGAGTGCTAAGTTTCATTTGCAGGTACTCAAAAGATAAGTGGCTTGGCTTGGACGATGTTAGAATTCGGTAAACAGGGCAGCCAGTGACAATGTATTAACCTACTCAGCAATGCATACTATGTTTGAGAGTTGGCAAAAATTGAATTTACACCTCGACGGCGAGTGAGGAGGCCACAAACTGGGTACTTCTTTTACTGTATATACGTGAATACTCTGCATCATTGAATAATCCGTGCACCCTAACTTTAGGAGAGAAATTTTTAAAAATCTAAAATTACCGTATGTAAGTTACTCGCCTATCGGCCACACTTTTTTATGCCAATTTTAAGGTCCCAAAACAGGAGGCGTGTCTATTATATGAAAAATTTTCAGACAATTTTTAAAAGACCTGGGGACATATTGTAGCCATTGTAACTGATTTTAGACAGGTATTTAAATAATAACAAAGAGATGCCGTGCAATTGCCAGTAAGGCTTTTGACTAATACAGCATTATAATGGGCTGAGACTGATACATCTACCGTCAAATTAAGCATGGTAAATATTGTGCGAAAACATAAATAACCAAAATTTTAATAGAACTTCACCAAAGGCCGTATCGTTACGTATGATGACGTCAGACGGGGAGCAGACAGTGGTGTTGTCGCCTTTTACATCAAGTGCTGTGGAAACATTAATTGCAGTTTTATAACACCTTGACTATTATGTTCAGTCCAATTACCTGAAACATGTTACCATGTGCTAATAACTGTACTAAAAGTCAATGTTTGAAACTTAAAACAGTACTCAGGGAACATGCTCAAAGAACGTGTTTTGACCAGTTTACTTGCACATCATCATGATAAAAGGTGAGTGTAATTAACTTCAATCACAGATTTATCCTTACTGAGCTCGATAGCTGCAGTCGCTTAAGTGCGGCCAGTATCTAGTATTCGGGAGATAGTGGGTTCGAACCCCACTATCGGCAGCCCTGAATATGGTTTTCCGTGGTTTCCCATTTTCACACCAGGCGAATGCTGGGGCTGTACCTTAATTAAGGCCATGGCCGCTTCCTTCCCACTCCTAGCCCTTTCCTGTCCCATCGTCGCCATAAGACCTATCTATGTCGGTGCAACGTAAAGCAACTAGCAAAAAAAAATTAAAAAAAAAAATAAAATAAAAATAAAAATTATCCTTCTAAACCGCAAATCTGACGTCACATTTGTAGTTGTCCTGATGAACTACTAGTGGATGCGCATAATATGTTCCTGGGTACCAGTCGGGAATGCATTGTTCTTCAATAATGTTTTGAGTTTTAATATAACATGCGGAGGTAGTTTATGGCCGTCGGCAGTTATGTCCAGCATCGCTGTACAGCATATCTTTTTGTTGCCGGTATTTTTAATTAGAACACTTGCTGCTCCCTTCTCAGAAACAGTAGTGTTCCTCGGCATGTCAAAATTACAGGGTTTTGTCAGCGTTCACCGATCTGCGAGAGGATATAAGAGTTCTGTCTCCACTGTCAGTGAACTGGGTCTTACATTATTACACAACAGCGAACCATAGTACATACCTGATTTTTGTGTCATATGAAGATGTCAGCCATCCAAAATGAAGATGTTAATCAGGAAGTATACATCTAAAGTATTTTAATTGTACAAGTCTTATGAAAAGCATTTTAAAAATGTACAGGAAAACCTTTTACATTCCAGTTATAGCAATAAGCCTGTTCAAACAATAAAAATGAATAATTTAATTTGGCTACCTAAGCTGTAAATAAATGCAATTATATTTTAAATACAAAATTTTCCTATTTAGGAATAGTTTGTTTCGGTATAGTAGCTCTGAAAACATTGGGTTATGCACAGTCCAACCTTGCCCTCTTTGCATCACCATCTACAGTACTTTCTTTTCGCAGTACAGGTGAGTCTCTCTGTGTAAATGAAAAAAATGAGCCCAATTTTCTCGAGAGGTGAAGTTCTTCCATCATTTGTATTCAAAGTGTAAAATAATGCAGCTAAAACCTTGCATTCAAAAGTGATGTAACAAATACAAATCTTGCCTGAACTATCACTTGATATGTTATCTATTTCTGAACCTGCTTCTCCGGATAACACACTGCTGGCTGCGCAGTACTGCCATGTTGAGGGCACTCCTGAGCTCGCCAAGGAACACACGCATGAAAACACCTGTCTGACACAAGATGACACAGTAAGGAGGATTGTTAATTAGGTGCATCAAAAATACTTTAACTCATTGCGGACCGTGGACGGCGGAAGACGTTTAAGCTTGCTCCTATGCTGCGGGCCGTGGACGGCGTAAGACGTTTTAACGTTCCGCGCGAAGCAATGCTGTTTATATTCGTCATCTGTACATTCTTACACCTTAGTCAGCGTTACTGGTTGTAGCAGGAAGTTGGTTGACCTTGTTGAGATAACCCTCGTGTTGAGTGGGCTCATGTTTATCTCAGCAGGTTTAGCTGGAAAATCTCTGCACTTCCTCGCACGTCAAGTCGGTACTTGAGATTCCAATGCAGTGCGTGTCGTTCTTACCGAGTGTAGTATAATGGCTTATAAAACAAAGTTTCTTACGGAAGAAGAACTGTTAGATATTGTTCACAATGATGATTCTGGTGATGAACTTATTCCTGAAATAGACTCAGATAGTGAAAGTGAGATTGACGAGGAAATTCCGATTCCCGAATGCGATAGGCCTATAGAGGAAAGTGAAGTGCCCGATACATATCATCCTAGTTATTGTCCACCTGTTCCACCATTTACAGAGAATTCAGGGCTAAATGTTCAAATAGTAAATGAGCAGGATATTATGAGTTACGTGAGTATTTTCATGAATGACGAATTTTATCAGTATGTGTGTGAGCAGACGAATCTATACGCGAGTCAAGTGATACGTGCGGCGCCCCGGCCTTTCACAAAGAATTCGATTATGCAATCCTGGAAACCGATTGATGTCTCTGAGTTGAAAAAGATTTTAGGGTTGATGTTCATCACAGGTATAGTCCAAAAACCTGATATAAAAATGTACTGGACCGAAGACGCTGTGTTTCAGACTCCGATATTTTCTAAAACAATGTCCCGAACACGCTTCCTTCATATTCTTTCATTTCTTCACTTCAGTGACAGGAACCATTATGCCGATAGTACAGATAGGCTGTATAAAATTCGACCTATTTTGGAAATATTGAGCAATAAATTTTCAACCATATACACTCCAGGCAAAAATATTGCATTGGATGAGGGGATGCTAGCTTGGCGAGGGCGTTTGAAATTTCGAGTCTACAATCCTGGAAAACTTACTAAGTACGGCATTTTAGTCAGGATGGTGTGCGAGTCGAGTTCAGGGTATATTTGCACTCTCAAAATTTATGATGGAAGTGGAATTTCACTCAGAGACACAGTGTTGGAATTATTGAATCCCTACCTTGACCAGGGGTACGCGGTATATATGGATAATTTTTATAACAGTGTAGGTTTGGCTAAGAAGTTGCGTGAGCGCAACACTACTGTTTGTGGAACAATACGGCAAAACAGAGGGGTGCCTAAAGAAGTCGGGGAACGACAGAAAAGTCTGAAAAGAGGAGAAATGACTTTTATTAGAAATGGCGAGGTTCTTCTTCTTTCATGGATGGACAAGAGGGTCATAACAATGATTTCAACAATGCATTCAGCAGAAATGACGGAAGTACCAAAAGGTAGATTTGGGAAACCTGCAATGAAGCCAGAATGTATTGTTGATTATAACCCACACATGCATGGAGTGGATATTGCTGATCAGTACCTTGCAATGTACCCGTTCATGAGGAAAACAGTGAAGTGGCCCAAAAAGGTTTTCTTTTTTATTTTACAATGTGCCCTCTTCAGTGCATTTAGGCTTCATCAAAAGAACACTAGAAAAAAATCCCTCTCATTTCTCTTGTTCATGCAAACAGTCTGTAGATATCTGATACAAGATACGCAAATAATTCATTCAGTATCTCCAGTTCCTTCCGAATCATCTTTATCAAGTATGAACACCTCTAAATCCCCACCCCCACGACGAGCACCAACAAAGGACCCAGTTTTCCGGCTTGATGGAAAAAGGAAGCAACATATTCTTGTTAAATTTCCTCCTGTAAAAAGTAATAGCACCCCCTCAAGAAAGTGTAGAGTGTGCACAAGAAACAAAGTTAGAAGTGAAACAATATGGTACTGCAATAAGTGTGGTGTTCCTCTCCACCCTGGAACCTGTGATACGCGATATCACACCCTCAGTATCTACTAGAGGTAAGCACAAAGTATCACGTTTGTAACAGTTATAGTTCAGGAGTAATGGTAAATTGTATTAAGTGATGCATGTTAAGAGGGCCTGGCATGAAAATGGCTGGTCCAGGCATTCAAGTGTCCCGCTGAGAAGCTGGTACTGAACGTGTTAAAAAAGCACCACGATAGGAAACAGAAGATCCGTATGGATATTTGCGTCAGTTTGCAAACCAAAAACACTGTATTGCTCATTTTAAATCAAATGCCAGGCAGAAGTTGTATACAGGGTGGTAATCCGAGGTCTGAAGTGGTAAAAGTGGACCGTGAAATGTAAAAGGCTGTGTGTTCTTTCACATTGATTCTGACGACGTCTCTTTAAAGGAGAACACAACACAAAAACACATATTTCGTTATTCATTGCTAAATATGTATTATGGGAATGTAATAACAACGCCGTTAATCCGGTGCCTCTATGTCCAACCATTCTCAAGTTACGTGCTGAAGTAGTAACTGGTTGTGACGTCACTGCGCTGTAGAGTCTACCTGGCAGCCTTCATGCTGGGAGTAAACTCCTGCAGTCTTCTCCCGCACTCCATCTGCTACTGCCGTGTTCTTCTGTTGCCAGTGTTAGTGGGCTTATTTTTATTTATAATGGATGTAAATATCATTCGTCCATATCAGTATGAGCCAGAACGAACGACGTTTACTGATGTCCATTCAGACATGGATATGCTAAACACTACAGGCCGTGCCGGCACGCGAATTTGGTGTAAATGTAATTAGCGTACCGTCATGGATACGGATGAAGAAAGTGTATGCTGTTGTGAATTAGACAATGTAAAAGCAGTGAAATTTGAGAAATTTATGTGTATAACAAGAAATCCCTCGTTTACAAGGCTTATTTTAGACCGTGAAGTATTGACAATGACAAGGCATAACATGAGCTTAAAAACAAAGAACATGGCAAGGAAATGTTTACTGACAGCTTTAAATCCATCAAATAGAACTTGGCATTTTATTTGTTACAAACAGTTCACTTCGTGGGTAAATTCATGGACTGTGATTGATAAAAAGAACAGAGTTGTCATACCATCATGTGTTGTCAACACCATAAGGAACACATTTCCGGAACCCGATGGCACCTATGTGGGCTTCAAGCTGTAAATGAAGAAATGAAATTAAAACAGCAGAATTATGTAAGAGTATCCTAAGCTTGTTTGTATGATAAATATAGATAATGTATTATTTTGACATGAAGTACGGTACCTCATTTATTGCTGCGAGTGAAATCGTGAGAAGTGCTTCTTGATCAGGTCGTCATTGGAAGGTCGAGGTATTGGAGCAATGTTTTTAGGCACTGACAGATCCATTGCTTGATCTTCAGGCGAGGCTCTACTATAGTTAGTTTGCAAGAGATTTATTTTGTTCATTATTGCCTTCTTCCATCCATCGTTTGACGCTTCATATTTCTGTTTTATCACTCAGGCTCCTGTTGATTTTGAGTACTGAGTGTTGATACCAGCTTTCAATTTATTGATGTTCCAATTATAGTCCAATGCAGCAATCACTGACCTGACTGTAAGCCTCTGTACGAGAAATGAACTCTTTTAGGAGCGTATTTCAAACGAAGGTTGTGATAATTTTCTAGGCTTCCGGTGTGAACATAGTGTTTTATATGTTCCACATCTTTTAAAAAAGATTTGTCTAAAACTATTTTCTTCAAGGCTTCATATGAACTTGAATTTCCTTTAATCCACATTTTCTTTCTCTCTTCCTCCTCCGTTAATGTATCGTGCTCACAGGATTTCCATTCACCGTTTTCTAACCACTTATGCTCATTTTTTATGTGGTGCAAAATTGACGTAAGTTTATCAAATAACACAGAACTGTTTCCATTACATGTTTCTGCTGCCCACCATGAATTATTATTTATACTGGCCTTCCACGCTTGAACTTCTGGATGATTTTTACTGAGAGCTTTCATCTTTTTCATTAGACTTTTTGATATGTGCCAAAAATCAAATTCATGTTCAATATCAGGATACTGCGTTCTCAGTAAATACCTTACTCCTTTGTGTCTGTAGGAAAGGAAGAGTTTTATATTACAATTTTTCTCATCGCGATTTCACATGCAGCCCTTTCAAGATCACCTTTCACCATCACTCTCTGAACAATACAGCTATGCGGCCTGTATTTATATCCATTAGTGAATACACTAAATATTTGGCTGAAAAGCCGGGAGAATCATTCTGGCCATCTCCGGCTAACCAAATGGGTTTGGCACTGCTTTTCAAACAATCAATAACATCAGTCCTTTCTTGATCCCAAGCACCCTCCACTATCGGACCAGTTACTCTATGAATAATTCTATCATATACAGTTCGTGACATCATATGTAAGTTAATGGACTTGCAGAATGACCAAAAAGGTTCAAACAATGCCTGACAACAATAATGCTGATGATATTGGGGCATTTGCTTCCGGTTTCTTTCCTTCCATAGGTTGAGAATACCAACGGACTTTATTACCACAATCGCAAAGTGATTTTACGCACAACATAGTCCCTTTAATGTAACGTGAAATGTTTTTCACTTTACTTTTAGAAATGTAACAAATTTCAAAGAGTTGGAGCAAACTTGTCCCCACTACAAAGAAATATGAACCTGTAATATGTACATCGTCCTGTTATCAGTATCACTAATATAACTTTCACTGTCACTTTCATCTGGTACATAGAAACTGTTCTCCCATTACGTCACTGTTCAAGGCTGTGCCGGAAGTTGCAACGTCGAAGTATTTTCTAGCTATTTCACTTCCTAACTCACACTGTGTTTCTACACTACATTCGTGTCTGTCTGGTGAAATATTTCACTCATATCATTCTGAACATTATCACTTTCGTTTAATACTGTGTCGACAAACTCCCTTCGTCTTTTAGCCTCATACCTTTCCGTCCTGCTCTTTTTAGTTTCTGATGAGTACTCCCACAGTGTACTTTGTGAAGCGGCTTCCGTATGAATTAGCATTCCTGCCTGAGAAGGATCTCCATCTGTCGACACCAGACATTTTATTGAAGGAACAGACCCTGGCTTCAATTTCGGACCTTGCAGCCTTTCCGTAGGCATCACCTTCATTTTCAAAAGTTGCATTTCATCATAGTCTGTATTTTTGAAATGCACTGAGCACACAGTAGCTCCCTTACCGGGAGAAAAGTGTTTCCCCTTGCAAAATTGTACCCAACTGCTAAACTTTCGAGGTGACTTACTACTTCGATTTGGAAACCTATGGAAATGTATTTCTTTCTCTCTACACTTTCGGTTTCTACTCGTTGTGTTGTTACAGCCGTACACCCTACAGGAAGGCATTTCGACAAACAGTCACCGCACTATTATAATAAAGAACACTTCAAGTAAACGGAAGAGTGGCTGAGCGCGTACTGCAATAATCAGCTGGATGGCTCGCTCAGCGCTACTCGTGTTTCCTTAGTTCACCGGCCTATGGAGCTGCGCACAGCAAAAGCAAGTATATAGTTGAACACTGTCCGATACACTCTTTGATTCTGAGGCAACTTGATTTTTGTGTTGTGTTCTCCTTTAAGGTCTCAGCGAAACTTAGCTATTCCCAAGTACTGTAATTGATAATGAAAGACAGCCTACACCAACTACCGTGCACACAAAAACTGTTATTGAAAATTAAATTAAATTAAATTTAGAGAACATTCCCCGAAAACAGAAAAAGCATCATATACCAGGCTTGTAATAATCATTTTATAGGCTTGAGCCTACTAAAAGTTTTTGGAATAGCATATTTAACCATTCTTTTGCTATAAAATAGGTGTGAAAAAGGAGAAATTAAGATTCATGGTACCTACAAAGAATTGTTCAGATAATGGTTAATAGTTCGAAGCAATGCATTGCCCTAAAATTAGACAGGTTTTATGTAGCTTTATCAACCACATTTCCCGCATTCTAGGCCCATATTTTTCCAATTATTACTATCGGTACAAAGTCTGTAAGAAAAATATATACATTTTTTCAGAATAGCTGTTTACTTCTTAAGAATTATCCCTCAATAAATTATAAAAGGCCTAGAATAAGAAGCCTACAGATTCAAAATTCCATGTCCACTCATTCTCTGAATCCACAGTCCTATATTTGCTTAATTCACAATTATGGTAATTATAAATGATTTTGTAACAGTTCAATTTCTACTCGCTTATGAGAAGACGTACCAGATCCCTTCTCGTAGCAATCTGTACAATTAAGAGGTGCACAAGGGTTCACCATCCTTGAATCATTTTCCGCTCCACACATATAATAAGAATACTTTATTAACGGTAAACCATTTTACACACAATAAACAAAGCAAAACACACTAAAAAGAAAGGTCAGTGGAGTATAGGAAGAAAAATATGTACAGATATATACACAGGAAGTAACAGTCACTTATGGAGATTATGTAAGTGATTTCTAAATTTTGACAATGAGCAGTTAAATGTATGAATATCCACTTTGTTGGGCCTAACTTAACTCTCCTTTAATATTTCCCATCAATTGAACTACTTATTCAGTGAAAACATATTACAGAACCTTATTATGTCACCTTTGGTGGGGGGAGTAACGCTAATGTAAACGAAGAAGTGAAGTCCCAGTGCAAAGTGGAATGAAATGAAGAGGGGCTCAATGGTAGAGAAAGAGGACCGTAAAACAAGATAATACAACGTGAAGTGTACGTCAAGCGTATAGAGGTTATGCTAGACGGCCATTCAACTTGACGTGAATAATGTAAGTTCTCAGCAACAATTATCTTAAATGTCCACAACGTGCAGAGCACTCTCCCAGTTCCCACCTAGAGCCCGTAGAAAAGAAAGGTTGACTTTAAAATTTAAAATGGAAATATCTCTCACCTCAAGGTAGCAGCAGCAAAGTGATGGGCAGAGAAAAATCTCATGCCTCGACGAGGTCTTGTGCTCTTTCCAGTCTCGATTCCACCTGCCGAAATAGGCAGGGTGGCGAGAATATATAGACGGAGAGATCATTCTATAAAGCGTTATTCATGACAAACAGCTGAGCTGATGACGTATGAAGACAGCACAGGAAACAAATGAGCACCGCACATGGCGACCAGTTGAATATCAGCGGGAGGGAGTGGAGGATGAAACATGAAAATATATGCAGAGTAGAGATGAAGAGGTAAGTTAAAAAAACTGTAAGGTCTACATATATATAAAACACACAAAGTCTGTAGTGTATTTGCTACAATAGATCCACTAATCGACATGATTCAGTATGAAAGCACGCAAGGAACTGTAGACATTATCGTGAGCTAACCTTGCATTCAGAGCTGAAGTGCCCACAACATGGCGATGCGCGAATGTATTCAATATTGCTCATAGCATCAGCGCGGTCTCTGAGTCCAGATAAGTAATATTTAAAGTCTTTGGATAAAATATCCAAGATATCACTATCATTGAACCAGTGTGAGGACATGTTTGTGCAGTAACACAGCTGACAGCGCAACATATTTGGCGCGCTCAGCACCTGACACATCGGGTGCTTTGGTAGAGGTCACGGCAAGCAAGAACTATCCTTTTTATGGTTTGAGTTTGAACTTCCCGATAAATGCCGTGTTTTAGTGGACACTAGATAAACTACTCTGAGCAAGGGACTGGAATTTTATGGGATACGTGCAGCTGCCTATAAACGCGCCCGTGTGGTATATATCCACAACCAAGAAAGGAGTGCGCCCGTACGGGATAGTGTTGAAAGTGTTAAAATTGTAATTCATTATGTACAGTGCAAAAATATTTGAATTTATTGTATCTGGTCACAACTGCGTTGAACTTCTTATCACGTAGTTTTCTGCTGTCTTTCTTTCATTATTTTCTGCCTCCATTTCAAATTCGTGTATCGCTCCAGTGATCAACAGTAATCGGGAGAATTTGGCTCGACCTTCTCAGCCTGTGACATAACCATGTAGCGTACGCTAATCGCCTGCCTACCCACCTGCGTGCGCCCGCTTGAGAAAATGCCCAGAACCTGAATATCAGATCCAGGTGATCCCTTCTTCCTCTTGTGATCATTTGAACCAATATTTTCATTTAATAAAAAACATTACTGAATAGTCTGGTCACTTTGTTCCATCACTAATTAGAAATAAACATTGTTATCAATTGCTGGTGTAGCTGCTGAGAGGCAACAGACCTGGTTGAGAAAGCCACGTTCTGACGTCCTTCAGTTTGCTTGGTAAATGTTATCGGGGTTAATAAAACAATTTACACTGAGGCGCACTGCTCGCTTGCACATCAAACTCCTGATCCTCGCAGCCCAGAGTTGGTCCAATAGGGAGCCTCCAGATTATTGTGGGCACTGGCTTCCTTGTCGCAAGCACTCTGCCGGGCCCGTCTACGTTGCAGCTGCGTTGCTTGTGTTATAACCGGCTGCCCCACTGATCTGCATTTAGGGCAGTCATCCAGTTGCCACAGTCTTATTTCGAAGAAGTTGGAAACTTCCAACCTGAATTCCTCTTCCTATAAACAAATATTTGCCCAAGTTTGTCCTCTTCAATTCCCATGCTTTGATGACAGGTGAGTCCCTGCGGCTAGGTTATTAGGTTATTTTAAAAGGAAGAAGCACTTTCACATATTATTGCTGATAGGTGGTGGGCCAGTTGAGGAGCTAATGCTGGAGATGGAAGGAATCGGCTGCGGCACATGCGGCCACTTCACTCGCTGATACTGCTGATTCCAGCATACCTGATAGTTTCTCATCAGATTCATCACTACCACTTTGTCTGACACCTCCTCCTCCTTTTTCTTCTCTTCTTCAGTATTCCTCTCCCCCTTCCATATTCTCCATTTTCCTCTTTGAAAAATTCCTCTCCAGAATCACTTTTTATGAGGAAACATTCAATTTCCTAAAAGATGACTGTATACTTTGAGACACCATCTTAGCAAAGCGATAGCGAAGCCAAAATAACATCCGTTAACTTGCAAAACGCACGAAATGGAGTGGCTTATGTGCAATACCGAACTTCTTTGAACATTCCTGCTGAGACACTATATCCCATAAATATATCATACTCCAGTATACTCCACTCAAGTTTGTCTACTAGAGTCATTTCACGATAGATTGAAACATATCTCAAATATTATTAAAATATTTATAGATCCACTTGTTCAATAAATAAATATTTTAATAAATAAATATTTTAATAATATTTGAGATATACGTCAACTTCAATACGGAACCAAAATGAGAATAGTTACTTGTAGATTGAAACATACCAGCTTGTCTTCACCACAAAGTTTGTAACATTTTTTGCCCAAAATCACCCAAGACAAATCATGCTGCTTTCCTTTCAGTTGAGGTCCGAAGCAGTGGAACCATCCTTACTACAACCCCTGAAAACCCTCACAACCATATGAAGAGACCTGTAACCTTTAATTACAACCAATGAAGATCTCTCCTAATACACTTACGAGTGATCCCCACGGACTACATTTGCTGCATCAACCGAGTAATTAAAACTGAGGACACTTCTTGTCGTGTTGAAACGTGCAACCTGACTTTTCTCCCTGTTTATCAGCATACCATTGTCTGCTGTTGATTTCTCAACTTTATCAAGCTCTTTTTTAATTGCTTATTTATTAACTATGGTAAAACACCATCCCCAAAGAACCTTTTCTGTGATTCCATTTCTTTACTTACATCATTTGTATATATAAGTAAACATGGAGGTTCTTGAACCTCTCCTCTTCATGATTACAAGATCAGACAATGGTTTACATACTCCAATTCTTGGAGTTATATTTTCTAGAAATGAAGACACCCATTGAATCACGTCTCATCCAATAACCCTCATTTTCGTCAGTAGATTCCCCATGATCTACTCTATCAAATGCCTTGAGTAGGTCAATAGTGTTACAGTCCATTTGACCTCCTGAATCTAAAATTTGTGCTATATCTTGCAGAAATCCTGCACATTGAGCCGCACTAAATTTAATAATGTAATTCGACAAGCATGTCTGATATAATTAGGAAGAATGCTTTCCCAGAGCTTTCATGTAACAAAGTTAAGCTGCACACTGGGGTTCTTCATTCATTTGGCATACAATAGCAAACAGTAAGCAAAGTACTATATCATTTCAGGTACCACCACGTTCCGTTACACCTGAAGAAGCTACCGAGGAGACATCGGAAGAAGAGGAAGAAGTACTCGTGGAACCGTCTGAGCCAGTAAGTTCTTCAACAAGAAATTGGTAAAATTACAATTACTAGTCTTAAGGAAGTGATACGTACCAAAGTTCACGATACCTTGGAGATTCTCCTGCAGTTATGGAGATTGTAGGATATGTTTGATGTCTTTGTGGAAGTACATCCAGCAATGTTTAAGCTACTCGCAGTAAAACTGAAGCAGTTTTTACCAAAATTTTTTCCCATTTCTGATTCCATCGATGTACTAGAATGTAACAATAAGAAGTGTATTACAGGTATAAATGATTACAAAGTTATTCATTGCAAGTAACTACATTACTTTTACCCAATTATTTTATTATTTTCTTGAATTTGCTTTTTGGGTTGACACAAGACAGGTCTTACGATGACGACATGATGGGAAAGGGCTAGGAGTGGGAAGGAAGCATCCTTGGCATTAACGAAGGTATAGTCCGAGCATTTGCTCTGTGTGAAATTCGAAAACCGCAGAAAACCATCTTCAGAGCTGCCAACAGTAGAGTTCGAACCCACTTTTTACTCAGTTATATCCTTACTCTGTAAGTTAGTAATTGTAAGACAGGTCTTCTAAAATAGCACTGATGAGCTGTGGAGGATCCACATTTGCCCTGCTGATGGCATGGACCCTGCAACTTATACCCCTCCAGGGTGCTCTGATTCCTGCCAATATCATCTCAGGCACAGACCAGTATCCTCCTGTCTGTGTTCAGTGGGATGGCCAGTGCATTTTCTTGCTAGAGGAAAAGGTTTCTTGACATCATCTCAGACGCAGGCAAGCATCCTGCTGTCTGTGTTCAGTGAGATGGCCAGTGCATTGTCTTGCTGCAGGAAAAGGTTTCTTGGTATCATCTCAGGCGCAGGCAGGCATTCTCCTGTCTGTTGAATGTTCCGTGGGATGGCCAGTTCATTGTCTTGGTGCGGGAAAAGGTTTCTTGATATCATCTTAGACGAAGCAGGCAAGCAACCTCCTGTCTGAGGAGTGTTCACTGGGATGGCCAGTGCACTGCCTTGCTGCAGGAAAAGGTTTCTTGATATCATCTAAGCCGCAGGCATGCATCCTCCTGTCTGAGGAGTGTTCACTGGGATGGCCAGTGCATTGTGTTGCTACAGGAAAAGGTTTCTTGATATCATCTCAGATGCAGGCGAGCATCCTGCTGTCTGTGGAGTGTTCACTGGGATAGCCAGTGCACTGCCTTGCTGCAGGAAAAGTTTTCTTGATATCATCTCAGATGCAGGCGAGCATCCTGCTGTCTGTGCAGTGTTCAGTGGACTGGCCAGTGCATTGTCTTGGTGCAGGAAAAGGTTTCTTGATATCATCTCAGGCGCAGGCAGGCATCCTTCTGTCTGTGTTCAGTGGACTGGCCAGTGCATTGTCTTGGTGCAGGAAAAGGTTTCTTGATATCATCTCAGACGCAGGCAAGCATCCTTCTGTCTGTGTTCAGTGGGATGGCCAGTGCATTGTCTTGCTACAGGAACAGGTTTCTTGATATCATCTCAGGCGCAGGCAGGCATCCTTCTGTCTGTGTTCAGTGGGATGGCCAGTGCATTGTCTTGCTGCAGGTAAAGGTTTCTTGATATCATCTCAGGCGCAGGCAGGCATCCTTCTGTCTGTGGAGTGTTCACTGGGATAGCCAGTGCACTGCCTTGCTGCAGGAAAAGTTTTCTTGATATCATCTCAGATGCAGGCGAGCATCCTGCTGTCTGTGCAGTGTTCAGTGGACTGGCCAGTGCATTATCTTGGTGCAGGAAAAGGTTTCTTGATATCATCTCAGGCGCAGGCAGGCATCCTTCTGTCTATGGAGTGTTCAGTGGAGTGGCCAGTGCATTGTCTTGCTGCAGGAAAAGGTTTCTTGATATCATCTCAGGCGCAGGCAGGCATCCTTCTGTCTATGGAGTGTTCAGTGGAGTGGCCAGTGCATTGTCTTGCTGCAGGTAAAGGTTTCTTGATATCATCTCAGGCGCAGGCAGGCATCCTTCTGTCTGTGTTCAGTGGACTGGCCAGTGCATTGTCTTGCTGCAGGTAAAGGTTTCTTGATATCATCTCAGGCACAGGCAGGCATCCTGCTGTCTGTGTTCAGTGTTCAGTAGAGTGGCCAATGCATTGTCTTGCTGCTGGAAAATGTTTCTTGATATCATCTCAGACGCAGGCGAGCATCCTGCTGTCTGTGGAGTGTTCAGTGGAGTGGCCAGTGCATTGTCTTGCTACAGGTAAAGGTTTCTTGATATCATCTCAGACGCAGGCAAGCATCCTTCTGTGTTCAATGGGATGGCCAGTGCATTGTCTTGCTGCTGGAAAATGTTTCTTGATATCATCTCAGACGCAGGCAAGCATCCTTCCGTCTGTGTTCAGTGTTCAGTGGAGTGGCCAGTGCATTGTCTTGCTACAGGAAAATGTTTCTTGATATCATCTCAGACGCAGGCAAGCATCCTGCTGTCTGTGTTCAGTGAGATGGCCAGTGCATTGTCTTGCTGCTGGAAAATGTTTCTTGCAGGGCGCCGGAGGCGAAGAAATGGATAGGCAGATTCTTGTAATGTTCACTAGTGAGGGACATTGGCAGATATACCAGGGGTTCCCATTTCATCGCTCATGAACAGTCCTCAAAAGGGGATACCGCCACCACCGATTGAGCTCTAGCCTACCGGCAAGGGGGCGGTGTTGTCTTGTGTGCTATGTGATGCACTTGTGCACGGTCATCGTTGTGATTCAACTGGTATCTGAATGCATCTGAGCAAGCAACCTTTTTCCATACTTCCATGGAGTTGCTTGTTTTACTCTTGTTGTTGTTGGGTAGTTATTTTTAACTTTATCACTTGTATTGGTAAGCTTGTAGTAAGACCAACCTATTGTTTTGTAAGCCGTAATGTTAAGCCCTGGAAATACTTTAAGTCGTGTGTAAATTTGTAGGTGATGATCGTTGATTCCAACCCCACTATCGGCAGCTCTGAAGATGGTTTGCCATTTTCACACCAGGCAAATGCTGGGGCTTTACCACAGTTAGCCCACAATCACTTGCTTTCCACTCCTATCCCATCGTCGCCATAAGACATATCTGTGTCGGTGCAACGTAAAGCAACTTCTAGAAAAGAAAAAGAAAAAAACGGAATGATTGGGCGAAATAAAATGTTTTAAGCACCTGAATGCATGATCAGAAGTAGTGGATGAAGTTTAAGGGGACACAAAGGAAGAAAGAGAGACGTGAGGAGCAACCAGTCAAAACGTGAATGTCCATTAATTGAAACTTTTCAGGAGAAGCAAAAGAAAAAAGGATAGCTACTAAAGTAACCACATTTAGTTCGTTATTGGAATCCCGAATGAGATCATTATTCTATTTATATTTTGGACAATATACAATGTACAATGCACCCATATGCGGCTGTAAAGCTGGACGGTGACAAGTAGGGAGGAGAGTAGAATTCAAGCCAGTGAAACGAAATACGATAGGAAAGACAAGGAAACAAAGATGTGACAAAGGAATTCGGAATGGAAGGAGGGAATTGTTGTTTGTTCGTCAACCCTTGTCTCGTTTCTCTACGGGGTCGGATACGAGACGAGATGAATCTGTTGTGGCGGGTTTTTATGACCGGATGCCCTTCCTGACATTAACCTATCAGAGGATTTAATGAGATGAAATGAATGACATGATATATGATAGTAGGAAGGGAGAGGGTGAAACCCAGTGCCAGCACGTAGCCCACTCCTGTCGAATAGCACCAAGGGGTCTGCTCAAGGCTTAACGTCCCCATCCGACGGACAAATCACCATCAATAGCGTCTTATGCCGTCGCTCCATATGAGCACTGTGGAGAGGTTTGGCATGCAATCGAGTGATTAGAAATTGATAGGAGTAAACTAAGATGATTTGAACATGTAAAGAGAATGGAGATGAGAGCGAACAAGGTAGATCATGAAGAAGTGCCAGCAGAAACTATTATATAGGACATTACATGTTTTTTTATCATCACTAGACTGCATTAATTTTAATACTTGAAAATTATAACTTGCCAAATTAGACTTTTTATCACTTCATATTTACATTACCAACTGAGATCAGCATAAAATTAATATTTACCTCAAGGAATTCAATAAACTATAAAACTACTTTGAAAAACAACTCGTTATAGGCAGAAAATTATTTTCTACAAAAAATTTGTTACATTTATTGCAGTCTAGCTCCTTCCTTTAACCCAGCTGAGGTAAGGTTCCAGTGTGCCTTATTTCAGAATACTGATTGTTACTCATGGCATAATTGTGTCAAATTATACTCTGTACAGTGGCTGAAATCAACAGAGGGTTTTATTTCAGTGTTTGTTTGATGTGACGACAGCTTACCATTTTTTACCACATTGTTTATTATCTTGGAATGAAATGAAATGGCGTATGGCTTTTAGTGCTGGGAGTGTCTGAAGACAAGTCTGGCTCGCCAGATGCAGGTCTTTTGATTTGACTCCCATAGGCTCCCGTAGGCGACCTGCACGTCGCGATGAGGATGAAATGATGATGAAGACGACACATACACCCAGCCCTCGTGCCAGCGAAATGAACCAATTATGGTTAAAATTCCCGACCCTGCTGGGAATCGAACCCGGGACCACTGTGACCAAAGGCCAGCACGCTAATCATTTAGCCATGGAGCCGGGACTATCTTACAATATCTGTCCATGACTTGAAATAACAAACCATTGGTCAGCATTTCTATGTTTGTGGTTATTAACCCAATTATTCCATTGGTACAGTATGGTACATACCATACCATACCTTCCTGTTTTTTTTCCTCCTCCTTACTTCTAAGCATGATTCGATAGAAACAATTCATATTGTAGTCGCAAATAATGTTTTATGTGTCATACTTTAGACGAGCAGTCAGTTTTGTTCTTCACGACTCAATCTTAAATTCCAAGCAGTTGTTGGTGCAAACAAATCATCAAATAAAAGCCTCTGTGGATTTCAGGCATTGTAGGGAGTATCAGCCTGACATTGTAAAACAGTGTTGCCAGATTTTTGATCATTATGAGAAAATCAGAAGTAAGGCACACGGTGCTTTTAGCAGTCATATTCGGTGTGTTCCCTAGTGATCCTGCTGCTTGGAACCTCTGAAGCTATGTTTCTTCTTTGTCTTTCAATTTACATC
Source organism: Anabrus simplex (assembly GCF_040414725.1). Lineage (NCBI taxonomy): Eukaryota > Metazoa > Arthropoda > Insecta > Orthoptera > Tettigoniidae > Anabrus > Anabrus simplex. The sequence continues at coordinate 100,950,616 of NC_090278.1, forward strand.
ATACCATAAAAGTGGGCAACTGCTGAGCTGCCCTGAGCTGGAGTGGCATTTCGTTATCCATACCTGGATGTTGACTACATAGTGAGTGGTCTCAACTATGCTGAACTGGAGTGGCCAGTTCCTTATCCATACCTGGATGTTGCTTAAATAGTGAGTGGTCTCAACTATGCCAGGGTCACTGCTGAGCTGGAGTGGCCAGTTCCTTATCCATACCTGGATGTTGCTTACATAGTGAGTGGTCTCAACTATGCTGAGCTGGAGTGGCCAGTTGCTTATCCATACCTGGATGTTGCTTACATAGTGAGTGGTCTCAACTATGCTGAGCTGGAGTGGCCAGTTGCTTATCCATACCTGGATGTTGCTTACATAGTGAGTGGTCTCAACTATGCTGAGCTGGAGTGGCCAGTTCCTTATCCATACCTGGATGTTGCTTACATAGTGAGTGGTCTCAACTATGCTGAACTGGAGTGGCCAGTTCCTTATCCATACCTGGATGTTGCTTACATAGTGAGTGGTCTCAACTATGCCAGGGCCACTGCTGAGCTGTATGAGCTGGAGTGGCCAGTTCCTTATCCATACCTGGATGTTGCTTACATAGTGAGTGGTCACAACTATGCTGAGCTGGAGTGGCCAGTTGCTTATCCATACCTGGATGTTGCTTACATAGTGAGTGGTCTCAACTATGCCAGGGCCACTGCTGAGCTGTATGAGCTGGAGTGGCCAGTTCCTTATCCATACCTGGATGTTGCTTACATAGTGAGTGGTCTCAACTATGCTGAGCTGGAGTGGCCAGTTCCTTATCCATACCTGGATGTTGCTTACATAGTGAGTGGTCTCAGCTATGCTGAGCTGGAGCGGCCAGTTCCTTATCCATACCTGGATGTTGACTACATAGTGAGTGGTCTCAACTATGCTGAGCTGGAGTGGCCAGTTTCTTATCCATACCTGGATGTTGCTTACATAGTGAGTGGTCTCAACTATGCCAGGGCCACTGCTGAGCTGTTCTGAGCTGGAGTGGACAGTTGCTTATCCATACCTGGATGTTGCTTACATAGTGAGTGGTCTCAGCTATGCTGAGCTGGAGTGGCCAGTTCCTTATCCATACCTGGATGTTGACTACATAGTGAGTGGTCACAACTATGCTGAGCTGGAGTGGCCAGTTCCTTATCCATACCTGGATGTTGCTTACATAGTGAGTGGTCTCAACTATGCTGAGCTGGAGTGGCCAGTTGCTTATCCATACCTGGATGTTGACTACATAGTGAGTGGTCTCAACTATGCTGAGCTGGAGTGGCCAGTTCCTTATCCATACCTGGATGTTGACTACATAGTGAGTGGTCTCAACTATGCCAGGGCCACTGCTGAGCTGTATGAGCTGGAGTGGCCAGTTCCTTATCCATACCTGGATGTTGCTTACATAGTGAGTGGTCACAACTATGCTGAGCTGGAGTGGCCAGTTGCTTATCCATACCTGGATGTTGCTTACATAGTGAGTGGTCTCAACTATGCCAGGGCCACTGCTGAGCTGTATGAGCTGGAGTGGCTAGTTCCTTATCCATACCTGGATGTTGCTTACATAGTGAGTGGTCTCAACTATGCTGAGCTGGAGTGGCCAGTTCCTTATCCATACCTGGATGTTGCTTACATAGTGAGTGGTCTCAACTATGCGAGGGCCACTGCTGAGCTGTTCTGAGCTGGAGTGGACAGTTGCTTATCCATACCTGGATGTTGCTTACATAGTGAGTGGTCTCAACTATGCGAGGGCCACTGCTGAGCTGTTCTGAGCTGGAGTGGACAGTTGCTTATCCATACCTGGATGTTGCTTACATAGTGAGTGGTCTCAGCTATGCTGAGCTGGAGTGGCCAGTTCCTTATCCATACCTGGATGTTGCTTACATAGTGAGTGGTCTCAACTATGCCAGGGCCACTGCTGAGCTGCCCTGAGCTGGACAGTTCCTTATCCATACCTGGATATTGCTTACATAGTGAGTGGTCTCAACTATGCCAGGGTCACTGCTCTGCTGCCAGTTGCTTATCCATAGTTGTAGGTTGACTACATAGTGAGTGGTCTCAACTATGGTAGGGCCACTGCTGAGCTGCCTCAAGCTGGAGCTTTTGGTGGCCAGGTCCTTTCCACTAGTCTAGTGGTGATTAGTGTTGATTAGCTTCAGAGTTTTCGTGGGTTTGGTGGCTCAACATGACTGCGCAGTTGGCTGTAAATTTTTTTTTGGTACTTAACGAAATTGGTAGAATAACCTATTTCCTGTCTGTTATATATGATACAATTTGACCCTACATACTAGAATAACTTATATATTCAAGAATGCATTCAAACTGACATGGAAATGTTTTTCTTTCATCGTGGCTACGAGCTAGCTTTATATGTGGTTTCATTAGCTATGAAAGTGTGTCATCTCCTGTTGATCAGCAGGACATACCTGCCAACTTTTATGGTTTATCCATAAAATGTACGGAAATTCCAGCATTTTACAGTTATATGGATGGACGGTGTTATTTTACGACTCCACGGACAGAGTTTTGAAAAGTTAACACCAATAATCGCCCTCTTCCGTACAATCGATTGTTTGCATGGGTCAAAGCACGCTTGGTCTTGGTCAAAGGCAAGTCCATGATAGTCGATAACTCATTCTCTGATATTATTGGTATTTTTAACCGTGTGTAGTTTTTGTCATTATTGGAATTGAATTTAAAGCCGGGATAACAGTTCGTCCGTTTGAATCTTCGGTGTCAACAGGCTTTGCTCCGAAAAATCTTTGTTGTGCTCCATTTGCCTGTTGTGATTTAACAATTTGCCTTATCCAGTAACTTCGGATCTGCACTAGTGTAGATTAAGTTCAGTTATGCCTTTCCGAATCTATGTGGAGGCATTCCTTGAATAACAACAATTATGAATTATACTGCATCACTAAAAATCCTCAAGATCTACAGCAAGAGTGCTCAAGAACCTAAGATATCTACAAAAATTTATCTTAACTTATAAAGTGCTACATGAACTTCTGTTTTTAATTCTTCAAGAAAAGTGTCATAAATGTTACAATTGTGTTGACTTCTTGGCATTTTTGTATTGGCTGATGATGACATGGACATATGTCGAAACTGGTCTCATAACGTATTAAACATGTTGCTACATTAATTTATGCAACAATATTATTGTATTGAATAGGTGGAACATCTTTCTCCTTTTAGCATTGTAATACGGAACAGTGATGAAGTTTTTATACCACTGTTAGCGAAGCCCATTAAATTGTAAAGAAGAAAATGAAGAAGAATTACATTCGTACCACGTGTGTGGATGCTTTACATCGTGTGCATATTCTTTGTTCACAAGGTTGGCGTCGTGTTCATTTTGTGGAAGTGTTTGACTGCCTTGGGTGTTTATGTTATCATTTTATGTGACGTTCGGTGATCCAGGTTCATTTCGATTTTCAGTACTTATAGAGACATTTGTTCTCAGACATTTTCATATGCTACATTCCTGTTGTAGATTATCATGAATAAATCCAGTAAGAAACTACTTCCAGATATTTAAAGAATCGTATTCTGTTGATTATCCGTGCATACTAAAATCAAGAAGGAGAAAAATTTGCCTTTTGCACGGAATGTGGTTGTGATATTAATATTTCACATGGTGGAAGAAACAATTTAAGTGATGTTATTGGCATCAGGTTCAAACGTGGAAGGACAGACTGGCTGAAAATGGACTGCACCTCAATATCCAGAAGACAGAATACCTGGAATGTGGCCCCCAAACCAGAGGTACCATAAGTATCAGTGAAGAAGACCTGCAGAAGACCATGCAATTTAAGTACTTGGGATCCGTCGTCACCTCAAACTGTGACACCACTCCTGATACTCGGATGAGGGTAAATGCAGCTTGGCTCAAGTGGAGACAGGTCACTGGAGTCCTCTGTGATAAAAAGATGCCTCAATATCTAAAGGCAAAAGTTTATAAGAGTGTGGTACGGCCAGCAGCGATCTATGGGACTGAATGTCGCCCCATGACGAAACAACAGGAGCAAATGTTGACAACCATGGAGATGAAGATGCTTCGATGGTCCATGGGGCTGACCCGATGTGACCACATAAGGAACACGGACGTCCGGCAAAGGTTTGGAGTCGCGCCCATCATAGACAAAGTGAGGGAAGCCCGTCTCCGATGATACGGCCACGTCACGAGAAAACAGGACGACTCAGTTGCCAAAACAGCACTCCACATCAACCCAGAAGGAACAAGACCACGAGGAAGACCGGCAAAGAGATGGACTGACAACATCAGGGCAGACATGCACAGTGTTGGCTTAACACCAGAAGATGTCAACGACAGACAGAAATGGAGGAGATGTAGCAAAGCAGCAGACCCTGCAAGTCGGGATTAATGCTAAGAAAGAGAGAGAGAGAAATTGGCATTCAGACTTCGAACATAGTAGATGATCTCCAGGATACAGATAAATCCCTTTTCTTTTTGTCAGTGAGAAACTACTGTTGTATTGCCTGTAACTACATCATCAACAAGTTTCCACAGATGCACAGTTTTCTTCCATTCGTTTTTTCTTGGAAAAGTTTGCTATCATGTTATGCAAGGAAGAGAATGAAACTGCAGATGAGGTGCTGAATGAGCTTCAGGTAGATGATACTTCGACTGCAAATGAATCCAGTTGGGCACAAATATCAAGAATTTGTGGAGCTGATGGACTTCTTAAGTATAACCAAATTTTTAAAGTAATGCTCCCTATTCTCACCGCACCCCATAACAATGCAGAATGTGAACATGTTTTTAGCCTTGTGAAGAAAAATAGAACAGAGTTCAAATCATGCATGTCCAATGAATCTCTGGAGTCTATTTCTGTTTTGAAGACCAGGAGTTGTAGTTCCTGTTATGACAAAACATTTTCTCAAGACCTTTTTCAGTAAGCTAAAACGGTCACAACTATGAATTTAAAGTCGGACTAGCATGTGATTTGCAGCATGTATCATATTATTTCTTGCCTGTGTTACGTTGAACAAGTTTTATTGTGTAAAGCCTTTTTCAATTATCACATATCTGCTTAATTTATCAAGGAAGTCCTCTCATGTATGCTCCAAACTAATATTCACCATGCCTGCTGCTTTTTAACATGCATTTCTTCTTGAATGTTATGTTCATCTACAAATCGTTGTCCTATGATGTAAGTAGACATGGTTTCATTGAAGTATCTTGTTTAAAGCGTGAATTATTGTATTTTGTAGCCCAGAAGTATTATTATATTTGTCAAGCCGGGGTATTACAAGTCGTCCATTTCATGACCGTATCGATGAGCATAATCAAGAAGTTAATATAATGAACCACCTAATCGGTACTTTATTTTTTGCCTCTGGCAAAATTGAATATATATTAACACTTACAGAACATGTTTCGACCACTTCGTAGTCATCTTCAGCTGTGTAAAGAAAAAAAACTAAGATGAAAAAACATGAGGATAATAAGCAAAAGTGATACTCTTAGGTTATAATGAAAAAATTTGCTGTGTTGACTGTTTGGTAAAAGTTCTTTGGTGACTCCTTTGTTATAAAATGGCGGTCACCTGATCAGGACATCTTGCTTCTTGTTCTTATTTGGAAAAGATGTTTATTCTGCGCTGTCCAGAAGGTCTGTCTTTGAGCGCGATCTCGTGTAGTAGCGATGTGACACAGTCTGACAGTTCATGCAATACTCTGGAGAGAAGGGAAGTAGAGTTCTGTCATCATCTAATATATCAAGTGGGAGGAGGAAGATTAGGCTGTGATGTCGTGTTTGATTATATCTCTTGTCCGAATTGTCTGTTTCCTGTCTAACCATTCCAAGTATTTACTGATATGCTCATATAGGATGTTTTTTTGCTCGTTGTTTTCGTTAAGATTCTGTTCACCGTTTTCTAATTTATCAAGAACGATGTGGATGTTTTCCAGGTTGTTCATTAGACTTCCTTTATTGATCATACAGATGATTTGAAGGTCCTGTCTGATGTTAGTGAATTTCATACGAGTTCCCATGGCAGAGAATTTTCTGTATTTTTCTGCATTGACGTGTTCTTGATATCTAATTAAGAAGTTCCTTCCAGATTGTCCCACGTAAGTTTTTTTACACTGAATACATGTTAGCTTATAAATGCCAGATTCCTGGAATTCGTCATCCTTAAGTTTATTAGCTTTATTGTGATTAAAGAATCTATGTTTCGTGTTGTTGTTTGTAGAGAAAGCTACTTTGGTGTTGTGTTTCTTGAATAAGTTGGTGATCTCATAAATCCTCGGGTTATTAAAGGTGAATTTGACGTATCATTTTGCCTTTTCTGTTTGCTGTTTAAGTTTGATTTGTTGTTGATATTTGCACTTAGTAATGATTTTATTGATGAATTTCAAACTAAAACCATTATGTAGGGCTTGTTGATGAATGAAAGATAGTTCCTTCTTTCTGTCTGTTTCTGCCTCAGGGGCTCTGAACTTTGGTGCGTGGGTTGGCGTCCATGGGGCCCTTAGCTGAGTCCTGGTATTACTTACACTTACTTGTGCCAGGCTCCTCACTTTCATCTATCCTATCCGACCTCTCTTGGTCAACTCTTGTTCTTTTCCGACCCCGACGCTATTAGGTTTGCGAGGGCTAGGGAGTCTTTCAGTTTTCACACCCTTCGTGGCCCTTGTCTTCCTTTGGCCGATATCTTCATTTGTCGAAGTGTCGGATCCCTTCCATTTTTCCGTCTGATTAGTGTTGCATAGAGGATGGTTGCCTAGTTGTACTTCCTCTTAAAACAATAATCACCACCACCACTCTGTCTGTTTCTGTTAGTGGTATTTCAAAGGCTCTGTTGACGATACTATGGTAAGCAGATTTCTTTTGTGAGATGGGATGTAAAGAATCGCACTTGATTGTGGTCGGTGTAAAGGTGGGTTTCCTGTATATTTTAAACTGGAAATGGTTGTATTTCTGAGTTGTTTGGATATCTAGAAAATTAAGTATGCCTTTCTCTTCTTCAGCTGTAAATTTTATGTTAGGGTCTAAATTATGTAAAGTGTTTAGAATACTAAGATTGTCATTGATATCCTTATTAATTATGGCATAAGTATCATCAACATAGCATAGCCAGAGATCAAGTCCTTTAATGTGGCCTATTATCTGAGTGTGTTCCAAATAATCGAGGTATATGTTAGCTAAAATTCCAGAAGCCGGTGCTCCCATTGGAAGTCCATCTTCTGATATATTTTATTATTAAGAGAAAAGAAATTATGGTTCAAAACAAATTTCAAGATAGTCATAAAGTTCTCTATTTCGGGCATACTGATACGTTTGTGAACTAAGTAAGATGGCGACTACTGTGTGTGAGTCTGTGATATCCGTAGTAGATAATGGTGTAAGATGCAGTGAAAAATGTGGCAAATGCAGAAGAGTAGTTAAAAATGGGATTCTGTGTCGTAAGTGTGATGAATGGGTACCATTTTCGTTGTGCAAATATTGTAAATAGGACTGATATTGAAGAAAGTGAGCGGCTGTGTCCCGAGTGTAAACAAACCGATAGTGAGGCAGAACAACAAGAAAGAGAGACATACGAAACTATAATTAATATTTTAGGAGTGCTACAAGAAGACTTATGCGCTCTGAAACATGAAAATGAAAGCTTAAAGGACAGAATAAAGAAACTGGAAGATAAAGAAGACATTGGAGAAGAAAGATCGCCGTGGACGGAAGTGACGCGTAGCCATTTTAGGCCTAATGTTAAACATATGGGAGAAACTACGTACAACTTAAAACCTTCCTTTCTATGACATAACTTAAAACCGGGAAAAAACTCTTTGCAGTGCCAAAATAGATTTCGGTTACTTCAGCAAGTTCCAGAAGAAGACACACCAAGTTTTCCAAATAATTTTAAATCCAGTGGAGGTAACCTACAGAAGAAGAAAACCAACCGAAAGTCAAGATCGCCAAAGATTCATCTCTACGCAGACAGTCAAGGGCGGGGTATGGCAGAAGGCATCAAGGATGAGCTGCAGAATCCAGAAACTGAGGTTTTAGGACTAATAAAACCAGGTGCCAAAACTGAAGACGTCCTTTCAAGTTATGATCCTGTGTTAGAGAAGGATAATTATGTGGTAATTGTGAGTGGTACAAATGACATTGCTGCAAATGAAGGTGAAGAACTAATTACAACTCTCAGAGGTAAGATTTCCAAACTACCTGACTCAAAAGTAATTGTAGTTAATGTGCCACCTAGGTATGACCTTTTAGAGGACTCATGTGTGAACAAAGCTGTACATGATGTAAATATAAAAATCAAGAGATTATGTAAGAGTTTTAGAAATGTCTGTGTAGTAGATACTTTAGGTCTTGGCAGGCAAATGTTCACTAGGAATGGGTTACATCTGAATGGTAATGGAAAAACAAATCTCTGTAGACAAATTGCTACAATTATCAACAGAGATTTGCAAACTAATCTGTACTTAAGAAAACCCATATCACTAAACTGGCACATACAGGGAAACTTGCCAGAAAGCCCAGGCCCTTAAATCAAGATCTATGTACAAGGATCTGGGTTCCAGGGACGTTCTCAACTCATGAGTCAAATGTTACCCAATTGCAACAGTCAAGTTTTAGGGAGGAAGGAGGTCTGAGATTGCTCTTGGTAAACTGTCAAAGTGTAGTAAATAAACAATTAAAATTCGGTACATTGATGGAATCTTATGAGACTGATGTGGTGATAGGAGTAGAATCGTGGTTGAGAGAAGGGGTGGGTAATAGAGAAGTATTTCCAGAAGGGTACACAGTCTATCGTAGAGACCGAGGAGATAAAAAGGGAGGGGGGGGGGGGTGTTTATTCTGGTGAAGGAAACTTATTGTTCGCATGAATGGTTTACCGATGAAAGGGATGAAATATTAGGGATAAAATTAGTTTGTGATAATATGAAGGAGGTGGGAATTATAGGAACATACAGGCCTGGAAGAGAGGAAAGAGACATGGAAATATTTGAGAAAATAATAGATTATACTCATAAAAACAATAATAATGATGTGGTAATAATAGGGGGAGATCTAAACTTGCCTGAAGTTGAACGGAATGAGCTGCAAGTGAAGCTCATGAACAGAAACTGGCAATTAAGTTAATCTGGGAGGGAGGATTTACATAAGTAGTACAAGAACCGACTCATCTCAATAACTTGCTAGATGTATTCTTGGTTAAACCATGGGAAATTGTTGATAAAACTGAGGTAATTGAAGGAATAGGTGACCATAAGGCTGTAATAATGGATGTAGGACTCGTACCAAAAAGGCTTAATAAGAGGGTCACACAAGACAAGAAATTATACAGAAAAACTAAAGTTGATGAATTTGGGACTTACCTTAAATCACAATTCAGTTGTTGGATAAGTAAAGGGAGTAATATGGATACACTTTGGGCTAAATTTAAAGGAATTATTTGGGAAGGAGAGAAGAGATTTGTACCTGTTACGAAGGGTAAAATGACCTCAGACCCTGTTTATTATACAAGGGAAATAAGAAAATTAAAATGAAAATGTAGAATAGTAAACAGGAAAATCAAAGAGGGTAGGGAGAGTAGAGAAACTAGAAAACAGCTAATGAGGGAACTGAATAGAGTGAAAAAGGAAGCAAAAGAGAATTATATGAATGGCATACTTCAAGAGGGTAATGACCACAAAGGGAAATGGAAAAAGCTGTATTCATATATCAGGAATCAAAAAGGAAAAGGAATCCAAATTCCTACAATGGTGGGAGAAGGGGGTGAACACTATTTAACAGATACTGAGAAAGCAAACCTATTTAGTAGGGAATTTAGAGATTCAGTAGATGATTGTCAAGAGTTGGAAACCGAAACAGAAGATACAGAGGGAGAGAGACAGAGGGAAACAAGAAGCTTCTCATTCACAAACGAAGATATTTTCAGAGAAATCCAACTGCTTCAGCAAGGAAAAGTTGCAGGAAGTGATCAAATTACTGGGGAGGTCTTTAAGACAATGGGGTGGTACATAGTGCCTTATTTAAAATTTCTCTTTGACTATGTCGTAAATAATAGTGTAATACCAAAGGAATGGAAGGAATCTATAATAATACCAGTTTATAAAGGAAAGGGTGATAAAAGGAAACCAGAGAACTACAGACCAATCAGCCTGACCAGTATAGTTTGTAAAATACTGGAGAGTTTAATAGCAAAGTACATCAGAGGGATATGTGATGATAAAAATTGGTTCATGAGGAGCCAGTATGGATTTAGAAAGAAATTTTCTTGCGAGGCACAACTGGTGGGATTTCAGCAGGACATATCAGATCAGATGGATTCAGGAGGTCAGTTAGATTGCATAGCCATAGATCTTTCCAAAGCCTTTGATAGAGTGGAACATGGAATATTATTAAAGAAATTGGAGGGAATAGGATTGGACGTAAGGGTTACACGTTGGATAAAAACATTTCTAAATTCAAGGGTTCAGAAAGTCAAAGTAGGAAATAATGTATCTCAGGAAGAGAAAGTTTGGAAGGGAATTGCACAGGGTAGTATAATCGGTCCGTTACTTTTCTTAATATACGCAAATGATTTAGGGAACAATATAACATCAAAAATAAGATTGTATGCAGATGACATAATTGTTTATAGGGAAATAAATACCATTGAGGATTGTTCAGAATTACAAAGGGACCCTGAGAGTATCCAACAACGGGTTGAAGAAAATAATATGAAGGTTAATGGAGGCAAATCAACTGTTACAACTTTTACAAAGAGGAGCTTTAAAACTGAATTTGAATATACTTTGGATGAGGTAGTTATCCGAAAAGATGGCAAGTGCAAATACTTAGGTGTGAGATTTGAAAGTAATTTGCACTGGAAGGGTCATATTGATGATATTGTTGGGAAAGCATACAGATCGTTACATGTCATAATGAGGCTACGTAAAGGATGCAACAAAGAATTAAAAGAAAAAAGTTACTGGAGTATGGTTCGTCCATTATTGGAATATGCAAACAGTGTTTATGATCCTCACAAGAATACCTAATAAAAGAAATAGATAGTGTGCAGAGGAAAGCAGCAAGATTTGTAACAGGGGATTTCAGGAGAAAGAGTAGTGTATCAGAAATGTTAAAGGAACTTGGGTGGGAAACTAAGTAAGAGAAGGGAGAAAACTAGACTATACAGGAGAAGAAGCATGGGGAGATATCCTTGAGAGGCTTCAGTTGGAAAATAATTATATCGGCAGGACTGACCACAAATATAAAATTAGAAGGAATTTTAGCAGAAGCGATTGGGGTAAATTTTCATTCATTGGGAAGGGTGTGAAGGAGTGGAACAGTTTACCAGGGGTAGTGTTTGATCCTTTTCCAAAATCTGTACAGATATTCAAGAAGAGAATAAACAACAACAGAGAAAATAAATGAAATGTTAGAAGGCATTCGACCAGTGCAGGATATTGTAAATAAAAAATGTGTGTGATTAAATTAATTTCATCCCCTGGTCTATGGAGTTTGGACAGCCCAGGTAGGGGACTGCCTGTAGGGGTGAAGTACAGTGGGGACTACGGGACCGCTACGGTAGCTGTGAAGGCCCTTCAGGAACTCTGAAAAGTGGTGGCAAAAGGGGCTCTGGTTAAGACGCAGCAGGTTGTTATGCTACTTAGGTTCCAAAATGGTTAAAATATAAATATGTAAATAAATTCAATGTTAATTTTAATCTTATACCAGTTGTATATTATTATTAGAAGTAATTTCACATACTGTATATGAGTTGACTATGTTTGTAAGATATTACAAGTAGAATTTTGTAAACAATATAAATTTATTAAGGATGACGTGTGTGTTTAATAGAACAAGTTATTAGCGTAAATTGTATAATATTGTATTGTAGGAAAATTTTCTTCGTCTCTTGTTAATTTAAAATTTAGTGCTTGACAATGTATTTTAGTGTACCTTTTGCCACCGAGGTAGACACCTCATTTGCAAATAAAGAGATTTTGATTTGATTTTATTTGATTTGATTTAATAAATTCGTTTTTATAATCTCAATGGTGTCTTTAATAGGGATGTTCGTGTACATGTCGTTGATGTCGAAGGAACTTGTTACGTGAGATGAAGTTAACTTGAAATCTTTAATAGCAATGCAGAACTCTTTGGAGTCTTTTATCGAAGATTTAGTATAAAAAACGTAGTTTTGGGTCAAGAACTTATGAATAAATTGGGATATTTTGTACGTTGGACTTCTCCGAAAATTTATTATAGGCCTCATAGGTGCGTCCTTTATATGTAATTTAGGCATAGCTCTTGCTTTAGGAAGTCCTGGATTTATATTTATGAGTTTTTGAATTTCTTGGTCGTTAAAAAGGAAGGAGCTTTGCTTCAGTATCCCTTTCAAATTCTTTTGAATTTTTAGGGTGGGGTCTTTCTCACTTACCTTAAATTTGTTGTTAGAGAAAAAAGTTTCCGTATTTTTAATGTATTCGGTTTCATTTAATATTACCACTGTTCCGCCTTTATCGGCTTTCGTTATCACAACGTCACTTTGTCTAATTTTATGCTGAAGATCCTTCTCGATCTTAATATTTGAGGAATTGGTCAGTAATCCTTTAATTACAGAGGGAATTTTTTTCTTTGCTTCGTACCGTATGTCATTCTGAATGTCGACTGGAAGGGTTTGTATGGCCGTCTCTGTTTCTGCCAAACAGTCAACACAGCAATTTTGTTCATTATAACCTAAGAGTATCACTTGTGCTTATTATCCTAATGTTTTTTCATCTTAGTTTTTTTTTCTTTATACAGCTGAAGATGACCACTAAGTAGTCGAAACATGTTCTGTAAGTGTTAATATGTATTCAGTTTTGCCAGAGGCAAAAAATAAAGTATCAATTAGGTGGTTCATTATATTAACTTCTTGATTAAGCCGGGGTACGTCGAAAATTGTTCGATTTTTTGTTGCGTGTGAGTTTTACTGATAGCCCTTTTTAAAAGTTGGCAGGTATGGCAAGATTTAAGATCAGTCTCAAAACTTGAAGGAAACATTACTCAAAGAATGAGGTGAAAAGGGGTGCTAGTATGGTGAGAGTGTTGTTAGATGGTATCAGCAACTATCTGCAGTGGCGCTAAACTAGTCGCATGAATCTCAAACTATATTGGTTTCTTTCTGTTTTAGATCTCTGCAGAAGAAGTTTCTGAGAAAGAACAGGAAGATGTTACCAAACCATTGGTGACTGAAGACGAAGAAACAGAAGAAGATGTGGGTAAGGAAGAAGAGGAGTCAGAAGAACTAGTTGGAGATGAAGATTTGGAGAAGATTGAGGTGGAAAAAGATGTAACAGAGGAAGAAAAGGAAGAAGAAGAAGAAGAAGAACCGCTGGTAGCTGGACTCGAAGAGGAAGAAGAACAACTGCCTCCAGAGACAGATCTAGATATTGCTGACTTGAAGAAACTTCTCATTAAGAAGGATGCTGAGATTGTTTCTCTTAAGAGTCTTGTGGTGGTAAGTATCTGGAACATGCACCGCATGCCATCTTCAATTTAAGTGTTCATACTAAAGAAGAAACACAAATGCTAAACAACTTAATTATCCAATTAGCACTTAGAACCTACATTCATATAGCACGTAATTTGCTAAGGTATATTTAACTATTGTTATACTGTTGTAGCCTTACCTCTCATTTCATTGTTACTTAGGCAAAAATGGCAGAGTTGGCAGAGCGAGATGCATATTTGATGGAGGCTTTGGAGAAACTAGAAAATGTAAATAACATCATCATGGCAAACAACGAGCTCAAGGGCCAGCTGAGATTGTCTGAGGAACGAATACGAGCCCTCAACAAAGAGAAGGTGAGTCATCCTTGTACTGTACTAGAAGAAGATGGAGGAGATATCAAGTCACATGTCGATAGAATGAAGGCTGTCTCCACATCCTCTCCCAGTTCTTGTACACCTGTTTCTTCTTTTGAGGTTCATCAGGCTGCATATGGGACATAGACGTTCTAGTACATAAAACTTGTACTGCACCAGCTTCTGATTGTGAATAATGTTATTGGTTTTATGGTTTTTGGAGGCTTTTGATTACTGTAATATGGGAGCTGCTCCTTTAAGAAGGCACAAACAAATTGTCAGTAATTTGAGGCCTTCATGGGTTGCCATTCTCTAATATACCACTTCAGCGAGTGCCACAAGCGCACTAAATCATTAATGGAATATAGCAAAGAACAATGAACCTTAACTGTCTGCATGTTTGTGCGCTTTTCTTATTAATAATAATAATAATAATAATTCTCTAACATACCAGTCAGCGTAAATGGCAACATTGGGTTTTTCAGATGTGCTAATTACAGGTCTGGTTTTCTCCTGCAGAAGAAGTCATATTCTTGCATGTCACAACTACCTCATGTTGGCAGTTCAGTGTTCCTCAGTCAAGCTCCTCCGATCCCTCTCACCATCCTAGGCGCACTCTGTCCCTTTATCCTCAGAACCGCCTTTTACGCTACATCCTGGAAACACACCACAATGCACAAACAACCTCGACCATGACCTTGACGTCGGTATGGGGGCTTATGTGCTTGTTGATCCCAAGGGCTGTGCCAGATCAGGGATACCCATGCTGGATTGGCCTTGGTGTAGGGCCAGACTAACAAGGTGCCCCCGAGTTGCCTGAGAGGTGCCTGTGCTCTTTATTCTTCATTACTATTTCTACCCTTCTATTCTCACCTTCTCTGCTTTCATTCCTCTTCCTGTCTAGCCAATCTCTCTGCCTCAGGCAGTAAAGTTCTATGTAGTTTTAACCATCCCCCAGTCACAAGTTTCAGGTCGTGGCGAGGTGATGTATGGCTACTGGGTGAGTAGTTCTTAGCGACTCCCCTCCAGATACTTGGCACCCTCTGGAGCATATAGCCTTGACTTCGGTACGTCAGGGCTCTGGCGAAGGGTACTCGTGGGACTATGCATGGTTTTTGAGTTTGGTTTTGATTCATCTAAGGCTGCAGGCCTTAAAACTGTGTCCTTTAATTGTTCAGTTAGGAAACGTAAATGTTCCAGTCGTGTTGACCTGTCCAGTAAGGAAGTTTGTGAAGAGCGTCTGCCACATTGCGACCAGAATCGATGGACAGAGCTTTCTTCAAGAGAACCCGTTCCTGATAAGCAATGCTGTGGAAGGTCTTGTTGGTGAAGTAGATGGAATGAGGAAATTGCGGGATGGTAGCGTACTCATTAAGACTAGTACGCTTGTGCAGAGTAAACAGTTACTAGAAGCCACAATGTTTGGGCCATTGCCAGTTAAGATTGAGAGCCACAAGTCCCTATCTTTCGTAGGGACTTGATTAAGGCCTCCGATGATGACCTAATCAGGAGCCTTGCTCGTAGAGGTGTGTCCGATGTTAAACATCTTAAGAGGCGCGTCGGTGACAACCTCTACAACACGATCTAGAGAAACTTACGGTATCGATGTACACACTTACTGTTGGGCCACATGAGGTGCTACAACTGCCAGTGGTTTGGCCACGCTGCTAGGGATCAGCAATATGCGGGGCATATGGAAAAGCAGCGCATGCTGGTGCAGAGTGCACACCACCACCAGTGTGCGTTAACTGCACTGGGGACCGCGCCCCTCGGTCAAGGAATGCCCTACATTTAAACAAGAGAAAAATATCCAGGAGATTAAGACTCTGGATAAACTTTCTTATCCAGAGGCACGGAAGAAGTATAAATCAGTGGCTCCTCTGGAATTCTCCGTCTCCTTTGCAGAGAAGGCCGCTAGTGTACGCATATCTCCCGTAAGTTTTGTACCCTCTGTCCCACCATCAACTGTGCAAACTTAAAGTGCCCAGCAAGTAGTCGTCAAACCACAGGTTCAACAGTCAGCAAGCACGTCATTGCCGAAGATGTCTCGGAAGAACTCTTCCCAGACACATTCGGCTGGAAAGTCCTCCCTCACAAGGGCGGGGGGAAAAGACTTCCTCAACAAAGGCTGGAAAATCACCTTCCAGCCATCCTTCAACTGTCCTGGAAAAGGAGGGAAAAGAGAAGCCTAAATGCTCCCCTACACGTTTGGAGAAGAAACCTTCTCCTACGAGACCGGGGGTCCCAGGATCCCCAAGAAAGCCTGGCAAATCATCTGCCATCTCTCCTCCAAAGTGTTCGAAAACGGTGGGCAGGAGTGAGGGAACACGATGTCTCCAAGGAAGAAGGTCCACTGCTCGCAGTCAATGATCACCGTCTGCAGAGTGCCCAGTCACCACGTCTCCCTCTTGTAAGGAGACGATGGAGACTGAAACAATCGTTATCGTGGACGGTGACTACAAGAACTTAGATCAAACAAAGTGTTAACTTCGTATGACTTTAAACTCTGCAGCGTAATTTCAACAAGATCAAAGAACATATACAAGCTGGACAAACCACCATATGTACAAAATAACAGTGTCATCGTCATTTTAAAAAGATTTATACTGAAGCACAATATTGTGTATCATATTTAATATTATTCTATGTAGGCGTTACAGTGTGTTTTAAGGTTGTTTCCAGTTATTAAGTTTGCTTGATTTGACTGTGGCTGATTATGGCAAAAGTTTAGTGCCAAAACTAGTACCTCATATGAACGACATGTGATTGATTCACATTAATATATGTTTGTGTATTGAATAGGAGGACCCCTATTAATTAATTTCAATTATTGTAATCCCACTTCAATATGGATCATGAAATTTCTAAATATCAATAATACAGGGGAACCAACACATTTCAGCAGCGCACACGGCACATTTTCACACCTGGATGTAACTTCGTGCAGCCGTGCGCTAGTTCCCCTGCTACGGTGGCAAGTACACGACAAGCTCTGTGATAGTGACCACTTCCCGATAATTCTATCTACCTTGAATCAAAGACAGTCCGAAGTACCAAAGCGCTGGTTACTTTGGCAGGCAAATTGGCCAGAATTTACCAAACGCACAGTGATGGCTGATGATGTGCTGGAGTCTGTTGGTGACCCCGTTTCTTCCATTACTACCGGAATATTGACTGCTGCAGAATCCGGTATTCGTCGCCGGAAACAGGTCACATGGTGGACAGACAAAATTGCATCAGCCATATGTGATCGTTGACGGGCTTTAAAGCATTAATACCAATATAATGGTCCGTTATTGGACATTATAAATTTTCCAGCTAACTCATTCTTGGTTGCCTGCGTTTCGCCCTCGTGTGCTAAGTTAGGCTCATCAGTTGGGACTTAGCACACCACCCAAGACGCAAGGCTAGTGCATACCGTGGAGGCCACTGCATTTACTCATTCGGGACAAATATTTTAAATTCCCTTTGGGAATCATCATCTGTATTATCTGATGGCCAGGCAGGCATCAAATTTTGGAAATGAGACATAGCTCTCATGGTGCATTGGTACTGCTGGTGGCTTCAAGTAGCCTATGCAGTGGCCTCCACACTATGCACTAGCCTTGCGTCTTGGGTGGTGTGCTAAGTCCCAACTGATGAGCCTAACTTAGCACACAAGGGCGAAACGCAGGCAACCAAGAATGAGTTAGCTGGAAAATTTATAATGTCCAGTAACGGACCATTATATTGGTATTATAAATTTACTCATTCGGGACAAATATTTCAAATTCCCTTTGGGAATCAACATCTGTATTATCTTTAAAGCATTATCGTCAGAATCCTACGATTGCCAGTCATGTCACATTTAAGCGTCTGCGCATGAAGGCCTGTTTTTTTTATTCAAAAAGTAAGAAAGTTACGTGGGAAAAGTATGTGTCTCCCATGACGGCACATACTCCGTCATCACAAGTATGGACAAAACTCCACGGTATTGTTGGAGTACAGAATGTGCCCTCAGTCCCCGGTATCTCCATTAATTGAGATATTGTTATGATTCCTTCAGTCATTGCAGACCATATCGCGTCACATTTCCCAATTACGTCCAGCTCGGAGAGATACGACCTACCATTTCTACCAATTAAGCATGAAGCAGAGGCACAGCATCTCTCCTTCGCCTCTAGTGCTTCACATCCCTACAACGTGCCTTTCACGGAGTGGGAGTTGTGGAGTGCACTTGCGCTATGTAGAGTTACGACTCCTGGACTGGTCAAAATCCACAGAGTGACAGATGTCTCAAGGATATCCTCACCCTATTCAAGAGAATATGGAGTGAGGGAGTGTTTCTATCTCAGTGGTGTTAGCAAATTGTGATACCAATTCCGAAGCCAGGTAAAGATCCAAAACTCCTAGATAGTTATAGGCTAATATGCCTTAAAAATGGCCTTCTTAAGCTATTTGAAAGGATGGTTAATTGGCGTCTTGTGTGGGCCATGGAAAAGGAAGGTCTCTTGTCTAACCACCAATGTGGCCTCCGCTCTCATTGGTCTGTCACTGATCATCTGGTCAGGCTGGAGAGCACCATTCAGGAGGCCTTTCTCCGGAAGGAACACCTAGTCGCCACGTTTTTTGATCTAGAGAAAACTTACGATACTGCATGCCGTTATGGAATTCTCTCCACTTTACACCAGTGAGGATTTCGGGGAAATTTGCCAACATTTATTGAGAACTTCATGTCCTTCCAGCCCTTTAGACTCAGAGTAGGGATTGCATTTTCTCAGTATTATGTTCAGGAAAATGGAGTACCTCAGGTATCTGTTCTGAGTGTCACGCTGTTCGCAATCGCCATCAATGGCATAGTTGCCGCTGCTGGGCCCGCAGTCGTTCCATCGCTGTATGTAGACGACTTAGCTCTACATTACAGCTCCGGAAGGAGGGCTTTTTCTGAGAGACAGCTACAGCAAGCTATTAACTGAGTCGACAGATGGGCCCTGTGATATGGTTTTCGATTCTCAGCTTCGAAAACCTCAGTTGTACACTTCTGTCGATGTCGGCTTGTGCATCCTGAACCAAAGCTCCGCTTGTGAAACAGTGTCTTACCAGTGGTAGACATCTGCAGAATCCTGGGTCTCCATTTTGATAAGAGACTAACCTGGCAGCCTCACATCTGTCATTTGTAGGTTGCCTGCCTGAAGAGACTTAAGATGTTTAAGTTTCTCAGCAACACTTCATGGGGTGCTGACTGTGCGGTGCCGCTACGAATTTTCACGGCAATAGTCCTCTCCTGAATTGACCATGGAAGTGCGGCTTATGGCTCAGCATCAAAATCTACGCTGAGCCTTTTAGATAGTATACATCATAGTGGAGTTAGGCTGGCAACGGGAGTTTTCCGTACTAGCCCCATTTCCAATCTACTCGCTGAAGCAGGAGTTCCACCTTTACGGATAAGGAGGCAGCAATTACTCCTCACATACTCTGCCAAAATTCGTGAAATGTCGCCACATCCAGGCTATCAATGCATCTTTAGTACCCAATACCACCAGAGGATGTAGCGTGGAAGAAAAAGAAGAGTTCCTCAATGAACTGGAAACACATATGGGAACATGATAATGGGAGATCTGAATGTTCATGTGGGAACTGATAGAATGTTCTGGGCCCACATGGGTATGGCTGTAGAAATGAAGATGGAGAGAAACTGTTGGACTTCTGTATCAGGAATAACCTGATAATAAAGAACACATGGTTTATGAAGAGGAATAGCCATAAGATCAGACGATATAGTTGGGATGGACAGTACGGAACACTCATCGATTTTATGATAACAGACCGAGAATGGGGGAGATACGTCATGAATATGAAGATAATCTCCAGTGAAAGTATGGAAGGTGATCATAGATTATTGATTGTGGAATTAAAACAAGTAAAAACTCCCTAAAATTGTATTGAAGAAGAAACCAAAGATCAGGATTTGGGAATTGGAGGAGGAGGATAAAAGAATGGCATTCCAAGATTGTATAGAAAGGAAGTTGCCTAACACGGAAATACGAAGTGGAGAATTTAAGACAGACATTTGTGGAAGCAGCAAATGAGGTATGCGGAAAAACAAAAGCAATGGTTAAGGGAAAGGAGACACGGTGGAGGCGAGAGAAAATAAATAAAAAAGAAATAAAAGAAAGGAACAAGGTGAAGAAAAATGGATAAAGAAAAACAAACATTGTATCAGTGGGATGAGATTAAGATAGAAAGGTTACATGTGGAATACAAAAAATTGAAACTACAAGTAAAGAGGAATATCAAGGAAGAAAAGAAGAAGTGTTGGGGAGAGTTTACCAACTAAATTGAGCAAGATAATCGAGGAAATCAGAAACTATTATACAGAGTAATAAAAACAAAAAGAATAAATCAAGAAAAAAACATGGCGTTAGAGAAGATGGATCCATAGTACATGACGAAAAGGGTCTTCAGAAGGTGATGGCAAAGTAATTTGAAAAACTTTATCATGAGGATGACAGCTCGAAGGAAGAAGGCGATAAGAAAATGGAAAAGGTAGAGAGAAAAAAAACAAGAGAACCTGTAACGTGGTTGGAACTTGAAAAGGCAGTGAAAGCAATCACTAAAGGTAAAGCAAGTGGAAAAGACTAATTCCATGCTGATATGATTAAGGCAGCAGGAAACATTCGACTACAGTGGCTATACAGAGCCCTCAATGCCATATGGAAGGATGAAAGGATACCTCAAGACTGGCAACGAGGAAGCATTGTACCACTATTCAAAAAAGGAAATGGGAAGAAATGTAAAAATTATAGAGGTATTACCATATTATCACATGGGCTAAAAATAGTGGTGAAAGTTATAGACAAAAGACTGAGGGATATAATAGAAACACAGAGGACGAACAGTATGGCTTTAGACCGAATAGATCGACAGTAGACTTGATATTTACAGTACAAACGATAATGGAAAAACATCTGGAAAGGAACAAGGAAATTATCTTCGTATTTTTGGGTTTGGAAAAAGCTTATGGTACAGTTAAGAGAAAACATGTATGGGAATGTCTACTGCAAAAGAATGTACAAAAATCATTAATTAACAAGATAAAAATGTTGTATCATGAGAGGAAAAGCAGTGTACAAGTGGGGAGTGGTGACTGAAACATTTTATGCAAAAAAAAAAAAAAGTCTCAAGCAAGGAAGTGCACTGTTGCCATTATTGTTTATTATATTGATGGATGAAATCATAAAATGTGTAAAACAGAGTATCAGTAGTGATGAAATGAATGCTTTGGTATTTGCTGATTTGGGGAAAGGAAGAAAAGGAAGTACAAAGGAGACTGGACGTTTGGAATGAAAATCTGAAGGAGTTTGGAATGGTAATTGGTAAAAAAAAAAAGAAAACTGTAGTCATGCACTGTGAATAAGAGAAGCCAAGTGAACATAGACTGAGAACGGTTAGAGAATGTAGAACAGTTGACATATTATCTGGGTAGCTTTATTAATGGAAGTAATGAAATCAACCCTGAAATTAATAACAGAGTAAGTAAAGGTACAACATTTTATCATCAAGTCAGAGAGCTTTTATGGTATGTTAAAGAACCCAAGAGAACAAAATTAACATTCTATAAACAGTATTTCATACCAACTGTAACATACAGACTAGAAACGCTGGTAACTAATAAGGGACAAGATAGTAAGATCCAAGCAGTAGAAATGAAATTCTTAAGAACATCAGTTAAAAAGACAAGAAGAGATAGAATTCAAAATATTAAAATCAGAGAAGAGCTAAATATAGAACTGTTATTAGTACAGAAGATACAGAAAGCAAGACTGAGATGGTTTGGACATGTAAAAAGAATGGGAAATGAACGGGTAGCAAGAAGGGAATTGGAAAGAGAAGTTAAGGGAAAGAGACCAGATGGAAGATCGAGAAGAAGGTGGATGGATCAGATTTCGAAGGATATTAGAGAAGCTGGATTGGATGTGGCGGAAGTAATGGAACAGAAAAAGTGGAAGGACAGAAAGGAGTGGAGGAGGCTTGTTAACCACAGCCGGGCGACTGGAGTGAGACATTGATGATGACGATGACGATGATGATGATCACCAGAGGTACCTAAACCGGCCGAATGCCACACGGCCGGTTGGGTTTTGAATTGATAGCTTGTGTCGTGATTTGAATATCGATATTGGTGGTTGTCTTGAACAATTTTTAGCAAGGTACCTCCGTGGTTAGTTCCACAACCGGAAATACGTCTAGATCTAAACCGTGGACCCAAGGTGAAGACAGATTCCTCCGTTTATCGGAGGTATTTCCAGGACTTCGTTCACCAATATCCGGCCATGAGACATATCTTCAAGGGTGGTTAAAAAATCGGAGGTAATGTTGGTTGCTCTTTTGTCACCGATGATATGAGCACGAAGATCTTGCTTCCTAGTGTATGTAGCGTGTATATTGCGGAGCTTCACTCCATCTTAGAGGCTCTACAGTTTGCACTGGGTGACGAAAAAGTCACTTTCTTATGTGCACTGACTCGTTAAGCTCTCTGCAGTCTATTGAAGCCAGTTTCTCGCAACACCCACTGGTGCAGCAGATTCATTACCTTCTAGTGACGCTGGCACCGGAATCACTTTCACGTGGCTTCCAAGCCATGTTGGGATTGCGGGAAATGAACTTGCGGATGAAACTGCAAAGGAAGTGGTAATTTTACCTTCAAGACCTGTCAATGTACCTGCTAAAGATATTTGTTCTCAGCTACGTCGTACCATCCTGGCGTTCTTGGAATCGTGGTGACTAGCTATCTGAACTCCCAACATGCTGAGAGCAATTAAGAAGACAACTACCGTGTGGCGGTCCTTTTTCCGGCCTTCACGGAGAGAGGCCAGAGTATTGTGTAGGCTGAGGATAGGTCATTTACGATCTACGCACTTGTATCTCCTAAAGAGGGAAGATGCCCCAGTGTGTTCTTGTTATGCCGACTTCACTGTGGCCCACATCCTCACAACGTACGCCGATCTCTCTGGCGTAAGACAGAGCCTTGGCCAGCAGGAAACGTTCAAACACATACTATAATACCAATATAATGGTCCGTTATTGGACATTATATATTTTCCAGCTAACTCATTCTTGTTTGCCTGCGTTTCGCCCTCGTAACGCGAAACGCAGGCAAACAAGAATGAGTTAGCTGGAAAATTTATAATGTCCAATAACGGACCATTATATTGGTATTATAAATTTACTCATTCAGGACAAATATTTAAGGTTCCCTATGGGAATCAACATCTACATCAAACACATACTAGCCGATGATGAGGCTACTGTTGATCTCGTCATCCGCTTTATGTGTGACAGTGGATTAATCAAGGGAATGTAAATTACAAGTGTACTGTTACTCAGGGAACACACGTTCCCTTTTGATTCGTCAGTAATTTTTCGGCCCAATTCAATAAATTCTTGTTTTATTTTTTACTGCGTTTCCAAATTCCTTTGTTGAATAAATAATTTTGTTTTTATTTTAAATTTCTTTTCCACTAGTTTGTTCAGAGAGGATGATTACGTCGTCGTACTTCCTCTTAAAACAAAAATCACCACCACCACCTCAGACGTAGACTGGTTATCACTGCCTTTGACAAATCCTTATTTGTCGTCTCCACCCTTATCTACACAGTATCCATTTACTTCCCGCTCCCAGTTGGCCTTCCGTGCTGGCCTATCCTCCAGTGACCACCTCCTACGTCACATTCGTCCCACCCTTCTAATCACGTTTGACTCCGTCTGGTATCCTGCCCTCCTATCTCCTACATCTGGTTTATCTGAACCATACGACTCAGATCTCCAGCTTCCTCCTTCCCCCTCACAAGGCTCTCCATGTCCACCCCTCTTTTTTGTTTATCTTCCCAACTCCCACCTCCCGTGCAACCATCATCCTCGCTCCTCTCTACTCTGTTAAATCTATTAATCTCTCCGACCATACCTAGACTACTTCATGTCCTGGTGTGCCCGGTGACACCTTAAAATCAATTCATCCAAAACCCAGTCCCTCCTATTCTGCTGCAAATGCTGGAGATTCAGCAGCAGCTGTGATCCTCGCCATCTCAAATACTTAACAATCCTCTTCAATGAACATTTGATCTTCCTTCATTTCAAAACCAAGACCACGACCTGTGCCTGCTCAGGGTCTTAACTCTTCCTTTGTCCATTGCCCCATTACCTACGGACTTGCTGCCTGGGCAACTGTCGCCCACTCCAAACTTATCCAGTACCATCCACTCTTTTCCATAGAGCGTCACATTTTCTGTTTTGCCCTCCGCCTTCTCTTCTGCTTCCACATGTCTGACCTCTATGATATCTTCCCCTTTTCCTAACTGGATTCCTACATCCTCCTCCACTTCCAACGAGTCGTACTCCGTGCCCTCAACCAAGCCCATCCCCCCCAACCGAAGTCCTTAAAGGCACACCCCACTCTTTCCCCAGTCTTCATCCTGTCTCGTCTTCACCTGTACCATTTCGTCCAACTTAAATCACCATACTCCCCCATTAGAATGATGAGCCAATGTTGTCCACTCTCGTTCACCATGATACTTGTGTACAGAGTCATTTTCCCCACATCATTCATCGCCCAGATCTTCCTAGCAAAATACCATTAAACTGTAGTTTCGTTATGTTATTGTATTTGTCCCCTTCACATATTTCATACATTCGTTGTCACAATCTATATTCTAAACAAGAAGAAAGGAATATGTTTACATCAAAATCATAATAGTTACGGTCATGGAAAAAAGGAAAGTGTAATGATCCAATTAATTTGTTGGCAGTTTGTTACCAAACCAAAACCCATGGCACTACAGCCCTTGAAGGGCCTTGGCCTACCAAGCGACCGCTTCTCAGCCCGAAGGCCTGCAGATTACGCGGTGTCGTGTGGTCAGCACGACGAATCCTCTCGGCCGTTATTCTTGGCTTTCTAGACCGGGGCCGCTATCTCACCGTCAGATAGCTCCCTAGTTCTAATCACGTAGGCTGAGTGGACCTCGAACCAGCCCGCAGGTCCAGGTAAAAATCCCTGGCCTGGCCGGGAATCGAACCTGGGGCCTCCGGGTAAGAGGCCGGCACGCTACCCCTACACCACGGGGCCGGCTGGCAGTTTGTTACAGTCACATAAAAATATGTATATACAGTGAAACCTTGTTAGTGCACATCGTACATTCAAAGTCCTGAATCACGTCCTATTAAATTTATATAAATATGCCTCACTTATCGCATCACAAATGTTATTGCTTTGTACAGTCACATTTTTCGTAGTCTTGAAAGTCCAAGGTTATGTATTTCATGTTTGGTTCCGTATTGAATTAAGAGTACATTACAATGTAATGTATACATAGGCATTGCAATTATTGTAAAGTATTGAGTAGGTGGAATAAAACTTTGTTAGTTAAATTATATGTAGTCCTGAAAATGTTCTTTGTCATCTGTTGTGAGAGAAATGTTATTTCTAACAGAGATAAGAGCCCTATGCCACAGGATTCATGTCGGGGAAAGTTGTGCAAAAATGGGAAAACCCTTGAATTCCTGAAGTTTACAGGGTAAATTACACTTTCGGGCAGCAAGCTGTTAGCGTGCCAGTTTGTAGTGATATTTCCGAATAACCCAGTAAGACTGTTCGTTCTTGTATTTCATTCTGGATAAATGAATGAAGAATTATTTAACAAGTTATTTTTTAAAGACTGAAATTAGATATATAATCAAGATGTGAAATGGACTGCTGTGAAAGGGCTTGATCTTTCATTTATGCATTACTTTTTTACCTTTAGAATTCCTGCCTGAACGTTCACGGCTACATTTTTTTTCTCATTTAAAAGCATTGTATCATCATATTAAAACACTTGTCAACAAAAATATTGGTACATTCCTTACACATATGATTCAATGAATTTTCAGTTACCGGGCGAGTTGGCCGTGCGCGTAGAGGCGCGCGGCTGTGAGCTTGCATCCGGGAGATAGTAGGTTCGAATCCCACTATCGGCAGCCCTGAAGATGGTTTTCCGTGGTTTCCCATTTTCACACCAGGCAAATGCTGGGGCTGTACCTTAATTAAGGCCACGGCCGCTTCCTTCCAACTCCTAGGCCTTTCCTATCCCATCGTCGCCATAAGACCTATCTGTGTCGGTGCGACGTAAAGCCCCTAGCAAAAAAAAAAAAATTCAGTTAAGAGCTGTACAATTTTCCTTTTAACTTGAAGTCTACTAACAGAAAGAAAATCTATAAATTTAGCCTCAAAAAAAAATTCATACTTTCCCTATACGCAATACTTGCCATAATGCCATTACATTAGGGTTAAAGCAAATTTGCATCATCATATTGTTTCAACAAAATATGTACATTTCTTAAATCACCCATATTTTCTTCAGTGCTTGACAACGTATTACGGCATTCCAAATGGGGTAACTTGGAACACAACCAGCCACACTCATGTGCATATGTATTTTCCTGAATTAAATCAAACCCACAGATCACACCTACAACAACACATCGGTATTGAAGGTTAACTGCTGCACTATACAATAAAATAAGCGTACCGGTATTATATTTTAAGCCAGTTAAAATATGGGTTGAGCAGGTCAGAAGATTATGAAGTACTATAAAAATGTCTTTGTCACTGGAAGAATATATATGCAAACACAATAGTACTTACATTTCCTTGTCACGAGGGGAACGGAAAAAAAACGTGCATTCTTCTCTACTTCATAGTTACTGCAGCCAAACACAGCACATACCTTTCCCCTCATGTTGAGAGGAGATATCAAGGAATGACACACGCTACTATTTAATTATGTCAACTCACTGAAAACGTATAAATAACACCAAAAACTTCACACACAAATACACGTGCTCTTATGACAGAATCAGTAGTTCTCAGGTCAATCCGCTAGAGGGAGCTCTAATACCTGTCCCTCGATATCTCACTGAGTGTCGTGTATTGTCTCTACTGTATTTAATATTTGTCTTGGGGTAGCCCAGTTATGGATACTGAAAAAGTTGTGAAATCGCTTACTAATGAAGACAAAATTAAAATCCAGGAAGTGGACTGCCATCTGCATCTTTCAGGGTTGTGTTCACAAAATACAGCTCCAAGTAGAGTCTTGGCCGTATTAATGGTCTATGTTGGTCCATATTGACTACATGTGCTGCACTGAAAATACTGGAGATGAAGAATCTGCCTTGTCAATACTAATCAAAAAACTACTTAATATATGTTCGTACATGTTTCGAGAGCGTATCATTCTCTTCTTCAGTGAAAGTATTTCACAATTTCAATGACTTGATTAAAATTTAAAAAAGTAATACATTAAAATTTATAAATGAAAATGAATATTTAAGGAAAAGTAATAATCAAGAAGCTTTGTAAAGATCTAAGAAGCTGCAAATTTGAAACTTGGAAGACATTGCATGGACGAAGTAGGGGTGTTTTGTATCTGAGTCTTAACAAGTGGATTTCTAACAAAGCTGGATTATCCACATTTCAATGGATCACCTACTTTCTTTTTTTTTTTTTTTTTTTAATTTTATTAAATGCTATTTTTTTTGGGCGTCGACCTATAGAGATCTTTTGCCCCTACTTGATGGAGGAGGTGTAGAGTGTTGAATGTGAGGAAAGTAAAGTTAAGGACGACACTAATACCCAGTTCCCAGGCCAGGGATATTAATCATTTACAGTTAAAAACCCCTGAACCAGCCGGGAATGAAACCCGGGCCGCCGGGTGACAGGAGGACGCATTGCCCCCTACACCGCGGGGCCAGACCTCACCTGCCTTACAGGCTGTACAGGCAGATCCTTAGACGGCACCCGACATGTCAGAGAAACAGTATTACGTAATTCACGCCATCACATGCTGAGGTCTCTCTAATGCTTTGTAAAATAAAGGGTGGCAAGTGCACGAAGAAATCCCATGTGTTTCCTCAGATGGGTCTACTAAAAGAGTTGATATTGCATATTCTAACACATCTAGACATATCATAATAATTGACCCTTCTGTCCAATTCGAGGTTGGTCTTCAATAAGCTGAGGAAGTGGATAAAGAAAAGAAAGCTGTTAATTATTTCAGATGCGGTGATGTAATAGATCTACTGATAGGAGTAAAGGTGCTATACCTCGTTTTTTTGAGGAATTTTGAAAAAATATCACGTTCCAACTTCCGAACGAGATGAGATTGTCACCATAGTACTAAAGAGGAATTGTCAAATTCTGAATCACCATCTTAATCCATACCTCTAGGTGTTGAAATTTTACATCATATTATTTTATTTTAATATTGTAGTTATAATTGTAATCAAATCAAATCAAAATCTCTTTATTTGCAAATGAGGTGTCTACCTCGGTGGCAAATGGTACACTAAAATACATTATTGTCAAGCACTAATTTTTAAATTAACAAGAGAAGAAGAAATTTTTTCTAGAATACAATAATATACAATTTTTGCTAACAATTTTTTCTGTTAAACAAACAGATCATCCTTAATAAATTTATATTTTTTTTACAAAATTTGACTTATAATATCTCCTATATTTACATTCATAGTCAACTCATATACAGTATGTGGAATACTTCAAATAATACCATGCAACTGGTATAAGATTAAAATTTACATTGCATTTATTTACTTCCCCCCCCCCATTTTGGAACCTAAGTAGCATAACAACCTGCTGCGTCTTAACCAGAGCCCCTTTTGCCACCACTTATCAGAGTTCCTGAAGGGCCTTCACAGCTACCATAGCGGTCCCAGGGCCCTCGAAGTCCCCACTGTACTTCACCCCTACAGGCAGTACCCTACTTTGGCTGTCCCAACTCCTTAGACCAGGGGATGGAATTAATTTATTCACACACATTTTTTTATTTACAATAACCTGCACTGGTTGAATGCCCCCTAACACTTCATTTATTTTCTCTATTGCTGTTTATTCTCTTCTTGAATATCTGTACAGATTTTGGAAAAGGATCAAACACTACCCCTGGTAAACTGTTCCACTCCTTCACACCCTTCCCAATGAATGAAAATTTACCCCAATCGCTTCTGCTAAAATTCCTTCTAATTTTATATTTGTGGTCAGTCCTGCCGATATAATTATTTTCCAACTGAAGCCTCTCAAGGATATCTCCCCATGCTTCTTCTCCTGTATAGTCTAGTTTTCTCCCTTCTCTTACTTAGTTTCCCACCCAAGTTCCTTTAACATTTCTGATACACTACTCTTTCTCCTGAAATCCCCTGTTACAAATCTTGCTGCTTTCCTTTGCACACTATCTATTTCTTTTATTAGGTATTCTTGGTGAGGATCTCAAACACTGTTTGCATATTCCAATAATGGACGAACCATACTTAAGTAACTTTTTTCTTTTAATTCTTTGTTGCATCCTTTAAGTAGCCTCATTATGACATGTAACGATCTGTATGCTTTCCCAACAATATCATCAATATAACCCTTCCAGTGCAAATTACTTTCAAATCTCACACCTAAGTATTTGCACTTGCCATCTTTTCGGATAACTACCTCATCCAAAGTATATTCAAATTTAGTTTTAAAGCTCCTCTTTGTAAAAGTTGTAACAGTTGATTTGCCTCCATTAACCTTCATATTATTTTCTTCAACCCATTGTTGGATACTCTCAAGGTCCCTTTGTAATTCTGAACAATCTTCAATGGTATTTATTTCCCTATAAACAATTATGTCATCTGCATACAATCTTATTTTTGATGTTATATTGTTCCCTAAATCATTTGCGTATATTAAGAAAAGTAACGGACCGATTATACTACCCTGTGCAATTCCCTTCCAAACTTTCTCTTCCTGAGATACATTATTTCCTACTTTGACTTTCTGAACCCTTGAATTTAGAAATGTTTTTATCCAACGTGTAACCCTTACGTCCAATCCTATTCCCTCCAATTTCTTTAATAATATTCCATGTTCCACTCTATCAAAGGCTTTGGAAAGATCTATGGCTATGCAATCTAACTGACCTCCTGAATCCATCTGATCTGATATGTCCTGCTGAAATCCCACCAGTTGTGCCTCGCAAGAAAATTTCTTTCTAAATCCATACTGGCTTTTCATGAACCAATTTTTATCATCACATATCCCTCTGATGTACTTTGCTATTAAACTCTCCAGTATTTTACAAACTATACTGGTCAGGCTGATTGGTCTGTAGTTCTCTGGTTTCCTTTTATCACCCTTTCCTTTATAAACTGGTATTATTATAGATTCCTTCCATTCCTTTGGTATTACACTATTATTTATGACATAGTCAAAGAGAAATTTTAAATAAGGCACTATGTACCACCCCATTGTCTTTAATACCTCCCCAGTAATTTGATCACTTCCTGCTGCTTTTCCTTGCTGAAGCAGTTGGATTTCTCTGAAAATATCTTCGTTTGTGAATGAGAAGCTTCTTGTTTCCCTCTGTCTCTCTCCCTCTCTATCTTCTGTTTCGGTTTCCAACTCTTGACAATCATCTACTGAATCTCTAAATTCCCTACTAAATAGGTTTGCTTTCTCAGTATCTGTTAAATAGTGTTCACCCCCTTCTCCCACCATTGTAGGAATTTGGATTCCTTTTCCTTTTTGATTCCTGATGTATGAATACAGCTTTCTCCATTTCCCTTTGTGGTCATTACCCTCTTGAAGTATGCCATTCATATAATTCTCTTTTGCTTCCTTTTTCACTCTATTCAGTTCCCTCATTAGCTGTTTTCTAGTTTCTCTACTCTCCCTACCCTCTTTGATTTTCCTGTTTACTATTCTACATTATCTTTTTAATTTTCTTATTTCCCTTGTATAATAAACAGGGTCTGAGGTCATTTTACCCTTCTTAACAGGTACAAATCTCTTCTCTCCTTCCCAAATAATTCCTTTAAATTTAGCCCAAAGTGTATCCACATTACTCCCTTCACTTATCCAACAACTGAATTGTGATTTAAGGTAAGTCCCAAATTCATCAACTTTAGTTTTTCTGTATAATTTCTTGTCTTGTGTGACCCTCTTATTAAGCCTTTTTGGTATGAGTCCTACATCCATTATTACAGCCTTATGGTCACCTATTCCTTCAATTACCTCAGTTTTATCAACAATTTCCCATGGTTTAACCAAGAATACATCTAGTAAGTTATTGAGACGAGTCGGTTCTTGTACTACTTATGTAAATCCTCCCTCCCACATTAACTTAATTGCCAGTTTCTGTTCATGGGCTTCACTTGCAGCTCCATTCCATTCAACTTCAGGCAAGTTTAGATCTCCCCCTATTATTACCATATCATTATTATTGTTTTTACGAGTATAATCTATTATTATCTCAAATATTTCCATGTCTCTTTCCTCTCTTCCAGGCCTGTATGTTCCTATAATTCCCACCTCCTTCATATTGTCACAAACTAATTTTATCCCTAATATTTCATCCCTTTCATTGGTAAACCATTCATGTGAACAATAAGTTTCCTTCACCAGAATAAACACCCCCCTCCCTTTTTATCTCCTCGGTCTCTACGATAGATTGTGTACCGTTCTGGAAATACTTCTCTATTACCCACCCCTTCTCCCCACCACGATTCTACTCCTATCACCACATCAGTCTCATAAGATTCCATCAATGTACCGAATTTTAATTGTTTATTTACTACACTCTGACAGTTTACCAAGAGCAATCTCAGACCCCCTTCCTCCCTAAAACTTGACTGTTGCAATTGGGTAACTTGAAATTCCTTACTATCCTGAGTTTCTTTTTCTAGTTGACTGAGCCAGCTTGAAGTACAGCTGGCTCTTTCTTCTAGCTTTCCTGGTCAGTATTATAACTCAAGGGAGTTGCCTGTTTTACAGTACGTATCTTAAGATTAATAAAATCTAGAACAATATTTGCTATCTTCCGTTTACCTGAATTGTTTAGATGGAGGCCATATTTTGTATAACAGTATCTCTCAAAACTGCTGGATTCAATAACTTGAGTATTCCAAAAATGTTTACAAATTTTAACAATATCTGTATTGACCTTGTCCACTTCAGTGTTCACACACGAGTTTCTACTCAAATCATGCCTGTGGGGCACGTTCACTACAAAGACGTTAGTGTGGGTCAGCTTCCCTAGTGTATGTTTAAGTTGTGATCTTACATTCTTGACGTCGTCGTGAGCTACGTCGTTCGTCCCACCGATGATAAGCACTGCATCGCCGCTCCCGAAGTTCCTAGTTGCTGCCTCTACGTTGTCCAGGACACTGCTGATAGAAGCTCCTGGATATATTTCTCCGGTTGCTGCTATATTCTCGTCGTTAATCACTCCCGCAATTCCCCTTCCTTGGCTATCACCAAACACAGCTAGCTACCTTCGCTGATTTAGGCCTAACTGGGTCTTGAATCTGAATTCTAGGCCTAAATTTTAAACTCGGCACGGCAACGGCAGCGGATCGCGATGATTTGGTTTCACGCGAGCAATCACTTTCTTCCAGAATTAAATTATTTAGGGCAGTAAACCTATTTCTTATGTTTATTTCCGGAAATTCAGTTGTAGATTTCTTCTTAGCCGGCCATCCACGAACTACTTTACACCACGTGCTCGAGTTTGTTACTGGTACCGGCATGTCACTCGAAGAATGGTCAGTCCCAAATTCTAGCGATCGCAGTCTTTCTTTTAATTCTTGATTTTCAACTTTAAGAGTCTCATTGTCCTTTTTTAGAATGTTTATAATTGCCAATGCACTTTTATATTCCTCATCGATTGTTTTCGGTGTTTCGTCAACGCCGTCGCCAACAACAACATTCCGAACACACTGCTCACAAATCCAGTCAACATTTTCATTAGTTTTTACGTCTCTAGGGCAATTTCCGCACTTACAATGCCACCATCGATCACATGAATCGCACAACATTCCATTTTTCACTAATCTTCGACATTTTCCGCACTTTTCGTCACATTTTATGGTTAATTTACTCGTAGGATAAAACACTACGTCGTCATTACTGGGCGCCATTTTGAAAAAAAATGACTGATGATACCCTCAATGAAGGGCGAAACATGTCTCAAGCGGAATTAATAATAAATTCCTAAATGTAAAATTTATATGTATTGAATAGGTGACAAAATAAACCATTTAGCATCCTACATTCAGTACTTCAATACGGACAACAATGATTTTTATCACTTATATTAGACATGTCTGCAAAATTAATAACTGGTTTGATAGAAGGCAGTTTGGGTTTAGGAAACGTTATTCCACTGAAGCTCAACTTGTAGGATTCCAGCAAGATATAGCAGATATCTTGGATTCAGAAGGTCAAATGGACTGCATTGCGATTGACCTGTCTAAGGCATTTTATAGGGTGGATCATGGGAGACAGCTGGCAAAAATGAGTGCAATTGGACTTGACAAAAGAGTGACTGAATGGATTGCTATATTTCTAGAAGATAGAACTCAGAGAAATAGAGTAGGCAAAGTTTTATCTGTCCCTGTATTAATTAAGAGGGGAATTCCTCAAGGCAGTATTAATGGACCTTTATGTTTTCTTATATATATCAATGATATGTTTAAAGAAGTTGAATCAGAGATAAGGCTTTTTGCAGATGATGTTATTCTGTACAGAGTAATAAATAAGTTAGAAGATTGTGAGCAGCTGCAGTGTTGTGAGATGGATGATGGGCAATGGTATGTTGATAAACGGGGTTAAAAGTCAGGTTGTGAGTTTCACAAATAGGAAAAGTCCTCTCAGTTTTAATTACTGTGTTGATGGGGTGAAAGTTCCCTTTGGGGATCATTGTAAGTACCTAGGTCTTAATATAAGGAAAGATCTTCATTGGGGTAATCACATAAATATGTTTGTAATTAAAGGGTACAGATCTCTGCACATGGTTATGAGGGTATTTAGGGGTTGTAGTAAGGATGTAAAGGAGAGGGCATAAAATAAGTCTCTGGTAAGAACCCAACTAGAGTAGTGATCCAGTGTATGGGACCCTCAAAGGATTACCTGATTCAAGAACTGGAAAAAATCCAAAGAAAAGCAGCTCGATTTGTTCTGGGTGATTTCCAACAAAAGAGTAGCGTTACAAAAATGTTGCAAAGTTTGGGCTGGGAAAACTTGGGAGAAAGGAGACGAGCTGCCCGATTAAGTGGTATGTCACATTCAATTTACAAAGTATACATTTATTGTTCACCTATTCAATACCTACAGTACCACGTTTTGTGGTTAAATAATCATAAAAGGTTGAAAAGTTGTGGACATGTTTCGCCCTTCTTATTGGGCATTCTGTGCTGTAGGTATTGAATAGGTGAACAATAAATGTATACGTTGTAAATTGAATGTGATCACTGTAGTCAATACGGACCAAATCATGAGATTAATGACTTGTAATAAGTGGTATGTTCCGAGCTGTCAGCGGAGAGATGGCGTGAAATGACATCAGTAGACGAATATGTTTGAGTGATGTCATTAAAAGTAGGAAAGATCACAAAATGAAGATAAAGCTGGAATTCAAGAGGACAAATTGGGGCAAATATTCATGTATAGGAAGGGGTGTTAGGGATTGGAGTAACTTACCACGGGAGATGTTCAATAAATTTCCAATTTCTTTGCAATCATTTAAGAAAAGGCTAGGAAAACAACAGATAGGGAATCTGCCACCTGGGCGACCGCCCCAAAATGCAGGTCAGTAGTGATTGATTGAATAGTTTGAAGATGTAGTTTGTGAATGGGGTGTTCACTGTTTGTTCTAGGAGTTAAAGGAGCGAAGTTCGACAATTTTCAGTGTGCAGGCCACACTCTGCTATCGGAACATTACTTTCAAAGTGCAGGAAAATAGTGAGACATTTTAAACACAGCCCTTATCTGGAAAAAATCAGCTTGATAACAAGAGACCAAGTCCTTGATGCTTGTAAATTAAAGGAGGACAGTTACTCGACGGAATAGAACATATTTCATGTTCGAAAGACTTCTGGAAGCTAAAAGGGGTATTATAGATGTCCTATTGACTCACTCTTCTAATATCAATTCTCTAACAACAATTGAATGGGAGATGATTGAAAAAATGATTGTGTGTTGTAAGCCATGTTTAGTGGTAGCAAGTATTTGACAGGTAGTGTTGTATTGCCTGCGGTAACACACTTGAAATTATGTTTACGTTGCTCCGATGTTGACCTGTGTATATAGCTTAGGACTCTTGTAGAAGATTTAATGGCTAAAATAAATGATTGGTGTGATTTGAAGACACGCCAGGAAGCTACTGCTCTTGATCCTAGATTTAAATATCTTAGATGTATTGAAGAAAAAAGACCAGGAATCCATGTGAAAAAGAATTTCGGAGAGGGACGTGGACAGAGTACAAGTTCCAGTAAAACCACACAGCAAGAACAGTAAAGTCAATTTTGAAACCGACGCAGATGAACAGGATTCTGGTCATGCCGTATCAGTTTTGAGTTCGACACCACTTGAGGTGGAGATTGCAGTCTACAAGTAAGTCTGTGGTGGAACTGGAAGATGACTACGCAGACCCTCTGCAGTCCAACTTCCACATCTCAAGTCCTGGAACAAAGAGGTGTGACGGTAAGTAATTGTCAATTTCACAGTTTCAAACTTTTGTACCATTAAATTACTAATATTGAAACTTAACTGCTTTGTAATTTTTATTATTACTGGCATGTCACCAATACAATTAAAATTTAAAATAAAAGCATATCAAAATATAAATATTTATGCGGGTTGTTTTTTCGGAGTTATAGTATGTGAAACCGATTAAAATTTGATTAATGAGACAATTAATAGATTAAAGTCATTTTTAATTGCTTGACAGCTATAGTAATTATGACTCTTCCCTGATGATGCCCCAATGAAGGACTGAGACTGACTCAAAAACACACTTCGCTGTAAGCAGTCCTTGAGCCAAGGAAATTAACTAGTAAAGATGAAAATTGAACATGGCATTCCTAGAAGTGAAGGCCAAAATATGGACAATCATCCATGGAACTCGATATTTAAAAATCTACTGCTGGACATATTTTTGTTAAAGTAGCTCTTCCCTCAAACGAACATAGATACAATTATACATTGAGTGGTTTGAGACAGGCGTGAAGTACTTTCCTGTTGCTTTCCTCATTATTCATAACAGTTGTATGTCTCAACGTTTTCCCTACTTTGAATTTTAGTACCAGTTATTTTGTTTATGTGCATGAAGTATAATTGTCTCAAAGTAAATCACCATGCTGCCAGGTGCAAAAATAAGACCCGATGCAACAGGTGTGGTGAATGCAAGGTGCCCCGTGACCAGGCGACCTGCGCGAATTGCCACGGCAATCACGCAGCACCGTTCCCTGGCTGCCCATATTTTAAGAAGGCAATCAAACAAAATTGTCGCAAAAACACCTATCCGAAACCAACTGGAACACACACACACAACCAAACCCACCCCTCCAGCCAACTCACCCAACAGTAACCTACTGCTCATCCTCAGCCTACTCCAGCACCAAATTCAGTCCAACTCAGGACCCGCTTGGTGGATCGAGTAGCCGAGGCCCTGACGAACCTAACCAGACAACCCCCTCCTCTCAACCTCCGCCAAGAAAGTAAGACCTATCACGCCCAACTCTCACTTCCTTAACTACTGATCCTCAACAACAAACGGCGTTCTAAATATCAAAAGTTGAAGCACTGGTTACCAGAGACGAGGCGGTCCACACACCATAAATGCTGGATATAAACAATCCCTATCAAAATTAACATCCGCATACCCACGTCAACGTAAACTCATGTTTAACGAAAGTGGTCGTCCCTGCAAACAATATCGGTAACAGCCTCACTGTTCACAGACCAGCAACATTTGGCGTGGCTAGCACTTGGATGGGTGACATCCAGTACTACCAGTTACTGATACATGTAATTGCTGTGCGAGTCATATTCACTGAATGCACATTAGTCTTCCTAGGCACACACATGATAGAACACAAAACACACATAGACAGAGCAAACAAATATGCAGTTAAGCAACATTGGGAGTGGTCATCCACTGGATGGGTGACCAACACACATACTGTTCTAGTTACAAATACAGAAAAAATCACCTATACTGGAAATATTAAATTTAAGATCTCATAAATTCTAGCGATAAATCACACTCTAGTCTATAAACACTAAGGTAGGAGCACTGGTATCGGTACAGCACACGAGACAGGTGGGCCATACAGAACCTAGGATAAAGTATGGGTTGACCTGACACCAATATGTTAATATGTTTAAGGTAAATTCACATGATTAGCTCAGTGGCTTAGTAGCAAGCTTCCCTCCCAGAAGTCAATCCTGGGTTGAGACTTTCATCTTATCAATGAATTCTTTAAAATTACTGTAGCCTAAACTTACAGAAAATTAAAGCCATGTCCACATTGCCACTGCTGATGCCACACCCAACACTTTGTTGCTCAGTCGTGCCATCCGTATCTATCTTAACAAACCCCAGCAAATATGTATCTACATCATTATAACATAATCTACCTAAAATGCACAAATTCTTGGCCTCTGATATGTCTTTTGTCTACAGGTAGTGGTAAGTCTACTCGGAGTAATGCTCGTTAATTTAGTGCTTTGCATTTCCAAACCAGCGCAAACTTTTGGATTTGCAAAATAGTGTCTGAGCCAGTTAAACAGTATGTTCCATGCAATGGAAACCGAAGTTATGTTCCACAGCTGACGGTGTTAATCTTCATTCAACACTGACCGACTGATCATATTTAATTGAAGGGGAATACTTGAGTAAACATAGTCATAACTAAGTTTCTTGTGCTTCAACCATTTAATTTTACTGGCATTTAATATATTCTTCTTGAGGAGTCAGCCAATCTCAGAATTCTTTTCCTCCAACCATTTATTTGAAAATGCTTGTCTTCTCCATGCTTTAAATGTTGCCCCTATTTTCACATACCTTTTTAGGTGTAGACGGGCCTTACTGTTCTTCAGGTGGTATGTGCAGTTTAAATAAACAGGCTCTTTCAGCTCATGGAATTGAACTGTAAAACACACAACTACAGACTAGCACCGCTGATTGAACTCTGGGCATGACACGTATTCTTCATTACGGAAAGTAAGTCTCAGGAAGTTGTTTAAAAAGTGCATTAAAGCTGGAATGTTAATAAATTTACCCATTTAAAAGATTTTTTTAATATGTAAAGTACCTACAATTGAATAATTTTTCGTGAGTAAAAGTCCCTACATATGGCACCACCCGTGTTACTAGCATCGCTCGTACCTTGGTCAAAGTCAAGACAGGTCTCTCCAGCAAAGACACTTTGAGCAGCTGGCCCTTGTAACAATGTACTTATTTTGTTTAATCCACATTTTCTCCTCTAGAACTTCATTGAAATAAGAAGTGCTCAGTAGTACGCTAAGATGTTGAATGTAATAGTGGGCTGATTCATCCTCTTTCTTTTTATAGAGACGCCTTGCACAAGAGAAAGATGCAGCTCTCCAACTGCTGAGAGAATCTCAGCTAAATTTGGAGGCTAGAGCGGCACTTCCAGAAACTGGTGTGGAGGTGCCTCCGACATCTGACACTGATACGTACGATCAGCCGCAGTCTACAGAGACAACGGACCTCGCATTATCTTCCGACCTAGACACAGACACAGAGCACGACACTGTACCTTCCGTTTCCAGCCGCGGCCGACCAAGGTCTTCAAGATTGCGAGAGGGACATCCTCCTTCCACATCGGGAACATCTACAGATGAACTTGCGAGGATTGAGGCACGTCTGGAGAGATTGAATACTCAGCAAGACTTAACACCAGACGAGGAAGCTAAAATCCTGATGAGAGAACTTCAGAATCTTGCAGCGTTCTGTACCAAGTTAGATGCTGTAGAGGAAGAACGTGATCAGCTGGCTGAAAGAGTTGAAGGTCTGGAGAGTGAGCTGGAGAAGATGAAAGTTCTCGTATCTGATCTTGACCGCAAGAGACATGCAGACGATGATGTCAAGGATGAGATGGCGGCCACTTCTAAAGACTTCAGGAGTGAGAAAAAACGCTTCCAAGACCAGATCAAGGCAATGGATGATACAGAAGGGAAACTGAAATCCATGAGAGATGACAGATTCAAGGACGATGGTGAGGAAGGGGATGTATGTGGGGAACTCAGGGCTCGTGTTGGTGAATTGGAGGAACGGTTGAAGGAAATAGATGGCATCAAGGCAGAGCGTGATGCCCTCAAGGCAGAGAGAGACAATCTTAAGGCTGAGGTGGACAGATTGAAACAACTGGAGTCCGACTCTGAACACATGAAGCAGGAGGTGGTAAAATACAAAGAGCGAGTGAAGCAACTTGAAGAAGAAAATAGAGCTACAGTAGAGGAGGCGGAGCTACATAAATCTCGTTCACAGGAGTTGAACGACGAGAGGACCTGGCTTCGTAAGAGGCTAGATCGTTATGCGGACATGGAAGAGAAAGTGCTCGAGCTCAAAGAGAAAGCTGGGGAGGCAGATGCACTCAGGGAAGAGAATGAGAGACTAAAACAGAGAATTAAAGAACTGGAGGACATGCTGAGGCGTCTTCAAGGTGGAGAACCACTCGCTGACAGTAAAAGTGACAAAGACTTGGTCAACAGGAGACTGGAATCTCTGACAGAAGAACGAGATGCCCTTGCAGCTGAAAAGGCCTCCCTGGAAGCTCTCAAGGACAAGCTCATGAGAGAGGTAGGAGATCCCACCAAACTCAGGGAGGCCGAGGCGGAAAGAGATATGTTGCGGGAACGTCTTGAAGATTACGCGGGTGTCGAGGCGGAATTAGAGAGGCTACGATACCGTGCCAAGGAAGCAGATGTATTGCGAGGGGAACGTGATCGTCTGCAGGCTAAAGTGGACGAGATGAGTACTGTAGAAGTGGCCTTCTTGGATCTCGTTGAAAAGACCCGCAATGCTGAGGCCCTTGCTGCCGAGAGGGAAATGTACAAGGCTAAGTATGAGGAGTTGCAGGGTCTGGAAGGAGAAGTGCACGTTTTGCGAGCAGAGGTGGAGCGTCTTCGCAGCATGGAGCAAGAACGTGATTACTATCTGCGCCTCAAGTGCGAACTGGATTGCACCGTTGCCGATCAAGAGGAGGAAATAAAACGAACAACTGCTGCCTTAGAAAGAGTGTTGGACCGCAGCGAACTGCAGGAGGTAAGTGTTGTAAGCACCATGTGTGGCAGTTCACAAGAGAGTGAATGTGTCAGCCCTGTCCCGTCTAGTGTCTCCGATCTTTAAAGGAGGTAAGTTTTTAATGCAATATGCTAATTTTCATTTGAAGAATGTGCTCAAAGGCCCACCTACCGCAAAATTCAAATTCCATTGACATACTTGTTCTTGGAATTAATTGTTTATCGTATTAGTGACTGTGACTGGAATTTTGGTGTCGCGACAGAGAGGAGCCCTACTAATGTAGTGGGATTTTTTTTCAGGAGAGACTGAAGCAGTCCCTGCGAGAGATGAGGGAGATGATCGAGGGGAAGGATGAAGTTATCATGGTGTTGAAGGAGCAGATTGCAGAAGTTCCCTCTCTTCACCAGGAGCTGCAGGAACTGAAGGAGCGTATGCAGGAGGCAATCACTTTGTTATCTGAGGAGGATGAAAAACCCCATGAGAAGGTTATGGATGACATGAGACAGGAACTCGACGATTACAAACGACAGGCTGATGCATATAAAGCTCAAGTTGAAATCCTTCAACAAGGAAAGGAACTTTCTGCAAGAGTTGATGAAAATGAAGAGTTAATACAACTTCGTGAGGAAGTAAAGAGACTACAAGATCTGGTTGAGAAACTAAAAGAGGAAATTAAGGCACTCCAAGAGCTTGTTCAAGAAGTGGAACAAGAACGAGAAGAACCTGATGAAATTAGGAGACTAAAAGAACAGATTCGTAATCTAGAGCAGGAGCGTGAAGATGATTCTCGTCAGGAGGAGGTTCAGAAATTAAAAGAGGAAATTAAGGGACTCCAAGAGCTTGTTCAAAAATTGGAACAAGAGCGAGAAGAATCTGGTAAAGACGAGGAAGTTAAGAGACTGCAAGAGGAGATTCAAAATCTGAAGCAAGAACGCAATATACCTGTTGAGGATGTAGGAGATAAGGAGGAAATTAAGAGACTCCAAGAACTGGTTCAAAGACTGGAACAAGAACGTGATGAGTCTGTGAAGGGTGAAGGAGACGACTTCCTTCAGGAGGAGGTAAAGAGACTTCAAGAACAGATTCAGAATCTGGAACATGAGCGTGAAGAGTTAATGGAGGGTGCAGGAGGAAATCAATTCCTGGAGGAGGAAGTAAAGAGACTTCAAGAACAGGTTCAGAATCTGGAGCAGGAACGTGGAGATTTAATGAAGGCCGCAGAAGGAAATGAATTCCTGGAGGGGGAAGTAAAGCGACTTCAAGAACAGGTTCAGAATCTGGAGCAGGAACGTGAAGAGTTAATGGAGGGTGCAGGAGGAAATGAATTCCTGGAGGAGGAAGTAAAGAGACTTCAAGAACAGGTTCAGAATCTGGAGCAGGAACGTGGAGATTTAATGAAGGCCGCAGGAGGAAATGAATTCCTGGAGGGGGAAGTAAAGCGACTTCAAGAACAGGTTCAGAATCTGGAACATGAACGTGAAGAGTTAATGGAGGGTGCAGGAGCAAATGAATTCCTGGAGGATGAAGTAAAGAGACTTCAAGAACAGGTTCAGAATCTGGAACATGAACGTGAAGAGTTAATGAAGGCCGCAGGAGGAAATGAATTCCTGGAGGAGGAAGTAAAGAGACTTCAAGAAGAGGTTCAGAAACAAAAAGAAGAAATTAGGAGTCTCGAAGACCTTGTTCACGATCTGGAACAAGAGCGGGAAGGACATGGTGAAGTCAAGGCACAAGATGAAGTTAGACTACAAGATCTGACTCGGGAAGTGGAGCATCTGCAGCAGGCTTTGCAGGAAAAGGATGATACGTTGGATAGTTGTGAGAATGAAATTAAGAGACTCCAGGAGCTTGTTCAAAAACTGGAACAGGGTCGAGAAGAACTTGGTCAAGTCAAGGAAGGAGATGAAGTCGCGAAACTACGTGCGCTGGTTCTGAAACTAAACGAAGAAATTAGGAGTCTCGAAGAGCTTATTGAAGAACTGGAACGAGAGCGAGAAGGACATGGTGAAGTCAAGGCACAAGATGAAGTTAGACTGCAAGATCTGACTCGGGAAGTGGAGCGTCTGCAGCAGGCTGGACGGGCAAAGGATGAAATGTTTGATAGTTATGAGAACGAGATTAAGAGACTCCAGGAACTTGTTCAAAAACTAGAACAGGGTCGAGAAGAACTTGGTGAAGTCAAGGAAGCAGATAAAATTAGACTGCAAGATCTGACTCGGGAAGTGGAGCGCCTGCAACAGGCTTTACGGGAGAAGGACGAACTGTTGGATAGTTATGAGAATGAGAGGGCTCAGTTACAAGAGGAACTTCGAAATATGGAGGAAATGGCCCGTCAAGACAGGGAGCAACAGCAGCAGTTGTCAGACTTACTACACAGGAAGGATGCGGCCCTTGCGCAGGATGCTGCCGAGGGACTGAGAATTGAACTGGAGGCTGAGAAGGCAGAAAGCAATGAAGTTAGGGCAGAACTCGCTGCAGCTCTTGAACAGCTGGCAAAGATGGATGAACTGCAGAGAACTTCTGAGGAACTACAAAGCCAAGTAAAGGACCTTGAAAACAAACTCATTGAGTCTAAAGAACAGATCAGAGTCCTGAAGGAGAAGCTTGCCGATGCCGAACAAGCCTCAGAAGAGATCCTTGGAAGATCTGAGGAGACAAAGCTTCTAGGAGACACCACACGAGCTATGGGAATCAAACTCTTGAAATTGATGGAGCAACTTGGAGAGCAAACGGGGAAGCCAAAGAGACTCCGGGATCAAATTGATGCTCTGACTTCTTTGCAAGAGGAAGAGGAGATCTATAAAGTAATGTGCAAGGCCAATAGTGCTCTGTCTGTTGTAGTGTCAGAACTACAGCTGCACTACACCGAGGATGAAGACATGCGTGATCAGTTAAACAAGTTGTATCAGGAACGGTTGGCAAGCACACAGAGCGAAACACAGGCCCCTCCAGATACCGAAATGGTGCGAGCGTCTGTCATTGAAAACTTGCATAGGGTAAGTGTGTATTGTTATTTCATGTTGCCTGGAGCCAGTTAGGTTTGATTATGGATGGAAGTACTGATCATTACTTTATTCATTGTGGCACAGATGCAACGGGAGGAGATGCAAATGTTGCAAAACCAACTCGAAAGTCTGCAGGGAGATTTCGACAAACGCGTTGAAGAGGCGTCCAGCATGGGCCGACAGGAGCTAGACCAGCTGACAGAGGAACTGGATGGCTTGAGGACGGCGCTTACGGAGCACGAGTTAGAGCTGGAGGAGGAGCGCCAAAGGGTGGCGAACCTCATGAAACAGCTTGGTCTTGCCCAGGAGCAGGAGCGGGAAGTGTCACAACTGAAGAGTGAGCAGAGTAGGATGGAAGACATTATAAAGCAGCAGCAGCAAGACATTGCCAACCTTACACAGCAACTCAAACATTATGAAGGTGCAGAAGAACTGAAGACGAGTTTAGAAGAAATTGAAACTCTTAAAGACCAACTGGAGAAAGCTTTGAGGGCTTCTGAAGATGCAGTGCAGCAGTTGAACGATGAAGTTGGCAAGTTAGAAGCCGAGAATGCTGCCCTTAAAGCCAAACAAGGTGTAAGCCCCGAGGAATTCAACAAGACTGTGCAAGAGCTGCAGCAGATGATCGACGAAATGAAGGAGGAAAATGAAGTGCTCAGGACTAAATTGGAAGAAGCTCCAGAAGAGGGGCTTGAACTACCACCTGTCGTCAAGGAACTACAGAACGAGAAGGAACAGTTGGAGAACAGTGTCAAACAGTTAATGGATGAGAATGATGCTCTGAAGAAGGAGCTTGAAAAAATT
The DNA here is from genome assembly GCF_040414725.1 of Anabrus simplex. Lineage (NCBI taxonomy): Eukaryota > Metazoa > Arthropoda > Insecta > Orthoptera > Tettigoniidae > Anabrus > Anabrus simplex. The sequence continues at coordinate 100,994,361 of NC_090278.1, forward strand.
TCTTCTGAAAATGATTCTCTGAAGAAGCAAGTACAAGAGTCAGAAGAAGCTATGGAAGGCCTCAAGAAAGAAATAGTTACATTAAAAGAAGAAGGAGTAGCAGCATTGAAGCATGAAGAATCGGTGAGAGAGGCTGCTAAAACAATAGAAGAGCTAAAAGAAGAAATTGCTAAATTGAAGAGCGAGGTTAAGGAATTAGAGGAAGGAAAAGAAGCCCTTCGGCAAGAAAATGAAACAATTAAAGAAGCTTTGGAGGAAAAAGCTAAAGCAGATCAGGCAGAATTAGAAAGTATCATTGAACAACAAAAAGCTGATATTGCTGCCCTAAAGGAGGGTCTGAATCAAGGGGAGGATTCTACCAAGGAACTAACAGATGAAATAGAAAGATTGAGAGCGAGTCTGGATGAGGCTCGCATGATGGAGGAAAGTCTTGCTGACCGTAATGCTGAGATACAAAAGTTAAAAGATAGCTTGGAGGATGCAATTTTAATGGAAGAAACTATTGCAGAACTGAACAGTGAAATTCAGCATTTAAAGAACAGTTTGGAAGAAGCCAATAAGAAGGAAGAAATCATCAGCCAACTTAATGAGGAGATTGAAAGATTGAAGAGCAGTGCTGGCCAGGAAGTCAGTGAATTAGCTTCTGAGAAAGAAGAAACAATTGCCCTGCTGAACGAGGAGATAGAGAAGTTGAAGAATGAAAGTGAACAAATAGAGAGTTTAAGAGAAGAGACTATTAAAAAGGATGAAACAATTGTCCAGCTGAACGAGGAGATAGGGAAGTTGAAGAGTGAAAGGGAACAAATTGACAGCTTAAGAGAAGAGACTATTAAAAAGGATGAAACAATTGCCCAGCTGAACGAGGAGATAGAGAAGTTGAAGAGTGAAAGGGAACAAATTGAGAGCTTGAAAGAAGAGGCTAAGAAGGATGAAACAATTGCCCAGCTGAACGAGGAGATAGGGAAATTGAAGAGTGAAAGGGAACAAATTGACAGCTTAAGAGAAGAGAGTACTAAGAAGGATGAAACAATTGCCCAGCTGAATGAGGAGATAGAGAAGTTGAAGAGTGAAAGGGAACAAATTGAGAGCTTGAAAGAAGAGACTACTAAGAAGGATGAAACAATTGCTCATCTTCAAGACGATATTGAGAAGTTAAAGAGTGGTGTAGATAAAGAAATGAATGAGGAAATAGAAAGGTTGAAGTCTTGTTTGGAAGAAGCAAGTGAAAAATCTGAAACTATTACTAAGCTCAATGAAGAACTTGAGATGTTAAGGAAGACTGCAGATAAAGAAACGAACGAGGAAATAGAGAGATTGAAGAAAATCCTCGAAGAGTCCTCAGTCACAATGGCCGAGTTGAAAGCTGAGAACGATGTTCTTAAGAGTTCTGGAGATGCCAATGAACTAGTTTTAAAACTTGAGCAAGAGAAACTGGAACTACAAGGACAACATAATGCATGTCTGGAGGACAAGCAGGGCCTGGAAAAGGTTATCAACCAAATGAAGGAGGAGATGGAGGCTCTAAAAACTGCAGGTGCTGGTGAAAGTGCAGCATTGTTGCAGGAAATAGACGAACTAAAACGTCAAGTTAAAGAGTTACAGGAAAGTGGGAAGGCTCTGGAAGAACAGATAACAGATCTGATGCAAGCCTCTCCTGAGGAAGTGGAAGCTTTGCGTCAGAGTATTCGTTCTGTCAAGATGCCTTCTGAGGGAGCAGGCTTTGAGACGGAAAGAGCTCAACTTCAGGCAGTCATTGACAGTCTGACTGATGAACTTGATTCTTTGAGAAGACAGTTAATGTCGCAAATGCCTCGTAAAAGTACGTTAAAAAATAAAGACGAAATGATGGAAATCGTTAAGCATCTCGAGCAGACTAACGAAGAGTTTGAGCGGGAGATCGATGACTTGAGGCGGCGGCTTGCAGAATTGGAGGACATTGATGAGGAAGCCGAACAGATGGAAGAATATGAAAAACAATTACGAGATATGGCAGAGAACAAAACAATGATGGAAAAAGCAATGAAAGAGATGGAGGATGAGATTAGAAGGTTAAAGGAGCAAGCACAGGATGAGGTGTCAGGTAAGGCTGGGGAGCTGACCACCTTACAGGATTACATTGCTCAACTCGAGCAGGAGTTAGAACAGTGCAAGAAGCAAGCACAGGATGAGGCATTAAGTAAGGCTGGGGAGCTAAACACCTTACGGGACACCATTGCTCAACTCGAGCAGGAGTTAGAACAGTTCAGGAAAGATCAGAATAAGTGCAAGGCTCAACTTGAGGAGAAGGAAGCTAAAATCAAGGAGCTGGAAAATGAAATTAATCGCATCATGGGAGAAACAGATGAGTTAGAACAGTTCAAGAAAGATCAGAATAAGTGCAAAGCTCAACTTGAAGAGAAGGAAGCTAAAATCAAGGAGCTGGAAAATGAAATTAATCGCCTCATGGGAGAAACAGATGGGTTAGAACAGTTCAAGAAAGATCAGAATAAGTGCAAAGCTCAACTTGAAGAGAAGGAAGCTAAAATCAAGGAGCTGGAAAATGAAATTAATCGCCTCATGAGAGAAATAGATGAGGCACATAAACAATCAGAGCTCCAGGATGCTGATTATGAGACTTTCAAAGAGAAGGCAGGTGAAATGGAAAGTAGCAAGAAGGATTTAGATGAAATCATGAATAGGATGGAAAAAGAAATGAAAGCTCTAAAGGACAAGGCTCTGGATGATCAAACTGAACAAGAGGCATTAAAAATGGAGAGGGACAGATATGCTAATGAGGTCTCACAGCTACAGAAGGAGATTGAGGCTTTGAAGGATCAGTTAGCTAAGGCGGGAGATCTGAGCCAGGCAGATAAAGAACTGGAGGACCTGAAGAAAAAGATGGCTGAGGCAGACAGTTCTCAGGACAAGCTCCTGTCAGACCTGGTGGCTGCAAGGGACAATATTGCAGCTCTTGAGGCAGAGCTCGAAAAGCTGAAAGCACTGAATTCTTCCCTTGATGCAGAGAAGAAGGAATTAATGGAAAAGGTTAAAGGTAGGAAAAAGACAATAATGTTAGTCAACTTTCGGAGCTGATAATTCAACTAACCCCTGCAGGAATGACAAGCATATTTCTTTTAAAGTCCATGCCCCTTCCCCCTCACCCTCCATTTCCTATTTTTAATCAAAAGTAATTGTGGTATTTGAGATCACTACTCAAAATAAACTGTCTAATTTCTATTTATTTGATATTACTGGTATACCGTATTTACGCAAATATCACCGCATATTTATAAAAAAAGGTTTTAAAAAAGTTTGCGGCACGAAATTGGGTGTGGGTTTTATTTGCGTCAAGGTTGACAATACGCTCCTGGTTCACATAGTTTTCTATGTTGGTTGTACAGTTATGCTTTGTGTAACCACAGATGGAAGAAAACTGCCCCCATATGTCATATTTAAACGGAAAACAATTCAGACTTTTAATTCAAAACTGCCCTTACATTAAAAAGAAGAGGTTTTACAGAATAATTTAAATTTGAATGATAGAGTGCAGAGAAACAGAATTTGCGAACATTGGCAATGCCAACAGTTGGCGGAAAAGCGTGAAAGCGTGTCTCATAACTGTAATCAGTTCGTACGCACCGAATACTATTGCCAATGTCGATGAAACTGCATCTTTCTTTTTTAATGCCGAGATCAAACGCACTTATGGTTTTAAAGGAAATGGGGTCAATGTTGCAATGCAGGCGGAAGTGAAAGACTTCCTGCTCTCGCCAAAGGAAAGTTCGATAAGCCACAATGTTTTAAAAGTATTGGGTACTTTCTGTGCAAGTAGAAAGCATCTAAAAATGCAAACAGTAACAGTAATCCAAAAATAAGGCTCTTGCACAGGGGAGCCAACATAATTTGTTCTCATCTTTGAATCCTTTTTTTTTTCCATTGCATAAGGTTATGTTTGCCAGTGATTTATCCAAGTCCTTTATTTGGGAAGTGCACCTTGTTGAATACATTTCGGAAATACTTTTTTTTTTTTCCCATGGTGATTGCACGCGTTAATGGGTCTTAGAATACTTTGTGACAGGGCAAGGGTTGGCATTTCTGAATTACGAGAGGAGTGCCATGGCGGAACGATAGAGTCACTGTCCTGTGTTGCATTTGATAGGGTGGATCATGGGAGACTACTAGCAAAAATGAGTGCAATTGGACTAGACAAAAGAGTGACTGAATGGGTTGCTATATTTCTAGAAAATAGATCTCAGAGAATTAGAGTAGGTGAAGCTTAATCTGACCCTGTAATAATTAAGAGGGGAATTTAACAAGGCAGTATTATCGGACCTTTATATAAATGATATGAGTAAAGGAGTGGAATCGGAGGTAAGGCTTTTTGCTGATGATGTTATTCTCTATAGAGTGATGAATAAGTTACAAGATTGTGAGCAACTGCAACGTGACCTCGAAAATGTTGTGAGATGGACAGCAGGCAATGGTATGTTGATAAACGGTGTTAAAAGTCAGGTTGTGAGTTTCACAAATAGGAAAAGTCCTCTCAGTTTTAATTACTGCGTTGATGGGGTGAAAGTTCCTTTTGGGGATCGTTGTAAGTATCTAGGTGTTAATATAAGGAAAGATCTTCATTGGGGTAATCACCTAAATGGGATTGTAAATAAAGGGTACAGATCTCTGCACATGGTTATGAGGGTGTTTAGGGGTTGTAGTAAGGATGTAAAGGAGAGGGCATATAAGTCTCTGGTGAGACCCCAACTAGAGTATGGTTCCAGTGTATGGGACCCTCAAAGGATTACCTGATTCCAGAACTGGAAAAAATCCAAAGAAAAGCAGCTCGATTTGTTCTGGGTGATTTCCGACAAAAGAGTAGCGTTACAAAAATGTTGCAATGTTTGGGTTGGGAAGAATTGAGAGAAAGAAGAAGAGCTGCTCGACTAAGTGGTATGTGATTGAAATAATAACATTAAGTTATTTATTAGACCACCTAATCAATACAAAATCGTCTTGGATGATTTACATAAATTTGTTAACTAATAGTGGTACATGTTTCGCCTTCCCTGAAGGCATCATCAGCCATAGTCTTAACCTTAAATTAAAAATAAGCGTCTAAATAACATGTAGTAATGAAATGAATTTTAAAATCTTGAAGAGATTTGAAGTAAAATAACATTAAAAATAACAATGATGGTTTGAAAATACGATGTGATGAGATATAATAGTGGAAGTATTAACAAAATTAACATTAGAAGGCTGCTAAAATAAGTGCAATGGATAAAACAACTGATTGTTATACAACAAGTAGTAAGATTGCATAAAAGTAAAGTTGATAGTCTGGCGGTTATAATTAGACGATGGAGAAAAATCGTATATAATCAAAGTAAAGAAGAGAGAATAATTACATGTAATAAGTGGTATGTTCAGAGCTGTCAGCGGAGAGATGGCGTGGAATGACATTAGTAGACGAATAAGTTTGAGTGGCGTTTATAAAAGTAGGAAAGATCACAATATGAAGATAAAGTTGGAATTCAAGAGGACAAACTGGGGCAAATATTCATTTATAGGAAGGGGAGTTAGGGATTGGAATAACTTACCAAGAGAGATGTTCAATAAATTTCCAATTTCTTTGAAATCATTTAGGAAAAGGCTAGGAAAGCAACAGATAGGGAATCTGCCAGCTGGGCGACTGCCCTAAATGCAGATCAGTATTGATTGATTGATTGAGATGGAAGTGAGATACTTCTTAATAGTTCTTTTTCCATGGCATTTGAAAGGTTTAAGCTGTGAATCAATGTTAATTGCATGCAGTAATGGGTCTTAGAATATTTTGTGACGCAGCAAGAGTTGGCATTTCTGAATTACGATTTGGCAGTTAATTCAAAGTCACATTTTTGCGTCCCTACGACTTCAAATTAATGAGGTTTTACTGTATCGCAAAACACGAGTTGGCAGGTGTGTGTTTCAAGTGTTTACATTGCACGAAAAGAATTATCCACCACTAATCGTGTTACTCTCCGAATAAAAAAGATAGCGTATGAGAAGTGTTTTAGACGTGGAGTGTAACGAATTTGTAAGTAATTTAGGAGAGGATTCTAGTGATGCAAGTGAATCGAGCCTATTGCATGTTCAGATGAATGAAATACCTGTCGTGTAAGAAGGCTTGCTTGCTATTTTTAATGGCAAATATATTTTATAGCAGTAATGCTAGTTGTTTTACGTCGCACCGACACAGATAGGTCTTACGGCGACAATGGGACAGGATAGGGCTAGAATTGGGAAGGAGGAGGCTGTGGCCTTATTTAAGGTACAGCCCCAGCACTTGCCTGGTGTGAAAATGGGAAACCACAGAAAACCATTTTCAGGGCTGCCGACAGTGGGGTTCGAACCTACTATCTCCCGAATACTGGATACTGGCCACACTTAAGCGACTGCAGCTATCGAGCTCGGTATAGCAGTAATGATTCATTTTTATCATATCAAATATGTTCAGGCAGAGTAGCTATATCCGTCATGTTCATATTTGCGTAAAGACCACGTGGAACTGGAGGAGTGATATGAAATGTTTGTTTATGCCTACGTTACTCTTTCACTGGAAGGAATTTTAGTTCATTTCATATTTTTCAAAATTATCGTTCCTAAATTGAGGGTGCGGGGATTGCGTAAGTACGGTAACTATTATTTTCCGAAATCTGATACAACGTGAAAGTGGATATGTTTAATTTCATTCTAAAAAAGTTACAGGATCACTCCAGAGGTCTCTGTGGCAAACGTTCCAGTTTTCTTCTTCACACACCTTTACCTAACCGTATTTATTCATGAAAACGGATTTCAAGCGCACATAGAGAAATGATAACCTCCTCGCTAAAAATTTACATGGGAATAGCCTTTCCAAAATTTAACTAGACGCGAGAAAATATAAAGGGCCGATTGCAGAAACGGTTTTTAGACGGTCTATGCATATACAGTGCCTAAGTGTAGCTGCCGCATTGCAGAGTCATTATTTATCACTTAGATACTGTCTAAAACCAACATTCAACTGGCCATGTTTAAATACTACCGGGAACACTGTTTAACCTCAAATGAGAGGAGTGAGTCACATTCAGAGGTTATGTACTATGAAACATGTAATTTGTATTATCATGTTGAGACAATTCTGGGAAGAAAGATTATTTCGACGGCCTCTCTGTGGGTTGGGCGCTGCAAAATCGCAGCAATTCATTTTAATTGTGTGGGGAGGTGGAGCTTAAAATAAGATTTGGCTTTTCAAGAGACTTGTTTCTTGAGAATGACAAAGGGATAGTCTGGTAACTGTCAACTTGAATACAATTCTTGGCAACTGATATATTTTATTATACATGGGGTATTTCCATGGAATTATAGGTCACTTCGACTACATACATGGCAGAATTACTTATCCCAAATTTCAGAGGGCTGTCACATACATCAACCGGGAGTGATTCACTTATATTTGCTGCCAAGTAAGCACACCTAATAGTGAAAACTAAAATGTAGTTTGTCATCATCATCATCCTAAACCATCTCCAGTTTCCCGGGTGTGGTATATGAGCCTCCTCCCTCGCATCCTGTCCTTGTACCATTCTTCCTCCACCAACTTGTCCCAATCATGACCTCTCAGCATTACATCGCTCTTAACTAAATCTATCCATTTCCTTCGTGGCCTTCCCATGGGTCGTCTTCCTTCTACCTTTCTGTCAAATTCCTTCCTTGCAGTTCTGTTTACTGGCATCCTCTTCATGTGACCAAACCACTTCAGTCTTGATATCTGAATCTTATTTAGGAGAGAATGGTCTATTCCTACTTCTTCTCTAATTTTCTCATTCCTAATCTTGTCTTTCCTGGTTTTCTGGATCATAGTGCATAGGAATTTCATTTCAGCTGCCTGAAGTTTGGAATTATCTCTATTGGTCAGTGTTTTGGTTTCGAGACTGTATGTAAGAATTGGTGTATAATAGGACTTGTACAATGTCATTTTTGTTTTCATGGGTATTTGCTCATCCCACAGCAGGTGTCTTACCTGGTGGTAGAATTGTGTTGCCTTATTGATTCGATTGTTCACCTCATGTTTTGCTAGGTTGTCATTTGATATAACGCTACCCAAGTATTTGAAAACTGGAACGCTGTCCAGTTGAGCTTCATTTAACATGACTATTGGTTCTGCTCCTTCCCCATACACTTTCATCACCACCGTCTTGGTCTTGCTGATGTTTAAACCATATTTCTTAAACTCCTCATTCCAGCTTTGTATTCTCTCTCCCAATTCATCTTCTGAGTCAGTCCAGATCGCAACATCATCTGCAAATGTGAAGGCTTTGATATCTCCATGTTCTTTCCTTTTAATAGATTTCATTACTACATCCATTACAATAATAAATAGAAGTGGTGACAATTAGCTGCACTCCTCTCTTTGTTTCAAACCAGTCCGACAAACCACATCCTACTTGAATACAGCTTCTGTTCCCACTATACAACATTTTCACTTTGTCTATGAGGCTATCTCGCACTTGAAGTTCTTTCATGCATTGCCAAATTCTTTCCCTTGGTACACTATCGTATGCTTTCTCAATGTGCAAAAATATTAGGAATAAAGGCTTGTTCTTCTCCCAGTATTTTTCCACTAGCATCCTAATCGCAAATATAAGGTCTGTAGTTGACCTTCCTGGTCTGAAACCATACTGCTCTTCTTCCAAAATTGGTTCAACAATATCTCTGATTCTGGTCTCTATTATTTTTTCCAATATTTTCAGGACATGAGACAGTAGTGTGATACCACGGTAATTAGTACATTTTCGTCGGCTTCCTTTCTTGAACAGAGGTACAATGATGCCCATCTTCCAGTCCTCAGGAATAGTATTTTCCTCCCATATCTTGTTGAGCAGTCTATAGAGCCATTGGATTCCTGGAACTCCCGCTGCTTTCAGCATATCTGCACTTAGTTCATCTACGCCCACTGCCTTTCCTTTCTTCATGCTCTTGAGCGCATTTTCAACCTCAAGCCATGTAATTGGTGGTTCCTCGACTTGGCTCTCCTCTATCCGTTGTTATGTTTTCTGTATCTCCATTCAGCAGCTTTTCGAAATAGATCTTGAGTTCTTGTTTAATTTCTCCCTCTTCTTGTGCCAGAGTTCCATCATCACGTTCTATTGCTTTTATGGTCTCTTGATCCCTTCGCTTGTTTTTCACTACTCTGTATAGCAATTTCATATTTCCTCTACTGTCCTCTTCCAGTTTGTCTGCAAACTCATTCCATTTCTTCTCTTTTTCTTCCCGTACAATGTTCTTTACAGCAAGTTTCTTGTTCCTGTATACTCCTTGAAGTCTTTGTATTTCTTGTTCATTTCGTTCTTGTCCCTGTTTTTGTTTCTCCTTGTCCAGTGCCTTCTTTATTTGGTTTCTTTCTTTCACCGCTGTTTTCACTCTATCATTCCACCATGGTGTCTCCTTTTTTCTTTTGATAGAACTTGTAACTCCACATAGGTTTTTGGCTTCTCCCACAAAGGTGCCTTTGAAGGCGTTCCATTCTTCATTAACTCTGGTTACTTCACACTTCGGCAAACTCTGTTGAATCCTTAGTTTGTATTCTTCCTTTATTTGGACTTAACTTCCAAGTTTTAATCCTTGGTTTCTTCGTAATAAGTTTCTGCGTTTCATTTGTCTTATGTTTGAAGTCTACTACCAACAATCTGTGGTCACTGTCCATGCTTTCACTAGGGATGACCTTTACATTTGTGATGTACCTGCTACCATCTTTTTTTGTGATTACGTAGTCAATCAATGTTCTATACTGGCCATCCCAACTGTACCTTGTTATTCTGTGACTGTCTCTTTTTTTGAAGAATGTATTTTTGTTTATAAGATCATTTCTTCTGCACAGATCTAATAGTTATTCTCCAGGTGGACCAATGATGTTCTCGTACCCAAGTCTGTCTACCCCAACTTGCGCATTTAGATCTCCAATAATAATAACATTTTCCTCATTAACTGTATCTTCCAGGTCTTGCCGAAATTTCTCTTTGTCTTCCTCACTGCAGCCTGTCTGTGGGGCATACACTTGTATGATGGTGTACTTAGTGTTCTCCAGTTTCATGGACATTTTAATGATTCTATCACTTTTGCAGATAACTTCAGCTGTAGCATCAGTCCTTTCGTTAATTAAGAATCCAACACCATTTTTCGCTACCTTCTCCTGTCCACTCCAGTATAATTTATAACCTCCACGAAGTGTCTTACTTCCAATCCCTTTCCATTTGGTCTCACTTAGTCCCAATATTGATATTTTTCTTCTATCCATCATGTCTAGGAGTTCTTCTAACTTTCCAGTTAATGATAGAATGTTCATGGTTCCAATTCGGTATTTGGGTCTCTTTTTTATTTGGGGTTTCCTTTCAGAACATTGTATATCATCAGCCTTACGGTCATCATACTTTACAATTGTCTGAGAGGACGTGTCAGTCCGGTCTATAATATTCTTTCCGAGGCTCTTTTTCTTATTGAAAGCAACTATACTCAATACTCTCCTGCTGACTTGCTAGGCCTAACGCATAAGAGGTTTTTCTTTCAGGGTTTACTCCCTTAGCCTTTGAGGATGCCTTCTTCGTCCTACAGGGCAGTAGGTTCCATCTGTACACCCCAGAAGGATGGGTTGCCTCTTCCGCCATCTCCGCCGTACCGAAGTCCATCTCCTCCGCCGTATATGCCGTTGAGGTCTTCACCCTTAACCCAGGGCAAGGGCCCTCCATATTTATGACCCCTGGAGAGAGGGTGTCCCAGTATTTTAAAACCCCCAGGAATTGGGCTACCTGTTGGTCCGCGGGTTGTATTGGTTATTTCAACCAGCCCTACATACTGTAGGGGCCCCCTATCCGCCACTTGGGGACGCGCTCTGTAGGGGTCAGGTTCCCCTGGTTACTTATTGGAAGTTAACCCCACCCACAAGGAGTAAGGTTATTTGTAAGGGGTAAGGTTAGTTTGTATACGGTTTTAATATACCAGGTGGCTCACGGACGCCGTACTTTCTACTTATAAATGTCCCGCATGCATAAGTGATGTGTGGGGTGTCTACCAACTGATTTTAACAGGGGAACTACTGCCAGAGGGCAGGTTACGTCAGAATATGAAGAGAAAAGAAACAGAGTCACACTCGCAGCATGTTACTCAGCGCTGCCGGTCGAATGCATCCCTTGCATTCTTAAACATCGTTTTCGACTGTATAGTTCTAGGCTGGTGTATGGTACAGCCGCACTATATTTACTGTCTGCTTATTGCCAATGGCTAGTGTGTTCAGCAGCGACGAATACAAAGACATTATTTTAATCTGGACAACCCGGTCGGAATGCAACCGAAGCTCCAAACAGACGTATGCCTTCTACACAAGTATTTCACCGAACAGTACAGTTTTTGTTTCATACAAGCAACTCTTTTATCGAGTGGAATGTCTACACATGTATAAATTAACAAGTGATTAAAAGTTCCTTTTTTGCATCTTTGGCGTGTTAACAAACAGTAGCGGCGATTAGGGGGTGGGGTGTGAAGGGAAAGTCACCCCCGCCCCTCGCTACTTTGTGGAGTAAACATTACATATTCACTTTAGCCACCTGGAACTAGGAATTATTATTATTTGTTTTGCTAACTGCTTTACGTCGCACCGACACAGATAGGTCTTATGGCGACGATGGGATAGGAAAGGCGTAGGAGTTGGAAGGAAGCGGCCATGGACTTAATTAGGGTACAGCAACAGCATTTGCGTGGTGTGAAAATGGGAAACCACTGAAAACCATCTTCAGGGCTGCCCACAGTGGGATTCGAACCCACGATCTCCCGGATGCAAGCTCACAGCGAATTATTTGTAAAAGAATCGTTATCTGTACAAGCTTTGGAGTCTTATCTGCTAATTCTTTCCTTTATTTTCCTTAATTATTAACGTAATTTTTGGCGGAAATAAGCACCAAATGCCATTCGTCGCGGCTAACCGATTTGTATAGTGCTACGGCAAGTAGTGGAGACTTTGCATGTGCTGTGGGGAAGGGTAGTAGGGGTATAATGTTTTTGCCAAGGTCGTGGACACTGAGTTATAATTCACCAGTATGCCGCACGCATTCGTCAGTCTGGCAGCCTCTTCAGTGTCTGTTAGTTCCTTAGTGTGTATTAAAATACTAAATAACTTTTAATTGCATGATCATGCCGTACTTCTATTTAATTGTACCGGATGAGCTAGCCGTGGAGTTATGGCCGCGCAGCTGCGAGCTCGCACCGGGAGATAGTGGTTTCGAATCCCACTGTCGGCAGCCCTGAAGATGGTTTTCCGTAGTTCCCCATTTTCACACCAGGCAAATGCTGGGGCTGTACCTTAATTAAGGTCACGGCCGCTTCCTTCCAACTCCTAGGCCTTTCCTATCCCATCGTCGCCATAAGACCTATCTGTGTCGGTGCGATGTAAAGCAAAATAGTAGAATATTTTTTTACAATTGGTTTTACGTCGCACCGACACAGATAGGAATTATGGCTACGATGAGACAGGAAAGGGCTACGCGTGGAAAGGAAGCGGCCATGGCCTTAAATACGGTACACCGGGCGAGTTGGCCGTGCGTGTAGAGGCGCGCGGCTGTGAGCTTGCATCCGGGAGATAGTAGGTTCGAATCCCACTATCGGCAGCCCTGAAAATGGTTTTCCGTGGTTTCCCATTTTCACACCAGGCAAATGCTGGGGCTGTACCTTAATTAAGGCCACGGCCGCTTCCTTCCAACTCCTAGGCCTTTCCTATCCCATCGTCGCCATAAGACCTATCTGTGTCGGTGCGACGTAAAGCCCCTAGCAAAAAAAAAAAAATACGGTACAGCCCCAGCACTTGCCTGGTGTGAAAATGGGAAACCACGGATAACCATCTCATGGTTGCCGACAGTGGGATTCGAAACCACTATCTCCCAGGTGCGAGCTCGCAGCTGCGTGGCCCTAACTCCACGGCTAGCTCAGCCGGTACAATTAAATAGAAGTACGGCATGATCATGCAATTAAAAGTTATTTAGTATTTTAATACACACTAAGGAACTAACAGACACTGAAGAGGCTGCCAGACTGACGAATGCGTGCGGCATACCGGTGAATTATTACTCAGTGTCCACGACCTTGGCAAAAACATTATACCCCTACTACCCTTCCCCACAGCACATGCAAAGTCTCCACTACTTGCCGTAGCACTATACAAATCGGTTTACCGCGACGAATGGCATTTGGTGCTTATTTCCGCCAAAAATTATGTTAGTAATAAAGGAAAATAAAGGAAAGAATTAGCAGATAAGACACAAAAGCTTGTACTTATTTCCACCAAAAATTACGTTAATAATTAAGGAAAATAAAGAATTAGCAGATAAGACTCCAAACCTTGTACAGATAACGATTCTTTTACAAATAATTCGCTGTGAGCTTGCATCCGGGAGATCGTGGGTTCGAATCCCACTGTGGGCAGCCCTGAAGATGGTTTTCTGTGGTTTCCCATTTTCACACCACGCAAATGCTGTTGCTGTACCCTAATTAAGTCCATGGCCGCTTCCTTCCAACTCCTAGGCCTTTCCTATCCCATCGTCGCCATAAGACCTATCTGTGTCGGTGCGACGTAAAGCAGTTAGCAAAACAAATAATAAATTCCTAGTTCCAGGTGGCTAAAGTGAATATGTAATGTTTACTCCACAAAGTAGCGAGGGGCGGGGGTGACTTTCCCTTCACGCCCCACCTCCTAATCGCCGCTACTGTTTGTTAACACGCCAAAGATGCAGAAAAGGAAATTTAATCACTTGTTAATTTATACATGTGTAGACATTCCACTCGATAAAAGAGTTGCTTGTATGAAACAAAAACTATACTGTTCGGTGAAATACTTGTGTAGAAGGCATACGTCTGTTTGGAGCTTCGGTTGCATTCCGACCGGGTTGTCCAGATTAAAATAATGTCTATGTATTCGTCGCTGCTGAACACACTAGCCATTGGCAATAAGCAGACAGTAAATATAGTGCGGCTGTACCATACACCAGCCTAGAACTATACAGTCGAAAACGATGTTTACGAATGCAAGGGATGCATTCGACCGGCAGCGCTGAGTAACATGCTGCGAGTGTGACTCTGTTTCTTTTCTCTTCATATTCTGACATAACCTGCCCTCTGGCAGTAGTTCCCCTGTTAAAATCAGTTGGTAGACACCCCACACATCACTTATGCATGCGGGACATTTATAAGTAGAAAGCACGGCATCCGTGAGCCACCTGGTATATAATCATTGCGCTAATTCAGATAAGTTTTCGTCAACTATGATAGGAAAAGGCAACTGGTGGTGCTTATTGTTTAAAGAGGGGGACTGGGGAAGAAGAGCCGTGGCCATAATAACAGCCCTAGTATTTGCGCGGTGTAAATATAGGGAAATTATGGAAAACAGTCTTCAGGGCTGCCGATTATTCGTTTCAAACCTACGATCTCCAGAATGCAAGCTACGTCTATATGGCCCGTATAACATATTCAGTCACACATTACTATTGTTTCATCTTCCCTTCATCAAAGCTGTTTACGACTATATTACACTCACACTAACAACGCTATAATCAAGGCTACATTTCACCGTACGTTGGCGTGTTTCTTTAGTGTCGATAATATTATGAGATTTAATTTCCACCAAAAGCTGTAATTCTTATCTGTGGGCAAGTCGTGCTCATGCTTAGCCATATTTAAGTAATGTGTAGGAAGACAAACAGCTAACTGGTGTTCGGCGCGCGCACCAATGAATTTCATTGGTTGCATGAAAGATAATTCTATCTCCATTTTCAAACCACTATTGAAACTTTAAACGATGTCTAGTTAAAAACTGGCTGAACATTGTTTATGCAATGGAAGATCGTGCTTGATTTAGACGTTGTCTAAGGCTTAAAACTAGTCATCGTTTCTGTATCATGAAAACTTATTCCAAGCGCCAGTAGAGAAATAACATTCTCGCCATAAATTTATATGGGAATAGCCTCTCCGAAATTTAACCAGATGAGAAAAAGTATAAACTAACCTCTGAAATCAGTGATGCACTCTGCATTATCTTGAGGTGTATCGCATTCTTAATTAATTTCAGTGTATAACATTAAAATGAAGCGATCGTTTACTTCAGCTTTTGTTTCTGAGGAGTTAACAACTGCTATCGACCACATTATTTACATATTTAACATGAAGAATTCATTCTTCAGGTTCCGTATTGAATCAAGATTTACAATAGAGAAATGGGAAAGTTAATATCCACCTTTTCAATACAATATATTACGTGAAGGTTTACATTTTAAAACATCACGTTTATTTACATTTGGTACCGGTTTCGACAATGTTTGATGTCATCATCAGCCAGGACAACTATACAAAGATATATTACATTAATCGTGACTCCTGCAGTAATATTACAATGATAGTATTGAATATAAACATGACTATAATTAAAAGGTATATACATATATAAGCTGACAGTCAGGGCGATAAAAGATTGTTTTTATAAGGTGTACACCTTTAGTTAAAAAAGGAGAAAGTAATGAAAGTGAAGTATAATAATCAGCTTTTAGTGACATATTTGTCTGTTGAACAGTAGGGTTATGTTTATTAAGGCTGTGTAGCCATTTTTAACATTATAAAAGAAGTAAACACATGCTTAGTTATGAATGTTTCTACATAAAAGTATGTACAGTAAAATCTAGAAAGTATTTGAATATGGCTTGAGCTTGGACTTAATAGATTGGATGTCACAGCACGTTGATGTTGGCATATAGGGATGTCCGTTGGTAGATTCTATGTATAAGTTTTTGTACTCTAATTTTGTATGTTTATATCATATTAGTGGATAGAGCATTTTGGATTAAGTGCAGTTCTATTGTGATGGTATTGAAGAGATTCTTGTGCTTTGAGTTGCGAGTACATAGGTTGTTCGAGAAAGATCTTGAACCAAGACGGAACCTCGGATGCCAAGCCAGTATTAGATGTGTCAGAGAGGAACCAACGGACTAACGGACACGAGTGCAGATCCGCCTTTACCTTCAGTTAGTCCGTTGGTTCCTCTCTGACACATCTAATACTGGCTTGGCATCCGAGGTTCCGTCTTGGTTCAAGATCTTTCTTGAACAACCTATGTACTCGCAACTCAAAGCACAAGAATCTCTTCAATACCATCACAATAGAACTGCACTTAATCCAAAATGCTCTATCCACTAATATGAAATAAACATACAAAATTAGAGTACAAAAACTTATACATAGAATCTACCAACGGACATCCCTATATGCCAACATCAACGTGCTGTGACATCCAATCTTGTCACCGGTTGGTGGGACGGAGAACTGAAACTACTGTGTGTTTGGAAATGTAAATTTTAATTTTTTTATTTGTCTGAAGGATTTAATATTTTTTGCAACTCTGGACTCTACTGGAATTTTGTGTAACTGAAATATGTTTGTAAATTTTTTTTAAATTATGGAAACATCAAGAAACATTGAACTGTATGAACATTTCAACATGCAAAAGTGTTTTGAAGTGATTTTTTTAAATGTAGTTTTTATGTAATCTGTTGTAAAATTTGTAAGGTGATTTATTTTGGAGCAGCCTGTACCTGTACCACACGTGCGGTTTCCTATGATGAAATTTTGGTGTTGTAATCGTAATGTTCCAGAACTTGTGTAATTGCTAACGATGTTAAAATTACCATATATGGTAACGAGATTTCCTATTGGCAAAGAGTCCAGGAATCTAGGGTAAGTTTGATCTTATTGGTTGATTGTAATCGGGCCATTTCCGGCCTTGTGGCCGGCTTCGGAAAATGATGCGTGAGCTCGGCGTCTTTTCCATCCGACCGCCCAAGCGAGCATTTGCGCTCGAGGGCTGCTGCCCTCGGGAACTCCTGCCTTTCCGAAGTAAGTGTTATTTCAGTGTTTTTGCAATGTTATTCTCAATGCTTTCTGGTTTCGTTTCATTTAGTTTAATTCCTTTGGTGTTTCATTATTTCTTTGCTTAATGTCATTTTAAAAGTTTAATTTGATGAGTCCGAGTTTACCCTAGGTTCCAATTGCCGTACTTTTAATTCTTTCATCCATTAAATACTTTCGCTTTAAACTATACCTTTAATGAAGTATCACCTTCATTGTTAAATCAAGTTATATGTTAACTTACTTAAGTATGTCTTGTTTCCGTGTCGTGGAACTGTATTTTGTAAAACTTTCTTGTCATTTCTAATATAGTTGAGCTAGAGGGTGTTTCTTATAAGTCTTTTCTTCCCCATAACGTCATACGTTTCCATGGACCTCAGTAGGGCTTCCCAGCACGTTCCACATCCTGTCTTAGTTGTCATTTTTTTTGGCCTGTAAGTGTTCCCTGTATTTGGTTTATATGAATTCTCCGCCACTGCGTCATATTTCTACCTCCTTATTCATATTATTAAGTATTATCTTATTTACTACAAGTATTATTATTATTATGTTATTTATTATTTTATTATTGTTATTATTATTATTATTATGGTAACCGTAATTGTCCCGAAATCGCGGTTATGTATGTCTCGAATCCGCGGTAACAAATCTATTAAGTCCAAGCTCAAGCCATATTCAAATACTTTCTAGATTTTACTGTACATACTTTTATGTAGAAACATTCATAACTAAGCATGTGTTTACTTCTTTTATAATGTTAAACATGGCTACACAGCCTTAATAAACATAACCCTACTGTTCAACAGACAAATATGTCACTAAAAGCTGAATGTATATACTTAATTATACTCATGTTCATATTCAATACTATCAATGTAATATTACTGTAGGAATCACGATTAATGTAATATATCTTTGTATAATTGTCCTGGCTGATGATGACATCAAACATTGCCGAATCCGGTACCAAATGTAAATAAACGTGATGTTTTAAAATGTAAACCTTCACGTAATATATTGTATTGAAAAGGTGGATATTAACTTTCCCATTTCTCTATTCTGTACATTATTTATGTGTTTGGTACAAAAACATGTTCTCACTTCTATTCTTTCATTTCTAAATTGCTTTATGGAACAGCTGTGGGCGGGTATTATTAATCGACTCCAACATGGCCTTCGAATGTTTACGAGAGAGCTCGCTGTTAGTCATAGCGAGGAAACGATACCGAAGATGATCAGTCGCGTGCTATATAGTGGCTGGGTGCATAAATATCAGTAACGGAAAAAGTCGTTCAAAATAAGTGATGGGGCTCTCGCTGTAACTGAAGCATAACACCCAAAATCTGACGTTAAACAGGATTCTCGGTATAGTGGACTTTCAACCTGTTTAGAGATTGTCCTTGTCTCCTTCGTCGTGCTTGTCCTGTTATGTTTGTCACTTGTTTGGTTTTTATTGACCCATTACCTTTGTGTTTGCTGTCTTTTATTGAGCTTTCTCCTCATCATGACTGAGCTCATCAGGGACTGTACAAGAACTGGGATTGATGAGGGCAGAGCCTCTCCCTCTTCTTTCCGTTACTTCATCTGGCAGGCTGCCTTGATCATCCTACCAGCCATTTTCCATCTACTTTCTCAGTCTGCTTACCAATATAGACAGCTTTCTCTCGTCCTACTCCACATCCCTTGCTAACGTGTTCATGACGTGTCTGAGCATCTTTGTTTCCACAAAGGCCAGCATTCAGCACCAGGTGGTCTACAGAACTTGAGCCGATCTAGAATCTTCCTGTCTCAGAGTATACCAAGCCATACACTGCTCAAGCCTGCGTACTTGGTGGTTTTGGTGGTGATCATTGTTTTAAGAGCAAGTACAACAGGGCAAACATCTTCTTCTTCCTCTTTTTTATGACCCCATAGGATCACTTTAGTCAGTCCATTGTTCAGGTCTCTTTGAAGGGATTGTTCAGGCTTTGCGGTCCTCCCAGTACTTTTTCAGACGCTCCGATCTTCGTGCCCTTTCCTCAGTTGAAAATGTGCGTGTTGTTGGTTTGTTTTGTGTAAGGGTAAAGCGGAGGTTTGTATTCTTGAGTTTCGTATTCAATTTTATCTTATTTGTGGTGTTTTCTGTTGTAAGGCCTATTTCCTTCAGATCCTCTCTTACTTCTCTGATCCATTTACATCCTGTTGTGGTATTTTTTGAGACGAGATTGTGTTGTACTAGTTGTTTCAGAAGCCTTGAATCCTGCGTCCTCATGATATGTCCAAAGAATCCCAGTCTCCTCATACGCATAGTATCCGTAATGGGTTCTAGCTCTTTGTACACGACTTTGTTAGGTATTAACCGCCACTGTCCATCTTTCTGGTATTTTTTGTTGATGCAGGTTCTTCCGATCCTCCTTTCAATTTTCTGAACTCTGTCAGTCTTTGGGTTGCTTATTCAGGTGAAAGTGTTTCTGCTGCATATGTAGCTTCCGGTTTTATAACTGTGTTGTTTTATTTTTGCATTTATTGATAGACATTTCTTCTTGTAGATGTCCCATGTTCGTTTTTGTGCTTTAACTAATCTATTTGTTCTTGTTTGGATTGAGATTATTTAATTTAGGTGATGTGTTATTACTTCTCCAAGATATTTTAATTGAGTTATTATTTTGATTTTATTACCATTTATGGTAACTTCTTTTAGTTGTGTTGGTTTTTGGGGCATAATTTCTGTTTTTTTTTTTTTTTTTTTTGTTTTTAAATTATATTTTGAGGCCAATTTTGTTTGCAATGTTTTGAATTTCTGATATCTGGGTTTTTGCTTTCTTTTGTCAACTGCTAGTAATGCTAAATCGTCAGCGAAACCCAGGCATTTTGTTTTGAATTTTGGACCAATCTTTATTGTTGGGGGACATTTCCTAAACCATTCCCTCATTACCATTTCTAGAGCACAGTTAAATAATAGTGGTGAGAGCCCATCTCCCTGCTGTAGTCCAGTTTTAATTTCAAATGTCTCTGGTGTTAGTGAGAGTCAGTTTTATCATGTTTATTAATTTGGGGTGTAGTCCAAGGTGTCTTAAAATTTTAAACAGAGATTCTGTATGGATGCAATCATAAGCTTTCTTGAAATCTACAAATGTTATCACCATATCTCTGTTTCTTCTCTTGTTATAGTTCTTATCAACTTAAGATTAATGATCTGATCAGGACAGCTCCTCCAGGGTCTGAAACCTCCTTGATATTCTCCTAGTTCTTTCTCAAGTTTAAACTTATCCTATTAAGGATGATTATTGAAAAGATTTTGTATGTTATGTCTAGGGGCGAGATTCCCCTGTAGTTATTAGGGTCGGCTTTGTCTCCTTTTTTGTGCAGTGTGTGAATGAGGACTGTTGTCCAGTGTTCTGGTAGTTCTTCTTTAATCCAGATAGAGACAAGTTGTTGATGGAGGGCAACTTTTGCTGATCTTCCTGCATATTTCCAGATTTCTGCAAAGGTCTGATCTCCTGGCGCTTTGTAGTTTTTTAATTTATTCAGTGCTTGGTAAACTTCCTATATAACACTAATTATTTATTTTTTGTCTTGTTTTATATGGCAGGACTCAGGCTATGAAGTCTGCTATTCTGTCCGACCACACATACAACTACATGAAGAGTTAAATATACACTAAATAAATGATCTACTATTTAATATCTTAAGGTATCAATTACATGTTTTAATTAACCTAATAACTTAGTTATGATCTAATCCTATGTATGTCATGAATAATTATTAACCGGGTTTGACAGAGTTTCTTAAAACGGAGGTGGTTTGACACATTCCTAATTTCAGCATGTAGGGAATTCCAAATTCGACTGGCGGCGACTACAGATGATCTACAGTAGCCAGTTGTGCGGTGAATGGGAATGATTAGTACTGAGGTGGATGATGATCTGGTAAGAATGCTAGAAGGTGATGCTAGGTAATGGAATTGTGTAGTAAGGTATTCAGGAGTGTTAAGGTTCAGTATACGATGTGACAGAGAAATAGTGTGTAAATTTTGTTGCTCTCTTAAGTAGAGTCATGAAAGTCTATCAAATGTGGGAGAAATAGGGTTAAACCTTGGTATAACTGAAATAAATCAAACACATACGTTATGTGCCTTTGCCATGAAGAGAAATTTTCACCTGTTGATACACACTGCCGGCGACCAAATAGGAATACATCCAGGATAGTGTGCTTTGTGAGAAGTTAAGAGCACATAATTTTGCCATCAGTATGTCCGTGTCAACGCAGTCGAAGGCCTTACTAAGGTTAGAAGAGTTAGAACAGTAACTTCTCCCTTATGTATAGCTACTCCTATGCCATTTGTAATTTTAAGTAGTGCAGTATGATTGCTTCTAAAACCAGACTGGTATTTGTGAAGAAGAATATTGTTATTTAAATATGCGGTTATTTGTGAAATTTTTTCTCCAAAATTTTGGACAAAAATGGTCAAATGCAAATGGATCGAAAGTCTTTGGGTTCCACGGGATCGTTGGTCTTTGGGAGTGGGTGATCATTTGCACATTTCCAAAGGGAAGGGAATATGCCGGTTATCAGTGAGGTATTAATGATGTGGGTTAGAGTTGGTAGGATTACATCTAGAGTTTTTAACAGTAACTGTCGAACAATCTTGTCACATTGAGCCCTTATTGAAGTGCTCATTTAATTAATCAATCATCTATTTGAACGTGTAGAGAAGATTTTATTTTATTAAGTACTAGTAACTAGCCGGGAACATCTCCATTCAGCAGCCCATGCCGCAATTTCTGCAGAGAGCTTGGAGCTGGGGTATATTTGCTCGCCAGCTAAGTTTAGAAGGATGAATTTCGACATGACGTACACAAAGCAAAACAAGGGAACAATAGAACTCCAATGGTCAGACCAACGAACAACATTTCGCAGGCCCAGCGAGAGGCTACAGGAGCTGAAAATATATGTTTGAAGTAAGCATCACAAGCGCGATGTGCTGGACTAATGATGTGATAACATCACTAAAGCCCGGATTTTTATGCAGTGACAGGTTAGATTGCAAACTAACTTCATTAGCAGGGAGTGTCGGCCACCCGCTCTTCGGTAATGTTGCAAGAGTAACATAAACTATAGGTCTTCTGATGGGCCGTACCCCAAATGTTTATGCAACCCCGATAGCTTAATCGTTGTGAAGGTAGACTATACTTGCTAGTCGCTCGAATAAATTTGCATTCTAACCTATTAATGCATAAAAATCCGGGCTCTATCCGTCAGTTTGGCTAGGCACTGGTCTATGTAAGTGATGGCCCTGTTTGAGAATACAGCAGCTTCTTATAGGATGAATTGATAAAAGTGATGAGCGCGTGGGCTAGCTCCCCTATTATTCGGTGAGATTTTGTGAAGTAACATCGAAAGAAGTATTCTTTACGTGAGTGTGGGTCTGAACTTATGTTTCTTGATCATGTGGGGACTTGAACTTTGGTTTAAGACGCTCAGTTTGCATTTCATTTATTCAACATGTCAGACTTGAGAATGGCTTTTATTTTTTCAGTTTCCAGAGGGAGAGAACAGTTTCATTTAATCATTTCAAATGCATAGTAGCCTGCCTGTGTAAATAGTTTCCCAAGGGCATTAACTTTACAATTTCCATTCTTGCATATACATGGGAAATACGTGATTTAGTTACGGTGAGATAAGAGGAGTTGTTTCGCTAGGCTGGACGAGAAGTGGTTTCAATGTCAGTGGAAATTACTCCGGCCATAATACTCTAGTAACCGGCAGGTTAATCTTGACCTAGTTTCTACGTCGTGAATGAGGGGATGTTTTGGACGACATCCAGAAGCAGAAGCAGTGACGGAAAATACATCACTTTTCTACGCCAGGATGGAGACCTAAGGACTGATCCAAGTCATTTCTGAAGGCTTCATCATCGATATGGCTGGCTAAAACACGATGGGGTCCGGCTGTTCCTAAGGCAGGCGGCGATAAGTCAACGAAATAGATGAGTGCAGAATTTTCAATGTAATTATGTGAGTGTGAATGTGTTATGTTGCAAAAGGGGATAGGTTAGTTTTGATATTTCATTTCAGTAAATTTTGCTTTGTTTGGAAGGACTACATCCTATTTAAAGTAAATGTTAGGAAGCTTGTGAATGTAAATATTATTGTAATGTAAATGTGAACGTTTGCATAAGGTCACAGCCTGCTTTCTTTCCATTTTATGCAGATTTTTAGCTGAGTGGTTAGCGTCGTTTCTTTTACGAGTCAGTTTCTTAGCCTCATTTATTTTGATTTGTTTTGCTTTGATGTTTGAGACGCTATGTACGTCTCACGGCTTAAATGTAAGTAAGGATTCAAATTAAAGTCAAGATTAAAGTATTATTAATGGGGGCTCAAAGTGTACGGAAACATGCCATAGTTTTTTCTGGGATTTCTTGAATGAGTATGTGTGAGATGGTGGAGTTTGGATCCACAAATTTTGATAGTGTCATCTTCGTGATCATTTTGAATATCAAGATGAGCGTAAATTACTGTTTGATTCATGAGTTATTCGAAGGTAGTTTCATATTTCAAGTTCTGAATAGTTAGAATCAGTCTTTCTTCTTCTTCTTAAGACGCCGTCTCCGAGGTGAGGTTGGCGATCCACGTAACTAGCTCTGATCTTGACAGCGCAGAATGGAATGCCACTTCTGAAGTACAGCAGTGCCATCTTCGAAGGTCTTTCAGCCATAAATTTCTTCTTCTCCCAACAGATCTCTTCCCCTGTATCTTTCCTTCAATAATAAGCTGTAATGACTGATACCTCTCATGATATGTCCTAGGTATTGTGTTTTCCTCTGTTTTATGGTGAGCAGTAGTTTTTTTTGCTTTTTCTTTTGATGAAGGACCTTGGCATTGGGGATTTTCGTTACCCAGGATATCCGCAAGAGACAGCGATACAGGAACATTTCAAAGACATAAATACATTTTTTAAGATTGGATCCAGATTCCAGCTTTCACATCCATATAGGAGAACAGAAAATATATAGCAGCGGATCATATGAATTCGTAGTTGGAGACTGAGATCTGACCTCACAAAGAATTTCTTCATGGTAATGAATTGATTCCTGGCCTGCTCAGTTCTAGATATTATCTCTTGTTTGGAGTTACATTGGTCATCCAAGATGGTACCCAAATATTTGAGAGAAAACACTTCAACTATTTTATCTTTAATTGTGAGATTAGTCTGAATTGTCTTCTTAGAGAACACCATCAGTTTCATTTTTGAGGGGTTAACATATAATCCAAACTCTTCACTGTGCTGAACTAAGGAGTTTATCATGCACTGAAGGGCAGGCACGTCATCAGCTATGACAACAGTATCATCTGCATATCTGATGTCGTTGATGATTTTCCCGTTAATTTTGATCCCACCATAGTCTTCCAATGTTTCTTTAAAGATTGCCTCTGAGTAAATGTTAAACAACAGAGGTGACAGTACACAACCCTGGCGGACTCCCTGCTGATCGAAGCAGTTTCTGACGTACCTTGATCAGTTTTGACGTTTGCAAACTGATTCCAGTAGAGGTTACTGATTATACGTAAGTCACCGGAGTCAATACCTGTTGATCTCAGAATCTCTATGAGCTTATTGTGCCTGACACAAAGAAAAGTTTTTTTATAGTCTATAAAACAGGCACCGCTGTAACAACACATTTAACGAGAAGAGTGCCTCACATGTACCAACGCCATTTCGGAAACCGAACTGATTCTGATCCATGTGGGATTCACATTTTTCGTATATTCTAGTGTGAATGATTCGCAAGAATATTTTGAGCACATGAGACATCAAACTTATCATACAATAATCATCGCACTGAGACGAGTTAGGCTTCTTCGGTAGTGGTATGAAGGTTGATTTCAGCCAGTCTGATTGTATTTCTCCTGATACATATATTTGATTGAATAATGATGTTAAGATGTTGAGGCCGGTATATTCCTGTTCTGTTATTACTTTAAAAACTTCAGTGTACACACCGTCCGGTCCAGTTGCTTTACCATTCTTTTGAAGTTTTACGGCATGTACAACTTCACTTTTTGTTATTTCAGGGCTATTTTCATTTATTCTCTCGTCAGGTGAAGGAGGATCATTTCTGTCATCTTTGACGAGATTTTCTATATATTCCTTCCATCGTTTAAGTTTCTCTTCCACACCCAAGATTATTTCATTATTGGCATCTCTCAAAATTTGTCAGTCTTTCTGTAAAATGTTGTTATTATTATTATCAATCCAAGTTTCTTGAGTTGGAAGATTGAGGATTTTCAGTAACTTTCAGATGTTCAGACACGATCTATTGTCTATGTGGCACTTTTTTAGTTTCAAGTTATGGTATTATTGCAGAGTTGGCCACTTTCTTATTCAAGTTAACTTTACGAGCGCGAGTGCTTTGATTTGTGACCAGCGCGGTCTTGTTAGACGACGTCACTTATTCAGTTTTGGCAACTTTAGGACAAGTGATACGGCTTAGTGTGAGAACGCGTTCCTCATTTGAAAGGCCTGCATCTTCGTATTTTTTTGACTTGCCTCAGTAGACTGTTGAACAGCGTGTGTAAACGGTTGGACCCTGTTTTTTTTATGATTGCTGCATTATTTTTGGAGACTGAATCTCTGCTTTGAGTCATTCCGCCATGTATTGGCAAGGGTGATATGTGTTTCTACCCAAATACAGTAGAGACGATACGCGATACTCAGCGAGATATTGAGAGACAGCTATTAGAGCTCTCTCTATCGGGTAGATCTGAGAACTGCTGATTCTGTCATAAGAGCACGTGTATTTGTGTGCGAAGTTTTTGGTGTTATTTATGTGTTTTCAGTGAGTTGACATAATTAAATAGTAGCGTGTGCCATTCCTTGATATCTCCTCCCACCATGAGGGGAAAGGTATGTGCTGTGTTTGGCTGCAGTAACTATGAAGTAGAGAAGAATGCGCGGTCTTTCTTTCGCTACCCTCGTGACAAGAAAATGTAAGTAATATTGTGTTTGCATATATATTCTTCCAGTGACAAAGAGATTTTTATAGTACTTCATAATCTTCTGACCTGCTCAACCCATATTTTAACTGGCTTGAAATATATTACGCATATTTTATTCTATAGTGCAGCAGTTAACCTTCAATACCGATATGTTGTTGTAGGTGTGATATGTGGGTTTTGAAATGTCACAGAAGTGATTTGGATAAGGTGTACAAGAAAGAAGGGACGTTATGCTTATATAAGAATTATAAGATCTGTTCAGATCATTTCCAGGCCAGCGACTTTAAAAATCCTCGACTATACAGCCAAGGGTATGTTACAGTTTTACTCTAATTGTACGTAAATATTCCTCAAAGAATCACTATTGGCAAATTTTCATACTTTTCTTTCTTTTAACCTTCTTCTCAGATTTAAGCCGGGATTTTATAGATTTTCTTTCTGTTAGTAGGCTTTATGTTAAGAGGAAAATTGTCCAGCTTTTAAATGTTAATTCATTGCATCATGTGTGTAAGGAATATGCCGATATTTTTATTGACAAGTGTCTTAATGTGATGATACAATGTTTTTTAAATGAGAAAAAAAGACAAATCTAACCGTAAAAGTTCAGGCAGGAATGCTAAAGCAAAAAAGATCAACTTATTTCACAGCAGTCCATTTCGCATCTTGTTTATATGTCTAATTTCAGTCTTTAAATAATAACCTTTTAAATAATTCTTTATTCATTTATCCAGAATTGCTTTAGCAACTTCGAAGTTAATATCTCAATAATACTCTCTTTCTAGACGTAATTTATTTATCCATTTTCGTATATGCATTCCCATTGATATTTGAATTTAGCGCGACTTTTCAGGTCAAGTCACTAGGAGCGCCACCGTCGAATTGTCTCCCATTTTAACAAGGCTAAGTCCGTAAGTGTCGCGTATTGTCTCTACTGTATTTGGTCTACCGAGGAAAGTTTATTTTAGGGTCTATACTTCATGATGATTTTATTGGTTTTTGTAAATGTCACTACGTGTTTCAGTAGATGAGATTTTTATATTACGACGTTTCTTTAGTTTTTTCTTTCATGATATAACCGCGCTGAGGAACAATTGTGTCGTGATTTACCAACGTTGAGATATGTGTTGAAAGTTAAAGCCTATTCTGCGAATTTGTGTCATGTAATTTATTTCAGGAACCTACGTTGAATAGGAAGCATTGCTTAAAGTGTAAATTTATCTCGTTATATTTTCCATCAAGTCTTTGAGTGAGTGAGGATTGTGTAAATGCCACATGCTTTTCTTGGTGAGCCCTGGAAAATATGACATGTTTTTGTTTCTTTGAATGTGTATATTTGCCCTTTTTTGTGATTTTATTGTGTGTGGTTTCGACCCACAGTGATCTGTTGTGCTCATGATTGAGGTGTATATATTTGTGCGTAAGATGTTTTACCACTCAGCATGTTTATATTGTACAGTTAGATTAGTTTTTGTCTCCCCTTATTGCGCATTAAATCATTAAGGTTAGGGACCCCCCACTGCAGTGTCAAGTGTGCAGGAAAGGTGCACGTACTCATCTACAGTTCAAAGTGTAAAGCCAGGAGCGTGGTGCAAGCACGCAAGCCCAAGGTGTAAAATTAATGAAACTTCAAGATTAGATTTGATATGTCAGCATACATTGTACATTTGTAATATGTTTTTTTTTATTCTCAAGATAGACTTCATCAAGCTGAAAGAAAAATTCTGAGTCATGTAAAAATTTGGATCATTTGATACTTTTTGCTATTTTTAAAATATTATTCTTGTTTATTTTAATAAACAGATTTTCCTCCAAAACTGACGTCATGCTTCGCCTTGCTTTATTTGTAGTTTTAGTTGACCTCACCGTGTCCATATTAGTTATATGTTCCCCATCAAATCTAGGGTGTATATAATTATAGGACATTTTTTTATATCATAGTTCGAACTGAGCACCCCTGGGATCAGCTGACTAGTCTGGAGGAAATTACTTTGATGGTAGAAATGGGGACAACATCCTGTCGCAGTTGTCTTTATTGATCGGGCAATTTGTCTCACTTCTTTGGGAGTTATGAGTGAAAAATATAACTGGTCTGCTCCATTGTTAGTATTGTCATTGCGCAGAATTTTGTTAATCGTCTGTTCTTTTGTTGTCTCGTCAATGTTAACGGGTCTTATAGTAAAGTATTGGTTTAAATCATCCAGTGGTAGTTTAAAGTCAGCAGTATGTATTTTATTTACACCTACGTCCAATTTCTTAATATCTTTTCCATATTGTTGTCGTGTTCTGGGTTAGCAAAATGTTCTGTGAGTATCTTATTTTAGCATTCCTTACGGCCTGTGTGGTCCTGTTATGAAGGGTCTTGTACAGGTCAAAATCGTTTGGTACTTGGTTAGTTTTAGATTTTCTGAAAGTTTGTCTCTCTGTGATTAAGTTTCGTATTTTCTGAGTCATCCATGGAGCCGCAGGGGCGTGTTATGTGAGCAGTGCGTTTTGGCACGTGTTTATTGAGAAGAGCTAGCAGTTGTTTGTTTATAAGAACTCGACTTTATCATCTATATTATCTAAAATATGGACGTTATGCCAAGGTATGCTTGCACCGTCTTCTAATAGGGCTTTGTCATTTATATTTCTTAGGTCTCGGAATGTAATTAATTTAGGTCTGTACTTGGGGCATATAAGTGAACAAGCTGGGTAGTCTGCCTGTGGGTCAGTACCCTGTCAGGGTTATTCGTCACAATTAAGTCCAGTAATGTATGTGACATGTGTTGCGTTAAGTGGCAAAATAGTCATGTTACAAGATTTAAATATATTGATCAGTTGCTTAGTCTCAGTCATTTTGTTGTTAAGAAAATCGATATTGAGGTCACCTGTTAAGATTTCCAGAGGTTGTAAGTATATCCTCAGTACTTCCCAAACCTTTTCATCAAGCATCTTTTGTTTTCTGTTTACAGAGAGTTTGTGGAGCACAACATGAGAGGATATGAAACTTTATATGACTTTATATCCCTCGCTGATGTCCCTGGTATCCTGTACTGTGCAGATATCAGTTTTCTACCTCTTTAATGCCTTAGCTACTTCACATGATCTTCCAGTCATTCAGGGAGTCAAACTGTATATCTAGAGCTGACTTGTTGAGCCATCATTGCCCTGAAAATCCCAGTAATCCTTGTACACTTGTTGAGTTGATCGAGCCAGGTCAACACGTGTTGCCTGTGAGGAACATCCTAGCCTTTTTCCCTGGTGCTATTCCACATCGGTCGCAAACTTGATCATGACCTGTCTGGTCAGATGTCTGCCTGAGTTGATTGCCAACTCAGTACCTCCCAAACCTTATCCCTTTCAGACCTGAAAGAAAACTGGAGGTGTGAATTTTTGTATGTATGTCAGAAACTGACTAAAATGCTCCTCAATACACATATTGATAGTTTATTTTACAAAATAAAAACTAACATCCGAAAAACAGGACCCACACAATAGTGCGTATCAAAATTCAAAACCTTGTTGTATCACGTACGATGGTGTAGCTTCAAAATTTACGTTCACTAACCAATGTACACACTTCATTGAATATAGTCCGGTATTCAGTAAAGCTTCTAGATTAATATAAACGCAATAAATAAATACTTACTTTTGGCACTACTGCTTCCTGCCATCTCGCCGATCAATTGTATTTTTAAACTCTTCTTCCTTCGCCCTGGCGGTCAAGCGCATACTAAAATCAATTGAAATACACGCCACGTGTCCTGCACAATCACTGCAGTCCGGTGTAGCACCGAAAAAACATCAAATACGGTCAGGGATAACTAAAATACGAACCCGCACAGTTGTGCGTACACGGTCTGAAAGGGTTATCATCAAGCACCATATATTTTGACAATGAACCATAAAGATGTGACACAACCTTGTCACAAATGACTGTCACCGATACAGTTGTCCCAGCAGAGCAATTCCAAGTTCAAAGCCTCAAAGACCACGTGAAGGCCGTGACGAATTTCACAAAGCATGATCAAGGCACCTAGAAGACAATAGTGATGCATAAAGCGACAAGCTTATGAAATATTTGATGTTAAATATAGGTGTACACAATTTCAATGTTTGCTCAACAGATCCTATTTAGAATGTATTATTTTGACCATTGTTGGTCCATATTGACTTTCCTCTGTTAACAACACTGAGTAATTGCTGGTAATGTGCAATTAATTTATGTGTAGTCCTATCCTGAGCATGTACTGCTGCAGTGGTTATTAACCAGCCCGAACGGTTGAGCCAACATTCAATTACAGAATTTTAGATTGCCTGTTGGTTTCTGAAAGGCATTTCATTTCTCTCCTCTGGGGGTTACAGGCTCCCTTGAGGATATATATAATGTATATCATATTATACTTCCTGATCTTGACATTGTGCTCACTTCTCTACGCTTACTTGCTAATGATCTCGTCGAAGCGGATTGTAGGGTCGATGACAGTGAACCATCTGGGGAAAGACATCGTACTTCTTCATTCACCGTGAGGTTGTCGCAGTGGTTTCTTTTTTTTTTTTTCTTTTTTTGCTAGGGGCTTTATGTCGCTCCGACACAGATAGGTCTTATGGCGACGATGGGATAGGAAAGGCCTAGGAGTTGGAAGGAAGCGGCCGTGGCCTTAATTAAGGTACAGCCCCAGCATTTGCCTGGTGTGAAAATGGGAAACTACGGAAAACCATCTTCAGGGCTGCTGATAGTGGGATTCGAACCTACTATCTCCCGGATGCAAGCTCACAGCCGCGCGCCTCAACGCGCACGGCCAACTCGCCCGGTGTTGTCGCAGTTTACAGAGGTTTTTAGCAATCTGTTGTGCCTTTATAGGCGATAGTCATAGAAACTTCGTCATATCTGTAAGTTGTAGACTGCACACTTTCATAGTTAAACAGAATAAAGTTAAATCTTGCTGATTATTGTCACTAAAATGAAGATATGTGAGTATCTGTTCAAATCTATTTTGGCTCCGGAGTATATGGAGATTTCTTGATCCATAGTCAGTTCAGTCCACTTCAAGCTTTTAGGGGTGAAGCAATTTGC